>NC_090190.1:13325478-14075264 GCF_024679245.1 Pseudorasbora parva
ATTTTCATTTTTGGGTAAACTATCCCTTTAAATTACCTAATTGAACCTAATCTGTGATCCCTGTCTGTGAAACCGGGCACAAAATCTAATATCTGAGAAATGACCTTCTTCAAATAATGTCAGTACTGAAAGTATTGATACTTTTATCTGCACTTACATTCTGTATGGCTTATTCTTTGACATCATTTTGGATACATATCCAGGTGATCAACGCACAAGCTTTCCCACTGGCCCTGGACCAGCAGGACATTCTCAATTATGTTGAGCCCTGTAAGTTAAGAACTGCATGTATCCACTTACAATGTTAATGTGTTACAACCTGACATTGAGCTGATGTTTGAGCTGATGTTTGAGCTGAATTATTTCGTTCAGAGGCCAGATTGCTCTGCCATTGTGTATGCAGTGTTGATAAGGGTCCAGCGCTTTGAAGAGAGCATCTCTGTCTACAGGTCACACTGGGTCATCTGGACCATCCTCGCTCAACGCTGCTCTTTGTGAGGGCCTGCTAATCTTGATTTTGAGCAGACTGCAGACCAGGATGTGGAGCTTCTCTGTTAACACCCGCTGCATTCCATAGGCCATTGGTGAAAGGCCGTTCCTCTGCTGGAATGGAGGTTATTATCCAGTCAGCTGTAAAAAGGGGCACATGAGATTAACCAGGAGATCAATGTGGGAAATAAAGTTTACAAATATTGTTGGCTTCTTCTATGATAAATGGCTTGTGATCTTCCTCATTTAGATAAAAGTTAATGATTAAAAAGGGTGACTATAACAGAATATTCTTTTTTTTAATCTATTTTTATCAGTGCAACAATACATTACATGCATATAAAAAAAATTCTAGGCTTTTGAAGCGTCATTAATGTGTTTAAAGATTCAATTGTGAAGCTCTGGGCACCATTTTATGATGTTAATAATCATATCCATGACCTTTGCCTATTACCAGTGTAAGATTTATGTATGCAGAATCTGGGATGTTAATGAAAGTTATTCTGACCTTTGTGGTCTTGTGGCTTTTCTGCTGGCAGTTTGATTAATTGTGTCAGGTCACATGAGGATGTCTGCTATCTATTTGTAAATGCACAGTGTTCTGTATGATCAAACGAAGATGGCATCAAATCAATGATGTGATCATTCTTTTTGGCTGCTGCACTGATTTCCAGGAATGCTGAGGAGGTGACCAGGAGGAAGAGATTCCTATCATATACAGACGCACCAGGGGATGTCATTTAACCCAATCATGATCTCAGATTCCTTCCTGTCCTTTTTTTTATTTTATTCACGGCCCTTATCATACACAAACATATACATTTGTGTGCTTTCAACAACGACAAAAAAGTTATTATTCATTTAGGTTCAAATTGTTTTTGTTGTGAGGTTATTATTATTTTTTGTAAAATATTGATAGTAGCTGCAAAATGACCAAATAAACTCAGTAAAAAAAACAGTAAACATAAATTACATTAAACTGACTTAAATTATTAAAAAAACAACACAGTCTCACCCCTACTCGTCAAATGTTGCCGAACGGTCAAGGGACCCTGTCGTCAGCTGTTGACGCACAGGGTACCCCTAAATCGCCATTTTTCGACGTACTGGGTAATCCACTGATTTCAATGAGAAACCTAGGACGTCATAAACAGACGTGTTGGGCATGTGCATGTTATCGTCATGATGGAATTTATTGGGTTATAATTTTTCCATTATGACATGTTGGAGTGTGATTCTCAATTTAATCAGCCAGCACAATTGTATTTACATTTATTTACGCTATGATACACGTTTGAAACAGTAGTCAAACCCCACCCCGCCCTAAACCTACCCATTTGCGTATTATATGATATAAAACACAGGCTGTAACAGACAACAGGCACACTTTATTGAAAAAGTCCAACTATTCCGAGGCCAAACGATTGAATTGTGCGAAGAAAAGACCCAAAAGCAATCACCGTCTCTATCCGCGGCGCGCGGCGCGCGGCCCGCGCCCGTGCGTCACACTGAAGACGCCACAGGTAGACCCCTCGGCGTCACGCGATGGACGAACTGGGAACCCAATTGCTTTCAGTGGGAAACCTTTGGCGTCAACATTAGACGGCAATTCTATCGGTATGAAATCGCGCTGAAGAAGTCTCATTCAGAACACATCGCGATGTTTGGCATCAGATCACGTGTGCCACATGTTGGTGAGTAGTCATACATATTATGTCCTAATATTTGATATAAAGTATTTTCTGCTTGTCGTTATTGATCATGTTCAGTCACTGCATTGTATCTGTCATCATCTCCACTGAGGCTTTGCATTTCTTTGCTTTCTAAATAAACACACCTTGATAATAGGGTAATTTAACACTGTCACGTGACGTGCTATAGACCTTTAAACAGTTGTTAATATTTAATAATAATTACTATTGTAGTTCCAACGTGGCATTTGTAGTAGAAGCACAATAAAAAAAAAAAAAACAACACTTGCCATGCGTTTACCACAGTATTGGTAGTTTTAATGTGATATTTGTTGTAAATAAACAGTAGCCACAACAATTACCATGCTTTAAATGCATTTTAATGTAAAATCCAAATATTGTTATTTAAATAGTATACTTTATAATGCTATATATTATATATTATGACTTTTTTCTCTCTTTCTTTTTTTTTTTTTTTACCTGAAAAGACCAAAAGAGCCTCTCGGACTCAGTCAACCCATTCTTGTTTGTGGAGAAGTAACGGAGAAAACCGAAAGCTGCAACAGCAAATATTTGTAATGGTATGTATGAGTTGGTTTGAACCCTTTATCAAACATTTTATTTAGCATTTGTTGTTACTTATTCTTACAAATCCTATAGCTCAATCAGTAAGAACATATTCCCAAAGTCTTAATAATTCACAAGATTTAACAAGTTGTCAAATTCGTATGATTCTCGTACATATAGCTCTGAAAAAAATTAAGAGACCACTTAACATGGATTTCTAAATGTTAAGTGGTCTCTTGATTTTTTTTTCCAGAGCTGTATTTGTATATGAAGAGTTCAGATGCAAAAGCCTCAAAAAGCCACTTCGGTCACATGACATCAGATATTCGATTATTTTTTCTTAATCAGATCAGTTGCAATGTTTATAACGTCCCGTTTGCATGTAAATAATTTATGTGATCACAAAATCAAGTGAGTTATCTACATTTTCAAACAAATTCATATGATATAGCTTGCTATTATATACTTTTAATAATGGGAATGCACACATATCTGTGAACTTACTAAATAAATGTATTTAACATTTAATTATGCAACGTTTTTTTACAGCAAGAAACAGTTATGTATGAACTCACAACTTGCATGCAATGTAATACAATTTCCTCTTTCTTTCTGTCTTGCAGGATTACTTGCAGATTACTTTTATTTATTTATTTTTGTTTAAAAGATCTCTACAATATCAAACTCAACAGCTCTTTTAAGAGTCAACCCTCACAAGAGCTTCTAGTGATTCTCAGCGAATCTTGCCGTAATCAGCCCTTCACAGGTAAAGTTGAATATTATCAGTATCAGTATATATACTAAAGTATATACAGTTTTTAGTATATATAATCATCAAATGCTCACCTTAATCTTATGGTAAATTAACTTTATTGTAACTGTCTTAATTTATATGTTTTAAAAACAATAGTATTTGCACAGAGTAAGTGAGACTTTCTTGTTTTACAGAAGAGAAGAAAGACCAGACCTTATATCGAAGCAAGCTAAGAAAATAAGTCATTTGTTTAGGGTGAGGAAGGAAGATGGACATCTTGTGCCCGAAGAAGACAGAAAAGTGCGCAAGTCCATTGGTATGTCTTGTATTGAAGCAATGCTGTAATATGTAGTACAAAATTTGATGTTGATCTCTCAAAGGACTATTCATTTCAACAGTGATCATTCTTTCTACTCTGATAAAATACGTACCATTATTCATGTCTAAATCTTTTAATAACTCCTAAAATAAGCAAATGAGTTTCTGTATCTTGGATTTATTTAAAATGGTAAATATTTGTTTTCCCTTTTTGATACAATTATTATTACACTTTTGGCCTTCAGTTCTTAAAAACTGCACTGTCTGTTTGTCTTAGATAAAAGCAGACAAGTGTGGGAAAAAGCATTTAGTTGTTATAAACTCCATGTATTTCTCCATTGTTTTGTAGACCATGGATGGTTCTGGGTAGCTTTAGAAGATAATGAGTTGGGACATATTAGGAATCAAATAGTAAATGTTCTTTGAATTATGTGTAATATCTGGTTAGTTCTTTGGCTTGAAACAAGGCCTTATACTCCACAGACTAAACACATTGCATTTGTGTTTTAAGATGGATAGCAAGAGAAGGCACAAATTCTACAGGAAAAAGATGTGCTGCCAAGGAGGAATACAAGAGGCAAAAACTCTGAGAACTATACATGGCCATGGGTGCTTCATAAGCATGGTAAGTCTGGTGCCTGGGTACCTATTTCTTAATTCTGTCAATGAAAGTTGTATTGCAGTATTTGAACAATTTTATATTGTAAAGGCTATCACAAGTGATGCTCTTGAAACAAGTAACTAAAGAAATCTAGCATCACTGACAAAGGCTCAGAAGAGACCATGCCTTTCTAAAAGATCTTTTAAAAGATCTACTGTTTAAAAGGTTGCTGTTGACATGGGTAAATTAGTTTTTGTTCAGTACTTGGCTAATATTATGGGCTTAAATATTATACATAATGCTTCAATGTGTATATTATTTTATGTACTGACTGCTGCTTTGTAAATTTAAATCAGGAATTGGCATTTCTGCCCATTTTGAGGTGGAGAGTTTACTGAAGAACATAGGTTAACCTGACTGTACATTAAACTTAATCTGAATTGTGTTTGTTGTTTTACTTTTAGACCAGGACTGGAGAACGCCGGATTATACGACTTCTTCCTCTGGTTGAAATAAGGCTACACAACATCAGTGATCACATCATCTGTACATTGATTATACTGTAGCGTACAAGTGGGCGAACTGTTTAGAAGAAGAAGAACATGATAGAGGGAAAAGACAGAAACCAGTCTAGTTGTAATAATGAATCATTATTTTCCAACACTATATCGAATCTGTTTTCTGTATCATAGTTGACTGGATGGGATTATGTGGCACTCATTTGTGTGGCTTCAGCAGCTGTGAATGGATTAATATGATGTTAATGTGTTTTTTAAAACCCATTTTTATTTATCTTGAATCTTATTTGACTTTATTCTACTTTATTAACTGTATACTGTATCCTCCAATAAAGTGTTGAGTGATAAAGTATGGTGAGTATTGTGTATGGTGTTTGGTACAGTAAATACACATTCAACCAGTTTATTTAGGTTATCTTATTAATTACCAAGAATATTTTACTTGAGAAGTAAACATTTTTTATCTGGTTATATTATATTTGGTACAATGCTCCAAAAAGTTGTATATACTTGCATGCTGTGACAAGTATGTCAGTTTTCAGTGAAATAAAGGGAAGGATTACAAACACTTCAAGCTTAACTGAAGATGATCCATGTTGATCATTCTGGTACATCTACTACTGCAATAAGAATTAAAGCATGCACATTTTCGATGCCAGGTACGTGAAGAGGGTGTAGATGAAATTGTGACAATGTCTCTTGTTATTTTACTTAATGGTGCATTGTCCTATATTTAATAGTAATAATGAAGTGTAAATAATATAAATAGTTTTTGTTTACTCTGGAAAGTGGATAATGGCAAGTTGTTGCAGGTTCATCCATTATATTTATTAGTGTTTATCCATAAAAGAAAAGAAAACTTAATAATTATTATTTTAAAACATTTCTTTCAAATATTTCTGTATTTCATCAGATGGTCTTACAATATCAAAACCTGTACACAAGCATGACGTTAGAATAGAAAAGACAAAATACTCTGATATTTAAATGTGACTCAAAGTTTGTTGTACGTGATGAGGAGAATAGATCTGTGTATGTTGTACTGCCCTTACACCTCCAGGGACCCAGAAGTGGCCCCTGGAAGAGCAAAAAAAAAGCATATTTCAAATGGCTTTAACTCAAAGTCTGGTTAGCGTATCACAGAGAAAATTGGCAGGACAACTGCATATGCAATGTTTACTAAATAATGTTGGCCACAGTTTTCAGACATATATGGAAAGCTGCCATAAAGGTTTATTTAAAAGTGCTCACAGTAAAATATACAATTTCAGCTTGGCCCTCATATATGTCATAAAGGTTTACACAATGAACATATTTTAATATCCAGTTGTCCATTAAATATGTAATTTACTTAACATTTATTGTTTCATTATGAAACCTTTTAAACTACATTACCCATATATCTGTCATTGTATCAATGCAATGGGAAACATGGCGCTGTAGTTCATAGAAGTGTGCTGAAATGCTTAGGGTTAGGGTTGGGTTCTCAGTAAAGGAGTCATTTCTCACAACATAGCGACACTTTGTAGTTAGCTTAACGTATAACTGACGTAATAATAACACCAAAACATACTTTGTAAAATGAAACGCCGTTTTATATGGTTAAAACAGATAGTCCAATCACAGCGCGTTCTGCGATAAAGTCACAGCCAATGACAACCCATCTGAACAGAGGCGTCACACTTCCTTGTCCATTTATGGTAAATTATATCACATCTCATCCGGTTCAACTGAAGGGGTAGATTCCTTAAATATTTAATATTTAGGCTGCTAAATATTTATTTATTCTAATTAAATAATAAAACTCACATTTTAAAACGAAAGTCTTCTTTGTGTGGTTAAACTGATGCATAATAAATATATTTGAAAGAGAAACCTTTTTCTATGCAATGGTCTACAAGCATAAACTTCTTTAAGCCATCCTTTACAATCTGAACTCTTGGAATTAAAACAAATATAACAAAAGCACAATGAATGCACACAATTTTGTAAGCATATTCCAATATTTAATGTCAAACAGTTTAAATACAAATGTAGTGCCCATATATATATATATATAGGCAAAAAAAGAACATTTTACATTCTAAACTTTAATACTATATATTTGCGATTATTGTTCACTTTTATTGTAACTAAATTAAATGCCAATTAAAATAGTTGATGATTATTGTAAATGTTAACCATTTTCAGTAAGAAAATACTTCTATAAAGTACATTCATGTTACAGTTACATTAACAAGGTAGTGATATAATGATAGTGAAATAATGATAGAGGTAGTTATGGTGGACATGTACTTTAGTGACCATTGTAATAAAAGTTTTAATGAATAATTATTGATTTCAAAAGGTATTAACTCTCACTATCTTCATTTGTTCAAACAAACAACAAATGCAGAAATATACATTGGACTATGGCATCATGAAGTCAATGCATGACTAGAACTAGTGGATGGCAATAGATATGTCCTTCACTAAAACTCCTGATGATAAAGGCATAGGCAGACATCAAGAACAGTTTATGAATATTGGTTCTGCATATATCAAAGAGATCATAAGACTCTACAGACTCCACGTGAAGACTTTGAGACACTGTGACAGAGCAAAGGGTGCACTTCACTGGACATGTCCCATGTATGCCCAAACAACAACACCCAAAAACACTTATGAAGTGGACACCACCAGGAGGACGCACGAGACAGGGAAAACCAAGGAAGATATGAGACAGATGTTTCACGAAGACCTCAATGCCGGTGTTCCATGAGAAGATGTGAAAACGTGGCCACAGATCGAATATGTTGGAGGACACATGTTGCCCAATGTGCCCAGGACAGGACATGATGATGATGTTGTCAGTTTATACATAACTGTAGGATTTATTTCTGTAAAAAACGTTGCATAATTAAATGTTAAATACATTTATTTAGTAAGTTCACAGATATGTGTGCATTCCCATTATTAAAAGTATATAATAGCAAGCTATATCATATGAATTTGTTTGAAAATGTAGATAACTCACTTGATTTTGTGATCACATAAATTATTTACATGCAAACGGGACGTTATAAACATTGCAACTGATCTGATTAAGAAAAAATAATCGAATATCTGATGTCATGTGACCGAAGTGGCTTTTTGAGGCTTTTGCATCTGAACTCATCATATACAAATACAGCTCTGAAAAAAAAAAATAAGAGACCACTTAACATTTAGAAATCCATGTTAAGTGGTCTCTTAATTTTTTTCAGAGCTATATGTACGAGAATCATACGAATTTGACAACTTGTTAAATCTTGTGAATTATTAAGACTTTGGGAATATGTTCTTACTGATTGAGCTATAGGATTTGTAAGAATAAGTAACAACAAATGCTAAATAAAATGTTTGATAAAGGGTTCAAACCAACACATACATACCATTACAAATATTTGCTGTTGCAGCTTTCGGTTTTCTCCGTTACTTCTCCACAAACAAGAATGGGTTGACTGAGTCCGAGAGGCTCTTTTGGTCTTTTCAGGTAAAAAAAAAAAAAAATAGAAAGAGAGAAAAAAGTCATAATATATAATATATAGCATTATAAAGTATACTATTTAAATAACAATATTTGGATTTTACATTAAAATGCATTTAAAGCATGGTAATTGTTGTGGCTACTGTTTATTTACAACAAATATCACATTAAAACTACCAATACTGTGGTAAACGCATGGCAAGTGTTGTTTTATTTTATTTTATTGTGCTTCTACTACAAATGCCACGTTGGAACTACAATAGTAATTATTATTAAATATTAACAACTGTTTAAAGGGCTATAGCACGTCACGTGACAGTGTTAAATTACCCTATTATCAAGGTGTGTTTATTTAGAAAGGAAAGAAATGCAAAGCCTCAGTGGAGATGATGACAGATACAATGCAGTGACTGAACATGATCGATAACGACAAGCAGAAAATACTTTATATCAAATATTAGGACATAATATGTATGACTACTCACCAACATGTGGCACACGTGATCTGATGCCAAACATCGCGATGTGTTCTGAATGAGACTTCTTCAGCGCGATTCCATACCGATAGAATTGCCGTCTAATGTTGACGCCAAAGGTTTCCCACTGAAAGCAATTGGGTTCCCAGTTCGTCCATCGCGTGACGCCGAGGGGTCTACCTGTGGCGTCTTCAGTGTGACGCACGGGCGCGGGCCGCGCGCCGCGGATAGAGACGGTGATTGCTTTTGGGATCTTTTCTTCGCACAATTCAATCGTTTGGCCTCGGAATAGTTGGACTTTTTCAATAAAGTGTGCCTGTTGTCTGTTACAGCCTGTGTTTTATATCATATAATACGCAAATGGGTAGGTTTAGGGCGGGGTGGGGTTTGACTACTGTTTCAAACGTGTATCATAGCGTAAATAAATGTAAATACAATTGTGCTGGCTGATTAAATTGAGAATCACACTCCAACATGTCATAATGGAAAAATTATAACCCAATAAATTCCATCATGACGATAACATGCACATGCCCAACACGTCTGTTTATGACGTCCTAGGTTTCTCATTGAAATCAGTGGATTACCCAGTACGTCGAAAAATGGCGATTTAGGGGTACCCTGTGCGTCAACAGCTGACGTCAGGGTCCCTTGACCGTTCGGCAACATTTGACGAGTAGGGGTGAGACTGTGTTGAAAAAAACGAGTTCAAAATTGCTTAACTTTGATAAAAGCAATAGCCATCATTTTACTGTCACGGTTAAATAGATATAGTCTGGTTATGTGTACTGTAACCCACTTCTAGGCAAAATAACCTTGAATACATGTCCTTTTTGTCAAATTAACTTGCAAAATGCATGATATTCTATTATGTAAGCAAAGCCCTTAGTGATTGGTTTCATTTCTTTGACATGTTCATGTTCTAGATGACAATAGTCTATTCTTGGGCTATGGTTAGACACCTAATACATTTTCACTGACAGCCGAAATGTTGCCTTGTTTTAGCCTAGACATCAGGGCTGTGTTTGGGTGGCTATTAGAGGTCTTTTAAATGCAAAAGTGGCTGCTGGGTCATTTAAAGTACGCAAAAAAATGTTGCACTAACTGTTTGTTATTGCCGTCAGGCAGGTAGCTAACATAAACATTTTTTTTTGCTAGCCTACCTGCTGCAAAATTACACCATATAGTTTTTTCTTATCCTCCTCTTACTTTTTCTTTTTTCTTTTCTGGCTTCCTAAAGCATAATTATTCCACTTCATGATGAACGTCGAGGAGGTTTTGTATTTTGCCGGCAGCAGAGATCACGGGGTTGACTGGCCGCTGTCAGGGACTACTGAGAGGGCCCCCCTTGAGGGGGATCCCGATAACAGTGTCATTGCACTTTACTGCATTGACTATCAAAGAGACCCTTTTACTGTTTGTATACAATGATGACGTAGCAACGTATGCGCGCGCATTTTGGCAATAAAATGTGGCGAGAATCAGCAGCATGTCAAGCTACGTGAGCGGATTAAGCAACACAAACCGAGAAAGTTATTTTAAAAAGTTGACTTTATCAAATGGTATTCGGCTACCAGATCCGTGTACTATAGTGGAGTGGATAAAAGACGTTAGCAGACGGCCAGATATAACTTAGTGGTCGGATATATACATATTTAGTTGAGAAACCGAGCGTGTATACACCCGAGACAAGCATACAAATCACTGGATGCTTATAAATACGTTGTCTGTGGGCATGTACAGAATGTCCAATACAATTTTCTACATTTATTCTTATTCTTCACACAGACATACATTGATCCTTTTCCTTACATTTTATGTTGTTATTGATTCGTGTCGACACACTTCTGTTTAAAGTTTAATTTTGTAATGCTATAGCACTTTAATAGCAACTATGTTGCTTGCATACATTTCTCAGATGGTTATTTTGCAATTAAACTATTAATAAAATCATTACAAATGAAATTGATAAGTACTGTGATTATTGATAGGATAATCTGGGGATGGGGGGTACATTATACACACCAGTGGCAGCCAATGTTGGGAGGTTAATTATAAATAATTAAGTTTCAAGTGCAGTAAATGTTTTACAAATGAATTTTTTTTTATGCAAGCATTTTTATGTCCTCGTTCCAATCAATGCATTTAATCGCCTGCAGCCACAGGTACCGCTGGTTCTTCTGAAACGGCCGTGATCCTGTCGGAATCCTACAAAACTTAAGCCCATTGGTGGAATAGCGATTAGTGCAACCAAAAATGCAACAGCCAGACATTTTGATGCTGGGAAACCGTTTTGATAAACTTTCGGAGTTGCTCACACGTTATAACCACTAGGGAACAACACCACTTCCGTTGCCAAAATGCGTGCGCAACTCTTTGATCACGTGGGCTGTAAAAGGGTCTAAGGGGTGCTCACATAGTTTGTCGTTGCCTTATATTCTTAACTTGTCATTGTCTTGGGCCCCCAGGCCAGGTTGGGGTCCCAAGCAATTGCTTGGTTTGCTTGTCTTGTCATGACGGGCCTGATCAACAAGGTACTGGAAACATTCCTCAGAAATTCTGGTTCATATTGACATGAAAGCATCACGCAGTTCAGATTTGTCGACTGCACATCCATCTCCAGTTCCACCACATCCCAAAGATCTGCTTTCAGATCTGGTGACTTTGGAGGCTAATTGGGTATAATGAACTCATTATAAGAAACAAGAAACTGTGATCATTTCACAAATTTAACCATAAACTCTTAAAGCTTATAAGGTTATGCGTATTTTGCTTGTCCACTGTGGAGGAACTCGAGGAAGCAGCTTCAACTCGAGCTTAGATTTACCCCACAGGGACTAGTACTAGTGCTAGGAAGAGGAGTATGGTAAGCGAGATGCCTACATTTATGTTGGTGGAGTTGGGGAGGTGGAGGGATGCCAAAACAGCTGATGCCAGAAAAAGGTGATGGCTGGTTATATGTTCTGGCAGTTAATTGAAAGATTAGATCACTCCTCCAGAAATTATAAAGTTCATAAAGGAAGGGACATTTTCAGCAACAATACTAAGGTTGGCTGTGGCGTTTAAATGATGCTCAGTTGGTACTTATAGGGGCCCAAAGTATGCCAAGAAAATATCTCACACATCATTACACCATCACCCGCAGTTTTAACTGTACAGGTTAGGATGGAGCATGCTTTCATTTTGTTTTCGTCAAATTCTGACCCTACCATCTGAATGTCGCAGCAGATATCGAGACCCATCAGACCAGGCAACTTTTTTCCAGTCTTCAAATTTTTGTGAGTCTGTGTGAATTGTAGCCTCAGTTTTCTGTTCTTAGCTGACAGACGTGTCACCCGGTGTGATCTTCTGCTGCTTGTACCATCTGCTTCAAGGTGCTTTTTTTTTTTTTGGAGTTACATGTGCCTTTCTGTCAGCTCGAACCTTGACTGTACATGCCTATATGCATTGAGTTGTAGCCATGTGATCGGCTGGTTAGATATTTTCATTAATGAGCAGTTGAACAGGTAAGTGGGCGTTGAGATAACAAGTGTATTAGTGTAATACAGACAAAAGAGAAATGACAATATGTACATGTTTTAAGAAATCATTCTATCAATGTAATTTTTACATTTAACTCTGGAAAAATAACATTATGTTAGTGTTGTATAGCTACACTGATTTGTTTTTCTCCAAATAAACATAAAATAACACTTTTACAAATATAACAACATTTACTCTCTTTTGATTTAGCTATATGCAAAGCATGCTGAAAACTAACAAGCTCCTCTTAGTTTCAGTTAGTGCAACACAAATCATTATTGCAAATTCAAGTTTGATTTTAAGGGAAATAACATTACATCAGTAATTGTGATCATTTCAATAGCAACAGTTTACATTAAACAAACATATGGAAATTTGCCTCATGATTATTGATGAGGTATTTGTTTGATCACGCAACTACAACTGTATAGGACTACTTTTTTATTTTATGTTTTGGATCCACATTTTTTACCTCTGTTTTCTACATATAAAATAACACACATTTGGAATGACATAAGGGCGAGTAAATAATGACAAAACATTCATTTTTGGCTGAACTATCCCTTTCAAAAATCAAAACAGTGATTTCACAGTCAAATGATATGGTATGCCTTTAATACGCTGTGAGTATGTTCAAGTGCTTAATTTGTACATGTAAATCCGTATGTGTAAGCAGGTGGGTCGGTAACTGTCTGGCAGACTGCAAAGACCAAGATTGCAGAGCCAGCAGAAGATCTCAGAGATGAGTGGGTGGGGATAAGCAAGGGCCAGCCTGAACCAGGATACGGAGGAGATGGCTTTGTAATCACTCCCTTCTTTACCATTAAATACATACAATACACAGTCAGTTCTACATAGAAACAAAAGCTTAAACCATTTCTAACATGCATGAATGTGTACAACAACCCTAGAAACTCGTAGTTTGAGCAAAGTCTACCCATCTCAAGTGTTCAGCAGTGCAAGAGGGCTGTATTGAAATGCAAATGGCGGGTGTTGTTGGTTAGTGATTTGAAATACAAAAGGAAAAAAAATATGTATGCCAAACAAATTCAAAAGAAGACTGGATGAGGAAAGGCTGTATATATAAAGGCTTTAAATTAAATATGTATTTTACAAATGAAACAAAAATGCACTGAAAATGTTAACAATTCACTTCTTTTGACTGACTACACAGTATGTGTTGACAGAAATGCATCTACAATGGAAGTCTATCAGCCACTCATTGAACATTTGCAGCATGGACTTCCATTATGAGTAGGTTATTTCTGTCAACACATATTTATGTTTTTATTTAAGTTGTTTATATTCATTCATTCATTTTCACAAAAAGTCACATACACAGTTTTTTTCTACTTTCTATTGACCCTAATATGCTTGTTTTAATATTGCCTTCCATGTAGTGTGTAGTATAGCTGTTTGTGAATGGAAAAGATCTGCCAAGTTTTAAAGATCAACATCCGCAACAAATAATTATTGTCTCCTATAAGAATAGATCCTGAACTACAAGAAGGAGTCGTCAGCAACTCCATTCTCACCTCCTGTTACAAAGCCTACATAACAATGTAATACATTTGCATAAATCTAGCAAATTTGGTCTTCACTGGCTGCCTGCTAGTCGTGTGTAGCCAGACCTTCAGACTGATGGCAGAAGGTCTGGACTCATTCGCAGATTTCACTTGTTAAGGAACCCCCAAGAGGACATTTGACTGACATGTAGCGCAACCAATCACGTCTAAGTCATGTTTAGGTATGTGAAAATATAAAGTAGATGTCCCTGCAATAACAGACCGGCGTGCATCTATAACTTATTAATTCAAGAATGATGTGCAAGTTTACTGTAACAATGGAGCCATGAACTTCACATACTTATGAAAATCCAGCGTTGTAAACTGAACGTGTCTGTTCAATTTGTGATTTAGCCGCTGAGGGAGTCTCACAGCCCAAAACGCTGCAGGAGTCACATTGACAGTCATGGATGAGCTTGTGATGAGAGCTGAGGTAAACGCGTCCGCGGCATAGATTCACAGCACATGTTCAGTCTGGCGCGTTTTCAGCTCATGCCTTTGAAAGCTTAACTTTTATAGGAATTAGTTTGAGAAGTTGAAAGACTTACTTTGCTCTGCTGGCTGCACCTTTTAAACCTGAATGCCTGAGGCTGCAGCTGCGAGCTGAGTGCTGTGAGTGTGATCTCCCATCCCCCATGTGCGAGTTGAAAACATGCCGAAATGGCTCCCTCTGCTGGCTGTAGTCTGTAGCCTCTGGCCAACAATTCCTCCGAATATCATTTGAATATACTCCAGGGTTTCTACTGATACAAAGCCATATGCTAATCGCTGAAGTAACCCTTTAAAGGACGCAACACACCCATCTTGCAGACATCCTGCGGAATTCAGGCAATCAGATAACAATTTCGAAACTCCTAACGTGTTTCCAGAAAAGTGCCCCATATGTAGGTTATACGTCTGAGGCTGAGACTAGCGGCCTGTGAACAGGGTCTACTTGCTAAATGCTGTAGGTTAGTGTTATGAGGCCTTGAAGAGTTTGGTTTGTGTTGTCAACATGTCAAAGACGCTATTTTCAGTGCTGCGAATCCACTTTAGATGCACTTCAAAGGGACAAGGATTCGAGCTGGAATTGATACGGTAAAACCGATGACAATTACAACAGACTGTCTGACCAATCAAGTCAGTAAGCCCACAGAAAGGAGGGGTTTAGAGGAACTGAATCTTTGAATGAACCATTTTCAGACTCTTTGAAAAATGAGATGATGTGTACTGCAAGAAAACAAAATGTGTTTTTGAACATGGATACATGCAAACCTTTAGTAGGAAACACAAAACAAAATGAGGAACCTTTTAAATAGGGCAGTTTATGATGTTTTCCTCATTGGGACCATAGGCTTGTCTCCACAATGTATGCAAAACCTGAGCCCCCAAACACGCACAATAAAATGAAGTTATGAATTTGATAATGTGCTTCCTCTGTGCTTTTTTTATATGGTGGAAAGGAGAAGTGTCCATAGGGTGTAACAGACATGACATGCAAATCTTGTCTCAACTGAAGTATCCAATAATATCCTAAAGTGAATGCTTTGTACCTGAACAATAAGCAGAACCTGAAGAGTATGTTAGTACAATGGTCTCAGGTATCATGCAAATATGAATTATGTTTCTAAAATTGCAAGTAGAGATACTTTTAAGTATCTCTGCATTTGCCTGCTCATATGCAAATACTCACTTCAGTGGAATAATATCTGAAACAACAATAAATGGATAAATAACTGCTGCTCACTTTGTTTATTTAGAAGCATTTCTGTCACAGCCAGATAGTGGTTATGAAATCTTTTCACTCATGGCTGTTGTGAAATGCACCACATCCCCCCCCCCCCCCCCTCTCTCTCCATCACCATCTACCGCCCCCACCCCCGTCTCTCTCTCTCTCTCTCTCTCTCTCTCTCTCTCTCTCTCTCTCTCTCTCTCTCTCTCTCTCTCTCTCTCTCTCTCTCTCTCTCTCTCTCTCTCTCTCTCTCTCTCACACACACACACACACAGACACACACTCTTTTTCAGTCTCTCTCACCCAAATTCTGCTGCCAAGGTGCAGTTTGCAACAAGTACACGCCGTACCCAGAACTGAGCTGACAGCCGGCTTTCTCCCAGGGCTGAGTCTCGGAAGAATGCAGTAAAAAATCCTACACCCTTTCCAATTAATGAGCATCTATCAATCAAAGGGGCCACGTGATCCTCCCACTCACATTCACCCCTGCTGGTCAATAGTTGCTGCTGGACAAAACCTCCATGGCTGGACCTCTCGTTGGGCTGCTTATATATTCATGAGAAGCATGGAATTGTTTCTGAAATTCATTCTTTGAATTTAGTGGAAAAATTCACATATCCAAAGCCACAAACTCAAAAGAAAGATTTTCAAAGGAATTGTGGCACGTTTGTGATTTGCATACAGATGCTACATGGATGAAATAGATGTTGCATTATCAGTGGTCGTTTTGTTCTCAAGTGCCGGTCAGGCGTCAGCAGATCCTGGATACTTTTTATTCATGCTAGCACATGGCTATATAAACATCTGTGTATTTGCTGTTAAGCACTAAGAGATGTAAAAACCTACGCAAATCTAGCAACCATTTCCATATGCATCTCACACATTCATCTTACGCATCACCATCTGAATCATGCAAATGTTATCTGCACCCATTAAATTATAAGAGCTATTCATCACAAATGCAGGGGTAGGCAAAATTTCATTTATTTATAACTTTATTATAGGTTACTTAAAATTCCAGAGGAATGTTGAAATGTGTGATACAATCTTTTAATTAAAAATGTAATTTACATATTGTACCACTAAAGAACATTTTTTATAAACATACCTATACCAGAATCTTCTTTCAAGTGGAGAAATGTTGGCTCTCACTTATCCTCTGACATCGATCTCACATACATTTCAAAGTGATGTCAACCCACCCGAGCAACCCTCATTTGCATGTGACAACACAGCAGGCGATGGATGGGGTGGGATTGGCTTGTGCATCTTTTAAAATCCAACCAATGGGAATCAACAAAGAGTCACCAGGAGAGCTATTTGACCCCAAATTCTAATTCACACACTCCCTCGTGGGACCCTGCTGGAGGAGGGATTTAGGTGTATTTAATGACATCTCCTCATGCAGTTGCACGAGTTTCTTTCAATCAGCACTGTAAATAAATAAATAAAAAATATTATGTTAATGGGAAAATAATGTAAAAGTCAAACATATCTTAACTATTACATTTAAAAGGACTTCTTTCTTATAGAATTGTACAATATGTTTACAGTACTTTAAATGTTTTTAGTAGTTCTTTTAAATATATTCATATTTTGAAATAGTTTTACAGTTTTGTAAACAATGTACACAGTGTACATCCCATTCCCAACCAACACAAAGTTGCACATACACTACATACAAAACAACAGAAGAATTTACTGTATAGAGTTACAGTAAAAAATCAATAAAAATAAAAATAAATTCCTATGCTGCATCCTCTCTTCTGTTGCCCTTTTATGCTAAAGTTTTGATTGCTGATTGTAAAACTGTGTGTCCGGTGTTTGCCCTTGTGATTAGTCAGTATGCATATTTGAATGGCAGTGTGTTCCTTTCGAAAACAAGATATTTTCTGCATGAAAATTGTGCCAAAAGCAGAAAATTTGTGTGTAGTGTTTTGAAAAAAGTGTGTTTTAGTACTGCAATTAGAGTGTAAAGCAGGAACTGTGCTTGTAGTTTAGCAGAATCGGTTCAGGGGGTTTGGTGAATGAGTTACATGTTGTGGTCATTGTGTCTCAAGTACCAGAATTTGTGTGTGAACAATTGAGAAAAACTGTAAAATCATATTTTAAGCAGAAAGCATGCCTAAACAATTTATGTAAAAAGATGCATTCCCAAAAGCCAGTGTTTTAGAAAACAAACTATGCCTTATAGTTACCTTAGTAAGGAAAAAAAAATACTTTAAAAAGACTACTTTTTATTTTGTATAAATATTTAAAATGTATTTTACATATAATTTGCAATTATAATTTTTTTTCTTGCTGACTTGTCGTCTTTTGCTGTCAGTGGTCCAGATTTATTATCATACATTTATTATCATGTCATGTTTAAAAAAAAGACCTCCAGGAAGCCACTGCATTACCCCTTATATTTCTCTATATTGAGTTTTTTGTGTCTAATTATTTGGTATTGGTACACTTTTTATTATCATATACAATGATAAATATTATATAACATTTTAAAAGGCTGCTCTGTTTGTTTAAGGAGGTTTAAATATGGGAGGTATATTTGAGTATAAATATGGAAGAAATATTATTTGTAAATTTATATATATATATATATATATATATATATATATATATATATATATATATATATATATATATATATATATATATATATTATTTGTCATTCATTCGTATTGCATTCCAGACTGATTTATTGGAGTGGTGAGTCACAATAATAATTATCCTTCTTTTTTTTCTTTTTTCTTTTGGTTTGTTCAATTTTAGGTTATGTTTGTAATGTTTGAAAATGAATAAACACATTAAAAAAAAAAAAAAAAAGGCTGCTTTTTAATTAATATAATAATGTAACAATATTTGTAGGCTATTCATTATTTTAAATATTCATATTTAACATATTTAAAATAGTTTAAAATATTGTTAGAATAATATTTTTAATAAAAAGTAATTGGTTAAATGGTTGTAATTTATAAATGCTTTTGGAATACAGATTAAAGGTTGGTCTATTTTTAAAGAAGATGCTCAGCAGATCAGAAAGCACTTCAAAAATGAAAACGTGAAAGTTACAGAAGTTTAGATTTACTATAAGCAAATGTACTGAACTAAATCATCAAAGCCATTTTTCTAATGTTCCAAATTTAAAGCTGATATATCACAAAAAACTGATTCCACTAAAAGGACTTAAAGAGCTGCTACTGTTTGCAATGTCCAATTTCAAAATGATAAATAATGTGTGCCAAGTGTCCCGCTATATAGCAGTTAAAAACGGGGTTGTGTAAACGCCCTCCGCTGATAGATGCATCTCTAGCAAGTCCCTGGATGACTCCTCACAGTTCTGTACATCTCCAGTCTTTTATATCTTACATTTTTAAAAAACATTCGAAATGTACACAGTCATATTTTATTTTTATTGTCAAGTATAATAGATGTTCTTTTTTTTCTTTTTTCTTTTTTTGCTGACTTGTCGTCTTTTGCTGTCAGTGGTCCAGATTTGATTAGAGGGTGGGTGTTGCAAAGTGTGCAAAATGCTAATAGATCAAAGGGACAGGTATCCACCCTGTTTTGTGCATAGTGGTCAAGAAGTTCATGGAACCTTGACCTTTCATTAGACGTATATGCTCTCTTCCTCATGTGATTAAAAAGGCATCAGGTGGTATTCAACCTGCTCAGTCAACCTATTCCCTCAAGGGTCAGGCTACGGGGAATTCAAGATGCCAGGCTTTGATAGGTGCACTTCAGTAAGCATTAGAGCAGCAGAGATAGTTTAGATATACAGAGAATGCTGGAAAACAGGAATGCATTTTTTTGTGTTTGTATCACCACAGATGTATAACATATTAAACCCATATCTTCTGATAAACATCACATATTTAACACTAATTTAATAAGAAAAAAAAAGAGATTTTTCCTTGGTTGGCTCCGTAAAAGGGGATAAGCTGCAATTGTTACCTTAAAGAGCGATTTCTACCTGATTTAACCCATACAAATTTGCTTTGCTGTAATGAAGTACTGATTCATTTTTTTACTTGAATAAAAACTGTTAATTTAGATAACAACGACACTTTTTCAATTAACAAATGGTCAGAGAAACTTTCCTGCATCTGATAATTAGCTTTAGAAACACATTCACACATCAAACACATTCGGAGTGCATCCTGCATGTAAAACTGACCACCAGGTTGTTGTGAGCGGGTGCCATGGCATTGTTATAGAGTTGCTAAGGCATATTTGATGCGCTTTTCGTATGAGTATTCTGGGCAGTTAAAGGTCAAAAGGGCTAGAAATGCACGGGCCTCTTCCCCAGTGTATGTTGTTTTGTGCAAATGTTATGCCTGCCAGGAAAAAGTGTTAAAAATAATTAAATCAGTGGCCTAACCATGCATAAAACAGGCCATAATCTAAATAGTGAAGCTATAGCCTTTCTATTGTATGTCTAATTTCTCCAATGGTAACCAATGCACAGCTTTGAGGGCAGACTTCTTAATTAGCACCTCTAGTTTATGATAACAGCATGTTTCAAGAACCTCTGCCAGTGTACACACACACACACGCACGCACGCACGCACGCACGCACGCACGCACACACACACACACACACACACACACACACACACACACACACACACACACACACACACACACACACACACACACACACACACTTCTTCAAGGCTTTGTCCCCAGTGCAATTTAAGCACCAACTCCATCACCTGCAGTTATCCTTTTTTAAAGCAAAAGACAAATAGGGCCTTGTGACCAGTTCACAGCTTTTTACCTGTGATAGTTCATCACTGAGCCCTAAAAATATTCATTCCCTATTCTGCCTTTTAAAATTTCATTTTAAGGCCATATGCACAGTTTTCTCATCATTCCCATCAGACTAGTAAAAAAAGATAAAAAAATTCAGACCAAAATTATTCAGACACTTTGACCTGATGTTCTTCTTAAGTGTTTTTTATAACTGCTAATGCAACCTTTTACAACACAGACTGAACAAAATACAGCATTGCTTAATTGGTTGAATTGGTATGATCTAATTGGGAACTTAATGCTGACAGCTGATTGGTTGATTGTAATCCATCCTTCCTATCAAAGTTATCTGACAATATCAAGATGAAATTGTTCTGACACAGTGTAAACTATAGCAAATAAACTGTGAGAATGTGAGAAAATTTTAAACGTGTCTGATTAAATGTATATATATATATATATATATATATATATATATATATATATATATATATATATATATATATATATATATATATATATATATATATATTAAGATGCACCCGAGTTGAGAGGAAATTCTCAATGCAATAATTTTTTCAAAGCAAACCAACTGAACTCACTGAGGCTGGTGTCATTGACCAGCCTCCTATAAACTCTTGAACATTTGTATGGGACAATTGGCTACAAAGGGTGGGTCGAAAAAGCTAAGCAAATTTATAAAAAGACCATAAACCCAGAGAAAGAAAGATACATCTCTCCAGGGAGATTCGTCAATCACTGCGGGACGAGCCTTTGTTCTGCGTAAGGTCAAGGTCTTAAATTAGGATGTAAAGAAAGAAGAGGATAGACACTGAATTGAGACACTAGTCGGCGATTACTTACTTACTTCCTAATGCACAGATTTGCCATATGGGGCATTGTTGGAAAAGAGGACACGTGGTATAGCCATAAGAAACAGTATTGTCACAAGTACAGCTTGTGCACTGCCAGCAATTAATTAAGCTGTCTAGCAATAATTATCATCTTGAGATAAATTAGCCCAGACAAAACATATAGGCTGGATATGACTTTCACTCACAATAATGATAAAACAATGCAATGTGAATGCAGCATATGCAAATCGGAAATTATAGGTTGTGTGCGAGACACAAACAAAGCAAGATCTTGGCTGGTATATTGCACTGTCAGAAATATAAAAAAATATTATGGGGTGCCTAGGATTTTTTTTCTTGCTATTTTGCAAACATAATTTTGTGTATGTAAACATTTTTCTTCATTTAAACATATTTTATATTTTTTATTTGCATTATATTTGTGCTTAGTACACTGAAAAAAAACGGTGCTAATGGGATTTAGATATGTAAAATCCAGATATGTAAGTCTTAAATTATGCTGCCGTTTTACTTCTCAAGTAAATATATCTTGTTTTATTGATGTATTTATAGCCCACTTGAAAACAAGTCAAATATAAAAATAAAATCCATTATCTATGGTTATCACTGATACATACTAAACACTTATGAACACTAATACAGTTAAATTAATCAACAGAAATCTGAATCAAATCTCTTAATCTGAACAATTAAGACTTTTACATTATCCGAATTTCTTTTTTTGTGTGTGCAAAAACTGTATGTTTAGGGGTACAACAGCTTGTCACTGCAGTATCCTAAAGGGATACTTTAGCCAAAAATGAAAATTAGTAGCCTGGATGCCAGCCGAACTTACCCCCGCCCACAACATTTTTGGTCGGGCAGTTCGGTCTGGCCTTGCTTCATAGAGGAGTAATTATCCCCGAACAGAAACTGTTTGGACCAATGAAATCATCAGGGCGGGCTTTAGACGATGATGGACAGATGATAAACAGGAACGTAATCATGCACGTCATCAATGAGGCTTGGATTATATTTGTTTGAATCCTAAACGGAGAGCTTGTTTGTGTATGCATTCACCTTCACAATTTCTCTCAGAAATGATGATCATGTTGGGTAAGTACTCTCTATATCATTAAATTATGTTATTTTTTTACAACACCGGCAAAGATCGTTTATTCCAACCAGATTTCAGCGCGTGTGCAGACAGGGTTGCCAAGTTTTCACAACAAAACCCGCCAACTACTAGCCCTAAACAATAGCTTCTCGGGGAATGGCATTTTGGGGGGTAAAATGTGTTATTTTGGCAAGGTTGCCTGCTAAAATTTGCACTCATGGGTCTATATATCACATAATAGTCGCTTCAACCCGCGGACGTAGAAAACAACCCGTGGGGAAAAAACGCGGACTTGGCAACTCAGTGCAGTTGAGCTCTGTTGACATTTGACAATGCGTTGCTTCGTTGCTCTGATTGGTTGTAGGTCTATCCAATTGAGGTCTTTCCTGGTTCGGTTGAAAGACTCATATTCTGACTAGAATTGAGTATGACCCCGTCAGGCTAGAAAATTAGCCCATGATTTACTCACCCTCAAGTCATCCTAGGTGTATTTGACATTCTTCTTTCAGACAAATAAAATTGGAGTTATATTACAAAAATCCTGGCTAATCCAAGCTTTATAATAGCAGTGATTGTTACTGTTTTTGAAGTCCATAAAATGTATCTGTCTGTCGAATAACGTGCTTCACACAGCTCCTGGAGGTTTAATAAATGCCTTTAGAAATGAATTGATGCATTTGTGTAAGAAAAATCTCTTTATTTAAAACTTTATAAAGTAAAGTTTTGGCCGATCGCCTTCCGTATTCTATTTATGGAAAAAGTGTTGAAAGTGCCTCTGCAGTTCACAAGGCTTATGCAACCAGTTACACTCGTCAGACGTCGCATACGCAACCTGAACTCCAATAAGGCACTTTCAAGAATTTTCAATGGAAGGCGATCGGACAGAACTTTAAATAAAAACTTTTAAATGTAGATATTTTTCTTACACAAATGCATCAGTTTACTTCAGAAGGCCTTTATTAATCCCCCAGAGCTGTGTGGAGCACGCTATTTGACGGACAGATGCATTTTTATGGACTTCAAAAACAGAGCAAATATTACCGTCATTATAAAGCTTGGATTAGCCAGGACTTTTTAAAATATAACTCTGCTTTTATTCGTCTGAAAAAAGAATTTCATATACACCAAGGAGGACTTGATTGTGAGTAAATCATAGGCGAATTTTCATTTTTGGGTGAACTATTCCTTTTAAAAGGACATCTTTGTACCTTTTTCACATTTAATTAGAGTAGCAATATGTACCTTAAGCTACTACTATGAATCTTCAAGGGGTAAAAAGATGTCCTTTTAAAGGTACTGCCCCCGTGACAAGATAAAGATATAGTTTTTGCAAAGTGTAAAAACAAATCCACCTCAGCAGAAACAGAAAAATAAACAATAAATTATAAAACAATAATCTACATTTTTTTTAAATTAACATTCTTAAATTTAAAACAAATAAAATCATTTTTAAAGCATTTTGGTCAAATTATGTGGCATGTTATTATGAGCCCTGCTTAATTTCTCACTCTGGTAGGCTATAGTGTAAAATTAATTTTTATATTTTATTCTTGCATACAAAATCGTAGCTGAGCTGAATTAAAGTATATCATCTTAAAAGTCTCTCCCACCCAGTCTGACTATATGGCGTTTTTCTCAATCAACATGCCTTTTTCCCCAGACGACCAAAACTCAAATGAACCTCTACAGCAGATTCTGTCGCTTTAAGCGATGGGCGTGGTTACCACGCTACCACCCGCCCTATATGCAAATCCAGCCACTACTTGGCTGGGTAATATAGTGCGGTACTCGTTTCAGGTGTCCATACTAGTGAGCGCGAGCCGCGGCTTGAGAAGGAATCGCACATTCGCTATAAAGGGCGCAGAGAGAAGCGAAGTTCTCACGAAGAGGCAGACTGCAAATGAGTGCACATCCTCGCAACTTAACTTATAAACAACAGCTGGATAATACAAAACCACGCCTGGAAAACGAACACAGCAAGACAGGATTATTCAGAACACAGCTTTCGACGCTTTCCTAACTTGTTGACATGAAAGCCTTTTCTGCAAAACATTTGCCCGGAGCTCACCGGTGAACCTCATTTTTGTGTCTCAAATGACATGCAATAGCCTACCGACTCTTGGCTCTGTATTACGGTAAGTGGTTGTTAAGCAAGGGACGCTTTATTTATTGGGCTTCGCTTAATCGTTTTTGAGAAAAAGTAAGGCATTTTGCAGACGAATAGAGCAACTGTTGATGACAGTAGACACACTCTTAGTAGTATAATATGCACTTACATGAAGCATTATCGTTGTGTTATGTAATAGAAGTAGGCTATATTGCGAAACTTTAAGTTTTGTAAAGTGGAACTGCATGCAATTATTTTAAAGACAAATTATTTTAAATATATACAAGCATGTATATATTAAGAAAACAACAGGAAACTAATTATATGTTGGCTATCAGAAGCTCATTGAAAATTTAAGATGAAGAGCTCTAAGTTAATTATCTCTCATAAGATCGGATTGTTTTTAAAATCGGATCATTTGTGGGTTTCAGATCTTGATCTCTAAGGAGGACACCAATGCCAGGAATCAGTGCAAACGCATCGCGAAATAAAAAGTGGGAGATGGAGGAATACGACCAATATCAGCACTATTTCTACGACGATCACAACTTGGACGAGGACTTTTTCAAATCAACCGCACCAAGCGAGGACATTTGGAAAAAATTCGAGCTCGTGCCAACCCCGCCCATGTCGCCTGTCAGAATACTGGAAGGTACCGGTCCATCTCCAGGGGACAGATTAGAGTGGGTGTCCCAGTTCTTGGGGCAGGACGACGAGCAGGAGGGACAGTGCAAACTCAATGCGGAGGAGACCCTGGAGAACTTGAGCTCCATCATTATTCAGGACTGTATGTGGAGCAGTTTCTCCGCCACTCAGCAGCTGGAGAAAGTTGTCAACGAGCGTTTGTCCTGCTCGGCTCAGTCGAAACTCTCCAGCAAAGCGCAGTGCGTCCCTGTGGACGCGCCTGCTCTCAACAGCTTCGCGACAGATTGTGTGGATCCAGCAGCTGTCCTTACTTTCCCCCTGAGCAGCAGCTGCAAAAAACAGGTGTCGTCCGGGTCAGAATCTCGCACCGACTCCTCGGGTAAGCACCAGACCGTTGACTTTGAAGACCAAAACACACTTATTTGCTTAACCGTGTAGACCTTAACCTTGAAGCGTATGTGTAGGGTAAGTGTGCAGCTGTTGCACCTCATTTTGACACCTGACTGATCTCCACATCTGTGATCATTATCCTGTGCAGTAGCTGCCATTAATGTATGCACTAAACTACACCAAAATCTGACAATGCCTACCTGAATAGAAAAGTTGCACTGATGCCATGGGATTTAGGTTTCACTTTGAATTCTGCTTAATATAGGTGGAATGTAAAAGTGTGCTGAGCTTCCACATTCCCCAAGTGAAACAAAAGAAGAAATTGTTTGACTTGTGGCTGGTGCCTACTAGTGCATGCTCTGCAGCAGACAGCAATAATAAGGGTACTTGAATCTTAAAGTGGTCAGGGTCACTCAATTGTCCATAAATGAACAGTCACCATAAAGCTCCCACAGTAGATATATAACCAATTTGATTCTTCTATACTTTAATTTTAAGCACACATGCAATCTAAAGGCTTACATTTCACCCAGAATAAAAATTGCGTCATTTACTCGTATCGTTCTGAACCTTTCTTCTGCAGAACACGGGAGATATTTCGAAGAATGCTTCAGCTTTTTTTGTCCATACAGTGAAAGTCAGTGGTGTCCAAAACAACATTAGACCCCTTTGACTTTCATTGTATGGACCAAAACACAGTTGTTTTTTCTCATGCATGGGGCTTTTAATTTTAGATGAACTATTCCTTTTAATAGTGAATTTCTGATTTTGCAACAAAAACATTTGGCTTTGTGCTCAATGATGGAAATAGTTGCGTTGTGAAATCGGAGTAGAGTGAACTCTAGAGAGAACAGATGCTTCTCTTATCAAAATACACATCAGGGATGACTCGAGTTCATTATTGGAGATCAAAGCCTCATTTACTTTCCTCTTGTTGAGACTAGGGAACTGATAGAAACAATATTCATTTAGTAGTTTTGGGGCCCATCTAACTAGATCTTGCATTCTGAATGTTTGTGCTAGATTGGGTGGATGGAAAGGTGTTGGAATTTGGTAAAAGGCTGCAAAAGATGAAGCAGCATTCCACATGATCTGTCTAAAGTGGATGCAGAACCAGACATGTGTAAACTGAAGTGCCTTGTATTCTTTCTGTTAATCTTTCAGATGATGAAGAGATTGATGTAGTGACGGTGGAGCATAAGCAGAACAAGTCGCGCTTGGTGAACGCCCGCAAACCAGTGACCATTACGGTTCGTGCAGACCCCTATGACCCATGCATGAAGCGTTTCCACATCTCCATTCACCAGCAGCAGCACAACTACGCTGCCCGCTCTCCCGACAGTTATCCCGAAGAGGAGCCGCCTCGCAAGAAGATCAGGCAGGAGACCTTCCAGGTTTCCACACCCCAGACCCCTGAAAGAAAACCTCCCTTGCCTTCTTCCTCCCCAGTCCTCGCCCAATCTCAGACTGTCGCCGCTTCTCCAACACACACATCCTACCACCTCAAATCCCAACCGTCCAGCCCTCAGAGTTCGGACTGTGAGGACACGGACAAGCGGAAGACGCACAACTTCTTGGAGCGGAAGAGACGCAATGACCTACGCTCGCGCTTTCTGGCCCTACGGGATGAAATCCCAGGCCTGGTTGACTGTCCAAAGACGCCCAAAGTTGTGATCTTGACCAAGGCCACAGAATACCTGCGCACACTACATGTACGCGACAAACAGAAGGCCCAGGAGAAGAAGCAGCTGAAAAGCAGGCAACAGCAGTTACTACGGAGACTCGCTGAATTGAAACGTGCATAAACCTTCGTAGTCCAGCCATATTTTCAATAGGAACTCTGTAGAGCTGTGTTTTCCCCAAAAGTTCCACATGGGGGTATTTAATGGAATGGACACTATTTCGAGATTAGTTCTTTAGTTTTCGTTCTTTGCACATTTGCCTTCGCAACTGGGGGGAGGGTGGGTAAGGGGACGTACTCGTGGAAGCTGCGGTACTGGTGTTCTCAAGTGGACCCTTCTTGACCCGAATAAGTTTCAAACAGTTTTCCAAAGAGGGTCGTTATTTCTGACTCTTTCAATCGTAATTGAGCGATTTAGACCTTGAATGTGTGTTCTCTTAAATTCTCTCGCAGAAGCTTAAGTATTTTGGCGGGAAGTATTATTTAATTGAATTAGCATGCCAAATCAGGCGTTATTTGAAATGTAGCAATTTATATGCACGTATAATTGATCTAAACCGTCAAGGTTGTTTCTGGTGGCAGAATCTAGAATTCCTCTGGTTAAAGATATTTACGTGTCTTTGATCAGTGTAACTTCTCCTCCGTTTAATAGTGCTTTTGTTAACTAAATTTAAGGAGAGCCGTGTGCCACCATTGCCACATGATGCCAGTGTAAGTTTAACAGACAGGAAGTTGCATCACTGTTACTTTGTTATATTGTGTTCCATGTTTTTTTATTGTTGTTGTCTTTTCCTCAGTTATTGTATATTATTCTTATCTTGAACATTCAGGACAGTGTCCAGCACAGCCTTGCAGTGTATATAAACTGTGGCATATTCTTTGGACATATGTATATAATAGTAGTGATGTACAGGACATTGTGTAAAAATACATCCTTTGTGTTTTGAATATGAAAATCAGCACTGTTAATAGACTTTATTTTCTATTTTTCTGTCATTTGTCCTAAACCTTGTTTGACCCACCTGCCTTCCCTAGAGTATCTCAAAGTTTCTATTTTTGTTAAGAAAAGTTTTAAAAAATTCAAAAAGTTAAATAAAACACTATACATTTCATTTTCATCACTAGCCACTTTATGCTGGTTTTACTGCCTATTCCATTGTGTTCTGAAATTTCTTTGGCTTAATATCGCTCTTGTGGCAGAAAGAAAATGCTGAAAGATTTTTGTACTAATTATATTTTCTTACAGAATTGATTGTATCATTGTTTGATTTGTATTTAAATATAAAGTTGTACTGGTGGCATACGCATACTTATCTCCCACTATGACCAGAACTTTATGCACACTACTATCATGCTGAAGAAAGTCACTACTGATTGACTGAGGTGATGGCTTCTGTTTGTACATTCAGCTTTGAAATTGTATGGCAAAAAGGATAAAATGCCATCAGAAATTGACTGTGCGTGACACTAGAGTGCATATGCCACCAGTAACGATTGTTTTTTCATTTTTGTTTTTCACTTTTGTCCCTTGTCATCAGGTGTCATACTGGGAGAAGAATGGCATCAGCATTGTCTAAGCACTTTGTGTTCTGTACCTCATAAGCCTATATACATCAACTCAAAATTGGGTAAACAATAAATAAATTCAGTTCCGATCACGCCAGCATGTTTTTCTTTCTTTTTTAAATAGAATTAATCTCTAATTAACTGCTTTAACGTTTATTTGCATACACAATGATTCAGAAGCTAAAAAATAAATGAAATGTTTTTCAATGAAATGTTCCAAATAAGGCTTATTTAAAGTGCTATCATTTACTCTTCCTGGGGCCAGTTGCATAAACATAGCTGGTAAGTTAAGACTGTCTTAAGAGCTAGTCTGGTCAACTAGCAATTAATTAGGGGGAAAACAGTCTTAGTTTTCAGATTCAAATTAGACCAATCTTTTTAATGTAACTGGTTAAAAAAAAGTTATGACTGATCTTGAAGGAAAAAAAAGAGATGACTAACTTGTAAGACCGGCCCCAGATGTTGTTCCAAGTGTGTATTACTTACTTCCGTGGAACACAACTTGAAACGGCAGTCACTATTCACCTTAAAGGAATAGTTCACCCAAAAAGGAAAATTATCCCATAGTTTTCTCACCCTCAAGTACTGGATATGACTTTCTTTTTTTATCTGAACTCAGTCTGAGTTATATTAAATAATATACTGGCTCTTCCCAGCTTTGTAATGGAATTGAATAGTATCCATCCATCCATCCACCTATGCAATTTTACCATCCATCCATCCAGACGTATGCGTAGTGTAAACTTAGGTGAGAACCGTAGGACATGGAAGTGCAGAGGCTAGGGGAAAACAAATGCAGGTCATGAATTATAAACAAGAAATTTTAAAGAAAAATGTAGTAGGATTTCGAGAGAAAAGAAGCTACAGCTGACATTATACGTCGGGTCAGAGGTCACCCTTCAGAACTCAACACTTGTGAACGTGCGCAGCTGCGCACAGCTGTTACTGGAAGCCAGTGATTATAGTTTATAAAGTATTCAATATTTTTATATTATTTATATATTTCTTACAAAAAACAATCACTTAGCTTCAGAATGCATTTATTAACCCACTGGAGTCGTATGGATTACTTTTATGAGGGATGGATGCACTTTTTGTTTCTATTCCTATTACAAAGCTAGGAAGGACCAAGATAACTCAGACTGTGTTCAGCTGAAAAAAGAAAGTCATATACGCTAGGGTGGCTCATTTCTGGGAGAACTATTCCTTTAATTGTGTAAAAAGATGCAATATAAAGATGGATAGTGAGTGACTGAGACTAAAGTCACACAGGCTTTGAACATCATTAGGGTGAGTAAACGATAACGTTTGTTTGAACTATTTTTAAATTTTATTATATTTATTTTCACATGCAATTAATCTCAAGACAGTTTTCTGACAGTTATTGATATCTACACAGAGGAGCAGTTAAAATGCCCCATAACTTCTGTTTCTTCTGTTTAAACAGTATTGGCTCAGCTATGACAGAAAATAGAGCAAAATTTGATTATATATGGCATAAGAGCTATTTTACTCCATCAACACCTGTACGAGTGTGTGTGAAGTCGATTTGATCGTTTCATTAGCGAGTGCCGTTTTTAGTTGACACGTCGTAGTGGTAACGACCATCTCTCTCTTCCTTGGTGCAGAACGCTCAGTTGCTATGGAGACGGAAGAGAGCTATTCATACCCATGTTCTTCCGGAAGTTGCACGAGTCGACCTGCTAATGTCAACAATGGTGTCAAAGCTGCAAATTACAAGATTAAAACTGGGCCAACTCATCTGTTATATGTGAAAACTCAAAGCTGAAATTATTGCAACGAAGCCAGAGGATACCTATGACCGTTTCACCATATTACCACTAGCACTTTGCTATTAGCTAACAGCAGAGGCTGTGAAGGTTCTCAATGGGTTAGAAATCTTAACATTTTCTGAATAGTTTGGAACACACATTGCATTTTATTGTCCATAAATAACTCCTGTTTTCCAAGTACTTTTTGTTATATTGTAAGAACTTTTGTCCTATCTCTGAATGAAAAACCATTGCCTTCCCCTACCTGCTATAATCGAACCCTTCAATCTCGTTCCTATGGAAACAGTTTTAGTTGCTTGGATACAGTTCCCTCCTCCGGTGGGAAGTCAACGCACATGCTCAGATCATTCTTCAGCCCTCCTGAGGGGTTGCTGTCATGGCGGCCGCCACGCGTGTACTCAAGAAAGGCATCAGTCCGTCTTTAGTGGTGATTTTAGGAGCCACTGGAACTGGCAAATCCAAACTGGCTATCGAGATCGGGAAAAGGCTGAATGGGGAAATTATAAGCGCCGATTCCATGCAGGTAAATTGAGCGTTCTGCTGCATCATCTGTCAAACAGGGAAGCACGTGAAAGGGCATTGCGATTAATAAATGACAGGTCATTTTGAAACAGCACAGTTGACAAAGTAAACCGTTAATGCTTTATAATTGAAATGCACCATTTTTTCAGAAGCTTTAAACGCATACTAGTTTTATAATGCGTTTAGCCTGAACATCAGTAGGACAAGAGCATTTGAAGTCTTTGAACTCACATTTGAAATATTTCTACAGGCTAATATTGACCTTTTCCTCCGATAATGGGTTGCAGCAAACGTTGTGTAAATGTTTTTTTATAGCGCATCGTATACAATTGAGGATTAAAGTTATTTTATTTCCTCGTGCTGATCACTGGTCGCCATTTTTGACAATGCTCCACGCGCTCATAATTCATTAATTTGTCTTAAATCCATGAATAAATTGTGTTTACTGATCCACCACCAACATACTTATGGCAAGCAACATATAATAACTGGTTTCTTATTTCGGGTGATTTGGTAATTTGCATCATGCATGGAGAATCTTAATTTGGTGATTGCTCAGTTTTCTTATCTGTTTTGATGGGTTTCATTAAACAGATAGGAAGTGCCATCTGCACTGGTCCACTAGCAACATTAATTTTGAAGCATTTGTATGAATATTTTTGTCCAAAGCAAAAGATATCTTTAGCTTGAGCACAATAGGGCATGTTACATAACCCTATGACCAATGTCTTAAAAAAAAGTCCTCTCCGCCATTTGGTACCAAACTTTATATCCAAGCCAAAGTACATCAAGAAGAAAGCTGTTCATTAGCATTCCCATGAATCCCAATGGCATTCAGTCCGCTGGAGCAGATACCCAGAGAAGTGCACAGTTTGAAGTCTGCCATCTTTTCCATCAGTTCTGATAGGTTGAGCCAGTCACCTGAAATGGGACCTAAAAGGGATAAACAGATAGGGAAAAATGTCTTTTATTTTAAGTACTCTACATAATAGAATTCAATGGTACTAATAGTTATTATCTGGTACTAGCCAGTTATTCTAGTTTATAAAGTTATAAATATGGATATTTTTCTTAAAGAAATGCATCGGTTTACTTTAGAAGGCCTTTATTAACCCCACCTGGAGAGGTATGGATTACTTTATGGTGGATGGATGCATTTTGGGCTTCAAAATCTGTTACTCCCAGTATAAAGCTTGGAAGAGCCATCATGGATATTTTTTAATAAAACTGATTGTGTTTGGCTGAAAGAAGAACGTCATATACATCTAGGATTGCTTGAGGGTTAGTAAATTATGGGATCATTTTCATTTATGGGTGAACTAACCCTTTTAAAGGTCCCGTTCTTCGCGTGTTTTCGAAGCTTTGATTATGTTTACAGTGTGCAATATAACATGAGTTCATGTATCGTGTGTAAAAAAACAGAGTATTTTTCACACAATTGACTTATCTTTACAGTGCTATTTTCTCTGTCCTAAAAACGGCCTGATGATTTCCTTGTTCTATGAAGTCCCTCCTTCAGAAACACGTAACGAGTTCTGATTGGGCCAGCGCTTCCCGTGTTGTGATTGGACAGCATCTTAGCGCTCTTTGCCTGGAAAGGTCCCTCCTCTTACCATAACGGGGAGATGCAAGCGCTGAATGCGTGCTCTTCTCCACGTGGGAGAGCAACAAGACCACGCCCCCTATTTTGCGTGTTCTTGTGGGCGGAGGGTTAGTCAACAAACGGTTCTAGTGGCGTCATTCAAGCAAGGAAGTGCAGAGGTGTAGTCCAAACCAGCCGTTCGCTGTAGGCTTTGAAAGGGAACTTCTGTTATATAAAATATCTCGCTTGGCATTGAACTTTGAGCTTTATAATTTTACAGGTATTATTTATGCTCCAACAGCAACATTTCACACTAACTAAAGTTTGAAAGATGGAATTGCGAAGAACGGGACCTTTAATGAATTTCAAAACATAAGGATTTTTTTAACTTATATTTCCTGCTGACACACTACAGCAAGAGATATGAATAACTAGCTTAACCCTTATTTTGGGTAAAAATACTAACGTGCCTAATGCTTTTGTACAGAGGTGTATGGGTATATATTTTATAACTAGGATAACCACATTTATCTAGCCTGATCAGGGTTGCCATGTTTTCACAACAAAACCCACCCAATTGCAACTTTTGCAATTTTGGGTTTCCCCCAAAAAATGCATTCCGGGGGGTAAAATGTGTTGTTTTTTTTGCCAGGGTTCCCTGCTAAAATGAGCATTTCCAGCACTAAATATAACATAATTGGGGTCACTTCAACCCGCGGACATGAAAAACAGCCCGCGGCTGTAATTATGGGGTGTGTTTCAACAGAACCAGGAAAGACATAAACTGGATAGAACTACAACCAATCAAAGCAACAAAGCGATGCATAACCTTAGTTGTCAAGTGTCAGCAGAACTCAACTGCACTGTGTTGCCAAATCTGCGTTTTTTCCTCGGGTTATTTTCCATGTCTGCGGGTTGAAGTGACCTCAGTTATGTGATATATATAGACCCAGGAATGTGAATTTTAGCAGGCAACCTTGCCAAAATAACTCATTTTACCCAAATGCCAAAATGCCATTTTTTTCCCCTGGGGCCTGTTGCACAAAACTAGGATAAGGGATTAAGCCGGGATATCTTGGTGATCTTGTCATCTGTATAGAAAATTTAGTACACCATTGTTGTGTAAACGCACCCTGAAGGCACACTCAAACCAAGAATGATAACAATAAAGAAAGATAACTGTATATTAGCGGATAAATTGAGCCAGGATTACCAAGATATCCCGGCTTAATCCCTTATCCTAGTTTTGTGCAATAGGCCCCTGGAAAACCCCCCTGAGAAGCTATTGTTTTGGGCTATTAGTTGGTGGGTTTTGTTGTAAAAACTTGGGAACCCTGTCTGCACGCGTGCTGGAATGAAATGATCTTTGCCAGAGTTGTAAGGATATGCAGAATACTTACCAACATGATCATCATTTCAGAGAGAAATAGTCAAGATCAATGCATAACAAGCTCTCCGTTTAGGATTTGAACAAATTCAACCAAGCGCCTTTGATGACGTGCATGATTACGTTACTGTTTATCATCTGTCCGTCATCGTCTAAAGCCCGCCCTGACAATTTCATTGGTCTGAACAGTTTCCTCTAGGGATCATGTCCAGACCGAACTGCCCAAGCTCAAATGTTGTGGGCGGGCTGAGTTCAGCTGGCATCCAGGCTAAGGTTTATCACATTATATATGGCATTAGATGTACCATATTATAGATGACACTATACAACAGATAAGTGCAGAAAGCTTTAGTCTTGTCCAAAATCTGTCATGCAACTTTTAAAATTAGTTTTTTGTTTTGTTATAAAAAAAATAAGTAATAATATAGTTTCAGGTATCTTTATATCATTCTTGGTATTTATATGGCTAACTTTATGAAGTCTGCACTTTTTTTATCATTTTGCATTTTGAAATGGTAAACTTTGCAGGATCGCAAAATGACATTTTGATTTCATTCACAATCGTGGAGTTGCAAAACAAAAAAACAGGAGCCTTTTTCTTGGACTCGTTACTTTATCAGTCAAGTCTGAATATGACTTTAGCTGTGTCCGACATCGGGTGCATGTAACTGGTCGGCGAGAGTAACCGTGTACAGGCGGGTAGGAGCTGCAATTGGATACATGAGTTCGGACCTTTTCTGTTTCCTGTAGTGACACTCGTGCTGTTTGCATATTACAGATGAAGTGAAATAAATGCAATATTTGTCATACACCGATGTTTCAGGGGACATTTCATTCTCTGCTTTATGTAGGCTACTGCTTAATACAATATCTGTTTGAGCAAGAACAAAGTTCAACATATAACAACTTATACTATCAATGAAGTGGGGCCTATTTTTTTTTTTTTAGATCAGTTGTAGTTTGATAAACATGACAATTTAACATCGCAACTACATGAAAAGGGGTTTTACCGTTATTAAAGAACTGATTTGTTAGCATTAGTGGAACAGAAGTTTTTAGAATAAACACGAAACAGACATGCTCGCAGTCATGCGGTGAATCCGGCCAATCGTGGAACAGTGCTTTCGATATCAGAGCTCGTGCAGCCTCTCTGGAGAAGCTGCACAAAATGCTCCAGCTGGCTGCTCTGGAATCGCTCTCTCAGCACTTTGTTGACATGCGTCACGGTCATGTGGCGTCGGTGCTGCCTCAAGACAAGTCGGACAAAATCTCTAAACGGTGTGCACTGCTTCAAGTCATCCGCCGATCGGTCTGCACAACACTGCATGAAATCGAACAAGCCCAATAGCTTAGTTCTGCAGTGTGAGTTGAAGCTTATTGGTCACTGCCAGACTATTAACTCAGTACAAGGATGAATCCAGATGCTTATTCATTACTTTTTGACTACTACTCTGGCGTTTGCACCTCCCATTTAAATAAAGTGACTTGCATGCCAATACTTACTCACTTTGGCCTTATGCATTTTAGTTTAATCTGACACATCTGTGCCTATGTTCTTGCAAGTATTGAAGAATTAGAATCTTCTTAGTGTAAGAATTAGAAGTGTCATTGTCAACTTTTATGTAATTCAAGAACTTTAGTTTGTCTACCAGCTCATCCTGCTCTTTGCAGCTATGATCAGGTGAAATAGTTGAGATGCTGCATCCTCCTCCAAGTCTGTGTCAGGAATAGATGAAAAGGCTTTGTCTGTATGGACTCCTTTTGTGCTTCAAGAGCCCCTGGAAACAAGGCTTGGGAACTCAGGGGGTGGGCTTAGTAAAGTTTTGGTACTGCATTTGCATATAGGCCTGTCTATTATTCTCAGTAGAAAGGGACTTTTCTGCTTTTGAATTTGGGTCAGTTTAATCATACATTAAAGCCTCATTCAGGATGTGGAAATTTGGCCCGGTCCCAAAGTTGAACTGGGTGTAGTTTGTGTATTTTATGGGTTGAAAGCGTGTCAGGTCATAGGATTTTAAAGGGTTAGTTCACAGCTAAACTATATGAATTGGGTAGTTTAGTCCAAATTTTCTAAAGTGACTATCGTTTTATATGGTGAACAAATTTTATTTAGGCTTGACTCTACAGGTACGCAATTGGATAGTCCTTCAACCAATCAGACAACAAGAGGTGTGATAAACTGGCAATGACCCATCACTTCTCTATCCGTCATTTTGTGAAACCCGCCAATAGTGCGGCAGGTGGATAAGCCAGTCTGTGATTGGTTCCCGCAAAAGTTTACCAGAAGCAAAATAAATGAATATTCAAGTTTCAGGGCAAAATCAAAATCGCAAATGCAATTCTGTCTGTGTTTTCTACATTGTGGAAATCATGGTGTCCTACTAATTAATTTAAATCATGAAACGTACAGTTTACCATATCAATTTATGAAAAGTTTCATAAAAATGTTTACATGGGGCCTGAAAGACACCCCCCCCCCCCACACACACACACCTCAAATTCCATTTTTATTTTGACCAAATTCTGTTTTCTGGATTCCTTACTAATGGTTTAATAGATTTTTAATAATCAAAAAGCCTGTCTAAAACGATTTTAAGTATTATTTATTTATTTATTTATTTATTTATTTATTTATTTATTTATTTTTATAAATCCTGATGTGTTTTTTCAAAATTCTGGTATTCCAATCAAGGCATAAAGCAGTAATTTAACTTTTAATCATATGAAATGTCAAAGAAAGTGCTGCTTTACTGTTAAAATTAAAACACGGAAGAAAAGTCGTCGTTATTCCTAAAGTGTTTATATTTTAGTATAATGTATTAATTTATTATTACTGTTATAATAATAATGATAAGGATAATAATACTACTACTACTAATAATACTAATAATTATAATAATAATAATAATAATTACTATTATTACATTGAGACATAGCTAAATTTGACTGTAGAAAAAACAGTAATGCATTTGTCTCAAGTTAAGCCAAGCTTTTATTTTGATAGGTTGCCATGAAGACTGAAGGCGTTTTGCATTTCTGATAAATAGTCTTTCTTAAATGAAATGGTAAAATGCTCATGAAATGACTGAATTCATACGAGCAACTCTTGGAGATTCATACATTCATGTCCTTATATAGTGAGATAGCAGAGACTGAAAACACCACAAGCGTCACTTGCGGTTTAATATTCACAGTCACTAGTCTTTATCGTGATTCCATTAAATTGTACTGACCTGATTTTTATTAATTCATCAAAAATGTGACAAAATCATAGTGCCCTAGGTTACCAAGCCTACTCATTTCCACCCCCAATGTAATGCCAAATTTTTTTATTAACCTTTTACCATATATCTTGTAGTATCACAATAATAATAATGTATAGTGAGTTCAGTATTATGAATATGTATCGAATCGTGACATGAGGCTATCGTAAAACCCCATTAATCGCATTAAACCATATTGCGATTTCAGTTTAATTTTGATAAACCATGCAGCCCTGTGTTTGCCGTGGCCTCCTTTGACTTAGCATCCACGCTTAATACTTTAGCAACTGCATGGGTTTCCACTCACAGCACCATAGCAACTATATAGCAACTTTTGCCAAGGCAAATGTCATTTTCCATAGAAAATGTAAAACTAGTTGTCCTTCTCATATGGCCTCCTTGAGGATGTATTGCTCTATTGAGAGTGGCATGGCTGTCACCTGGTGCAGTTAATTGGGTTACGCTAATAAAATTCCTCCCCTTGTGCTGCAGTGCAGTCCCGTCCGCTGCGCACACTGAGCAGCAAGCTGGCTCCTTCAAGACCCCTCGCTGGTGTTAAGCTCCACGAGAGACACAAAGAGTCAATGAGAGCTTTGGATTCAGCTAGCTGTAGTAAATGTATGCTTTATTTATTTGTAGAGTATGTTGATAAGTATCGCATTTGTCTTTATGCATGTTTGTGCAAGGGCGAGTTGTTTTTTTTTGTTGAGTTTTGAACACTATTGCAGGCTGGCTGCCGGGAAGCCGCTATTGACGTGCTGAATTGGTGTCTACACGCCTATTATGCGCAGTAGCTTTCATTGCACATTCAGTGGCCTTACACAGGGCACTATTTACATTTTGAATGGCACTACTGTACAGAGGGGTAGAATGGGACTAAGCCATGAGAGCGACCGATTGTTCATGTGGTCAGGTTTGGATTAAATATTTGAATAATGGTTTGTTGAAGTCTGGTACCCAAATTCTTGCTGTTGGAGTGACATAAAAGGTCAGGAAGGGCAGGGTTCAATGGATTTCGGGTCGACGAACTGCTCATGGGAACCCCGGCTGAGGTCACTAAGGCTGTAACCGGAGAAAAGTAAGAAGGGATTTTGGATGCTTAGGGCATCCTGCTTTTCATGCAAGGTCTTCAAGATCCCAATAGTCTTTTAATAGGCCATTCAAAAGAGTGAAGGACCAGGAGACTTTACCGCAAAGGGTTATTAATGGACTTTGGTGGGTGTTGGGCTCACTGATGTGGAATCAATTGTACTACCCTTTGCTGGTGTCAGCTTTTGATCAGTATAAAAGCAATCCAAAAGGTTTAAGGGTATCATGGTGACATGGATTACACAGAAACAAGACACCCTGGAAAAACCCGTACAAACACTCACGCTGTTGTGTTTGAGCTACTATGACTTGCTAAATGACTGTAGTCCATCTATACTGAACATTAACTAATAACACGGGTAGTCGTTAGGGATCTCTAAAGCAGTGATGTTATTGGACATAATTTGAAGATTATAGGGTAATACTTTCTAATGTCCAGTTTAGACATTATAATACAGTGTAAGCAACTTTTTTCGTTATTACACAAGTACTGGGATACTAAAAGTTTATAGTTTAGATATAAATACTTTCTGTAGCAATCATTTAAAAAAATCTTAATTTAAATTAAATACTTTTTTAATAAACTGCAGCAATTACCATTTGCCTGTTCAAAATCGCAGGAAAATTGTGAACTCTTGTTTGAAAAAAAAAAAAGTGTTATTCTCATTTTATTTTAAGTATACTACTTTATACTATGTTAAATTTGCATTAAATGTTTTTTTAAATGAAGATATGATGTAATCCCTTGTCTTTTTTTTTATTTATAGCATGGCGAACCAAATAAAGGTCACCACAGGCCATGTTTTGGGCATCTCTGTTTTAAATAAATGTAAACAGTAGGGCTGTCAAAATTGCTCAAAAATGACATTAGAATATTCCCTCAAAAAATACATGAATATTCAAACTATTCGAACATCTGGTTACGCATTTTGTCAATGACGTGCAAAGTCAATAACAGGACAAATTAATACTAAGAGACATAACTACTTGTATAGGTAGCCTATTTAAGTTTAAACATATTTGAAAACATATGATTACTTAAACAAAAACAAGTAAATCAACTAGATGAAGCTGTTCTCTGCAGGTACAGTATTGTTCAAAATAATAGCAGTACAATGTGACTAACCAGAATAATCAAGGTTTTTCGTATATTTTTTTTATTGCTACGTGGCAAACAAGTTACCAGTAGGTTCAATAGATTCTCAGAAAACAAATGAGACCCAGCATTCATGATATGCACGCTCTTAAGGCTGTGCAATTGGGCAATTAGTTGAATTAGTTGAAAGGGGTGTGTTCAAAAAAATAGCAGTGTGGCATTCAATCACTGAGGTCATCAATTTTGTGAAGAAACAGGTGTGAATCAGGTGGCCCCTATTTAAGGATGAAGCCAACACTTGTTGAACATGCATTTGAAAGCTGAGGAAAATGGGTCGTTCAAGACATTGTTCAGAAGAACAGCGTACTTTGATTAAAAAGTTGATTAGAGAGGGGAAAACCTATAAAGAGGTGCAAAAAATGATAGGCTGTTCAGCTAAAATGATCTCCAATGCCTTAAAATGGAGAGCAAAACCAGAGAGACGTGGAAGAAAACGGAAGACAACCATCAAAATGGATAGAAGAATAACCAGAATGGCAAAGGCTCAGCCAATGATCACCTCCAGGATGATCAAAGACAGTCTGGAGTTACCTGTAAGTACTGTGACAGTTAGAAGACGTCTGTGTGAAGCTAATCTATTTTCAAGAATCCCCCGCAAAGTCCCTCTGTTAAAAAAAAGGCATGTGCAGAAGAGGTTACAATTTGCCAAAGAACACATCAACTGGCCTAAAGAGAAATGGAGGAACATTTTGTGGACTGATGAGAGTAAAATTGTTCTTTTTGGGTCCAAGGGCCACAGGCAGTTTGTGAGACGACCCCCAAACTCTGAATTCAAGCCACAGTACACAGTGAAGACAGTGAAGCATGGAGGTGCAAGCATCATGATATGGGCATGTTTCTCCTACTATGGTGTTGGGCCTATTTATCGCATACCAGGGATCATGGATCAGTTTGCATATGTTAAAATACTTGAAGAGGTCATGTTGCCCTATGCTGAAGAGGACATGCCCTTGAAACGGTTGTTTCAACAAGACAATGACCCAAAACACACTAGTAAACGGGCAAAGTCTTGGTTCCAAACCAACAAAATTAATGTTATGGAGTGGCCAGCCCAATCTCCAGACCTTAATCCAATTGAGAACTTGTGGGGTGATATCAAAAATGCTGTTTCTGAAGCAAAACCAAGAAATGTGAATGAATTGTGGAATGTTGTTAAAGAATCATGGAGTGGAATAACAGCTGAGAGGTGCCACAAGTTGGTTGACTCCATGCCACACAGATGTCAAGCAGTTTTAAAAAACTGTGGTCATACAACTAAATATTAGTTTAGTGATTCACAGGATTGCTAAATCCCAGGAAAAAAAAATGTTTGTACAAAATAGTTTTGAGTTTGTACAGTCAAAGGTAGACACTGCTATTTTTTTGAACACACCCCTTTCAACTAATTGCCCAATTGCACAGCCTTAAGAGCGTGCATATCATGAATGCTGGGTCTCATTTTTTTTCTGAGAATCTACTGAACCTACTGGTAACTTGTTTGCCACGTAGCAATAAAAAATATACTAAAAACCTTGATTATTCTGGTTAGTCACATTGTACTGCTATTATTTTGAACAATACTGTACATGAGTGATGAACGCTGCTGACGGTCTGGAGCTCGCATCATAATGGCCAAGACCGCAGACCTCACTCACCCTCACGCTCTCTGCGGATAACGGTTTAAAGGAACAAACTTTGAGAGCTGATCAAGAGTTTTCTGCAAGCAATTTAAAGTCGCCTCTTGTCCCATATATAGCAGGCTTCATTCAGTGATTGAAACAAATATTAATATTAATTTAAGTTTTACAGCATAGTGAACGCTCCGAAACGGTGAATAATCAAACCAGTGGAATCAGTGCATTTATCCTTTATTCATACAATATCTCTTCAGTCAGTACTGTAGCCTACACTTTAGTAATGTTTCTGTTTAACGTTAAATAAAATGAGGCATAGTAGCTAACTGTATCTTGCATAGCTTGCATTCAACTTTATCTCATGGCTCAACAATTTTACCTCCTACCGACCAAAATCCAAAGTACTTCCAGACATGGCTTTTTAGATCTTGGAGGGATAAAATCTCTTTCTCTGCTGCGGTTGAGTTGGGCTCTGCACTTTATGCCATCTCTCGACAGTGCGACTCCTCACCCTGAGGAGCAAAAGCAGGCAGCCACGCTTCTACTACCGCGGGTGTTTTTTTAATTTTTTTTAATTTGAATATTCATTTTCACCTTCGAAATTCGTTTTTTTAAACTATTCGAATATATATTTGAATTTAGAATATTCGTTGACCGTATACAGTCTTTAAACATCTGCTTAAATGTCAGGGAGCCACTGAGAAATACAGAGAGATGTGATCATTCAGAGAGACGTTTCACTCGGTGGCTGTTTTCTCAAAAACTTCTGCTTGTAGTTGGACTTCATTTCTTAGCATAATGCCATTTAAAAACTCGGTCTTTGACCCCAGTGTAAGTGTTCCGTATGTGTGAGTAAACAACCTTGTAACACTTGATGTTGATTTCCACTGGAAGTGTTTTTGAACCTCATGCTGACTTTTAATTGATGTTTAATTAGTAAAACCATCTTTCTCTTCTGCAACCTTTTCAGTGTCAGTCTAGATCCCAGCAAACACTTGCTGTGACTTGTGTAGTCAAAGCAGCTTGACTCTGAAGCATTTACTTTCACTTGATCTCTATTCTCCTGCGATTACTAGTTTCAAGAGACTCATCTGTACTTTAAGAGTCTTGAATGTCCATTCACATACTCAATAACCGTTACCTGAACTTTATTTAACCTTATGACATGATGTGAAGACGCTTTCAAAGACAGATTTGGACACAAAGGATTTGCTGCCTCTCTTCCTTTGACATTCCCCATGTGAAAAACGTCAGGCCTTGAAGTATCTGTGCTCTCCTGTTTCACGGGATAACCATAATTCAAAGAGAATCATTTATCAACCTGATTTGAATACTCCACTGGACGCAGGCCTTTAAAGCATTTGTCTGATTTCTGCTCATTTTCTCAGAGCTCTTTGATAAAGTGTTGCACCTGTTTGAGCGCTCGCACTAACATCACCCTGTGCAGTGGATTAATGAATCAGACCTCAAAGCAGACAGAACCTGCTGTCTGAAAACTGCATGGGGACAGAGTTTGGAAAACCACGGGGCCTTGCCATGTAAATGTACCCAACATTTATTGCGCTCAATCTGCTTTACAAATGAATGCATTCCCAGTGGTTTAGTCATGTACAGTCGACACCATGTGCCTGATATTAGATTTAATATTTAACATAAATATTACATTTGCTTTTAATGCAATATTTCACCCAGGCATTATAATCCTCATTTAAATATAGTATTTTTTTGTTTAAATAATTTTGTCTTTTTGCCACTTTTTTATTAGTTAAAAAAACTATTTAGCTAAATTTTATTTCAGTTTTGTTAGTGTAATTTATCTTATTTTCATCTAATATTTATTTAATTAATCTTTGTAATCTTTAGAATATCTAAGATGAATATCTCTCTTTCACACTTTACATCATATTGTGTTGTCTAAAAATCATGAAACATTTTTGAACGCTTAACATTTGAACACTATGAAATAGTTAAATCCCATACTGAATGCCGCTAAAATGGATCATGCACATGCGAATGCTTGCCTTTAGGGGTGTAAGAAAATATAGATACATGTGAGTATCGCGATATTTTGTTTTGCGATACTGTATCGATTCTTGAAAAACACTGTATATATATATTTATATATTTATTTACATCCAAGATTCGTGGCTTTGTATTCGAATTAAACCACAGACTGTATACAACCCAACCGCTAGATGGCAGTGTTATCTCAGAACGTAATTGATGCAGAGCCAAAGAAGCGCAAGGTGAATGTGTGTGTGTGCATTAGTAAACCTCACAAGACGATATAATTATTCCGCTCCTGCGGTTAACATACCTGAAGTGTGGACTCATTTTGGCTTCAGCTACAAAGAAGCCACTAAGGAAATCGACAAGTCAATATGTTTGCAAAATAGGTTAGGTTAAAATCCAGTACTCGGGTAACATTGATTCGGAGAGCTCACTTAACATCCTGACTAGGGCTGGGATAAACGATTATTTTTTAAACGATTAATCTAGCGATTATTTTTTCGATGCATCGATTAATCTAACGATTCATTTTTCCTGTCCGATTGGGTTACGATTCGATTCGATTATCGATTATCTCCCCATTAATTGCCTAATAGCAATTTATGCATGTTGATTTAATTATCTGAATGAAAAAACGAATTCCTTAACATTGCAATATATGTTTATTGCTCTTAAAATTCCATAGTAAGACTATACAAGAGCAATGCATTCAATAAAACCTTGAAAACATAAAGTAGGCTACACACACACACACACACACACACACACACACACACACACACACACACACACACACACACACACACACAAATAAATAAGTATTAACCTACAACAAAGAAACATATTATACGATTTTTCTATGTATGCAACTCAGCCTACAGGCTATGCCCATCGATTAAATATCAACAAGTTGGTTAATCAAATCCGGGGACACACTGCAAGCGTGAGCGTCTCGGCTGCGTGGCGTGTCCGTTTTTGTTTCGGCTCCCATGTTAACAGGTTCTGCACACTGACTGTGACGCGCGGAAAACGCGTGCATGCTAGAAATAGAAGAGCGCCTATTTTTCACGCGTGTTGGGAGCGTCTCCAGGCAAAATAGAATAGGAAACGATGTTTATATATCATTTTGACACGAATACATATTATTAAATTACATTTTCATGTTTGAAAGTCTGTAGGTTTACATAAATGCAGATATAGGCCTAATTGTAATAATAAAAAACGTCAATTATCGATTTTGAAATGTTGCAACTGTCAATACAGAACGAAATATTCTGTAGCCTATTTTGCCGTCAATACCATAGATATGTGGCTACTCCCGACGTTGTCTTTGCTGTATCAGTAGGCTATTTATGTTTAACATTAGGAATAGGGCTTCCCTCCGCATCAATAGCAGCAGCAGCGCCGCGTCAGACACGCTTCTAGTGTGCAAAGGCAGAGAAAACGCCACGCAGCCCCGTGGCTGACCCCCAACAGCAACGCCACGCGCATCCGCGGCATGACCCTGAAAAAAGTTACATGTAGAGTGCATTACGGGCGCCAATATTCCGTTTAAAACCGGAATAGTCCTGGGATGAAACTGCTCACTTAGAGGATGGACACCCTCGGTCACATCAGGGCGATTAGACATTGAACATTTTAAATTTAAAACAGCTTATTATGTAGGTAACGTAGCCAATGTGTCCGATGCTTTCACTTGATGCAAACGTTTGTTTTTGTGATTAAAATACATCAAATATTACCAAAACATCTGTCTTCCTGTGTGCAGAAATTTGTTTATGTAGCCGTGACAACAAAACGCGTGCGCGCATGCCTGTGATGCTCCGCGCGCCAACCCCATAGACTGTGGCCAACCCGCAAGCCTTGCACTTCTGAAAGTCTTAGGAGCCACACGTGTTGCTACCATAGATATACATAATAGATAATATACTTAATTACATAATATACTTTATTATGTATATCTATGGTTGCTACTACTCTCCGGCGCCGCCATCTTTATTTTGAGTCTGACGAATCGACGCGCATATTTTGCGTCGACGTATTTTTTGCGTCATCCGCGTTGCTGAGAAGGGTTTCAATAGAATATAGCACATTTTCCTCTCAGTAAAAAAAATAAACACACTTAGGTTATATGTGTAGTCAATATGCAGTGCAGGACCAATGAGTCAAACATAATGGCCTATTATAAACAGATTTCATCAAATAAAAGTTAGTTCACATAAGTCAGCATGTTATGGTAGGGCTGGGAATCAATTCCAAGGTGTTGGGATGGGAATCAAGAGTCAATTCCAACGTCTCCAGCAGTTTCCAATAACCAGTTTAAAATAAAACAATTCAGTAGTTATTTTGTGTTTTTCGTAAGGACATCACTAGAACATAATTCGAACAACTTATTTTTACGGTATGCCATGCTGAAATGTTTAAATAAAGCCATGTGTGAATGCATATCGCTGATTATTATCCTGCCTTTCATTTACTTAGGCTAATGGTGTTTATTGTCATTCTTTCCTTCTGTGATCCTGCATTGTGGACAAGTTTACTACATTTTGCACCCAAACTCCATAATTTTTGTTTAAATTGTAAAAAGGTCATGTTGTCCACAACAGTAGTTTTTGAGCGTTGCTTAGTTTATGATAACAGATGCTGATGTGAGGGTCTTTTCATTTTGTATTTCCTTTTATTTTCTATAATCCAATTATAATTCTGAAAGAAAATGCACCTAGAGTACAGATTAATGACCGAGAGTCTACTGTTGCAATAGTAAAGAACGCAATTCCCTCGCACATCTGATTGACAAATAAACTGTACACTCTTATTATCGTTTTTGTTAATATTGTGGTTATTTTGCCTCGTAAATTCTGTGCATAAGCACTTGAGTAAACATAGTCATTTAATTTAACTGTGCACATTACCAACATGCATTTTAGACATGTCATGTAGTTTTAACCATGCCATAAAGGGACATCCTTAATGTGCTATCCTTTTTATTTATTAAATCGCATTTACTGTTGGTCTAATATGGGCCATTTCAGGAGCATCCATAATTAAAATTTAAAATTAATCCGAGCTTTTGAAATGTATCTTCATTTTACAAGTAAAGTTTCAGAGAAGGATACTTTCTATATCCTTGTATCCTGCAGTCACTCTGGGACTAGGTTCCTTCATTAATTTTGTTAAAAAAACAAGAATCAAAAACAAGTGCAGAATCGATTCTTGGAATCAACTACTATCCATACTAAATAGTATTCGAACATAGAATTAGTATTTCCCAAATTGTAGTATGCTGAAAAGAGTTCTAAAGACAAAAAGTGTTAAAAAAACTACAAACATGATGAATGTGCGAGTCAGACGGTTAAGTAGAGAGGTTTAGATAACGGTTTGAGTGATCAATTATCAGTATTTAACCTGACAAAAATATATTTATATTTTCAGTGCTATCCACTTTTGTAATGACACGTTTGGCCATTAAAGGGTTAGTTCACCCAGAAATGAAAATTATTTCATTAATTACTCACCCTCATGTCGTTGGACACCCGTAACACCTTCGTTCGTCTTCAGAACACAAATGAAGATATTTTTGTTGAAAGCTGATGGCTGAGAAAGACTTCAGAAAGGCCTCCATTGTTATTCAGTACATTCCCACTCACAAGATCCATAAAGGCACTAAACACATCGATACAAAGTCCATCTCACTACAGTGGCTGTACAATAATTTTACAATGCGACGAAAATATTGTGTGCACATAAATCAAAATAACGACTTTTTCCACAAAGTTATTGACGTGAACTCGGCGCATGCGCGAGAATATGACGCAGCTCCGCCGTTCGCCATACATGACCCGGAAGAGCACCGCTATCGTGTGAGTTTACGTCCTACACGGAAGGCAATAACTTGGTGGACATTTTGCTTTTTTTTTTGCGCACAAAAACATTTCTCGTCGCTTCGGAAAATAATTGTACAGCCACTGTAGTGAGATGGACTTTGTATCGATGTGTTTAGTGCCTTTATGGGTCTTGTGAGTGGGAATGTACTGAATGCCAATGGAGGCCTATCTGAAGCCTTTCTCAGCCCTCAGCTTTCAACAAAAATATCCTCATTTGTGTTCCGAAGATGAACGAAGGACTTACAGGTGTCACACAACATGAGGGTGAGTAATTACTGAAATAATTATCATTTTTGGGTGAACTAACCCTTTAACTTTAAAATGCATATTTAAACTGCTAACACATGACATAAGGAGAGTCTCTGCATTCAAGACCCAGAAATGGCAGATCAACGAGCGTCTTCATTTCTCTCCGATATGGTAGGAGATTAAACTGAATGTGGAAGATTTTAACTGTGACTAATCTGACGATGATTGACAGGGCGGTGTTGGGATGCACGTAACTAAGCGACAGAGTCCGTTAAAGATGACAGAGTAGTATGTCCCGAAGCTTGCAAACTTTTCTGCTACACACTCAAAAGTATGTACTTTTTATTCACAAAAAGAATACATACTTTTAGGACATAGTATCAGTAGGCGAATTGGGACGCAGCATATCGATTCCGGAACCAGGAATTGGAATCTACGTTAAGGTATTGTTGTTCGGTACCATGACAACTTGTATGAAAGCACTTCTCGTGTATAAAAATCCCTAATCGCAGAAGATGTATATTGCACACCCCTAATGTAATGATTTAAAGCCAAAAACAACTGCATTCAAGTTTGAAAAAAGTCCTACGAATTTTATGACAATTATCATTTCTGTCAAATGATTTATAACTTAAGGATGCAGATGAAAAGAGAAGGATTAATGTGACCTTTTTATGCATTTGAAGAGTCGCGTCAGTTTGTCTGCGTTTATTCGGGCGCTAAATGCTTTGGGAAGGAACCATTTCCCCCTTTTGCCAAACACACCAGCAGCTAAATTCAATTTGAGCTGAATGAATGAAATCCAATTGTGTCAGTCTTTCTGGCCGCTTAGGACTGGCGGCACAACACATGCCCGCTGTGATGTCTGCATTCATCCTGGCGTCTGAGAAACCTCGGCAGTGCTCGAGATCTGCCTGATATCCAGTTAAACTCTCGCTCTAGTCTCTCTCAGCCTACTGAAGCGAGAAATAAGTGATATGTCTCTCATTTATTCTCCGTTGCTCATCTCCTCTGGCTCCCTGTTCTTTCCTCCTGTAAAAGCCTAAAACAGGGTGCGGAAATGGGTTAGTTGTGGGTGTGGTGCGATTGTGAAAGCCTCCACAAATAATGACTGCGTGATGGCGCTAAAGCAAGGGGAAAGAGCGACATTGTGAATGATTTATTAGCCTAGCTTCACTGAGCCATTCCTGGAGGAGAGGAGGAACGGATGGAAAGATGCTAGAGAGTGGGGCATCCTGAATGACGGTTAGGGCATTCAAGCTCTGTTGCGGTATGGTGTTGGAGAAACTCATTTTGTAAGTTTTCACCCCTGATACAGAAGCACCATTCTTTTTTTTTTTAAATCCTCATTGCCATAAGTATGTAATGCATTTGTACAAAATAAAAGAATCTTGTTGAGGAGTGGTGTGCTATTACTTTCCTAAGCAATCAAATGAACTATTTTCACTTCGTAGGGCTGCGCGATATTCAATTCACATTTATTTGTATAGTGCTTTTCACAATGCATATCGTTTCAAAGCAGCTTCACAGAAAATGCATGTGTCTACATTACAGTGTAAAAAGATTTATTATCAGAGGAGACTGTGTCCAAGTTATATGTTTCAGAAATGTTCATATACAAAGCGCACAGTTAGCTAACATTGTATTATTAATCAATGTTAAAATTAAATTAAGGCACAAACAATGGGCTAAGTGAATTAAAAATAAATGTTCTTAATGATTAGGGTATATAGAAAATTGAGCATGAGTGCGTGTGAGGAGCGGATTTTTTTAAAGTTCACTTCCGTGCCATCACGAGAACAGTTTATGCCAACTGCCCATAATATAACTGAATTTTTTTCCAGAACTATAGACTGTAAAAAAATAAAATGTAGTGTCTGTGACGTGACCCATAGGATTCTACAGAGCAGTTTTGAAGCATAAAGTTGAGACGAGCCGGCCGTTGCCATCGTGGATAACAGAAAATGGGCAAAGAGGCGGGACGTGGGCGGAGCTGAGGTGACGCGATGACTAACAGACAGCGGATAAATGGCTATCCACCTGTCAATCAAAGTGGCCATGCCCTATTATGCAGAACTTTAAGGCTTTATATAATGGAAAAGAATGAATTATAAAAAAATTCACCCGCCTTACAGTTTTCATGAAGGGCAAAATTAGCCATATAGACCAAAACCACATTTTGTACCAGGCTGTAAAGTTTTTTTTCTGCTGTAAAGTTGGGAATTTCAATACATGGTTCAATGAGATTCTGCTCCCTATCTGGAGCCTGTCCCTAGCGGACAGTCGAGGAATTGCAGTTTAATTCACTTCCGTATTGGCTTTAACAGAAACTGAGGGAGGTTACTGCTTGAGTGCGACCTGTCCTATGACAACCATTTAATCAAAAACCAATAGGAGTGTAGAACCTGATGACACATTTAGTGAGACAACGATAAACCATCACTTGCCCCAGACACGCTCGCTCAAGCACACGTGTCTTTGTGGTTCAAGAAAAGCCATGATCAACATTAGCGCTACAGATTGTCATTGTTCGCTAGACACCATTTTTATCAGCTCACAGTCACTGAACGCGTCACGGATTGATGTAAAACACCGGACGAGTCTTCTTGCATATTTCTTGACTGCCAGTCTGATATAATCACAACTGAGATCCCACATTGTGACATGGCTTACAGCAGAAATGATTGGACAAACAACAGTCATAAAAGGACTATTACAATTCGGACACTGTGCATCTCTCGAGCTGTGGCCATTTAATGGCTTATCTAGGGTGAATGTAATGTTACATGACATTTTTCCCAAGTTTTATTGACGTCTTTAAGTGGTTGAAGCACTGATTGAGTGATTATGCAAGACGTGATACATTCCGAAAAGTTCTACTGTATCTTTCTGTGGGGCACATCACAATGTTAACATGACAAGTACCCACTCAAAGAGTACACAATTTCGAATACATTTTAGACCTGTGTCAGTCTTGCTTTTGGCTATATGGTCACTCCTCTCCAGTTCTCCTACTCAATGGCCCTTCCCCCTGTATGAATAGTGTGGAGCAGCTGTCTCGTGCGTGGCCTGAGGTGCTGTTTGGTTCAGCCACAGCCGGCTGTAATAGCTCAACACTAAAGCCATTGTCTGGGGACTTGTCTGAGTGTTTGCGGTGTGGGTCACTGGATTCACTACACCCTTTTTTCTCATTCACCCCCTTTTCCTTTGCTTTCTTGCTTTCTGCTTTCTTTACTCCCATATATACACTCTCTCATTCTCACACAAAGAAAAATTGTCCCTATCCCGGCAGTGGTCGGCATACACACAAAATTGTGACCACTGTATTGGCCGTCTCTTGCCTAGTTGTGTGTAATGAGTGCTTGCATTCTCACACTATGTTTCAACTGTTACTACCACATAAATGCTGTTATTTTCTTTTCTTACAATGGGAAAATGTGGATGTGAAATTATGTAGTCCACATTTGTTCCATTCCTGTTTGCACCCCCTCCATGGACCAGTTGTCCTCATTAATAATGAGTTTCAATTAGACACTCTGGCTCTATAACATGTCCAAACACAAACGCACACACACACGGGCAGCTGCATGGGATAAGATGCCTGCCATTCAAGTCATAGTAGGGCATGCGACCCAGTATCAGGACTTCACCTCCATGATGTCCACCTGGCAAATCGATTGCAACAGGATTGTAAATAAGAATCATCAATGATATCAAACATGTCTCCGCAAACTACCTAGTGTGACAGTTTTTTGAAAAATATGCCATAATCAACAAATGATGTGCACATTTAGAGAAAGAGATCGTAAAATAAATACAACACCTGGTTCTGCAGCAGCACAGCTTTCTCCTTCAGTGTGTGGAATTCGTCCTCGGGCTGGTCTTTGTCTTGATGAGGAAGACCCTGGAGTATGTTTATTATGAGAGAGAACTTTTGCCATGAAAACACAGATGAACATTGTGATGCACAGAGGAAGCATCTTCAGTTTATTCCTATGGAAGTTGAGCTTGACACTCACAAGATCGACTTCCATATGAATGAACTGGAAACGCTCTCTCTGCTTCGTGACACTGTGCACGCACCATCCATAATGCTATTGTGCCTGTAAAACGAGGTCAAAACGTCCCTGCTGTTTAAAACGTGTATCGCAATTTCACATCTCGACACTCATGTCACGATTCGATATATATCATGATACGATGTGTATCACAATATTTTAAGCCAACATGAAGAGTTTTTTTTTATTTAACTTTTTTAGTATTATTAAAATATTATTATTTGTGTATTATTAATTTTATTAATATTAGGACCCACAAATATTCGCGCAAACGCTGGTCACATGTTGATCCTCGTCCTGGCTTTAATCCGATCACTTTTTCGTTTCCTCTTATTGCTTTCCTCCAACAAAACCTTTTCTTTCTTATTTGTCTGTGCTGCTTCAGACATGACTATATTATCCGACGAACAAAGTTGGGCTTGCACGTCCGAATTTAAGGAAGTGTGGGTGTTGGTGGAAGTGACGTATATGCCGTAGTGCAGTCGAATTTTGTAGTTCTTTTTGTTCTCGGGTTACTATCCGAAACCCGAAGTTTAAAAGTACGATTAAAAACGATACAGACCCCATCAGGCTATGGCAGACGTGTCATTCAACCTATTGTAAGTTGATGTATCATCACAAGAGTCTTGAAAATATATTATGAAGGTTGAAAAGTTACCTAGTGCTGCTTTAAGTTTGAGAGGAATAATGGGCTTTAAATTGAGGGACAGAAATCTGTCAGGTTTCACGAAAAACGACAAAGTACATTTGTAAATTTGTGTTGGGTGAATTATACATCATGAATTGGCTTACTACAGCAAGTTGAGCCTCGGATAAAACAATTCTATATCACGAATCATATAGTTTCCATCAATGATACATATAGTCACATTTTTATATTGCAATATATTTTTTCGTTACACCACTAATCTCTACCAACTTGAATGTCACTTTTTTTTAAATAAATTTTCAACCAGCTCCAGAGTGAATCCCTACTTAGCACAGATAATACAAAACATCTCTCATCTCCGTTTGTAGAAACTCATTCCGTCAAATACATTTAGCATATAACGGTCTTTAATATGTTGAACAGACCATTTAAAATATCTGTCCGCAAGTTTTCTGTGGACAAAATCTGTACAATAATTGACAAAAAGGTACACAACAGCACAACACATTGAACAGACTGCAAACAAAAATAAGGCTGAGGGGAATAAAATAGTTTTTGTACTGTTGTGTGAAACGTCTTTCCTAAACTTTTATAATGGACAACCTCACCCATCATCCTTTTTCATGTTTTTTGCTAGAAACTTGTGAACCCTTAGCAACAATTTGCTGTGAAGCAAGTTAATGCTAGCAAGTTTATTTAATGTTTGCCAGAAATACATTTTTCATTAAAAAATAAGCTGTCTATTTTAACTACAAAATAAAATCTCACTGGGCTCACTGGTCATTAGAATGTTGGAGCACAGGGTGGGCTCTATCTGTGAGAGGCTGGTACAGAGCCTAACGAAAGGGTGTGACAATCGGGCGCAGGGATCAAAACCTGCTAATGCCGGTAGCACTTAAGAAACGCGGCCACCAAATGAGAGCCACATGACTAGGCTCTGCATTCACAGTGCCTGCTATCCTCCTTTGCCACACACATACACTTCCCCATGTCATTTTAATCTTATCCTGGAGGGCAGCTCATGCATGCATGGGGCCCTATACAACCTTTTGGAATAAAGGACGGAAATATACACAGATTTTTTTCTATGGTAGCTGCAAGATTGCTTTTTTTTGGATTTGGTTATGAGACATTTTAGTGGTCAATTTCAATGTTTTTTTTTTGTTCTAAAAAAACATGTGTTGCATATAAAAATAAAAATAAAATTGAGAGAGAAACTTGCTGTCAATTTGTAATAAACAATTTGCTTCAAAGCAGGGTTGTGCTTTGTGTTGTTACTTGGGTAATGTTTGTAGCACAGTTCAACACAATCGGGTGTAGAACTTGTGCCACCACCCATTTGTAACAGGGTGTCCGCAGGGTCTTAAAAAGTATTTAAAGTTGATAAATCTATTTTGGGAACATTAAGACCCTTAAAAGGTATTAAAAAGTCTTAATCACGATTTTATGAGGTATTCAATTTTGTTCAAGTTTTGTCAAAAGAGTTTTTACTCCAAAAAGTATTCATGAATATATTTATTTTCATCCCCATAAGTATTAAAAAACAACGGGTGCTCAGTCTGAGATCGGCTCGGGTGCACAGCCACATGCTGTCTATGGGTGACATCACGTGTTTTTGCAAAATGCGCGGTTAAGTGATGTCGCCCTCCATGCGTCGCAAAACAGATATGCAATATAATCGATACAAAATTGGCCTTCGATAGAGATTTTAATTTTACATTCTACTTCAACTGTTTATTAAGTTTAAGGTTTGTTGCTGATTAGATCTTGAAGTGCGATGAGGTCTTAAAATTAGGGCTGCACGTTTTCAAGTTTTTCATTAACCGTTAACCGAGGCCCTTAGCGGTTAATACTCGGTTAACCATAGTGTGCGTCAGGGTTATTTTTAGTTTATTAATTTGACGACCACCATCTCCGTAGTGAACGTGCCTATAGAGAGAAATGCACATCATGGATTACATAAACAGAGAGTAGCCTATTTCTTTTCGTTTTAAATTGTTAAAAGACATTTCAAGCTTTCTTAAGATATACTTCATGTCTGTGAGGCGTACGCTGAGTTTCGTTAAATTAGGATGAGATGCGATCCAGTTCACGAGCAATGCAAGTGGCCGCGAGGGCGCCTGCATGATTAGGGCATGCAGTAAAATATGCAGCCGAGATGGATTCACACAGCGTTTGACTCGCGCGGCCGAGCCTCTCCCGGCAGAGAGTTCAAGCATCTGTAGACTCGTCGCTTCAGCTCTGGCCATCTTGCTTTCAGTCCGCGATTAGCTTTTTTGTTTTCTTCATTACAGTTAAAGTAACCTCTGCTTTTGTCTAGTCATTCACAAGTTTCTCACTTCAAACTTTCTTTCTTCTGATCCGTTATGCACAGCGCGCGCGGCTCCCACTCTGCTTCTGCCCTAATGCGACTTATAGTCCAGTGCGACTTATGTTATTTTCCTCTTCATGACGCATTTTTTGACTGATGCGACCTATACACCGGAGCGACTAATAGCCTGAAAAATTCGGTAAGCACTGCATTGCAATACTTGCATTTTGCCCCGTCACTCTTTTTTAAAGTGCTCCCACGCTGTCTTTGCCCGCTTAGAGAGCGGGTCATGACTTCTTCTTGTGGATATTACAAATGTCTGGGAGCGCTCTGGCGGTCTCTAGGGGTGCAAAAATATATTACAACTAAATTCAAAGCACGTCATTGACGCCACTTAACCGAGCAAAATGTTTCACTCGGTTAGGCAATTTTTAACGGTTAATCGGTCAATCGGTTAACCATGGACACCCCTACTTAAAATATTTTGAGAAGGTCTTCAAAAAGTCTTAAAAAGGTATTGAAATTAACTTCAGGATTCCTGCATTTACCCTGTGTTAGTCTGTGTCAGCTGACCTGATATGCCCTCGCTAGTGAGCTGCTTTCATAAATTGATCCCTCATAATTTGACAGTTATTTGAGTACATGGAGATATGGATCCACAGTCTCAAATCTTCTTTGTTACTGCTGTAGTGTTTCTAGTGGTCCTAAAATACTGCTTTCGTAGTAACTCCCAAAGTTTACTTAGTTTAGTTTACAAAGTTTAGTAACTCGGAACAGAGCACGACTGTCCATCCATGCTGTTTATGGAACAAGGCACGTTACTGACCCCAGGAATTACACATCAACATGCATTTAGCAACCTGTCTTGACTTAATGAATTTACCACATTGTTTTTGGCAACAGAGCTAAAGTGACCAGTGTTGTGTTCTGCACTCAAAATCCACATGCAAGTTTGTGCCTTTTGGTAAACTCCCTGCTTTGTTAGTATATCGTAACAAGCTTTGTGACCCAACTCAGCATTTTGTTTTTATTTCAAGATAGAACAGCAGCTGTTATTGATTCCAAGTTTTCTTAGAGTTAGAGGCCTGTAAAGTCGAAGTATTGCGTTCAAGAGGGCTGGCTCTGAAAAGCAGGCGTTTTTACTTGCGCAGTAAAAAACAGAATGGAAGTACCAAGCCAAGTTCTGCGGCGATTGTTAAGGCCTTCAGCGAGTTTTAATCACAGTCCTTTATTAGTGTTTACTATTCCTCCTTTGGAGAGAATGTGCTGAATTCCTGTCTCTCCTCGTGCTGTTGTCCTCCTTCACCTCACCAAGATTTCGCTGGCAGGGATGTCCTGTGGAGAACACAGGGGAAACAAACTCAATAATTCAGTAGCATTTCTTTCTAACTTGCCGAAATAGGCACGCAAGGGCAGAGGAGTTACGGTAATCTGGACTGAATTTAGCCACGGTTGTGCACACATGCCTCGGTGTTAAAATCTTGCTGACGCTCCTGACAGGTTTCTTGAATGACCACACAGCAACACTTTATGGTGACCGCTTATGGACTGATGGCACATAACTAGGGTTGGGAATTGAGAACTGGCTCTTATTCATTCAGATACTGGAACCAAATGTTTTCAATGTTTTGTCAAGGACAATAAATAGACAAAAACCTCTCGATGGATTTGCACGCAAACAAAGCCATCCCAAGCATGAGGCGGGCCCAGTGCGGGGTAGCGAATGTAGAGCCCCCCTTCACGTCCATTCGCGATTGCGTTTTGCGGGGGTCTGTTCGCCATGGGGGACCTGTTGCAGTGCCCTAAGGACGCCCTGCGCACAAAAGTCTTGCTGCTTCTGCATGATGGTTAAATAAACAACATCCTCAAAAATACTAAATTATTAAGGCACTGGGTTGAGAACCAAAATTGTTAAATCAATCCCATCACATCTGCAGTCCTTTTTGTCATAAAGAATCATGATTAGATATTTAGGACAGAGTAAGGAAGTGCCCTTGACCTGTTTTACCGGTCACCCTGGACCCATTTTTAAAAAAGGGCCTCTTTAAGGATTAGTGTAATGATCATGTCATGATAAACCAAGCGAAAACAGTAACTTGGTCTATGAAGCGTGCAACATTTGCTACTCTTCTTTAAGATTTCTATCTTATATGACCTGAATTAACCTTGCTTCTTCATTGATCTGGTTGGTTTCTCACTGCAGGTTTACAAAGGGCTGGACATCATAACCAATAAGGTCACCGCGGAGGAGCAAGCCCAGTGTCGCCATCATATGATCAGCTTTGTGGATCCATTGGTTAGTGGATACACAGTGGTGGACTTCAGGAACAAGGCTCTGTCTCTCATATCCTTTCTGATATGCCCAAACTATCATAATGAAATTCCAGACTCCTCCAGATTGAATGAAATAAAGGCCTTGTTAAATGCTCATGTGACTCTTATGAACTGAATGAGTCATTCACTAGACAAAACGCTCCCCTAACTTGTTTGTGAAGGCCTGTTCACACCAAGAATGATAACTAAGGCCCTGTCCACACGGAGACGCGTTAAGCTGTATACGTATACTTTTTGTACCGTATCAGCGTTTCGTCCACACAGATCCGGCGTTTTAGAAGCATGAATCCGATAGTTTTTGAAACCGGGTCCCAAAGTGGATAAATCTGAAAACGTCAAATCTTCCGTTTTCGTGTGTACAGCGAATCCGTATATTTTCTGAAACAGTGATGTCATCACACTACGTCCAGCACGGTGAAAGAGTTGAGAGATACAACTACGGGCACTGGGCATGCGCACATCAATATCGCGCCATTTAATTAACATATCTGCATTATTGTAAGGGTATGTTTTGGGTTGGGGTAGGTGTAGGCATTAATAAAACACATCTGTTAAGTAGCAAATGTATTTATTGTTATTTTAATGTGAGATTTTGCCTCACCTCCTACCATTGCTATACCCCTTCTAGCCACAACTCTTCTTCTCCGTTTTTAGTGTATTTCTGTGGCAGAATTACAGCGCCACACACACTCGCATTTGCGAATTTATATCTCATAATTCGGACTTTATAACTCGCAGTTGTGAGGATTCTGGGTCAGAATTCTGGGATAGTCGCAATTACTCTCTTTATTTTTTTATTTTTTTATTTAGTGGCGGAAACAGGCTTCCATACATTATATGGTTAAAATTAAAACGTGGAAGAAAAATGTTGATATATTACTTAATAAAGTTTTGATAATGTATTATTATTACTTTAGTATTATTATTATTATTACACTGAGATGTGTGTAAATTCTACTGTACAACAGATGTAATGTATTTAAGTTAAATCGAACTTTAATTTTGACTGGTTGCCGTCGGTAGTTTTTCTCAAATGAAACGGTAAAATGCTGATAAAGGGACTCCAGGAGTGGCTCGTGAGATAAGATGGAAACACATGACCGTCACACGCATTTCAGTGTGTGTGTGTGTGAGGTAAATAAACTGTAGGTCAGCACCATTCATTCACACAGACACGCAGGATTCGTATTTAAATAGTCTTTTTGCTGTTTTAATATTCATAGACACTAGCCTATAATCACCAGATACGTTCTCAGGTACTGAAATTTGGTACCGATTTATTTAAACTCCCACTGAACTGGAAATAGTGAATGAGTTTTCTTCAGTGCTGTGACGTATTTAAAGTGAAAAGGAATATTGAACAGGGGGCAGAGTTTTTACCTCAGCGCTCCTCCTCTCCATCTCGCGTTCATAGCAGATGAATGCATTTTAAACCGCAAGCCGTCAAACTGGCATCATCTGAGAAGGAACGCCATTTCCAGACCAGAAGTAACTTTTCAGATTTTGTTCTGTGTTTTAAAGGGATAGTTCACTTTGAAATTAAATTTTGATATGTTTTAGCTTACCTCATGGGCATCCGAGATGTAGGAGTATTTGTTTCCCCAGTAGTTTCAATTTTGATTATTTTAGGTCAAAGCGTTCTTGTCTGTGCCACACATAATGCAGGTCTATGGTCACCACCTCAAAGAGCATACACAGAGAAGTCCAAATTAAACAATCCCCCATCGTAAGTACACACTGATGGCCTAAGACACGAAACGAGCGGTTTGTGTGAGAAAACGAACAGTATTTATATCGTTTTTACCTCTTGTACACCACTACATTCGACTGATCCGAGGGCGCACGTGCGTGTTTCCTGTTGTGACATTCGCGCGTTCTGGCTTTAGTCTGCGCAAGCGCGGAAAGCGCCGGAAGTGGTATCACATTCTTGATCAGTGTATTCTGGTTCAAATAAATATGGTTGTGGAAAAAAATTCAACGTTGTCTGTTAATATATCGAAATCTTCTTCTATTGCGATGTCCTGTACGTGTAAATATGTTTAGATCTTCAGTGAAAGGTAACGCTTCCCAAATTTAAAAAATGAGACGGGTACACGCGCGTGAGATCCACTTCCGGCGCTTTCGCAGTCTAAAACAAGAACGCGCGAATGTCACAAAAGGAAACACGCACGCCCGCCTTCGGATCAGTCGGATGTAGTGGTGTACAAGAGGTAAAACGATATAAATACTGTTCATTTTCTCACACAAACCGCTCGTTTCGTGTCTTAGGCCATCAGTGTGTACTTACGATGGGGGATTGTTTAATTTGGACTTCTCTGTGTATGCTCTTTGAGGTGGTGACCATAGACCTGCATTATGTGAGGCACAGACAAGAACGCTTTGACCTAAAATGATCAAAATTGAAACTACTGGGGAAACAAATACTCCTACACCTCGGATGCCCATGAGGCAAGCTAAAACATATCAAAATTTAATTTCAAAGTGAACTATCCCTTTAATACACAGAAAAAAATAGTTTGCCGTAGTAATCTTTAAGCAAAACTACTGGGGAAACAAATACTCCTACATCTTGGATGCCCATGAGGTAAGCTAAAACATATCAATTTTATTTCAAAGTTAACTATCCCTTTTACTTGCACGGATGAATTGTTCACCCTAAGACCTGTAATATGTGCTAACAAAGTAATTAAGATCGGTTTTGATTTCATGAGGACTTTAACGTGAATGGTCGGTGCCCTCAAGTACAGAGTTTGGTACCCAACCCTAATCATTATAGTATAGCATTCTATACGTGTGAACGGGTCTTTTGCGATTTGAATCATACAGTGAAGCATACAGAGCAGTTACTGAGTTTACAATCAACTCCCTTACTGAACGCTGAATAATTTTTCGATTATCCTGTAATTTGAGGAGCCAATTTCTTCATGGTAAACGGGTGACTAGTTGGCTATTTGGTCCTATACATCCACCCTATAATGAATGGTTGCAGAGATTCATTTGGTTGACAAGTTTAGTTGACAGGCCCTTCTAAAAATAAATGCTTTTTATTTAGTCTGCAGATTAAATTAATGGGCCATTACTCAGTCTTTTAAGATATCATCTGCAAACTTCTTAATGATCATTCTGAGTAATTGTTCTTTTAAAATGTCATCGCCTCCCTGACATCAGTGACACGGCTTTTGTGAGACTGCTCCTTGTTTAAATGCAAATCTCCATCTTTTAATTTCTCATCTTTTGTGGAATGTGGCATTTCCCAGCGTGCCACACGAACGGCTCTGGCATTTTATGAGTGGGCGCTGGGTTGTACTCCCTCGGCATGGTCTTTCAGTAAATGCAAGTGCATAACTGGAAACGCGTGTGCGAGAGACGCGTCGCTGTCCTCGTTTTCCCCGCCCGCCTGCTGCAGATGTTTGCTGAGAGATGAGGAGGATATTAATAGCTGAGGGAGATGCTGTGAGGAGGTGGGGCGGCTCGGCTCTTACAGTGTCTGGAGGAACGCTGTCGCAGACACCTCAGACGCTCACGCGCAAGAAATGAGGAGTGGCAGGTGAAGAGCTTCTCAGTATCGCCTTGCTGAAGAGCAATAACTACTATATAACACGCTGAAATAGGGATGCAGATCTAATCAAAAAGTAATCATGATTAGGATTAATGCTGCACGATATATCAAAATAAAATATGGCATAGTGTGATTGTTAAATCGCTGAGGATGTGATTTAATGAAATATGTGCTATTGTCAGTGAAGCGAAGCATTTACACACCCGATATCATGAGCTGTATGATGCTGAAATCAGCACTGCATTGTTTTTATTAAATCTTTTTCTGCCAACCGGTCAAAATAAAAGCTTGATGGGTTACTGTATGAAATTAATAAATTAAGAAGTAAATATTCGTTTTGTAATTGTACACTAACTGTTATTACCTTATACTAGTGCTGTCAACATTAACGCGTTTTTTTTCCCGTCCAGTTCAACGTGTTAAAAATATTTCATCAATATGCCATCCTTTGGCTAGCGATATGCATATGATCACGCTCTTTTTCATGCACAAGCTTTATAACTATTCAAGCGTGATGAGACAAAAGAGTGCGCTGTCTGTGAATGTCCTGACACGCACACCACGCACAGATAGACACGCTGGTAGTACACGTGTCAAATCTGTTATAATAAATTATAAATGAATTTATAATGCATGCAGTGTAATTTCTGTGTATTTCATACATGTTAGACAGAAGGTTCGTTTTTATCAAACAAACGCAATTATTTATTTCTCATCCACCCGTGATTGATTGGAATACTATTTTTGTATTACTTGGCCCGCTCGATCGGTGGATATAAGCGTGAACTACACACACACACACACACGTGCGCATGCGTGCCCAGATCAAGACAGGAATATTTCACTATTTCAGATTCACCGGCCTGCCGACAGGCTTACACTTTGGTAGCCCGTTTGGAAAATGCATAGCCTGGAGAATACTATTACATATAAAAAAGACGTTATACTCACATAGGTTTGTTGCACCATTCCTGTTGAATCCAACATAGAAGGCACAGCATTGTGTCTGCAAATCCAGCACCTGAGATCTGAGCGATTGCGAACACGCATACAATGTCTTCCCCGCATGAGCTGGAACTTCATAAAAAAAAAATAAAGTATCTCAAATTCCTAATATTAGGATCCGAAGGAAGCTTATGCAGCGACTGTGTTCTTCCACAACCAGGAATAGCGTAGTATCTTGCTATCTTTTTCGGCATGTTTATTGCTGCTGGCTAGTGCGATCCGAACAGCTCCACGAGTCGGTGGGCGGGGCTACTGAATTACACGTGCTTATTAGTCTGTAGAGGCGGTGTTTCGCCACACGATGACGTCAAGAGATATATATAATATTTATATATATATTTTTAATAATCACAATTAAATCAATTATTTTTTTTATAGTCAAAATGAATTGGTCAAAGTAGTAGGAATGTGGTCTTTAAAAACTATTTGTTTTACTGTTTATTAACAGTAAAAAAAAAAAAAAAAAAAAAAATTGGTGTAGCATTTACTTTGAAATGATTTTCAAGATTTTGCTAGTTGATATTGCTTGTTTTAGAGTAATTCAAAATAATTAAGCCCTAAAAGGATTTAGCCATTTAACAGTTTTCATAGGAAAGGAATATTTTAGGAATATTTCATGCACTCTCCAACAAAATCACCCCACTCACTCTTGATTCTTTCAAAATATAGCTTTTTAAGTTATCTGGTGAAAAGTCATGCATTTTTTTTTATATCACAAGAAAAACTAAATATCTAAAATATGCAGTTGATTTTGTCATAATCTTCTGCCATAACCATCCAGAGATGCTTAACTATTATCTCCCCCCACACACTAACACACGCAGGGATCACAGAGTGATGCAGATGGGGTTGACATCGTGCGGCCAGACTGCTTTGATTTTAATGCATGTGACCTGGAAGTCTGTCTCTGTCCATTTGGTGTGAGGGAGAGTGCTGATGCGTCTTCTCGTTTCAGTTATCGAATTGCTCCATGGAGCTCCTGATGCCATTTATTACAATCTTTAGCAGAATTCCAGCAGTCATGTTGAACCGACTGCCCTCACAGCACCAGTCCTGGACGTTACATGAATTATTGTTAGAGCAGCTATAGATCTGAGAATATGATATTGCTTTTCAACAGAGCACTATAGCAGTTGTGTGCTCTGCAATCTAACCCAATGCGGTTGAACATGTATGATCATTGTGCATAATTTATGTATTGCTTGCAACTGTAGCATCAAAGGATGTTTATTTGAAAAATTAATTCCTTGTCTGGCAGTTTGACTTCCTTAATATGATACATAGAGGATATGCATCGCCGGAAAAAGCTGCCCATAATTGTTGGAGGCACAAACTACTACATAGAATCCATTTTATGGAATGTGCTCATCGATGCTGGGGTAAATGTGAATTTTGATGCTTTCTGATTATAAAAAATTGCTCTGTTCCAAAACCTAGTGATCTGCCTACGCGGGCAGCATTTTAAAGTTGCAATGTAACAAAAGTAGAGACAGATCTTTTCTTCAGTATTGTGATGTACATTCTAATTAGAGAAATTATCGAAAAAGGGATGGGGGATGTGGTTCTATCCACCAGTTGTTAATTGGATGACATCTACATTATGCTGCTGTCAAAGATACCTCGTTTTTTGCAAAGAGAGAAGACAATTAGAATGCATTATGGTATTGATTAAAAAGTTAAGCATAATAAAAATTGATTATTTTAGAGTGCTGTTTATTGGAGTATCATACTGTTAGCAACATGCTAACATCAAACTATGGACTCTTTTCACAATCTGTGATGATGCATTTCCACAGTTATTAATGCCATAATAAAGTGTTTAATGTGCAGTTATAATACTATACTTGGTGAAATATTACCTTGGCTTTAAATTTCACATAGCTCTCTGTGAGTGTTTCTTATACAAAGGCTGAAGGAGTGACGGTAAATATTTTTTCCTTCTGACCACCATAATTAATCTCTCATACAAATGTGGATTTTTTCTCTTTTGCTATTGGAGCAGATGGGAACACAAATTATATTTTAGTTTCAATTTAACAATTGACTTCTGCTTATGGGAATCCTGGAAATGTGAAAAGGGTCCATTTAAAACAACCAAAAATCAAGTCAGGGATTTGTCATCAAGTTGTGTGCATCTAGTGTAGAAATTACTGATTTATAATGCGTCGTGTCACACCACTCTTGTGTTAGACTGCATTAGGCAACTTGGCAGTTCACTAAATTTGAAACAGAGCTATCAAATCTTAGTAATATTAAAATGCTTTCTGTGGATCTATTGGCAGAGATGATCTAAACGAGTCCTCCTCTGTCTGACCTACAGCAGGGGAGTGACACCGAATCAGAAAAGGGTGGGTCTTCTGAATCAAAGGCGGAGCTTGAGAAACTGGGTGGTCCTGAACTTCACAGACGGTTGAAGGAGGTGGATCCTGACATGGCTGCCATATTGCATCCTCATGATGCACGCAAGATCGCAAGGTAATTACTTTAGTGATGGCACAAAACATCGGGTCTCATTCACTAATAACTGCATGGATTATTTCATATTTGTACGCATAACTTCTCACGTAAAATCTCCGCCTCATTCACAAAACGTTTGTACGCACATGATTTTCTTACCATCGAACAGATTTGGTGTGTTCTAAATGAGCAGCCGGTGTGTTTACTAGGTTAGTCATTTGCATAAAATGCCCAAACCATCTTCACACAAGGGCTTTCTGCACTTTTTCCTTACAGCCTTTCGTCACTCTCATCAAACTTGTTGTTTGCAGGACATGCTCTCGCACAACCTTCGAGCAATGCCAAGTGTGCTGTACTCAACAGTTCTCACAATAAACACCTTTTATACAGACCCAGATTAGACGCCTCATTAGCCAACTGGACGCATATATGCATATCTGCGTTATTCACAGCTGAAGCTAAAGCGCATCTTTTCTTACTCTTTTACTATTTATGATGGAGTGTATTTAAGATCAAATTAAAGTGTACTGTATACAGTGGGGCAAAATATTTAGTCAGCCACCAATTGTGCAAGTTCTCCCACTTGAGAGAGGCCTGTAATTTTCATCATTGGTACACTTCAACTATGAGAGACAGAATGAGAAAAAAAATTCCAGAAAAACACATTCAGATTTTTAAAGATTTTATTTGCAAATTATGGTGGAAAATAGTTACCCTTTAAGCTTGGATTGCAGTCTGGCACTGCAAGAATTGAGTCCCTGGCAGCGTAGTGTGTTACTGATGATAGCCTTTGTTACTTTGGTCCCAGCTCTGCAGGTCATTCACTGAGTCCTCCCGTGTGGTTCTGGTATTTTTGCTCACCGTCCTTGTGATAATTTTGACCCCACGGGGTAAGATCTTGCGTGGAGCCCCAGATCGAGGGAGATTATAAGTGGTCTTGTTTGTCTTCCATTTTCTAATTATTGCTCCCACAGTTGATTTCTTCGCACCAAGCTGTTTACCTATTGCAAATTCAGTCTTCTCAGCCTGATGCAGGTCTACAATTTTGTTTCTGGTGTACCCTTTGACAGCTCTTTGCTCTTGGCCATAGTGGAGTTTTGAGTCGGACTGTTTGAGTGCTTTTTGCGTACGTATGGTTTCGGTTGTTCCTGTATTTTTCGGAACATTTTGAATAAACTACGTTTCACGCACAAATTTGTGCGTATGCATGCTTAGTGAATGAGATCCAGTGACCTTCATTTTCCTGCACCCATTCGCAGGAAAGCCTTCAGTGTATTTCCATTTAGTAAAGAATTGTATACCTCATCCAGAGTTCGACATGGTATAATCAGAAAGTACTTGCAAGAATGATATGTCTCTGAATGGCTTCTTACACACTGTACAAAGTAGCCCAGTGTTTTAAAGTCACGCTGCAATAAATATAAAGTATATAACAAGTTCTTTAAAATGGACAACTTGATTCTTGGACTAGCAGGTCTGGCTCTTTGGGTTAAGTCTGCATTTGGGTAGAAACCTTATCATACTGTCTTTATGGCGAATTTTGGCGTTTTTGGGGCTGCATCTATTTTTCCACCTGTGTGGGAGAACTGATGGCTGTGGTTTCCAAGCATGTTGCACACGTTTTCACATGCTTCAATGTGTTTGATTGGTATCAAGGGTCCGATTAGCACCTCTTCTGTTTAATTGATGCCAGCACTGCATCTACAGTATTTCTGTGGTAGAATAGCTTTTCTCTCAGTTTAGAGTGCTAATGTCTCCTGTTAAATTATTCATCTTTTGTTGTATGTTTGCGTGTTGTTCGCCATGTTCTTGTTTGGTATGTGGCGTTTTCTTTCCAAAATATGTTCAGCTGAGAGATTATTTGGCATGCAGAAATCTTTCAAATGTATTTGAGAAATGCATTGTTAGTTTATCTGAAGTCATGGTATTTTGACTAACTATATGGTCAATTGATTGGTTGCTTGACAGGAGTCTACAGGTGTATAGGGACACTGGAGTTCCGCACAGTCGGCTTTTGGAGGAGCAGCGGGGACAGGATGGAGGAGATTGTCTTGGGGGGCCTTTACGGTTCCAGGACCCTTGCATCTTCTGGCTGCACTGCAAAATGAATGGTAGCCACCAGTCATTGTTGATTGTCACTGTAACATATCTTTAGTATCTTTATTTCGTTTCCTCATTTATCCTCTCCTGTAGCTCTAGATGAAAGGTTGGACAAACGTGTGGACCAGATGTTGTCGCTTGGGCTGATTGATGAGCTCAGAGATTTTCACCTGCGCTTCAATGAGAAGATGATCAAAGAGAGCAGGTAGATCTCAATGTTGTGTGAGAACATTTTTAAATAAATTCATAAGATGATTCATAATAATGTATGTAACTGAACACTTCTAATTTGCAGACAACACACAGGCATTAGGTAATTTGAATATCACGTTGTCTGGTTAAGGCTTAAAAGTAAAAATATACCATAACGAATTAAAAGGGTTTGTGGTCATTTGTCAGCTGTATAGATATTTCAGTATCTATAAGAATTTTATTTTCCTAGTTACTGAATAATATCAGCCACCAAACTATTGTGTGCCTCTCGATTTTTTTTTGAGATCCTCTGTTTGGTATGTGGAACTAGGTCATATTTGTTTTGTATTCATAATACTTGTATTACCTCTGAATGAACCATATGTAATTCATCTCATTCACGTTGCCTGACACAATAGCTACACAGCTGTCTTTTTTTCTTCAACTGTCAGAAAAATACAAGAAAGCTACGTTTCACAGGCTGAACCTGTTCTGCACATCAGACCTTTTTAAGTTAACAAGTTGTAGCAGGTTTATCACCTGCTGTTCCTGTCTGCAGTGGGTTTGTGTCTTAAGTAATGGTGGGAATTCAGGGTTTAGACAAGTGAAGCCTTTCCAATAACTAATGTAGATGCCAGTTAATTTTAGCAAAGTGACTGAGCCGGTCGAATGGTTCAGGTGTGTTCTAAGGAACATCAGAGTTATGTAGAGTTGCAAGAGGTTGAGTTTACACTTGTATGCATTTTGTATTCGCAGGAGATTAATTGATCCGTACTGCTGCATAACATTTGATGTGACTGTGACTTAAGCCATAAGTGTTATCTGCTAAATTAATTTTAGTTTTTCCATTGTGTGTCCTATTATTATGAAGACAATTAAATACAAATGCATGTTGAAATTATTAATATTCTGACATTTAATGACATTAAAATGTAAAACATGTCATTACTTTTAACCTCGAGAAAGCATAGCACAGCAATATTGCCACTTTAGAGTGACGTAACGCATGAATGAGACAGAGTGGGATGTGCTTAATGGTAAACTTTTAAGTGCATTAAGTCGTGAAAGAACTGACTGACTGACACAGGGCTGAAGTGCATGCACAGAAAGCTGTGTCGCTCAGCATGCGATTGCGTTCCAGTCTCTTCTTGCACTTGAATGGTCAAAAACACACAATTTAATTGACGAGTTTTCATGTAAACAGTCGGTTATGCCTCAAGTGTAAGTGAACTGTTAGTTGTAACGCTCGGCGATTATATAAAAAATATTAACGATAATATTGCAATAATTTTGACGCCGATGTGAAATTTTTAAATATTGTGAATATTTCAAATTCAAGCGTACTTTTCCCAAGAACATTACCAGATAACGCAGATAGTGCAGCGGTCTGCTTCAACTAAACATTGGAAGCAGAAGAGTTAAATATATACGCATGACAACGAAAGAAACAGAAACATGCGCACTTGAGAGAATAAAGTGTAGCGCGGGGACATGCTCATGGTGCCGGACTCTGACCTGAAACGCTCACATGCCTTGCAGACAACATGGCGTCGCGATTCAGTTCTTTCGCGGATTATTCGGTTTGGGTTTGAATAGTCAAAAATATGTAAAAATGCACGTCCTGGTAAGTATTCAGGTAAAAATGTCAGGGATGTCTTCAGTGAGCATATAGAGTTGAGGTAACTGGATCTGTGCAGGTTGTAAACTTGATCTTGATTAATGTTAAAGGTTCACTATGTAAAAAAAAAAGTCAGTAAAATAGCCAAAAACCACTAAGACAGTGTTTTATATTTTGTTCAGTTGAGTTTTTACAACTTACAGAATTTACAGTGTCAGCTGTAAATAGTTTTCAACTATTTGTAAATTGTGAAAAAAATTGCTATTTTAAGCAAAGAACCGGGATGTGTCGGAGTTGCCAGTCCATTGCGGCATATCTGCATTACCCTCGGTTTCCAGTTTTATCCCGATTCTTTCCCACTGTCTGTGAGGTGAAGACCACATGTCCCAAGATTCTGCGCTCAAACTTGGCATCATCAAACTATGCCTTTGTTTTCAATAGGCGCCCTCTAGTGGACGAAGAAGTTACATAGTGCAGCTTTAATCAAACAACAGTGAAAAATAGAAAACCACCCCATGCTTGGCTAAATAACTTAAATATATTTATTTATATATATTTATATTTATTAAGAATCAGTGTATAGTTAATTTATAGAGTGAGGACTATACATTTATTTGGTTATTTCCTTTCTTTCTTTTCTTGTTAGTGTTAAATAGACCGATAGCTGAAAATGAAGCACTGTTTTTGTCATATTGTTTGTAATTTAAAAGTTTTGCTTATTTTTAAAAACAAAGATAACATTAAAAATCTATATTGTAATTATAAATATACATAAAAAATTTTTAAATTACTCGTATGGGTGTAAATCGCTCTTAAAGTGAAAGCAGCCTAATAAACCTGCTGCTCTCTGTGGTCATTATTGTTAATCAAACAAAAGAGAAAATGACTTGCTGTTCTTGATTGAATAGCTGGTGTAGCTTTATCAAGAATACATGTATATTTAATTCATACAGTAAAGACTATGCATTAGTTTAATTTTTACATTTGATTATTCAATGTCTGTACTATTTCTAACTACATGTTAAATAAACCTGTTTTATGTGAAAAAATAAATTTAATTCATATTTTTGTTATATTGTATTTGTCCTATTGTTTGTAATTTTGCTTTGTTCTTTTTTTTATAACTAAAATAAAATAAAACAGTACAAATAACTAGTGGTGTAACGATGTTACAATCAATGATCTTTAATTGATATATTGCGCCATAAAAATTTAACTTTATCGTTGATGTAAATATGATTTGCGAAATAGTTGTTTTATCCAAGTCTCAACTTGCTGTATGTATAAGGTAATTCACTAAAAAATGTAAACTGTCATCATGACACTCCTCAAAGTCAAAGTGCAAACATCATTTAAAACGGCACTCCTTATAGTGAAAGAGCAAACATTTAAAAGTAGGGTAGGTAAGAAAAAAAATCCTTTTCCAAATTAGTTTAAACTTTCTTTATATATCAATACATAATTAAAATGTAAGTACTCTGAAAAAGAAAGTATAAAAATTGACAGGGCAGAAGCAGTGCATATGGAGAGCTGGAGCCGTGCGTGCCCGACGCCTGTCCGTTGTGCATTCTGGCAGCATTTGTCTCGCTGATCACTCGCAGCTGAACCGTGTATTGCAAGTACAGACTATAATATCGTCCATTCTGTCACATTTGCCGGTGTTCTCCTCTGAGATGTGCTTTGATTCATGATGGGCACCATGTATCTGCTGCAAATGCCCCATTTCCCAACAAACATGTATATAATGTGCTGTATACGTTGTTCACTTGATAAATGTAACATTAAAGTTAAGATGCACTTAGTTTAATCATTTAAACAGGCCTTGGAAGTTTGGGCAAAATCTTCTGGCAGTGTTGTGTTTTCGTGTAGGCTATTTTATTATTTATTTCACAGCGCTGGGCGTTATATGGCGATTGTGAAACACACGGAACACTGCATGATTTTATGGTGAAATCGGTTCTCTTTCATGTTAATCAGGTCAAGTTGATCAAGAACTCTGCACTGTGGCTTTAATTTAGCGCGAGCAGCGTAGCAAAAATAGACAACAGACTCTCTGACAAAAGGGCATGCTTATATAGAACAGCAGAAATATGTCTGTTTCTCTTCTTTAAATACTCTTACATTTAGTTTAATTTAAAGACTTTTAAAGGGTCAATGTTTGTTTTCACATACATTTTCTATGTATGTATACATATCTATGCTTGAATTCCTCAAATCAAACGGGTGTGCGCAGATCCTGTAGCAAAAGGGGTGTTAGCTATGGTAGCGAGAGAGAGTGATGGTCGCCCAAGCCAATCACTTGTTTCGGCCCGGACGAAAATAATGAGCAGTGTTTATTGCACATTAAAAAGTCTAGAGTCACCCGATTTTTATACTCTCTTTTTCAGAGTACTTACATTTTATTTATGTATTCAAATATAAAGAAAGAAAAAAAAATTGGACAAAAGTGTTTTAGATAATTCTTACCTACCCTACCTTTAAGTCAAAATATTATTCTTATTATTCTTACTTCTTAAAATATAATTATTATTTCATTATTATTATTAGGACCCAAAAAGAATCCCCCATTGCATTATTATACATTATATTCAACATTATAAATAGTAGTTTAACCCTCTAATGAATTGTTTTTGCACTTAAACATTTAAAGGGATAGTTCACCGATAAATTTAAATTTGATGTTTATCTGCTTGGCCCCAGTGCACCCAACATGTAGGTGTCTTTGTTTCTTCAGTAGAACACAAATGAAGATTTTTAACTTGCTGTGGGCCAGTCATATAAACATGTTAGTGGGTAACAACTCTGTGAGCAAAAACAAAAAAACATGCTTAGACAACATGCACAAAGAGCCCTGTGGCTCATGATGACACATTGATATCTTAAGACACAAAACGATCAGTTTGTGTGAGAAATGGAGCCGTATTTATATATATATTTTTACCTCAAATACAATACTATAGCCTACATCCTGGAACTCGCTTCACTTCCGGTAAGGTCAATATACTCTGGGTATACGAGCCAGAGTGTGTATATTGACCTTTCCGGAAGTGAAGCGCGTAAAGGCTTGTATACCCAGAGCGTGCATATTGACTTTCTGGTCCAATATGGTTGCCGTCACATCATCCAGGTGGATCTTGCACATTGGTGTTGGTTGAGGAGAATTTCCCCCTTCCATGTAAAGTGCTATATAAATGTAATTAATAATCTATATCTTTATGGGCCTTGTTTCGCGCACTGGTGCACAGTCATGTTGGTACAGGAAAAGGCCATCCTTAAACTGTTCCCACAAAGTTGGGAGCATGAAATTATAAAAATGTCTTGGTATGCTGAAGCATTAAGAGTTCCTTTCACTGAAACCAAGGGGCCACACCCAACCCCTGAAAAACAACCCCACACCATAATCCCTCCTCCTCCGAACTTTACACTTGGCACAATGCAGCCAGGCAAGTACCGTTCTACTGGCAACCACCAAACTCAGACTCGTCCATTAGATTGTCAGACAGAGAAGGATGATTGGTCACTCCAGAGAAAAATATGGAAAAAGCGGTGGAGTATCCCTTTAATGCCCTATAAGAATAAACCATCTAAAATCATCTTATAGGTTTGAAACCACATGACGGTTGAGTACGTGACAGAATTAAACATTTTGGGTGAATACATTTTTTTTAATTACCTTATAAATATAGTAAGCTGAGCCTTGGATAAAACTAACTATATCCTGAATCATATCGTTTGCATCCATGATACTTATCATTCCTTAATATCACTATAGCTCAATATAACAATGTATTGTTACACCCCTACTAGTAATCTTATAGAAATGCCCTGAAAACAACTCGTAACACCCTAGCAACCAAATTGACACCCTGGCTTTGTAGTGGTGAGTTTTGCAAAGACAAGCATGGCGCAGTGGTGCAGTGCCTGTCAGTGAATTTGGCGATCAGGTTTTAGATGCACGGCATAGCAGCTCACACTGCAATCTTCCAATCATGCGGGAATCAGAACATGAGCGAAGCCAATGATGCAGCGTCCGGTGCTTTAGCCTGTATTTATGGACGCACTAACAGTATTTGTTTGATAAGGTGATTAATTATTGATTGTTAGTGCTGTCACATGCTTTGTTGTGCAGGGATATTGGCGGACGGACTGCACTGCGGTGTGTCTGTGTGTGTGGATGTTGATGACACAGCAGTGTCTAGGGTTGGGCCGCCCTGGGTGTGGCTTCTGCTGATTGATGGCTGACCGCCCAGCGCTCCGTCCAGCCGACCGCACCCCACCTCCCCCCTTAGACGTCTTCGCTGGCAAACTTGCCACCCAAGCGCTTTTCTCCCCTTTCCTCGCATCATCCTACTCTCTTCCTCCCCCTTTTCCTCTTCTTTTTGTCTGCATCTGCCACCCTTCCGCCAGCCCTCTCACCTTACACAGGGAGCAGTCACTAGGCAGCAAGGTCAGTCTCTGCCGGTCTCTCCTTTCCATTCCCTCTCAATCTATCTCGCTCTGTCCTGTCAATAGACCCCCCTCCCCCTCGCCCCGTCTGCACTGTCTGTGTCCCTGTGACCGGCTGATCTCTTTCTTTTTTTTTTCTGAGCTGTATGACAACTCATTTTACCCCAGGGGCTGGGTTCTGATGCACCCAGTGACCGCTTTTCCATCTAAAACGGGGTCCCATTAACCATCGGATGTGATTTCACCCTTGAGTTCACCCAAAAGGCCTTATATTTATAATATTGTTCTTTCAATTCTGCCACAGCTAATTAATAACATTGATAACTAAAAGGACAACAAATCGTTTAGACAGTGCCATCACTTTACAGTTGCTTTGTGTGTTTGTATGATGAAATGCATTTAAAAAATGGCCACAGAGTGAGCTGTTGTTGAATAATTGCGCAAAAACACATTGTCAATGTAGTTTAATGTGAGCAAGTGCTTTCCCAGATTACTTGACCCATTGCAAAAATTGAAATAATAGGGTTATATATATGTGGAATGTTACATGAGCACTTATATTTCACAAAAGAGCTTGCCGTAACAGCCCATTGCTGTTTAACATCAGACTGTTCTGAATGACACGCGCACACAGAGCCTAACAGAGAAAGAGAGGGCAATCATTTTGATGATGCTGTACAATGTGTAAATGTAATCAAATTGAATTGAAATCCTAAGTGAAAGAATCAGAACTGTAATGGCATTATAAATCTTACTATAAGATTATTAACTGAGGAGTAGCAAAATCTATTATCATTATTGTTTACATGTACAATACACTTGTATGTCAAATTAAACTAGTAGGACAGTTGCAGAATTATATCTCAGCACAAGTAACAGTTATTAAACTAACTGTAATACTATACAACAAATAAAGCACTTAATAACTGGGAATAAATCACTGGTAATAACAGCTGGTAATATAAAAACAGGACGTGGTATTTTGTGAAACCATTACAATACAAATAATTGCCTCTAAGGTTCAAGAATCCTGACGTGCAAGCTAAATCCAGCAGTGTAAAGTCATTAATTGACGACGCTTTAAAGTGACGCTAAAGGGATATATAATCTCACTTGATTCAGTTCCTCCATCCTCGCATCCAGAAGGGGTGGAGCTAAGACGCAAGGAAAGGAAGCTAGGAAAGAAAACGAGGATGCACATATAAGAATTGAGAAGCACACAGTGTCTGCTGCAAAAATGTTGACACAACTTACTTGCTTCAACCCACAGACTTAAAAAGTGGCAAGAGTGTAAAAGTAGCCCAATAATTATTTAATTTTTTTCAGACTAATCGTTTTAAAAGTCATCTAAGCCTTTTTTCATTGAGAAACGCCTCTAATGAAATACAGAAAATAAAATTGAAATATAAAACTTTTGGCTTCGACCAGTAAATAACTCTGCAGCTCCATAGCAACACCCTGGCAACAACCCAGAACATAGAAATATGGTGCTGTTTTTCATGGGAAAAGACAACTAATATTAACGTAAAATGTAGTATTGCACTTCGGTTTTTGTGCATGTATAATAATTTGATCTACATAAGGAATCATTTTTTTATTTTCTGTGTTTACAGTCAGGACTATCAGCATGGTATATTCCAGTCTATTGGCTTTAAAGAGTTTCACGAGTACCTGACAGCAAGTGAGAACGTCAGCAAGGAAGAATGTGAAAAGCTGAAAGTTAAAGGTAAGGATTCATTCACCTTGTCATTTAGTTTGAGCTTGAATTTCTTCATTCTTTTGTTTTTAAACTAAACAGCTGTCAGTTCAGGCCTTGGGAATGAACGCAGTGAGATTGTTGATGTTCTTGAAATTTTTCTGCATGAGAACAGTTATGAAACCGTTCCTGACTTCACACAAAAGAGAGCGCAAACAACCTCAGACACTCATTCTGAAAGCATTCTCATGCCTTTTCCAAGCAGTTATTTTATAACAGAAACAAACCAGTCCTTGAACAAGCTCAGCACATTTGAAGCAACAACACTTTGTTCAACAGTGATTAAAATACATTTTCATTGTAATACAAAGATATCACTACCTCCTTCAGACAAGTGTATTGTGCACCTTTATGATTAATTGCTTGTGATTTAATTACTTTTTATCACGGTAATGATTAATTATGGTTATGCCAACATGTCTGACACGTGTATACAAACCAATGATTAAAAAAATAGTGCAGGAAGTCTACTTCATACAAATTGTATCACTGTGGACTGGACAACAACACATTGACTTTAAAAAGCCACTTTATTTAATGTCTATTAAATTATTTATGAATCTGTCACAAAGTCTACATTATCTTCATTTGATAAAGCATCAAACTTGTAATCGATTGGGGGGGGGGGGGGCATGCTGGTTCATGCATACTGAGCTTTTTACACTGTTAAAGACTTGGATTCCCATCCTAAACATGGACAAAGTTTCAAACACTAAGTTGGACGTTTGATGGAGTATTTCTGTGTCAAAAATACTCCTTCCGGTTTCTCACAAGTTTCGGAGAGTTTTTTTCGAGTATGGGTCCGCTTGATGTCGACAGAGCGGAAGGTCCTTGTACGGGCCGTACGGGCTCTTCTCCCGGAAGGGTGCACGCACGCTTGGCTAGAGCGAGTGAGCAAATGCACGGCCATAAACACTGCTCTCAGGTGCAGATCCACTCGTCCGCGCAACACTTCTGTCGCACCGCGCTCCACTTTATTCCTATGGGTGACGTCAGACGACTTCAACGGTTCAGCACAGCATTTCGGGAAGGCAGCGCTGCATTTGAACCCATTTGAACGCAGAAATGACGAGAAGAGTCACGACATCACGCTTCAATTGTGACGCAAAAGTGGATCTCCAAGGTCACTGCTGTCTCAGGACTTCACGAAATCAACAGTTACCAAAGAAGTGTGTTTTTGACGGAGCGGTCCCAGCGATAAAGGTTCGGTCCTGCTTTGGAAGCAGGCGGCTTCAACTGCTTCAAATGTCTCTGTTGTTAGCTATCGTCGTGTAAGTAAACATCAGTAAACAACACGATCGTGTGTAACGTTAGTTAATTTATCAATGGAGCATGCGACCTATGGTGTGTGTTTAAATACATTTGTTTAGCTGACCAATATGTCAGTTTGTTTATTGTAAAACCACCCAAACATAAAGCTAGGCTAGGGGACGTTCTAACAAAGTGTGCTTCTTCATTCAAATGCGCTAACGTGACACCATTGTTTTTTTTATACACTATCTGTCGTGCAAAACCGTTTTGCTTGCTACTGAGGTTTAGTCGCATACAATAGTCCATAAACCGAATCATGTCCTCATAAACTGCGAGTAAACACACACAAATGTTGACAGGCCACTAAATACAGTACGGAGAGATGGATGTCCTGCTGTTGTTGCGTCTCCTGTTCAATTGATTTCAGCCTCTGATTCTGATTCTGGATCATATCTGTGTTAGTTGAATGTGATTGATAGCCATGGTTTATTAGGGTAACGTTTTCTTTTCCACGCATGACGATGTCAGCTTTCAGAAGCTCTCGTGCTGTAGCTGCGCACTCCTCATTCTTTAGCTCCGCCCACACGATACGCCTCCAGGCGCTCGTTTTTTTCCGGAAAGACTTGGTACAGCCTATATTTCTTTTATAAATATAATAAAACTAAAGACTTTTCGGAGATATGAAGGATGCAATACTACTCTGTAGGTACTCAAGATTGACATGAGATTGACTGAAACTGAGTGTTTCACCCCCCCTTTAACTGTCACCCCCCTTTTTGAAAATAGACATGAAAATGTACTGTCCAAACCTAAATGGCTGTAATTCAAGAATGCATTGGAATATAAACCTCAGTTTGGTCTCGTTTTAAAGAAAACATTCAGCAGATTGTTGAAGTGAAAGCAATTCAAAATATGAAAGTATAAATAAGTTATAGAGGTTTAAATTGAATATAAATGAAAAATACTGTACTAAATATTTTTTCTTTTATATAGAATATATATTTTACAAAAATTGTTTTACTCTAAAATATATAAAATCAAAGCCATGTGTCTAACCAAGTTGTGTACCAAATTTGAAGTTGATATCACAAAAATTAAAGTTCCCTTGAGATTTTGTTTAGGCACAGTGCTAAAAATAGCCACCGGGTGAAATCCACATCCCATTGATTGTTTTTTTTAATGCATTTTCCTGTAAATTTCTGTCACTTCCATCACAAAACACCAAATATGGAACCTTGAGACTCTTGACCTTTCCGACAATGTGTTTTGTCAAGATTAGAAAAGATTTTGATTATAAAGTAGTTAAAATAAATGTTGTAGTATGAAACATGACAACGCCCACTAGGGGAGGAGCCTGCTAGAAGAAATGTAAGCACCGTTTCCATGGTAATGCAACGTGCAATAGGGAGGGAGATGTTAGGCTTTTTGTCATCCCCTCTCTCTCTCTCTCTCTCTCTCTCTCTCTCTCTCTCTCTCTCTCTCTCTCTCTCTCTCTCGCCTGCTCGCTCTCAATCTCTCTCTAACAGTCTGTTGGATTGGTGTCAAAATCAATTACTAGCGCACTAAGCATGAAAGTTGCAGCACTCATAACGCCGCTCATGTCTGCAGAGAGCCCATGAGTGTTTCACTTGTGTTTAGTGCTGAGCATTAGTGACTTTTCAGTAGGTCATGAAGGTGATAATACTGCTCTCTTATTGATTTAGCATTGCTCTGTTGATTTCTAGTATTTACACTGAATCAACATAGAAAATGAAATTGTAATAGCAAGAGCTACCTGCTTAAGTATTGATACAGACAGGGTCCAAGCCTCTACTCTAAGTGAGAATGTTATCTCAAAAGATGTCACCACTATGCATTTATAGCACAAATTTAAGCTAAACTTTAAAAAAAAAAGTCACAGTATACTCTATTCTCCAGGTATACTGTGTCCCAGACATCAATATTTTAACGATTCAAATTCAAGATGAATCACCGTCTGAGATTCACCGTCTGAATCACCGTCTAACTGAGATTCATGTTAAGTGATAAAGGTTAAAATCATGCTAGTTTTTTTCCCTGTAGTACCACAGCTCTGATAGGTAGTTCGGATTTGGAAATGGTGACACGTGATGTCCGACTTAAAGGGATATTTTTCTAACACGTATGGATCAGTTAGCTTCAGAAGACCTTTATTAACCTCCGGGAGCTGTATGGAGTACTTTTATGATGGATGGATGCACTTTTTTGGGCTTTTCTCATCCTCCATTCACTGCCATTATAAAGCTTGGAAGAGCCAGGATTTATTTATACACTCCTGAACAAGATCTTAAGACCGGGGGATGCATTGCAAGTTGTACACATTTCACACTAGTGGATCATAACCGGGTTGTAAGTGCTGCTTCAAAATGCCAAAAGAAGAAACAGGAGCAAGAGACAAAAAATAGAGAGTAGGCAATTTATTGAAAACGGCATTTAAACTGAAACCGGCCGTTCATCAGCTGATCAAAAGTTTAAGACCCTAGCCATAAAAAGGTCAAATCTGCACAAAAATATGGCTTTCATGTCATTGTCCTTCAAGTAGTCATACTGTCAAGATCTATACCGCTCAGAGTAGCAAAAAAAAAAAAAAAATCTACTGCTTGAGGTGAGGTGCTCCTCCTGGCATGATCATCTTAATATCTTGTAGTGTGATTCCCTACATTTTTCATATCTTGTAATGTGTGCATGTTTGTGATTTGAGAGAAAAAAACTTTTTGAGATTATCTTTGTGTGTGATCAAACCACATTTCATAATAGATTAGGATTTCAAAATTCTTGTAGTTTGAGAGAATTCAATTTTTTGGGTGACCCATCCCTTTAAATATAACATTTCAAATGCCAATTTTTGTCGAAAGAATAAGTAATGTGTCTAAATTATGTAGCCTTAGTACACAGACAGCCCAAATATGCTTTGGCACCAGTGGTAAGAGGATATACTGAAGAGGAAGCGGATTGAGGGGAGAGGGGAGTGTGGCTGAGACTTTTAATGGAACTGCCTCTTCCTCTTCTCCTTGTCCTTTAGGTTTTGCTATTAAGCACTTAAAATTGTAAACCCACTGAACACAGCTTTTTTTTTTTTTTTTTTGTCTCCCACAAACATCTCATACAGTTATTGGTGTGTCAGTCATATATTTTATCTTGCAATTTCCTTCTCTCTCAGGGGTCGAGTCTCTCAAGCAGGTGACTCGCCGCTATGCCCGAAAACAGAACAAATGGGTCCTCAACCGATTCCTCAAGAGTAAGTCTCAATGAACACACTCTTTCCATGGTGTTGTGTAGTGGTCAAATTCAGAAGGCAGCTTATTTGATGCCCATAAGGCACCAAACCGCAGATTATTCTAGCCATATATTCCCTGGAATAAATGAATGAACAATATTGTATGAACGTTCCATGTGAGTTTGTCCTCCTGCCCTTTCCACACTTGTTTGGGGGTTTAATTGACAAATCGGTAAGCCCCGCCCCCCCCTTTGTTACTGTTCCGAACTCGGACAAAACAAGCAGATTTGCTATGTCTTACATTGACAGCTGTCACGTGTGAAAGCCTTATCCCAAGATGTTTTTGGACACAAAATGTAGCATATACCCTGTCTGAATGATGACCAAACTTTACTGATGGTTTATGAAGTTTATTACATTGTTTTTCACTCCAAACAAATCACTGTAAGAGCAGAAAAAACAAAGCGTGCACATTAAAGGGATAGTTCACTTTGAAATTAAATTTTGATATGTTTTAGCTTACCTCATGGGCATCAGAGATGTAGGAGTATTTGTTTCCCCAGTAGTTTCAATTTTGATTATTTTAGGTCAAACCGTTCTTGTCTGTGCCTCACATAATGCAGGTCTATGGTCACCACCTCAAAGAGCATACACAGAGAAGTCCAAATTAAACAATCCCCCATCGTAAGTACACACTGATGGCCTAAGACACGAAACGAGCGGTTTGTGTGAGAAAACGAACAGTATTTATATCGTTTTTACCTCTTGTACACCACTACATCCGACTGATCCGAGGCCGCGCGTGCGTGTTTCCTGTGGTGTCCATGTCTCATCCACAATCTCTCTCTCTCTCTCTCTCTCTCTCTCTCTCTCTCTCTCTCTCTCTCTCTCTCTCTCTCTCTCTCTCTCTCTCTCTCTCTCTCTCTCTCTCTCTCTCTGTTGCATCATCATTAACATACACAGCAAATTACAAAAAAACACACGTACAATTAACAATAAACAAACATTATACAGACCATGTGCCTGTTCGTGGGTGTAGTTTATAACTGGTAAATCTGTATCTGCCAAACAACTCAGATAAACTGCGTGCAAGCTCTCCCTTTCACTACCCGTAAACTATAATACCCATCAAAATAGAAGTCTCTCCTTACTAGTAAGAAAGATAATGTAGACCTTAAACATATTTAGACTCACAGAAATATCAAAAATGTTTGCAAAACAAACTAAGCGAAAAGAAGAATATGAGGAGAAGCCTCATTACGATCATGGATAACCGCATCCAGGATCATCACTGTTCATGTATCACAGGGTTAGGTTACATTCATTTACATTTAACTTACAAGATTATGACTCAAGAACAGTTAGTTATTTCGGTTTGTACCTATCGTCACTAATTTTAATCATAACTTATTGAGAGGACAACCACAAAAATCCTCTCAGGATACCTGGAATCAGTGTTGCAGTACCACAGGAACATAATTTTACCATTTTTGTAGCATAAACACCATCAAACCAATGAGAGCTTCAGATTTTCCAATGTTTCTCTATGGCTAATCTGATACTCAGCCGCCATTGGCTCATCTGCGTTCGAGGGGAGGGGCTTACCGATAGATCAATTGTTTGCGAGGTACGGTCAATTCTGAATGTATTGCTGGACATTTAAATGTTGGCTTCACTCATGGCTTGTCTGTTGTATTTTGGCTTCAGTCGCCCCAAGAGCTTACTGTAGCTGTGTGTCTCTCTTTAGTTTTCTTTCAGTACGATCCAATGGTCAGGTAATCACAGCTGGTTTTAACGAGATGGACTTCACACAGACCATTAAACACACAAACAGTCATGGAGATTTCTGTGTGTGTGTGTTGTGTTTGAAGGCTAGCCCTCCCTTACAGACAGCTTCAAAATTCCAAGGCTCAGGGTTCAGTATTTACTAGCCTTGGGTTGATAAAAGATCAAATGCTCGTAAAGCTTGGGTGTTTCAAGACATGGTCAGTCTGAACAGTTTGTACTTTTACTTCCTAACAGGCAACAGCACAATCAGCAAGCACTTCAGTGGCTAAACAGCTGTGTGTGTGTGTGTGTGCTGGTGACATCAGGGTGTGAAGTTTATCTATTGAAAGGAGGTAAAGGACACTTCATAACAACATAGTGTACAAGTTAAATAATGTTAGTTGGTCGCATAATAAAAGCCATAAAGTTAAAAGGAATGTGTGCATGTGTGTGGCACAGGGTACGTTCACACAGGACGTGCATCTTGCATACAGAACACAGAGGGTCTCAAAGTTTTTTTATTTTTTTTTAAGTTGGATTAATTTTAACTTTATGCTTAAAGAGTGAGATGCTGAAAAAAATCAGTGAGACATAATACAGCAGTCTGTCTAATGTGTACTTTCATAGACCAAACGCGAAAAAAACGAAATGCAAAAAGGCACAGATAAAGTGCAATTATATCCTGTGTGTACAAGCTTTAAACTAATAATTAATCCAGAAATAATGATTAATAACATAATGTTGTCAGCCAACATGTTTTTCCAAACATACATGACTTAAACCCAAGAACTTGTATGGTCCAATTTGTGAACAAATCATTCATGCCAATTTAAATTATTTGTTCTCAAATAGGACGTTGCTAATTCTTTAGCGTACTCTTGTGATCAAGACAAGTAGACTTAAGTTGGGATGTCAAGATTTTCAGAAAATTAAAATCTTAAATCTTAAGAAGTTAAAAATGTAACTTCTGTTCTTCATGCAAAGCTTTATCAAATCTATTCAATTTTTTTTTAAATCTTTCATTGTTGAAAAGAGTCACCAGCATAGTAATCCTAAAAAAAATTGCCACTGAAGTCATAAGGTTTTGGAATGATATGAGTTGACTGTTCATTTATACAACCTTTTCTCCTAAGTTTACATTCATGTTGTTGTTTTTTTGTCCCCTTGTCACATGGATCTTTATATCTTCCACTCCTCTTTCCTGTATGTCTTCCTGTAACCTCAACACTGACCAACCTAATGTCTTGGATTTACTGTTGATTTCCACTTTACCTTGGAAGACCTTGGCCTTCACCATCTCTACCATTCTTCCCAATGTTATACAGACATTCCCTTTGGATTCTGACCTCTGTTTCTGAATATCCTGGCCTGGTTTACCCCTTGCTCCCCATCCCTGCAGAGGCTACCAGCAATCCTGTTAGCCATAATGAGATTAGGCAGAGACAGTGGCTGGCCCTCCTTAAGAGTAGTTTTGTGTCCCGCCATATGCGACCGGACCCCAGACACGAGGGCAGCTGGCATTAGGTGAGACGTCTGCGAATGTGGCTTTCCTCTATGGCCTTTATTGTGTCCTGCTTTAAGCTACTGAAGAATATTTTGAGTTCTGCGAGGAGGAGGAGCCTTTTGGTCATATTCTTGTAATGTAAACTCTTGAGTCACCTTATGTTGCCTGCCTTCAGGTTCACCAGGTCAGTGGGTCTCAAGTCATCACAACTCATGGTTGTTTTGTCATTGTTAAACTCCATCCATACCCACCACTGTCCCATCCTTTGCTGGACTTTGACCTGCTTTTAGTCTGGTTAAGCTCCAGTGGCTGCCTGTCAGTGGTCTAACTGATCCCTCCCTCTGCACCCCACGCATCCCAGGACCTCATGGGGCCCTCAGCTGACCGGTCTAATCCTGCAGGCATTAGAGTACTGATAGGAATTCAGATGGGTGGCAAGTAGGTTGGAGTTTATGGTGTGGCCTCTCAGGGATCAGGACTGCGGGTTCATTGAGGGCAAACTTGGGTTCATTGTCCTCCTGGCCCCTATGGGGCGATCAACATCTCCTCTTTCCTTTTTCAATCAGTGGCTTTGTTTTGTGAATTGAAGCAAACTGCGAGCTGATATAAATAAACCAGATTGGTATATTGATCTTGTTGCCCCAAGCTGACAGCAGTGAAGGGAACATCACATTCAGAGCAGTCAAAAATAGTTTGTAAGAAGTTCTTGTGATGCGCCAACCTTATTAAAATCAATGAATTTTTAGCATTTTAGAATTTTAATTTTTATGAATTCAATAGCCAGCTTAAATGGCTATTGGCTTAATGGCATTGATAGTTCCAGCAGTTGAGCTGCTGAAAATTATTAGCAAATTTAACTCTTTCCCCACCATTGACGGAAATGTTCGTAATTTATGAGACACCACTTCCCTGCTAATGACCGAATTTTTTCGGCTTTCCGTGTTTTCACTGTTATAAGATAGGAGGTGCTATGACATCTTCTGAAAGAGTACATGTGAAAAAGAAGCAGAAATAATTGATATCATATGTAATCATATGCATATGTGAAATAAAACAATCAGCAACATTAAACAGCATAGAAATTTAATGTCTAGAGGCACTGTTCTTTCATTGGATATAAAAACACTGGTGGGGAAAATAGTTAAAATATTTAAAAGCCCATATAAAAATGTGTGGTTTGGTTCTAGCTATGAATGCCAATGTATGTAGATCTGTGACAAATATTATTCTATTCAACACTCAAGATCACTTAAGAAAAACAGGATACAGGACCTACACGACTGCGTGACATTTTTAAATAGTCAGCGCACTTTTGAGCTGTGCTGGTTTGAACCCTACTGTTGACAGTGTTACAACTGAATTTGGGATTAGTGTGAACCTGAGCTCTGTTTTCGCTTCCCTAGAGAGACGAGGCTGAGCAGCGTGGGGGGTAACCATGACAGCAGTTCAGTCAACGGCTCAGGGTGGCAACGTGAGCACTAAGTAACAGTCTCTTGCCTTTTGTCAAAGATAGGGGAAACCTGAGCAGGATGAGAGACAGGTGCGACATAGAAAAGTGTCCTCTTACACTCCGCACATCTCGGGACACGCCCCACACTCCCTAAATATGTTCCCGCAAGAATATCGATGCCAGCCGCTTGCCTATGATGGACCCTTGTCCATGGGTGTTTATATACATGAACATGTGTTGCTAGCTTGTGAGATGGTGGAAGACTTTGCACCTGAAAATGGCTAAATAATGTATATGCAAATGAGGAGCTATTTTCCAAAACGCTATAAATCCATTTGAATAGTTTTCGTGAAAAATATATATATATATATTTTTTAACCTAAACCCATACATTTTGATAATGTTCAATGTATCTTGTGAAAATGGTCTATTGGCTCAGTCTGAACATGTTAAACAATGATTGTTAAATGAAACAACAATACTGTTGATTAGAAATGCAAATTATTTTTTGTTTCAAAACGCTACAAATCCATCCTTTGCCGCATATCACATTAGGGGTCAATAAGAATGCCGGTTAGAATCGCGTTCCAGACGGTAATTAGAGGTCGTAGAATGTCCGTAAGACCCGTGTCCCAGTGTGGGGTGTCGTGGATTGCTGGTAAGAATCGCGTTCTGGAAGGGATTCTGTTCCGGCCGGGGAACACGTTCGCTGGGATACCGCAGTGCGATTGAAAAGGACACTTTCGCTTTCAAAGGGCCGGGGCTCGAGACGAGAGGATGTATATCTCATTTAGGCTAAAAACAGGCTTGGCGCTTATAACAGTTTGGAAAGAAACTGCGTCTTTCAGTACATTTAAACAAGTAAATATAGTGATTTGAAACCAATTATTGATGGAGCAGAGAAATAGGTTCAAAACAAAGCAAAATCAAGGTCAATGTAAACTTTATTGTCCCACAATGGGGGGCATTGTTGGGGGGACAATGGCATGACAAACTCAGTTTTTGTTTAATTTGGGGTTTATCGCTTTTTGAAAACAGAGCTCTTCAAATATATACAATATTAAGGTATGAGAGGAGTGAAAAGAGGTGTTGAGGTGTTGACCTGTTGGCTACGACCCTACAGCTGGATGTTTGATGATTGCATCTCTTGGTCCATCAATCTCTCCATCTCTCTGCCCTCAACTTCCAGTTTGGCATGTCCAAAAATGATTTACAAAGTCCTACAGCTGTCCAACATTACGACAGGTGTCCTGTGCTGACATCCATATCCACTCTTTCGTCTTTTCTTGCTCTAGGCTCTCTTATCACACAAACAGCAGCAGGTGTGACTGCTCAGTGTGTTTCCTGATGCCCATGTCTTTGGAAAAGATCGGCCAGTTGGTGAGCGAGGGGTCTTTTCACATCTCAAAAGGCAGCAGCCGCACGGCTGTCTGCCGTGGGTGCGCTGCAGGGGCGCCGCCTCATTGAGGGAGATATTTGAGATCTCTGTGGTTAAAAAACCCTTTTTCTCTCGTTTCTTCCACCAATCAAGTCTGGCAAGATTACTTGACTTAGATTTCACTGAGATTTGAATTTTAGGTGGGGGAAAGCCCTCCGTTCAGCATCTGTTTACCCCCAGATGGTCATCGTTGACCCGTTCCCTCTAATTTCTATACCCTAGAGAGATGTGGAAAAAAAAAGGTACCAAAAAAGTCCTCCACTCCCCACATGGCTCAGGTAAGACAGGTGTCTCTGTGCAGGCCCACCTGCTGCCGCTCTTTTCTGATAAGCACAAAAGCGGACATGAAGACTGCAGAACTGTCTTTGATTAGGAGCGATGGCAAGCGAGATGCAACAAGGTTTAGTTTGAGGTAAAGTGATGCTTTACATCAGCTAAGTGGGACGCTGGGTCTCTTGTGTGCAGGAACACCTGTGCAATTGATGCCAATGCAAAAAAAAAAAAAACTACTGTAAAAGGAATTAACCCTGCAAAGCTGTATGCATCTAATTTAATTTTATATGACATCATTAACAATGAATGCTTTCAGTAGCTGGAAAGTCTTTACTGCCTGATAAATAATTGGATTTTATATTTAGTGGCAAAGCAACAATGGCTATTTAATAGTGCATATTAGGGATTATCGGCTGATACCAGCGCAGTTTTGTTGAAAATTTCAATGTAGTGTTTCTATACCGCAGTGTGTTGAACTGATAATTACTCTTTTCTGCGTTAATAACGATGTATATTAAATACAGACAGCTTCATTATAAAGAAAAACAACTAGGGTGTAATTATATAAAATCTGTTTTAAACATTTAGTGGCGAACAAATACAAATTAATAAGTGTAGCACTAAATCTGATAAAATGTTACACATTGTTGTAAAATACATTCATGAACAAGTACATACACATTTATAGATATAGGGTCTTTATACAAAAAAAATTAAAATACATGTATTTTAAATGTATAGCACAGAATTGAATTAGAGACCGCAATAAACTCCAATAAGATAAATTCATGTTATGCAAAACCATAGACTGTTATCTTTAGATCAAGCATAATAACAGGAACGTTGAATCATCTTGGAGGGAGTTTCATCATGTTGAGTGTCGTAACCGAACGTGACACGCAGTTTGAAAGCTGAATGGAGAATGGCTGAGAGACGCAGCAGATGGAAGCATTCACGTGAACTCGAATTTAATGATTTAAATATTCAGCTGTACCTCACATTAAACTATGGAATGGCTTCAGAACACTTATTATATAGTGCACATGGAGTTGATGATACTTTATAATGTTTTTGTGCCTTTTGTGAGGCACTGGGGCTTAACAATAACACAGAATATTATACACACAATATCAGATTTGGATCAGCAAATAATTTGAGTTATCGGCGCATCTATAAGTGCATATAATCATGTTCAGCAATTTTCAATAAATAGTTTATTAAAATTTACAGCAGGTATTTAATATTAAATCATTTATTTAAATCATCATTGTAATATATTTAATAAAATATAATGCTCACTAGAAGATCGTAAAGTGCTTTGATAATTAAATTAAATATATTTTATTTATTTATAACCTGGATTTGTTTTTTGGTAGCATTGAAACTATTTTTTTTCTTTGATTAAATTCTATAAATTAAATAAATATATATTTTTAAACATTTATAACTATAAAAAAAAGGAATAATTTATTTAATTTCAATACTTCTTTAAATTTTTTATTTATTTGTAATGGGTACATTTTACTATTTGATAGTCATTCAAGTTTTTAAATACCTATCAAGAGTTATTTTACTGTGTCTGTTTTGAATATTCTGGATGCTGTTGTTGTGTTTCTGTGTTATGTAATACGTATTGGTGTTATCTGATTTTACTCTAATTGTTAACAAAGAGAGGGTGATAAGGAACTAGTCTGCATTTGGAGGCATTCCAGTGGTCAGCCAAGGGTTAAATTAGAAGCTGTTGGTTCCTTTTTGCCAGACATGAAGTAAGTGTTTGATAAAAGATTTGGTTTTCTGCTATAAACATTTATCTACGGTTACAAACAATCTACTTTGCATTTTATGCAAATTAGGCTTTTTGCATAGTCTTTTTTTTTAGCTAATAGCTTTTTAATATAAAAAAAGTGTTTCTCTTTGTGACAGTTCTAGAATTGCGTAACATTCGCCTCAGGCAAACAGGTGTGAGGGCTGGATGATATTATCAGCAGTGTCCTTTTGTAATGGTGGCTCTGAATTCTTTTACTTCTTTCATTGTCAGAAAGGCTGTTTGCTAGAAGTGTTAGGAAAAATTCAAAATTTGTAAGGTTTAGGTTTGGTCAGGTTTCATCACAAAATAACTCAGTGAAACAATGATTCTAACGGGCACTAATTTTGTGGGCTTTTTTTCAACACCATTGTGCAGTTTAACAATCTTTATTAATAAACAGGCAACACATCTTGATATCTCTTGCATATTCAGCGCATGTTTATCAGAAAAACAGACATTATATGGTTAAATATGTGAGCAAAAACAAGCTTGCACAATTTACTTATGAGCGTAACCAGAGATGACAGAAAAACACGTAGAACTGCAACAACAGCTTTCATTTCTACTCTGATAGCCACAAGACAACGCCAAATGCTGTCTTAGAAATCATAAATGGTGAGAGAACATTGAGCTTCGTATGTTTTTGTCTTCAAACCAAACTTAGATCTTCAGCCGACAAAGTTTAAATCCCATCTGGCTACCGTGCGTCCCATGATGTATATTCTAGACTCAGTACGACTAGTCTTCCGTGGCTCTTCGGGCGGGTTCGACCACATGAGCGTTTACACTTCGAAAACAATCCGGTCCAATGTGTTTTCAACTACCTCTGGAAATGGTCGAAAGTGGACAAGCTCAAAACGACCCCGTTTACACATGTATTTAGCATTGTCCATTTGTGATTGGATTGATGAAAACATTTTGTACTTATTGTATACCAGGTGTAAACAGAGCCTTGGATCAAATCAAATTGCATTATTGTCAAGTAATTTTCTCCAATTTAAAAGACTATAAGTGCACCACTGTTTACTTTTTTGCTGGAGTAATGTAAAAGTAATGACTTGTTTTAATAACATACTCATAGTTGTTAAAATAAGCATTAAGATTAACAAATACTGTAGAAGTATATTTAAGGAAGTGTAAGATTGTGGCCAAAACTGGTACTGCAGGTGTATCCCCTCTCCCCCCTCCCCCTGACTCGAGGTTGCCAGATAGGCTGCAGGATCCAGCAGGAACGTTTGTAGCTGCAGCTGTGGTAAATAGAGCAGAACTGGCAACCCGGATGCTGAAACACTACTGACTTCATGATTGGTCGATAGGTGGAGGGCGGAGCTTCAGGCCAAAACACAACATGTCAACATCAACATCCGTTGAGGGCTGCAACAACAACTTTTAAATGACAATGTCCTGGCCGGACTACTGTTGTCAGTGATATAAGTATTTGAAAGTAACTTTATTTCTTAATGTCTAGTGACGTATCAGGACCATTTTATGGTTAATTGAAATACATTTCTTACATACAGTTCCTTTAAGTATAAAGAAAACAATTTACTGAAGAAAAATCCCCGTTTTGCCATGATAATACCATGTTTTTGGACAAGCTTTTGAAATGTGGGATTCCTCAACTGTACTGCAGATTGAAATTTGGCATTCTCTAATATTGACATGAACATCTTATATGGTCAAAGTTGTGTGATATGCTGTGTGATTGGTTCAGTTTAGAACAGCACCAAATAGCCAAGATCTGAGAAAAGAGGATTTTTCTAATGGAACTCTTTTATACTTTCCTATATAATTTCTATTCCTGTTTTGAGGAGTTTAACCTATAATTGATGTAGATAATGTGGCTGTTGTGTCTAATAAGGGAAATGGATTTGAGTAAAGCATGACAGCAGGTCATGACCTCTCATTTTAAGACAAGTTTTTCCACTGCTGATAGACAGATTTCTAAAAATTAGAGTGTCTCTTTGTTCCAGGCAGCCAAGTGGGATTTTTACCACTTGGAATATATGACTTTATCACAAAGGCATGTTTTTTTTTTTTTGTCTCAAAGGCATGCGTGAAGTGAAGTAAAGTTCAGAAAGCCTGTTCAAGTAAAGTAAGGTTCAGAAAACCAGTGTTTTTTTTTTATTTTTTTATTTTTGTTTTTTTTATCAAGTTCTGAAAACAAAGTGTTTCTCACCAAGCCAAGGATCAGGTTGGGTTATTTGAACAGGCACAACCCTAAATATTGATCTTCAGGACCTAACTTGTCCCACACCATTCGCTCTATAGACATGAATGATGCCACAGATCATGAGAAGAAATGTGCTATTACTACTTTATATATCGGGAGCAAAATATCATCCCCTGTAGAGACTTTGGGTGTATTTTTTTTTAAATCAGAACATCCTATTGATCCTTATCTTTCCTACTGTGTGTGTGTGTGTGTGTGTGTGTGTGTGTGTGTGTGTGTGTGTGTGTGTGAGTGAAATATCAAGACACAAATGTGTATAATGACATGGGTATGACAAGGGTATTACAGGAGAGGGTGAAATATGAGGACATTACCCATTACCACACTCAAACGGCTTACATGTTGTTTTGTTTTGTTTTGTTTTTTGAGAAAGTAAAAATGCAGAATGTTTCCTTTATGGGTAGGTTTAGGGATAGGGGCAGTGTAAGGGGATAGAAAATATGTTTTTTTATGGTATAAAAACCATTTCACCTATGGATTGTCCCCACATTTCACAAAAACAAGCGTGTGTGTGTTTTACTCTGCATGTGTTTAACGTATAGGCCTCTCATTATGTGTGCATGTCGGCTGTATTGTGCAGGGATCAATAGCGTTGATGGAGGCAGAGTGAGGTTGTCTCTGCTGACAGTGTCAGAATGCTGTTGGAGATTATCGAGCAGTAGTGATTCAGCAGATTCAGGCTGCTGCAGACCCTCCCCGCTTCACTCCATACTGATTCACTGCACCACACCATTACCAGACATATTCCCTTCCAGTCCACCCTATGGCCTTTGACATTTTCTTTCTTAATTGCTTAAAGGATTAGTTCACTTTAAAAAGAAAATGATAAGTCCTGATAATTTACTCACCCCCAATCTCATCCAAGAGGTTCATGTTTTTTTTTTTTCTTCAATTGAAAAAATAAAATAAAAAAAAATATATATATATATATATATATTTTTTTTTTTTTTTTTTTAGTAAAACATTGCAGGATATTCCTCCATGTGATTTATGGTGATTTATGATTATTTAAATGGCAGCCAATGGGTTGAGGGTCTAAATCGATGCAGTTTCAATGCATTTCGAAGGGCTTTAGAGGCTCGATCCCAGCTGAGGAAAAGGTTTTTATCTAGTGAAAGAAACGGCTGTTTTCAATTAAAAAATTATAATGTATATGATTTAACCACGAATGTTCGACTTCAGTGTGGTGATTTTCACAGCGTAGGATATTGTCATGCCGCAAAGGTCACTGAATAGATGTTTTGTCACATGTTGCACTGAATAGATGTTTTGTCCAATCAGGTGCTCTCTATAATTAAAAAGCCTCTTACCCTATAACCAATTAGCAAGTAATAAATCATGGACATTTTTCTCAATGAACTCGAGCTGAAAGTTAAGGAAATCAATTTAATCATTTTCCTAAGGTGTAACATTAACTTTTCTCCATTATATCTAGCCCGAGGACATCCACTGAGTTCCTTCTGTTTAAACCATTACATTGAACCAGGATTATTCTGCCAGTTTAATCAAGATGCTTTTTCGTCAGTGTCAACTTTTGTTAACTTTTTTTCTACTTTTGTCACCAAATCTCCAGGATCTGCTAGCAATGTGCCTCCTGTTTACAGTCTGGATGTGACCGATGTGACCAATTGGGACACTACTGTACTTACTCCTGCTCTAGAGATCCTGGACTGCCTCCAAAAGGTTTGACTTGTTTGACTCTTGTTAAGTTGACAAATAATGTCTCCTTTTACACCCCACCGATCATGATTTGTCTTGTGAACTTAGCCGTGGTGCTTCTACATATGTTTGTTCTGCTGGTTTCCTGTCAGTGATTTTTGGTGGTTTGTTTGTTTCTTTTTTTAATAGAGGAGACAAACAAAAAGTACAGTTTTTAATCACAATTAAAACTTTTAATTGTTTAATTAATAACTTTTTTTTATTTACACATAAGCATGAACAGCTTAATTATTTTGTGTTTGTTAGTATTCTGGTATCATGATATTTCTTTAATTTTTTCGTTCCAGGGAGAACAGCCATCCACACAGCCAATCAGAGCTGAGGGGGTGGAGTCTCGCAACAAACGGAGTCATCACATGTGCGAGCTGTGCGAAAAGTTGATCATCGGTGACTTGGAATGGACAGGTACGTTTCTGCTCTGGTCAAACCAGTGCATTTTCAAAAATCTTACAAGAATAAAGGCATTGATATTTGACCTGTCCTGATCTCCAGCACACCAGAAGTCCAAAAATCATCTGTATCAAGTCCGCAAGAGGAGAAAAGCAGAGCAAGCCACAGATCAGGACACAAACCCTACCGAACATCAAAATGTCATTGACAGGCAGGTACCTGTACTATAACGCCCACCTCCCCAGGTCTGATGGGGTTTATTGGGGTCAAGCTCACAGATGGACCAAAGAAATGAAGCGCTCGTAATGTATTTTTCGGATCAATATAAGAAGGTGCTTTCAGATTCATTGGTTTGCTGTGAGCAGCAGCGATCGCTCAACTTTCCCTGTGGAGGAGCAGAACACACTTTAGGGTCTGGGATGTTTAGACAAACGGATTGATGGTTTATCCCATATGCCACAGACCAGGGGTTACGGCTAATGTCTGGATTTGGATTCTTGCGCTGGACAGATGTCTTCCCCGCTGCTGTTTTGTCTAAATGGTGCACTTTTTAAGCACATCTAACCACGACTGGTGCTCTTTTAAACCACACCGCGGTGAGCTGTTCTAACCTCTTTGGCTGTTCTGACAGAACTCAAAATACATCACTGCTGATGTTGGATTACTGGATCACATTTTTCCCTGCTGATCAAGAATGGAGGTTATTTTTACATTATTAGATCTGATGCGGGACTTTATTTGGAAGTCTTATATTTATATAATCGTCTGATCATTTCGGGTCAGCACATAACTATGACTTTAAGCTTATGTGGACTTTCCTCAGGATTCCCAGTGCCTTTGCTTTTTTCCGTGACAACGTCCAGTCAAACACTTTTTTACTCACTCGTATGCCTTTCCAACTCCAAACCCATTCATTTTTTCGTGGAACACAAAAAAGACATTTGGAAGAACACAAGTGCACACAGCTCTTATCCGTACAGTGAATAAATTATGTAATAGGGCATCAAAAGACCTCTTATTTTTTCCCTGCTGGAGCTTGTATGGAAAAGAGCAGCATGAACATTCTTCAAAAGAACTTATTTTGAGTTCTACGAAAGAAAGAATGAGTTTGGAACTTCATGAGGTTTTTGTGTTACGACTAAACTGCATTTGCCTTGGTTTAAATGTTTTTATTTCTCAGAATGGTCTATCTATCACTGCAGTGCATAAATTATGTAAATGTAATTAAAGTGCTTTTTTTTTATAATTTAAATGACTCATCTGAACAGATCTGTGTTTATCTAATCATATGAGTCGGAAAAACTTTAAGCATGAAGTTGCTTGGGCGATGAGCCGCTGATACCTGCTCATACCGGTGCACAATTTCGTAATCCTTGGCTGAGAGCCACAAGCTACCTCATTTTTCTTTCTCCCTCTCTTTTGATCCCTGCTCCATGTCAGTGTGCTCCAGTGTGGCGTTTCAGTTCAAGTTCACATCATAACACTCATTAGCCTCCCTGTTCAGGCTAAATATACATCACACACACAATAGTGGGAGGGAGAGTGTTTATATAATGCCTGTAAGTGGCTGTCCCACATTTGCACTGATTTGAGTCACTGATTTGGACTGAGCGGGTGCCGGTGATTCCGGTATAAGGGAGGTGACAGGTAGCCTCTCATCCTTGTGTGTGTGAATGTGAGTTTTATTTTAGCTTTGCGAGAGTCCAAAGCTTGGCGGGACAGTCTTAGTGGGTTAGCTGAGCTTCCTCTTGACGGATAACAGCGCATTTAGATCAGGGAGTTCGAAAGGATGAAAGTGAATGGAAAAAGAACAAAGACAAACGGCAGGCAGCTGGTGTTTGTTGACCTTGCATGCCATCTGACTGTGTTTTTGAAGACCCGTCGGTTTACTTCATAAAACATTACAACTTAACTCAGTTTTAGTAGTCTTACCACTGCTTTTAAGGACATTTTGCAATATTTTCTCATCCTTAAAGGGATCCCCTGGTGTTAAGACTTGTATGGCTTAATATAACATAAATTATGTCTCTTACTGAAATATGTAGTAAAAACCAATGAAAGAGCTACGTTATTTTAAAAATCCATTACATATTTGGACAAAATGTCAATGACTTAGAATGGTTGCACTTGGCAATCAACTGGCGCTACCCGTACCTATTTTTTATCACAACACAACTCGAAAAATGTTGTTTTATTGCAACACACCAATTACCAATTAATTGTTTTATTGCAACACACACACACACACACGCACAAACAAACGCACACACACACACACACATCAAAGCTTGGTAAAAGTGTCATAAAGGTGGTTGATGTGACTTTTGTTCTACATTTCAATTATTCTCAGTAGGGGTATAACGGTACACAAAACTGATGGTTCTGTACGTACTTTAGTTGAAGTCACGGTACAGCAGGGGAGAGAAAACTAAATATGAAATTGCTTTGTGTTTATATTTTATTAAACAGTGGTTTACTGAACAAATTGTGTCTGTCCTTAAAGGGATAGTTCACCCAAAAATGAAAATTAGCCCATAATTTACTCACCCTCAAGTCATCCTAGGTGTATATGACATTCTTCTTTCAGATGAATAAAAGTTTTTATTTTTAAAAAGTCCTGGCTAATCCAAGCTTAATAATGGCAAGGATTGTTGCTCTGTTTTTGAAGTCCGCATATTTCCGTTAAATAATGTGCTCTACACGGCTCCGGGGGGTTAATAAATGCCTTTAGAAGTTATTTGACGCGTTTGTGTTGAAAAAAATATACATATTTAAAACTTTATAAAGTAACGTTTTGGCCGATTGTGTAAAAAAAAAAAAAAAAAAAAAAAAAAAAAGTATTGTGAACAGTTAAAGGGATAGTTCACTTTGCAATTAAATTTTGATATGTTTTAGCTTGCCTCATGGGCATCCGAGATGTAGGAGTATTTTTTTTTTTCCAGTAGTTTCAATTTTGAACATTTTAGGTCAAAGCGTTCTTGTCTGTGTCTCACATAATGCAGGTCTATGGTCACCACCTCAAAGAGCATACACAGAGAAGTCCAAATTAAACAATCCCCGTAAGTACACACTGATGGCCTAAGACACGAAACGAGCGGTTTGTGTGAGAAAACGAACAGTATTTATATCGTTTTTACCTCTTGTACACCACTACGTCCGACTGATCTGAGGGATATCCGGTCGGCAAAACTCCGAACACATCTTCCCTTCTTAAGAATTACTTCAGTGCTGTTCTTGTTTCAAAAAGAGCTGAACTCTAAGTCTTCCAGAGTCGCGGCCAAAGCCAATTCAAAAGACTGCTGTTCGCCAGCTTCGTTTACAAGTAGCTCACGGAACCTCCGCAACTCTGCCCGCCTACCGACTCTATAAACGATGTAATTGGACTGACCAGGGTTTGTTTTTTCCAGCTCAAAAGTCTATGGAGAGTTGCTAGATGACCCTGGCTGCAAATTAGATGTGCTGCCGCTAAGGTGTGTCTAGATTCCTAGCCTACCGTACTGGAAGTCCTGTACCGAAACAGTTCGGTACTAAAATGTCGGTACTAATTCTCAGTAATAACCTTGTGCTTTGTGTCCAGTATCACTGGACCATGTTTATGGTTCAGTCCCCATTCAAATGTAGTCGCATGGAAAAGAGCGACAAGCACAGTCTTCAAAATTTCTTCTGAGTCATGATGGTTTAAATCTAAAAGAATCAGAAAATTAAGTGAACTTTTTTTGATGACACCGATGCTTTTAATGTCCGTTCAACGCTTCGCTTGCTTTTGTTATATTTAATGCAGTTTGTTCATTATGCAAGAATATTTGTTTCCCTCACACTTGGATGGTTAGCTAGTTTATACTGCTGTTGGCTTGATTTCTCGTTTTTCCCCATTGTCCCTCCCAACTGCTGATTCTCGAATAAAAGAAAACCAGCTGATGTAATGCTTAAATAGTTTAATTTAAGCCACGCTGAGAACTGGAGAATTGGGTCAAGTTTGTTTGCTTAATTATCCTGTTATTTTCAGGCGTGTTTAGATCCACCCTAGCACATTTAAATTGCACATCGAAAGTCATGATTACAAAGCACTGTGAAAGGGTGCTCTGAATCCTAAGGCTTAACCCCAATTCACATACTATCCATATTACTTATTAGCTAGCCCTTTTTGTATTGCTTGTAAATATTGTGGAAAGTTGAATGTGTCTTTGTTGTCATTATATTGTAGGACTATAAACATTGGCTAATTTGTTCTCAAGATATCTGTGTCTATGTAGACTAATGAAAAGATCAGCCAACCTATATCTGTTAGATTAGGTTTAGTTTGACCTAGATATCAACACATTGTAAAGGGTGTACCATTTGTTTTGGATTTGATTTTTGACCCCCAAAATTATTAGTTTCCTGGTGTTATATTGATACACAATGTTACGACATTGTAGTATGTTTTCTTTAATGGCTTTGAAAGAAGTCTCTTATGCTCACAAAGGCTGCATTTATTTGAGCAAAAATTCTGTAAAACAATAATGTGAAATAGTACTACTTAGAACAACGGTTTTCTATTTTAATACATTTAAAAATGAAATTTATTCTTGTTATGGTAAAGCTGATTTTCAGCAGCCATTACTCCAGTCTTCAGTGTTGCATGATCCTTCAGAAAATACAGTTTTTTTTTAATTATTATTAATGTCTTCAATGTAATCACTTTAATGCATTTTTGTTGAATATAAGTGTAAATTTCTTTCAAAAATAGTGTGTATATTAGCGTAGTTTGTACTTTGTGTGAGAAGTATGAGAATTGGGATTCAGCCTAAATGTGTAGCGCTCTGTGTTGGTATGGGCCATGTATCTGTGTGAAGGGAATAAGGGTCACGGTTAGATACAGTCCATTCCCTCCGCTGGCCCCCCATCAAGGTTCGGTAACCTTCGAAACCCAACCGACATGCATGATTCGGTTTCCTTTCATCGTCTTATCTCACTCTCTACTTCACTTTCTCTGATACTTTCTCCTCTCCTCTTACCTTTCCCCTTCATTACCTGAATATCAGCTTAAATGGTGAGGTCATGTCTTCATATTCTCTTCTCCCTCAGATTTTTATTGTTCCCTCCACTATCTGTCTCTCTCATTTTCTCTCTCTTGCAGTAATGACAGCGTAGAGAATGAATCATGTTGTTCTGGAGTGCAGTGGAACAGTCTGTACACCCAGTCCTTACCAGAGGTCAGCTTTGTGTTGGAGTTAGTAATAGCCATGCGGCAGACTGCGCTTCAAGCTCACCGTCTTCCCTCACTTTGGAGAATTGGTGTCAGCTAAGGTATATAATGCATTGCATAAACCGGAATGCTGATTACAGGCCTTTTAACCTGTTGTACTGTGACCTGACAGTGGACCATATCTGTGTGCGTTCATAGGCGTGGGCACTGTCAAGAATGTCAATCTCTACTATAACTAAGTATAAATAACTAATTATTAATGGCGGGTATGTGCAGATTTCATTGAATTTATTTCTTTATGTATGTTCGATTACATCTGAATAGTTTAAATATCCTTATATCAACCCCGGTTTTGTCAACACATACTGCTTTCTGGTGTGATCTTTCAAAACATAGACTGCGTCCGAAAACTTGCTGCCTTATAAGATAGTGACTTGGTAGGCAGCGTTTGCGCATGAAGGTTCCTCACAAAAATAATATACAGCAAAATAGAGCGAGCTTTGGTGATAACCAAGCAAATATTTAATTACTACAATCCCTTTCTACCTTGATCCCTTTCTACCTTGGAATGCATCCTCCTAAAGGCAGCATTTATAAGCTTTTAGACGCAGCCCTAGTGAGCTGCCTACCTAGGCAGCATTTTAAAGGGGGCATATAATGCCATTTTTGTACAAGTTAATATGCTACTTTTAGTGTCTAAATGAAAACTTTGTAATATACTTTAAAAATTCTCATTAGTATTGTAAGAGAACACTCATTTTACCTGGTCAAAAACAGCTCTGTTACTGATAATGTAACTTACCCTGTAAACTTTAGCTGCGTTCATTGTGAAGCGTGCAAGCAATTTGCAAAGATTAATAAAATGTTACTCACTTCTTCTGGAGGTGCAGCAGGACCACGAATAGTTGGCACGATCCTTTTTTCAGGAGCAGCTTCTTCGCAAAACCTGCTTTATACTGATTCTCGGTTATAAAGCAGTCTGATGAGAAATGCTTTGCAGTTGGCGCAAACATAAAAGCAGTGACGTTGATCGAAGGGAATATTCCTTAATATAACAACTCAGCCACTGCATCTTCAGCGGTTCGGATTTAGGAACATCCAAATGACTGCTGTCTTCATTATTACACCCAAGAACAGAACCCCGCAATCGCTCAGACGCCATTCTGCTCCAGTGCATCAACAATGGCGGACTATGATGAAGACAGAGCTTGCTCAGGGCGGGTCTGTGTTCAAACGCTGCTGTCAATCAGCAGTCGTGGGAGGGGTGTCCAATCATGTGACGTCACTCGGTCGAACAGCTTGATTTGAGACGGGAAAAACGTATAAGGAGATTTAAAAAAAAACATTGGATGGATTTTTATCATTATAGGATGGTTATGTACAGCCACTGCCAACACACATTTCCGTACAATCAGCTTGTAAAAGTGCATGTACCATTATATGACCCCTTTAAGGCATTATAGGAATGCTATTAATGATAAGGCACTTCTAACATACTGTACCTTATTTTGGACAATTTGTTGGTAGCATAGAGAACTGCAGTCACATATATTTTTGTCGTTTGGTATCACCCAGGTTCCCTTGTCAATAACCTAATAAAATTTTCCATTGGCTTTTGAATTATTGCAGAAAATAACAAAAAAACAAGTTAGATTCTTACATTTGAACAATTTTTTGAAGCCTAAATACAATCTGAAAAAGTAAAAAAATAAAAACATAGGCTATGAATAAACTACAACATAGTCACATGATTTAAATGCCACCATGACGACGCTTCCAACAACCCTTTAAGTCTTTAAAAAATAGAAAAAATGAAAATTTCAGTTAGAATAGTTTGCAAGAGCATGGTTATAATCAACAAGTCTGCAATGGCGTTCTAGTCTCAAGTGTACAACAGACCTTATTTCAGGGATTTTACCCAAAAACTTTCAAGAAACCCATTGACTTCCGGACAGTGGAACTAAAATTTTAAAATGTTAACTCACTTCTGGGTTTAGACTACAAAAATGCACGATCCCTGCAGCAATCTATTGTGTGTGTCCTGGGTTGTAGAAGGCAATCCCAGAATTAACTATGGTGAGCGTTGAGAAAAATGGTGACTGTAATTCTGCTTTACGCAATGAAAAATAGTTATAATTAAAAATGGACTATTATATCCATATGAGTGCTGTGTATTTAAATTCATGGAGTGTTGGGGTTGAACCATATACGGTCAACACATGTACTGTACACTAGTTTCACTACTGTGTTTGTACACTCATGCAGTTTCACTATTGTGTTTGTACACTCATGCAGTTTCACTATTGTGTTTGTACACTCATCAACTGTTCATTTCTCTAGTTTGTTGCGTTTCGTCTCGTCAGTTCCTTTTTTGCATGGACCAGTGCTATGGTTGTGGTCAAACTAATTAGTGCAAAATGTACGTTACACCCGGTTATGCCGAAAGTATACTTTTGTCTGTTGTCTGTGTTCCGCTCCAGCTCACAGAAAATCTGTGTGATGTCATCTTTGTCAATATGATGTATGTGCACACTGTCTGCATGCACTATTGACTGCACGAACACAAAAATCTGGCTGCATGTGCAAATGATTTGAGCTCTTGAAAAGAAAGGTCCCCTAGGGTAGCGCACGTGGCAGATGCGTTCCATTCTCAGTCAGTAAAGTATGTTTTAAATGGCTTGTGCAGCAGGGTTTGTCTGGCAATCACTAGACCAAGCTCAATATTTTAAGAATGAACATTGGTCTGGGGAGTCTGTTCTGTATTTTCTACTGCACAAGAGGTGTGATCAACGAGCATAATTCAAATGACTGTATGCATTTGGATAGTCCTTCAACCAATCAGACCACCAGAGGCGTGATCAACGGGCAAAGATCCATCACTTCTCTATCCGCCATCGTGTTAGACACGCCAATAGTGCGCCAGGTAGATAAGTCAGTCTGTGATTGGTTCCTGCAAAAGTGTAACAGAAGCAGGATAATGTACAGGTTTCTAGACTGAGATGCAGTGAAATCAAATCGCCGGCAGATCAGGCTGGGTTTACCCAGTCTACAGCAGGGTTATTCATATTACCTAATACCTAATCGATTAAAAACATTTTGTTTAATAGACCTGAAAGGACATAGCAAAGTTACTCATAATTAAACCAAAATTTACATGAAACCAATATAAAATTAATATTTTGCATTAACTTTTTTTAAGACAAAAATAAAAAAACTTTAACACTGTTTTGTAGTCAACTGAAGTATACCCGGGCCTCTATAAAATCAATTCTGCACATACAATGCACACAATGCTGATGATGAAGTTTATGACATGCACTGTACACATTCCCTAATGTACGCATAAAAACAAAGCACTTTTTAGGCATTAGAAGGCTACTGCCAATGTAGAAGGAAGAGCAGCATTTGCATGAATTGTGGTTTAGTCCACAGTGTAGCTCCCTCTTTTTCTGAGGAGTTTGGATTAGGTCTGCCTGGTCAGAGGCAGTATGAACGCGCTTAAACTTGTCTTGTGAGTCTACAAGATAATCCTAATCCACTTAGACAAAACACCAGGCCATCTGGAGATATCGTGACAAATGCAGCTAATATACACTGCACAGCCTGTCAGACGCAGACACTGATAGTAACTTAACACGCAGCCAACACAACTACTACGGACAGACGTGAGCACGTGAAAAATTATCTCAGTTTGTTGATTCTAGTTACCCACAGAGCTAGACGTAACTGAAAATGCAACATTCTATTAATAAAAGAACACTAAACAATCATAATGAACCCTAAAGAGTGGATCAGTCATTGTTTTTGTTTTTTTGTTAAGATTGACATATTTTAATTAATAGTGAAATTCAATCAAATTTATTTGAATAATCCTTAACATATTTTATTTGAATAATTGAATAATCCTTAAAGGTGCACTATGTACTATTTTTGCAGTAAAATATGCAAAAACCACTAGGCCTGTGTTATATATTTTGTTCAGTTGAATACTTGCAATATCCCAAATGTTTCCAACTATTTGTAAATTGTGAGAAAAAATTGCTATTTTAACCAATTAGCTGGGACGTCTTAGGGAGTTGCCTGTCAATTGCATCATATCTTCGTTACACTCCGTTTTTATTAGGCAGAAACGCTTTACTCTTAGCAGTGTGAACAAGTTTTACAGCAGCCGCTGAGCGAACGCACAGAGTAACGTCATTACATAATTTTTAAACACACTTGTATCTGATAAACAGAGCTGCATTACCTCATACTCATGGACCGAAAAAGTGGAAATAGAGCCAGCGCCCGGCAACTGTGGCCCGTCCCGCCATAATAAAAGTCCCGCTGCTCGTGAGGTGTGCTTTGTGTAACAATCGCTCAAAAGGCCTTGCTCAGCTCCACAACACTCGCTCCTGTTCTGCTTCACACTACAGTAACGTTTTATAAATAGCCTCCATGAACATGATTTCGGCTGTGAGGTGAAGACCCAATTTTCCAAGATGCTGCTCAAAATTGGTGTCATCAAACTACGCCTTTGTTTTCAATAAGTGCCCTCACTAGGGCTGCGTCCAAAAGCTTATAAATGCTGCCTTTAGGAGGATGCATTCCAAGGTAGAAAGGGATCAAGGTAGAAAGAGATCGTAGTAATTAAATATTTGCCCTAGAATGATTTGAAACAATATGTTAAATTGTTCTCTGATATCTACATAGAGTTTATGGGGCTTATTTAAGGGCAAAAATTGTCCAGATACAGTTTAACAGGTCCATTTACAATGCTAGAAATTGTCCCTAGGATGTAATGCTCTGTTTTTGCCTTATTTGGAAGCGTCATGAATATTAATGTTGAGCTCTGCTCTGATTGGCTTATTTCAGCAGCTTACAGCAGTTCAGTAAAGCGTCTCGTGAGTCCTTACCATCCTGACGGAACACAGAACGACTGAATGACACTTTAAGCAGAACACCTCAAATGGAGATTGATAAAATGCAGCTTACTTGTTTATTGGTTTTTCATCTGCACGTGAGAGAGCTTGCATGCATATGGTTGCCAGATTGCATGGATTGCATTTTTTAGGTAAAACACTGGATAGTATACGTGTTCTTTTCACAGAAAAGCTCTGATTGGGGGATTGAAATGACTGAAATCTGGCAACCGCAAGCATGAACGCTCTTCTTTCCCCCCAACAAAACCAAAACCTTTATACTATCCGGTGTTTTGGTTATACATGGTACTTGGAGTTTCCTATTGTTACTGTACTAGCATCTTGCATTATCTAGACAATGCTTTCTCTAAGAAACTTTCAATAAGTGGATAAATCATTACTTACTGCTTGCAGGAATACAGTTGTAATTGCCCCTTTCTTTAGTTTAAGACGCTGAGCGAAACTTGCTTGAAATGGGCCGAACAAACGAACGATCTTGAATTAAATTGTTGCGGTATCCGATTATAATAAACATCAACCAAGACACTTCACATTTTTTGTCTGTGGTTTGAAGGGTTTGAAAAGTCCTCACGTCCCCTGCACAGCCTGGAACATGACATTTGTGTCCATGAGAGCTGCCGTTTTCGCTATCCTCACGTGACGCTTGTTTACCTGCAGTCCCGATGATTTGGCTCCATCAGCTCCGCCTGACAATGAACATGTTCGGACAAATGCAAATATTGGGGGTGTACATATTAATGATCCCAGCGATTGCGTCACAGGTGGCGTTATGTTGAGAATCTCTTATTTTTCAGTGGTGTTTTTCATGCATAAGGTTTGCAGAAGACGTAGGAGGCAATGGTGTTTGAGACTCACAGTATGTGATGTCCATGTACTGAACTCTTATTATTTCACTATGGCAAGGTTAATAACATTTTTCATTCTAGGGCACCTTTAAAAATAGTGTGAATAATATTTACCAGAATTTAGAGTAAAGGTAGCTGTAACGTTGATGCAAGGTTTTGACACAAACATTGCAATTTGTAATTAAAATGTGCATTTTCACCATAAACTCCCTGAGTGCCGTATCACAGGACTGTGTTGACATTCAGAATGTGGAGACGTCCATGGCTTTAGCACTAGCACTTGTTTTTAACACTGTAACTGTGCTGTCAACTGGAAAATGCATTATTTCCCGCCACAAGAAATCATGTTATCTTCATAAGGGATCCAGGAGATCTCTGTTTTAGCCCTAACCCAAACACACAGGACTAATGCCACAATTTAACGAAGGTCAGCCTGCTATCTTTCCACATTCATGCGCCCAAGGTTGTAATTTGTGGCATTTCTTCACATTTTTCTCAGCTTGGTTCCTGACACATCTGAGCTGTTTAGTCTGGTTTGAATGTCTCTTGTTGTTGCTTTGTAGACGAATGAGATTTGGATGAAATCTGGACAGAATTGAGTTGCGGACTGAGGGAAACCCATCTAAGTAGCTAGAGTAAGTAGTGTAACTTAACTGAATTGTATTGAAACCATTGTTCAGTTGTTCTGTGTGCATATGTGGGTGTTCAGATGTTGGTAGGGTGGTTGGACGATTCGTTTCCTTGTTTGAGTTGGCTGCCGGCCTGTCTGCTACTTTGTGCCCCATTTGACCTTGTCCATAGGTGTCCTGCTATTTAACAATACATTTACGTCTGTATATGTTTGCGCTCTTGCCTTTAATTCCCTAAACGCTCTATGGATCCTGTTATTCCAAGCCATACTATCTTTATCAGAAAGCCTCGGGGTATTGTTATCTAGACTGAAACGCGGAACTTGAATTCCACACATCTCTCAGCGTGAATGTCATGCGAATAAGCTGGGGGATTCATATTTATGTAGCTTGCAGCTCATTCCTGTGGTGAGGGAAGGACCTTGCCTGGTAATGTCTCAATAACACTGGATTGGTCACTGGTGTGGCCTTACGTGGTCTATTCGATAAGAGGCCATCAGTTCGCAATAATTGCCTTTACCAGCAATACTGCTGGGAACAATATTGGCCATCATGTAAGAGCACAATGTTCCCATCTAAACACCTAGTGGTTTGTCTGGGGTGGTTTTTCCCTTTGTCAGCGCTTCCTCAACAAACCGTTAGTCTTGTTTTTATGGTCTCAATGTCTGGTTCATTGAACCCGGTGAAACTGCCCTAGGCGTTTCTTTGGTCCTTGAGGATACAGATTTGCATGAAGCTGATTCCAACCATAAAGCAACGGTTAACTGGCTTCCCAGGAATAAACACACCCTCTAAACGTTCAAGATTATCTCCTGAGATGATGATGTAGTGGAAGTATGAACGGAAAATTTGCATGCAACTAGACTTTTGACATTGTTTGATCCATATTGGAGCACATTTTGGCAGAAATTACCACTTGGTCAAGATAAGGCTGTCTGATTGTCATGTAAAGTGACCAACAACAGGTTAAAACTCAGATTACCATTGAGAATATACACTGCTTTTCAAAAGTTTGAGGTCAGTAAAGCACCCCCCCTCCCAAACACACACACACAGTAGTAAGGATGTCATTGTATCACATTAATTTAATGACATCCCATTGTGTATAGGGTTTCATATGGAGTTGTCCCACCCTTGCAGCTATAACAGCTTAAACTCTTCTGGGAAGGCTTTCCGCAAGGTTTAGGAGTGTGTTTATGGGAACTTTTGAGCATTCTTCTAGAGGTGCATTTGTGAGGTCAGGCAATGATGTTGCACGAGAAGTCCTGGCTCGCAGTCTCCTCTCTAATTCATCCCAAAGGTTTCTGTTGAGGTTAGGACTCAAGTTCAGTGTTCAGTTGGGTGAGAGTGAGTGGTAGGTGAGTGAAGCGTTCGCTTGGGCCTTGAGCGACTGAGCAGAGAGCACACACTGAGTGGACCCAGCAAACTGGGTGGCGGTACAGACTCACCCACTCGGCCACAGTCGCTTCGAAGTTGTGCATCTTCGGAAGTGGAGCCATTCGCAAAGTTACAAAAAATGCTGTGCAAAAAGGAAACCAGAGTGCTGAACACTGAGGCGGGGCGGAATACATTTTCAGCCGTTTTTCTCTTTCGGCCCAAAACCGAAAATACTATTTTCTGTCTATAATTTTTGGTGGAAAATTTTTCATTCAGAGTCATTGGCAGGAGTAGAATAAAAGTTGTTTTATGTAACTTTTTTATTTGTACTTATTCCTGGCCACTGTTTGTGTCCGTTGGTCAGTTCATGTTGTTGAGGAAGGCTGCTGGTCTAATGCAGGATATCTCTGGACTTGTGTTTGCTGTCAGAAGCCCTCTCAGGCTTACGTGAAGCAGCCACCTGTTAAACGAGCTGCTGACTCACTCTGGTTTTGTTTGACAGGATACACCACATGCATATGTTCTCGTCCCTACCTGCTGCCAGCTGGCTAGGCATTAGATATTCTCAACTCTCACACATTTGAAAATGCAGCACTTGGATATGTCCTTTATAATCTCTCCCCCCCACCCATCTCGCTCTCTTGCGTTTTCTTTTACTGAGGCCAAACCTTGTTTCCTTCGTGCCTCTAGAGATTTGGAAGACGAGTCCGTTCAGCAGTGGTGGGTGTCAATAGCTAGTCCATGCTAGACTGAGCGGCCTTGGATGTTTCAATAACATCTTGGCTCTCTTTTCTTTACAAGACTCTACGTCTCCACTTCTGTTTTTCCCAAGCTCCCACTCACACACTTGCCATCTTTCTTTCTCACAATAATAGAAAAAAACTCCCCCATCACAGAATTTTTCTATCAGCCCATGAGCAAGTTACATCTCACATAACTGCCTTACGTCAGCATGCTTCACATTCCCTGTTGTGTTGTACTGTTAATTATGCATGAGGGATGTTTAACTGTCTAAGGATGATTCTGTCAGAGTAAGCATTAACATCGTTTGACCCTCACTCAGATTCATGTTTTGCTCACCAAGGCTGCATTTATTTGATCAAAAAATATATTTGTAATCTTGTGAAATATTACAATTTAAAATAAACACCTATTTTGAATGCATTTAAAAAATATAATTTATTCCTGTTATTACGCCAGTCTTCAGTATCACATGATCCTTCAGAAATAATTATAATATGCTAATATTGTAATACTGAAAACATAATTAAAAAGCTTAATGTTTTTTCAGGAAATAGTGATATTTTTTTCAGGATTATTTGATGAATAGTAAATTCAAAAGAGTAGCATTTATTTGTAATAGAAATTATGTAACATTTATAAATGTCTTTGCTTTAGTTTAATGCATGCTTGCTAAATGAAAGTATTTAAATTATATAAAGTATATGTATACATGTGTATATACACACACACACACATATATAATATACATACACGCATATATATATAATATATATATATATATAGTGCCTTTTCGAAAGTATTCGGCCCCCTTGAACTTTGCAACCTTTTACTACATTTCAGGCTTTAAACATAAAGATATAAAACTGTAATTTTTTTGAAGAATCAACAACAAGTGGGACACAATCATGAAGTGGAACGAAATTTATTGGATATTTCAAACTTTTTTAACAAATCAAAAGCTGAAAAATTGGGCGTGCAAATTGATTCGGCCCCCTTTTTTTTCAGTGCAGCAAACTCTCCAGAAGTTCAGTGAGGATCTCTGAATGATCCAATGTTGACCTAAATGACTAATGATGATAAATAGAATCCATTTGTGTGTAATCAAGTTTCCGTATAAATGCACCTGCACTGTGATAGTCTCAGAGGTCCGTTTAAAGCGCAGAGAGCATCATGAAGAACAAGGAACACACCAGGCAGGTCTGAGATACTGTTGTAGAGAAGTTTAAAGCCGGATTTGGATACAAAAAGATTTCCCAAGCTTTAAACATCCCAAGGAGCACTGTGCAAGCGATAATATTGAAATGGAAGGAGTATCAGACCACTGCAAATCTACCAAGACCTGGCCGTCCCTCTAAACTTTCAGCTCATACAAGGAGAAGACTGATCAGAGATGCAGCCAAGAGGCCCATGATCACTCTGGATGAACTGCAGAGATCTACAGCTGAGGTGGGAGACTCTGTCCATAGGACAACAATCAGTCGTATACTGCACAAATCTGGCCTTTATGGAAGAGTGACAAGAAGAAAGCCATTTCTTAAAGATATCCATAAAAAGTGTCGTTTAAAGTTTCCCACAAGCCACCTGAGAGACACACCAAACATGTGGAAGAAGGTGCTCTGGTCAGATAAAACCAAAACTGAACTTTTTGGCAACAATGCAAAATGTTATGTTTGGCGTAAAAGCAACACAGCTCATCACCCTAAACACACCATCCCCACTGTCAAACATGGTGGTGGCAGCATCAGGGTTTGGGCCTGCTTTTCTTCAGCGGGGACAGGGAAGACGGTTAAAATTGACGGGAAGGTGGATGGAGCCAAATACAGGACCATTCTGGAAGAAAACCTAATGGAGTCTGCAAAAGACCTGAGACTGGGACGGAGATTTGTCTTCCAACAAGACAATGATCCTAAACATAAAGCAAAATCTACAATGGAATGGTTCAAAAATAAACATATCCAGGTGTTAGAATGGCCAAGTCAAAGTCCAGACCTGAATCCAATCGAGAATCTGTGGAAAGAACTGAAAACTGCTGTTCACAAACGCTCTCCATCCAACCTCACTGAGCTTGAGCTGTTCTGCAAGGAGGAATGGGCAAAAATTCAGTCTCTCGATGTGCAAAACTGATTGAGACATACCCCACGCGACTTACAGCTGTAATCGCAGCAAAAGGTGGCGCTACAAAGTATTAACTTAAGGGGGCCAAATAATTTTGCACGCCCAATTTGTCAGTTTTTGATTTGTTTGATTTGTTCAAGGGGGCCGAATACTTTCACAAGGCACTGTATATATGTGTCTGTGTGTGTATGTGTGTATATATATATATATATATATATATATATATATATATATATATATATATATATATATATATATATATATATACACATACATATACATATATATATATATATATATACATACATATACATATACACACACACACACACACACACACATATAAATGTTGGGACCCCAGATGTTTAAATGGTAGTGTATATCTAAAATTATAAAAATGTATTTAAATAATTTGTGTTATACACAAGCTACTTCAAAGAATATCTTCATTCTATCACTTTATTTTATTTATTATTATTTGATATTATGATTTAATAATTATGTAATTATTTATAGGAAAAGCAGGGAATAATTGTAGCGGATAATATACAACCTAATCCTAATAAGAATCAAGCATTCCAGAGAGATTTATGCAGCTCTTTTTAAAACCTTTGGTGCATGTTGTTGCAATTTTGATAACTTGATGGTGTAATGGCTTTTAGTAGCTTTGAGGTATGCCGAGACTGGCTTAAGTACGTCATATGTGAATATGTGTAAGTGTTTTCTGGAGGTGTCAGAGCATTACGCTCTCTGATTGGATAAAGGCAGATGTGTGTTGGCAATGTGAAGTTGAATACTTCATTCTCAGCTAGGTCAGAGAGGACGCATGCCGCTGATCTGATGTGAGAGGCCTGCAGGGAGACATCTGAGGTTCTCCTGTCTGCTTTTTGTGTGCGTGTCTGTCCTTGTGTGAATGCCGCTATTAGGAGAGAACTGAGGGCAAAAAGTTCAGCAAGTTTACCAAAAGTATGCGTTTCTGAGTGATCTTAATTGAATTGTGTTTGCACACTTAAAAAAAAGTCTCAGTGGGGAACAGAATGATCCCAAACAGTTTTGTGGCAAGCTAATTTGCATATTAATGTCGCATGTACGTGCATCCAGATGCTGGGTTTCATGTGACTTTAGCAAAGACTGTTGCAGCTCTGCAGATTTCCTGCCGTGTTATGTAATCCGAGGGCAGTGGGTTTTTCCTGCATTTTTTTCCCTTCCTTGAGCAGCTCAACTCCTCTCTTCCAGAACTTCCTGTTTTCTCAGTGGCCCACTGAACCCTTTCCCAGAGACAGGATGAGAGGCGCTCAGCTGGAAGACACTCCCACCATGACTCACAGAGAGCTGGTTTTCCCCCAATACCCCAGTGTATTACTCAGCCTTTCTGCGTGCATTAAAAATAATTTGATCTTAAACACTTAGCATATATCCTGCATATGCCCTGTGCTTTGTAGTGGGCTGTTGTCTTTTTGTTTATAATGTTGCTGAGGCGAGCATCAATATTGTCATTCCTCGTGTTTAAGGTTACACCGTGCTGCCCTATCCAGGCTTTTAATTTAAGCATGCAGATTTTTTTATAGGTGCAATACATGATGTGTAGTCATGCATGGTATCCTTCTTAAAAACCATTATAGATCATTTATTGATATATATATATATATGAATATAGATCATGTATTGGTGTCTATTAAGAAGCTTTAACATCCATGGAACATTTACATTGTGCAAAATTTTCTTTATAGTGGAAAAAGGTAGCCTGACAAGCCAGACCCACATCCGGATGTTTGGTCTGGAAACTCACCATAGACAGGGCTCAATCCGAGGGGCGGGATAAATGGTTGTCTTTCAAACTCCCTCTGCACGTGATAGGATAGCGCTACAACCAACCAGAGCAACGAAGGTGAAGAGGAGCTTGTTAATAGATTAAACATTCGCCGTATCCGGTCGGCTAAACTCCAACACATCCTCCCTTCTTAAGAATGACTTCAGTGCCGTTCTTTTCTCAGAGAAAAGCTTAATTGCAAGTCTTCCAGAGGCGCGGTTAAGACCGTCGTTCGCCAGTTTCTGTGTTTACTAGAACCACGTAAACGCAACTCAGCCGTCATTATGTTAAGCCCCGCCTACCATCTCTATACACGATGTGATTGGCCTGACCAGAGTTTGGTTTTTACAGCTCAGACGTGTATTGAGAGTTGCTAGAAGATACTCGCGGCAGATTTGCTGCCACTAGGGTGCGTCTAGATTTCTAGGCTAGGAAAAAGGTTCTTTAGAGGATTAAAATGTTAGAAAATGTTTATGTGTGTGTGCTGGATGAAGTAAGACATGCTGCTCTGGTTGTGACTGCTGGCCCTGCGGCTAGAAAGTGTGGAAAAGAGAGCTAAAGGAATGGCAGCCGCCCTCAATGCAGCGTCACATTCACTTCATACTCCCTCTGTTAAGTCATTCCTACTATTTGCTATTTATTTATAGTGCATTTGCATATCCCAGTCTTAATATACTGGATGAAAGTCAAATTGGGTTTCTTTCATCACTTCTCACTGTACTCAATGGTTTAATTGTAGTGCTTTAGTTTGAACGGATGTTGCCATGTCCCACGGGTGCTGTGCAGCCTACAATTCTGAAATTCAACATTAACTCGCTCACCCTCACCTTGTTCCAAACTAGTATGTCATGTCACCGTGAGACCGTTAGTTTTATTGAGTGACTTTTATACTCTTTTTGTCCTGACAATCTTCTTTGATGGCGACCATCTACTTTTATTGTTCACACTTCTTATTTACATACTAAAGTTTTACTGAAGTCATACAGTACGTTTGTAATAATGAGAGTAAATAATAGAATTAACATTTTTGTGAGCTATCCTTTTAATAAATATTCCAGGTGTTTTTTCCCCCTGCAATATCGCCGTCGATGTGGTTCTGTTTGTCTTTTTGTGCTATCCTGTTAACAAAAGCCAAGCAGGGGAGCACGGGGTTAGTTGCAACACGCATGGTTTAACACTTTCCACAAATGCCAGGATGACGAAACTTTGTGTATTTACTAGTTGCCATATCAGCATTATTTAGAGAAAAGTTTAGATTGAAACATCTTTGGAAGATATTACTGAACATTTATTTAACCATAGCAAAAGTAGCCTACTTAAGTTTATTTTTCATCTCTGTTTTTTGTTTATTTAAAACGGTACAAATCTGATATTATTGAAATTTTATATCTGTTATTTAACAGTTGAGATCTTTCTTTAATGCTGATCTAACAGCTGAGGACACGAGCCGTGGTTTAAATCCTAGTTAGAGAGATGGGGTGCAATGTAACATTGGGTGCGTTTACATGCACACCAGTAAGCTGATAACCCCAAAAAATCAGCTTATTGAAATAACCAGTTTTCCCCGTTTACATGCAAACCAGTAAACGGACAACGCAAGTAAACCGTGTTTACATGACTATTTATAAACCGGGTTATTTCCTTGTAGTGCCGTCAAAAATAATAATGTCCGTATATCTGACTCTGAGTTTTTCAAATGTTACGTCAGTTGTGATGTTAAATAAAGCGTGCACCGTGTCAGCGGGAGATTTACGGCTCATATTATCCCTTATGCAGTTATGAAGCATTTTGACTGAACCTCTTCTACTTCTGCTGCTTGAGATGAGAACACATCTTTACAATTTTCTGGGTCTTAAACGAGTCTGCGTTTGTGATATATGTCCTTATTTTATGCAAAACGCTAGCTCGCTCTGTCTGGATGCGTTTAAATCTGCTCTAAGTTTGCGTTTTTGTCACCTGTCACACATACACACTTCAATATACCGACAGAAAGCAGGTTAATGTGTTTAAATGCAGCCCGAAATCGAGGTAAGACGCAAAAAACTACCTGTTCCGACCGGTTTATGACCTTACTCCGATAAAAGAAAACAGGTTACCGCGTTTACATGACCACGTTGTCGGCTTATTGGACATAATCGGTTTAAGAACGTGCATGTAAACACACCCAGTGTTACAATGAGCCCCTATTATGCTATTAGATTCTATACTTTTATGAATTATTTTAAGAAACCACGAAAAAGGGTGAATAATGACAGAGTCAATGTTCAGAAATGATTAATTATGATGTTTTTAACTATGCTGTATAGCTGTATTACAAAAAATGTGTAATAAAAATAAAGCCATTATTTTATTTTAAAAAGTTAATAATTGTATTTTATTGGCAAAATATTTTAGTTCGTCTTGGATTTTTTTTTATTATATCAGAACTTAATATATTCATATATAATATATATTAAGCTCTCATTTGGTCATGTTACAATGTGCCCCTCACATTTTAGAATGTACCCCTATGGGGCATTTTGTCACATTTCACTTCCCTTCTTTTGGGGAAAATCAAGAAAAAAGTACACACTTTATTAATGAAACAAAACCACATATTTGTACTAGACGTGTGCAGTTAATGTGGGAAAAAATAAATACTCTGAACCCCAAGTGGATTTACACAAACTGAGAAAGTCAAAAAGCGTTAGGTTGTGCCCCGCTCTCCCCTGCTACATCATCCTCTAGGAATTGATAAAACGGCGTAAATGCAGCGCAAGTATAGAGTGCAACAGTCACGTACTCGATATAAAAATAGGTGCTGATGCCATCTTGCACCTCAGTTATTGACTGTATTTCCTGTCAAATGAAACTGGATGACTTGGGTATTAATAGTACAGTAATATTTTTTGAAATGTTTGTCTTTTTGCTAGACTGATTGTTTTGCACACTAATGGATTATAAATAATAATAAAAAAATAAGGTAAGATTTGAAGGTATATTTTTGGCTACTATGTAGTTTTGAGTATAAAAAATATTAGCAACTTTTACTTTAAATAATTAAATGTAAGCTGTATCCCAGTTCAAAGGTTGCTTCATTCGAAGGACTCAGACTTCAAAGGTCGAAACAAGTGTTGTTAAATGGGACGGTCTAGCCTACAGAGGATTTTTCTTGTCGCCTTTTTTGAAATTGTCTGTTAAAGTTGCACTATGTAGTATTTTTGCAGTAAAATATCCAAAAAACACTAAAATGTTTCCAACTATTTGTAAATTGCTATTTTAACCAAGGAGTGGGGACGTCTGAGGGAGTCACCTGTCAATTTCGTCATATCTGGGTTACCCTCGGTTTCCGGGTTTATTTGGCAGAAACGTTTTACTCTTAGGAGTGTGCAACAAGTGTCACAGCAGCCGACTTGATCGAACGCACAGAGTAACGTTATAACATCATTTTAAACACACTTAAATTAATCTAATATGATAAACAGAGCTGTGTTACCTCATACTCATGACCGCAAAAGCGGAAATAGTGCTGGCGACTGTGTACCTTCATAATAAAAGTCCCGATGCTCGCGAGCCGCGTGCTGCTCAAGCAATCGGTCCTGCTCTGCTTCATACTACAGTGACGTTAATAATCGCATCCATAAACATGAGTCCTGTCCAGATTCTTTTCCACTGGCTTTGAGGTGAAGACCGCACGTCCCAAGATTCTGCGCTCAAACTTGGCATCATCAAACTACGCCTTTTTGAATAGCAAAGACGAAAAAATGACAGTGCAGCTTTAACAAAACAGGGTTTTTAAATGTTTTTATTTTACAGTCTATGGTTCAAACACCTACACCTTATAAAAGAGATTTTGCGTAATAGGTCCCCTTTAAAAAGCGATTTCTGTAAAATAAAATATCTCTCTTTGCATTGAACTTTGAGCATCATAATTTGCAGAGTGTATGCTCAAATAGCAACATTATAATCATAATCATAGCCTGACAAGCCAGACCTACATCCAGATGTTTGGTCTGGAAACTCACCATTGACAGGGCTCAATCCGAGGGGCGGGATAAACGGTTGTCTTTCAAACTCCTTCTGCACTCAATTTGATAGCGCTACAACCAACCAGAGCAACGAAGGTGAAGCAGAGCTGGTTGACGATTAAACTCTTGGCGTGTCCAGTCGGCAAAACTGAACATGAACACATCTTCCCTTTTTAAGAAGGACTTCGGTGCTGTTCTTTGTTGTTTTCTCAGAGAAAAGCTTTACTCCAAGTCTTCCAGAGTCGCGGTCAAAGCTGATTCGAAAGACTCTGTTTACTAGTAGCACGCAAGCGCAACTCTGCCGTCATTATTTTAAGCCCATATACTGTAAAAAAAATATGGACGTAGTGTCCGTGACATCACCCATTGGATTCCGATAAGCCGTTCTGAAGCTTAAAGTAGGGGCGAGCTGGGCGTTGCCATCTTGTGAGCGAGTCATGCCGTGTCACTCCTGGATAACAGAAAATGGGCAAAAATGCGGGATGTGGGCGGAGCTGAGGTGACGCAATGACTATAGACGGCAGATAAATGGCTATCCACTTGTTACCACGCCCTTAATTTATACAGAACTTAAAGGCTTTATATAATGTAAACGAATGAGTTATAAAATTTTTTACCCCCATCACAGTTGTCATGAAGATCAAAATTAGCCTTATAGGCCAAAACCACAATTTGTACCAGGCTGTAAACATGTTTTTTTCTGCTGTAAAGTTGAGAATTTTAACATGGGGCTCAATGAGATTCTGCTCCCTTCTGGAGCCTGCCTCTAGTGGCCAGGAATTACAGTTTACATTACTTCCGTATTGGCTTCAAGAGGGATCGCGGGAGGTTGCCGCTTGGTTAAGCCCCACCCACCGACTCTATACATGATGTGATTGGCCTGACCAGAGTTTGGTTTTTACAGCTCAGACGGGTATTGAGAGTTGCTAGACGCTACTCAAGGCAGATTAGATTTGCTGCCGCTAGGGTGCGTCTAGATTTCTAGGCTATCATAATCAAGGACTCCTTTAAGTTGTGGGGCACCATTGACTTCCATAGTATGGAAAAAAAAGTAGTCCGTGAGGCCCATCAACTGTTTGTGCACAAACATTCTTCGAAATATATTCCTGTGTGTTCAGAAGTAGAGGGAAATTCATACTGGTTTGGAACAACTTGAAGATAAGGAAATAACAGATTTTAAAAATTTGGGTGAGCTATCCCTCATACAAATACGAGACAAAGGCAGCTGAAAAAGTGGATAAAGTGTGGGTATGTTAATATCAAAATAAGCTTCAAGTTGACAGAATGATAAAAGCCACACTGAATAATAGTTAAATTTAACTCTGTTTCCATCCTGTTCCAGCCTGTTAATTTTCATGCCATTTGTATAAATGGGATAATCTGAGCTTGACCAGATCATATTTCTGAAAGTACCCTTTTATAAAAGCACTTTGTTAAGTTACAACACATCCACATTTTTAATATGTTACACAGCTCAAACAGTACTGCATAACTGGAACGACTTGTTTATGAAAGACACTATGCGCGCACACAGAGGCTCAAGCCGGCAAAAAGCCCGCCAAAAAGCCCCAGCTGCCCAGATAGATGCACAGTGAATTGAGGAAATAGTTGAGGGACAAACAGTTTTACACAGCCTTGAGATTAAAGACATCACAGTGTTAGTTCTGTCTTTGTTTACCTGAACAGTTTTCCTCTCATGTCTATGTTTAGTTTTGTCAATATATGGGTCAATATGCAGTAAAAGTGTGTGTGTGTGTGTGTGTGTGTGTGTGTGTGTGTCTCTCATCGTCTTAAATAACAGCTCTGCAGTCTCTATTGTGCCCTGTCTTTTTCTCCTCCTGTCATTTAAAATAACCGTTTATTTTTCAGGGTATTTCGCGCCAAAACCAGGGAGAGAACAATGTGGGCGTTAAACATTTCCCTTTAACCCCTACAGCGCTCTGGGTGTGTGTGTGTTTCTGATATGTGTGCCACTGCAGTCTACTGTACGAGTCTTTATATGGGTGTGTTTGTTCAACACTATCTCTTTCCTCAAGCCGTGTATGTTTGTGCCAGTGTGTTTCTAGATCAAGGCTGAATGTTTTCACTGGTTGCCTGGGTACGTTGGGGGCCATTGGCCACGGTTGCCGCGGGAGACAGAGATGGGAGTGGCCAGAGTCGGTCTGCTGCACTCTAGCTGCAGTTTAGCGCGCTCGCTTTCCCGCCATCAGATCCCGCCAGGGAGGGGCTTTGGCACAAAGACAGCAGAGAGAGAGGAGGCTTTCCCGCCAAATGCCTCGTATGCAAATAAGCCCTGGTGGGAGGGGCATTCAGACGGTTGCAGAGTGGTTAACTGTTTCGGTGCTGAAAACCACTGTAGCCTACACAACCCTCTTATGCCATATAGATGACTTACATAAGCGCACCGTCTCACCTTATGTTTTATGTTATGTAATGCAAAGAAACTCTAGCTTGCATACGTGTGTTTGTGCACTTGTAATATAAGTTACAAAGAAGTTAATGACTTTACCATGCCTTGAAATATGTTCTTGTAAATATGTAAGAAAGTATGGTCTTTGTTACACATTGTATGTATGTGTGTATGTATGTATGTGTGTATGTATGTATATATGTATACGGTGTATGTATGTGTGTGTGTGTGTGTGTGTGTATATATATATATATATATATACACACACACATAATACACACATACATATATACACACACAAATACACGTGTGTACGTATATATGTATACATACACACACACACAACACAATAATATGTATATGTATTGTGTGTGTGTGTGTACATATATATGTATACATAAACACACAATACATATATATATACACACACACATTATTTATATATATATATATATATATATATATATATATATATATATATATATATATATATAATGTGCGTGTGTGTGTGTGTATCGAATCATACTCAGAACATTAACATGAACGATTGTATCTAAGGAAACAAGACATATCAGTAGTAACTAACTACTACTATATAAATACTATATAAATAACTACATATTTTTTAAATGCAAATTGTATTGTACTACTGACAAGTATTGTTTCCTTAGACACAAGTAAGCGTCCATGTAATGTTTTGAGTATGATTCATTGTGTAACCGCTCTTTTTACAGTTGGTGTGGGTGTGAACGGGGCAGGTGGAGGTGATGACAGTTGGGGAATATCACTACAGTTCATCTCAGCCTTGTGCCAAGATTTCCTTTGAATATGCACAACAACTGCATTGTTAATATAATGCACTCCGGGTTATGGGAGGATACTGATAAAGTGGGCTAAAGCTAATCTACGTAGGTAAATTACATGCACTCTTTCATTAACCCTTAAGGGCCTGTTATAAAACACACCCCGTAACTGTCACAGTTCATGCCCTACGGATAGAAAATCCACACTTTACTTCCCTCTCTTTCTTCTGTTTTCCTGTTGATGTCGGGGTGGTACAGCTGGGTGCACGTTGAGCCGGTTTGTGCACCTGCCAACGGACTAAATCATCCTCAAATTACCTGGAAAACTCTGAAAAATATTGCCAAAGGCAGATCCTAGTCCAACATGAGTCTTTGGCAGGAAGGGTGATATAGCATTCTCACAGTCTCAATGGATGGATCCGGGATGATGGACTGCCTGTATCTGTACTGGGTCAGCACTGGACGTGTCTAGACATGTCAGCTCAGTTTATGACAGGGTAATCAGTCACTAATGAAATATTTATTTTCAGATGGATGGAGTCTTGAATGTACAGAGGGCTGAAATAAACATTTAATCAACCTATGAATAATGCAGTGCAAATGACTAGTGAGCTTTAGTTAGTTAAATTGTAATTACAGTAAAGGTACATTCCAGACCTTAAATGTTGAATCATTAGACGTGTGTCATAATTAGTTGACAGTGTCGCCGCAACATAAATATGAATACGTTACTTGAAGATGGTGCATTAAGAACATGGGATTGTATCCTTTTCTCTATATTATATCCACACAAAGGATTGCGTATATGAATCGTGTGTTCAATTTATGTCTCAGCTCTTCACTGTGTTCCAATAATAACCACACACTCTCCATCTCTCATCTCCTGTGTGTTCTTCTGCCCCAGATTATTAAAGCTCTCTGCACTAATATCCACCAGACCCCTCATCAAACTCACTGGTGCTCTGTAAAGATGTGGTAACATTTATGTGTACATATGATATATGTGGGTGTTAATGTTTTAATAAGAGCTGATATGAAGCTATAAAAAAATTAGGGTCCCCTGATACTGATGAGCTGTGAAAATAGACATGAAGTCTCAAATGTAATACTCAGCTGACCCCTGGTGGTTAGATGTGAAGCTAAGATATACAGTTTGTGAACATCCATTGTGTATTGCAGAGTTTTAGCATGCCACCCTAAACAAAGGATTGAAGAACCTGGTTACTCTTACATTAATCATATCATAAACCATAACGTCAACATTGTAGTTCAAGGGGAAAACAGTGATTTTACATATTTGAAAACCAGGATATGTTGCAGTTGTATTCTATAACTTTACATTTGACCACTTGTCTGCTTACATGACATATTCACTGTCTCTGGCCCAAGTGTGCGTAGAACTTTTGATTACCTGATGGAACACACTTGACACAGTGTGTAAAATGTGTTTACAGAGCTTTAATTTAATTTTCAATACTTTTCATTTTAAAATAAACTCTTCATAAACTTTATCAGGCTACACAATTTCGTAATTGTGGTGCTTCTAATTTAGTGATTAAAAAGCAGTTGAAAATGTTGTACAAAATACGCACTCATTGTTGCTGCACCAATAAAATGTGTAACACTTTGTTTTACTACCAATTCATATGTAATGTATACTTAATTTAACTTACAGTAGATGTTTGCCTCAAGATCTTGGGATATTGTGGCAGTTTCTGAACATGATGCATGATGGGATACCCTTAGCCGATAGTGTGTGTTCCGTATGCATTAAGTGCACTGAGCTTTGGCATTTTTAACACACTGGTGCTGTTTGGTCTTCTTTGACCGAATCATTTTTTTTACACTTTGCTATATGTTTACTTACTTATTTCTTTATTTTGGTTTTCTTAACTGGAAAAGAAGGACATTTTGTCAAAGTTTTGGCACTTGGTGTGTGAAAAGGTAGAATGATCCTAAAAGAAATTCTCACTTATATTGTGCACGGTGAAAAATGACTTCTTTCTGTGCATTTTTCATAACAAATGTAAAATTCAATAACTTTTTCAGGGTCACCTTTTTATCTTTTTAAGATTTATGACAGTTTAAATTAAGAGAACTCATTTTCAGGTGCCTGATTAAAAAGTGAATGAATGGATTGCATAACTACAGCATAAATGCAATTTAGGACCAAGAAGTTCCCTAAAAAAAAAAAAAATTAAATAAAAAAATATTATAGAACTAAAATGTAATACAATCATTTAATTGAAATAAAGAAAAAAAAGAAGAAAAAAAACAAAACGATTTTTGACCGGTACACAAACAGTACCAGAGGGTTAAGGCTTGGGACAATCTTGTGCACTTTCACCATGTTGAATACACAAGTTTTTCAAGTGGCTCACAAGTGTGGGTATTTGGACAGGCCCTGTGTTGTCACCTAGATGATCAACGACAGTTTGAATGATTTGTGATGGATGTTCATTAGTCACTTGTTTGGCGTGAGAAGTTAAACTGCCCACTGTTTATCATAAAAGTCCTGCAGATCATGCACATTCTTTGGTTTTCCAGCATCTTTTGTGTATTTAAAGCCTTTCTAGCTGTGGTTGTATGATTCTAACATCTGTCTTTACACACTGAGGACAACTGAGGGACTCAGTTCTATTACAAACGAAGAAAGCATTCACTGATGCTCAAGAAAGAAACATGGTGCATGTCACTTTTTTGTGAAAGGGTTAAAATATGCAAAAGATGCTGGAAACCAAAGAATGTAAAGGACCGGGAGTTTTTTACTGAACAACAGTGGGCAGTTTAACTGCTCGGGACAAACAAAGGGCTCATTCGCCCAAGGGGCTCATTAGTTTTTTGAATCTCATATTTTCTGAGTGAAAATATATTCTTAATGTGTTTTGAAACTTCAGTATACGCTAACTTCATAAGTTTCATAAAAGTTCATATCTTCAGAGCATCTCCAAAACTGCAGCTCTCATGGGGTGTTTCCGTTCTGCAGTGGTCAGTATCTATCAAAAGTGGACCAAGGAAGAAACAGTGGTGAAACGGTGACAGGGTCATGTGTGGCCAAGGCTCATCGATTCACGTGGGGAGCAAAGGCTGGCCCGCTTGTTCCAAACAAAGAGACAGCTACTGTAGCTTAAATTGCTATCCCTTAGCCTCTCCTGTTTCGATGAATGTTTGAGCCTGTTACACCACTTATCTGCTAAAAATTATTCAGCACTTGAAATTAGCTTACTACTTCCTAGATGTTATTCCACCACGCCTGTTAATTCAGGTCTGAAATGTGGTGGGTTCTTCAATCACGGCTATAGTGAACCAGTTATTTTTAGAGGGGGTGGTTCGATCTTATTTTAAAGCCTTCATGAAATCAAAATTGACCTTATTTACTTTGTAAGCACATATTAAAGGTCTTGGGGTGAACAAATAATCCATGCAAGTTAACACAAAGAAAAAATGTTTTGTCGCGGTAATCTTTAATCAAAATCTTAAAAGTAACTTCTGGTCTGGAAATGGCGTTCCTTCTCAGCTGATGTCAGTTTGGCTACTTCTGGTTCGGTGGGACTTTTAAGCATGTTAAAAAAACAAGCTTTAAAGGAGTCATGAATTGTTTTGTGGGGTGCACTGATAATGTTGGAATGCTTTCTGCATCAAATAATACTGTCATTAAAAAGAAAAGGAAAAAAAGGCATTTTTCCTACCCTGATTTTCTCTCTCTCTCTCTCTCTCTCTCTCTCTCTCTCTCTCTCTCTCTCTCTCTCTCTCTCTCTCTCTCTCTCTCTCTCTCTCTCTCTCTCTCTCTCTCTCTCTCTCTCTCTCTCTATATATATAGTAATGTTGAGAGTGTAAAGCACTTTGGCCAACTTGTGTTGTTTTGAAATGTGCTATAAAAAATAAATGTTGATTTGATTTTGAAGAAGTTAATGCTGGTTCTGGAAGGTGGTGTTAGAATACACAGTGCATCGCAGTTTGTTGCATATGGTCTGTTTAATCATGTTTTCTTTTATATCACATGGATGGTGTGTGTGTGTGTGTGACTTACCTGGGGAACACATGGCACCAGGATGCACAATAGGAAGAAGGCAAACGATGGAGGCAGTGTGATACTCTGGGCCATGTTCTGCTTGGAAGCTTTGAGTCCTGCCATCCATGTAAATGTAAATTTGACACGTACCACCTACCTATGCGTTGTTGCAGACCATGTACACCCTTTCATGGAAACCATATTGGTTTCCAAATGGTTCGGGAATTGTTTGAGGAACACAACGAGCTTGAGGTGTTGACTTGGCCTACAAATTCCCCTGATCTCAATCCAATCGAGCATCTGTGGGATGTTCTGAACAAACAAGTCTGATCCATGGAGGCCCAACCTCACAACTAACAGGACTTAAAGGATCTGCTGCTAACATCTTGGTGCCAGATACCACGGCACACCTGCAGGGGTCTAGTGGAGTCCATGCCTTGATGGCTCAAGACTGTTTTGGCAGCAAAAGAGGGGCCAACACAATATTAGAGGGGTGGTCATAACGTTATGCCTGATCTGTGTATATATACATACATGCATACATACCTGACCATTGTACTGCTGGCAGTCCAACTTTCTGATAAACCTGTGTGTTTTGTGAATACATGACAATTTTATTCATAATTTGGGACATTTATTCTCTTAAAGGGATAGTTCACTTTAAAATGAAAATTGTCATCCTTTACTCACCCTCAAGTTGTTTCAAACCTGTATGAATGTCTTTCTTCAGCTGAACACAAGGGAAGATATTTTGAAGAATGTCAGTAACCAAACATTTAACTGGAGCCATTGTCTTCCATAGTATTTTTTGTCCAAGAATTTTCATTTTAAAGTGAACTATCCCTTTAACTGGTAATTATCAGTCCTAACAGTGATTGGCATTAAGTGGGTGTGTTCAGAAAACAGCACCACAGACAGCAACTCAGAGCACTTATTTACTTGAGTCAGTGTGATTCAAAGCATCATTGTATATCTGATATTATTCAACCTTAGAAATGCATTTCTGTTCCCTGTGATACTGAAGATGGAATAACCTTTTATGAGGAAAAAAGTGTCCGAGAAGACAAGTGTCAATAACAAAACGCCATGTTGAATGTAGTAAATGACAAGTTTATTTCTTGCACAAAATGTACAAAATAACAAGCAAATGGACAGCCCCACCCCCCCACCCTCCTCCCTGCCCTGTTTGAATTTCCCCGCTGATATGAAGTTGAAGATCTGGAACATGTCTACGGCAAGTCCGATGGTCCAAGCCAAAACGCATGGATGGTTTTCTTAGAGACAACACATACCCAATTCAGATTCACCGAACAATTAAAAATGAATAAAAACACCATATTTACAGTCTTGTCTGAACTTTTACAGCATGCCATCTATATATTCATACAGAGCTTTTGTTTTTCAACAGAACTCCATATAGAAAACATATTAGAAGATCAAATCAAGTTCGACTAATGGCGAGAGACACCCAAAGTACAGCACTGCGTTTGTCGCGGTAATCTTTTTGATTCATTCTTTTGTTTTTCAACCCACATCCTTTTTTTTTTTTTAATTCTGTAATTCTAACAAAGAATCTCTATTGAACATTTGTTTAGGCCTCAACAAGAAAATCCTCTTATTTACACCAAGTCAAGTGTTTTGCACCTTCAAGCCTGTTGTTTTTTGAGTTTTCCATCTCAGGAGATTGTGTTCATGATAAAAACGAATTACTCGAACGTCACACAGCGCATCACTTCTATTTATCTAAAAGGCAATGTTGCAGTCTCGTTTGGCAATGATTTGCTTTTGAATACAGAGGAAAGCAAATCCACTTCGCTGTGTTGTTCACAATGGTGGGATTTGGTTTATTTGTTAGCTTTCTACTGATGATGTTTGTTATATGTTGCCTGGTCTGGACTGTGAATGAGACGCAGTGGTACAGGAAGCAGCTATGGCACAGGGCAGAATGTGTGTTCGCGTCTGAATTGCAGTTTCATGGCTTACTCGCTCCGTTTTAACGTCAACTTTATAAGAGCAAAGAAGGAAATCAAGCTTTTTAAAGGATTGTTCGTCTGATGATATGTACAACTGGCCTTTAAACTCCACAGACGAGCTGTAAGCATTATGCGGCGTCTCGTACATTGGTATGAAGGCATGTACGTGTTTGCAGTTGCACCTTGGTGGTAGAGTATTGCTGTACAGCACTAGTGAAGAAGTCTAACAAAACGCTTCAATTCTTTACAAAACTATCCTGTGCTTTCCGAGTATATACAGCTTAATGATTATAGTTCGATTCCTGGCGATATCAGCAGAGACGCGTCTCAAGTATGTTATCTTTACATTTTATCCATTAACAGACTTTGTGCCGAAGATGAAATGCCAAGGACTGCAGTTTTATCGGGAAACCCACAATTCCCAGAATGCGTTGGATGAAGCACATCGAGGATAATGAGGCGAAGGCATTACAAATCAAATCTGAACGCATGAAAAAGGATCTGAACTATACAGTTTCAAGCCATGTTAAAGTCTTTTCTGTGAGGTGGGATTCCTTTTCAAGTGTGCAAAAATACTCTGACGTAACTTGGAATATGAACCGTTTTTGTTGGTGGTTTTAACTATCGCTTGTTAGCTCAATTCTTAAATGTGTAATATGCTTTTGAAAGACCTTTGTATCCACACCGGGTAGTTTTGTTTAATTAATGAATTTTAATATACATATATATCTCTATTTTTCCTGCTTTTTTATAAAATGACACACGATGACGATCCATCAACAATCTCTCTCTCTATATATATATATATTTATTTTCATATTCCTGTCTCTTTTCTAGAATATCTATTTAATTTGAGATCGAGTTGCTCTTGTAAACAAACAGGTTTCAGAGGTTTGCCAGCCACCATCGTTTGCTCTCTGACAGTCTCTTTCTCTGTGGTTCCTCCCTCTCCTCCTGCACTCATTGAAGCAGAGCCCTGATTTGTTTAGAGGTGCTGTCATCGTTTAAATGTCTTGTTGTATACCTGGATGAAAGAGAGTACGTTTTCAGGTCATGCATGTGTTTCACATACAGTTGAGAAAATGGCACGTGTGAAATGTTTTACTCCAACTCACCTCAGTGCATTCAACAGTCCCTCCACGCTGTTTGAAGGCTGCTCTTTCAACACCTTGATGCAGCCCTTCATCTGCACGACACACACATGCATGCGAAAATACAGCTTTAAAAGAAAGGTCACCCCTTTCTGTCCCTCACCCCTGACTGTGATCATGGACTCCCCACCACAGAGCCAAAAAAAAACATACATGAACAACCATAAACCCATTTAGTGCTGATCCAAATAGATTTAGGTGCACCACAAAATATGACAATCATTCAGCTTGCTCATTTTCATAAATTGAAAGCCCAAGGATGTCAAGCTACAAAAATGACACACAAGCGCCATAAAAGTAGCCCTCCTGAGTGCCATATTGCAAGTCTTTTTATTTAAGTCACAGAATAGCAGAAAGTACCAGTCAAAAGTTTGGAATAAAGGGCACAATAAGTAATTTTTCACCGCTAGAGGTTGCTTATTCAAATCAAAGGTGTACCTTGATTTCACGGAATCATGAGAGTTGGTGTTTTCACCTCTACAACCAGTGGAAACGGACTTACATTCATGGATGAGCTACTGTATTAAAGATGTATTATTACACGGCTCTGTGAAGTGCTTCATTCTGATTGGTCAATCGCGCATTCCAGTGGTATGTTATTCCCGGATAACAACTGCCAAAGTGAATAACACACCGCTCATCCTACGAGTTATCTTGACCGGTACTACTTATATGCTAAACGTGTCGCTCCGCGGGTGCTGTCGTCGACTGTCTGGTGCCATCGTGTGGCTGAAATGCTAAACCATCACGGGTTACAATGGAAGAAGACTTCAAGGTATTTTACTTATGATTTACTCACCTCGACTCATCCTAGGTGTGTATGACATTCTTCTTTCAGATGAATAAAATCAGAGTTATATTTAAAAAGTCCTAGCTAAGCCAAGCTTTTTCATGACAGTAGATGTAAATTAATAACGTACTCCACACGGCTCCGGGGATTTAATAAAGGCATTCCGTCCGATCGCATTCCGTATTGAACTTTTGGGAGAAGTGTTGAAAGTGTCTCTGCACTTCAAAAGGCCGTACATATTTTGGCTTGTATTGAGAAGGCACTTTCAACTCTTTTTCCGGAGGCTTTTTATATGACTCCGATTTTATTCATCTGAAAGAAGAATATACTCCTAGGATGACGTGAGGGTCATGGGCTAATTTTAATCTATGGGTGAACCTATATGGTAAAAAAACAAAAATCTTTTCAGGAATAGATAAATGCTTTAAGCAGTTTAGAACTGTTTTTCTTTGTGGAAGCTTTGCGTAAGAGCTAATGAAATATTTAAACACAAGAAAATATTTTGTGTCTAATAACTGTTAGCCCTGTAATAAGCGGGATAATGTACACCCAGCCGTTTGTTATCGCAGAATAAACCCAGACAGAGTGATCAGGACCCCGACGCGAAGCATACATTAGCCCATACTTAACGTTACTGTAGTATGAAGTAGGGTGGGAACGAGGCGGCTGGAGCGATTACTAACAAGAGGAGAGCACGACACACGGCTCGAGAGCAGTTCGAAAGCTTTTATTATCCCTCAGACGACCGCTTCCACTTCTTCCGGTCATGTGTATAGGGGGTAACGCAGTTCTGTTCAAATTAGATACATTTGATTGTGTTGAAAGTTGTGTTATAATGCTACTATGAGACACTTGTTGCGCACTGCAGTAAGCTAGATCGATATTAGGCATGGTAAAATATTGGTACTTGCAGTAAATCAAAACAAGATTTAAACAATAAGACTTACTGTGCTGAGCTATATAACAATGATTCGTTTTCTATCAATGAATGTATCCAAACAGCTGCTCACCTGTCTAATAAATTGCATAATATATTAAAGCGTCTTTGGTGTTTCAATGATTTCTATAAAATAAAACCAGACATCAAGGGTAACACGGGTATGATGTCATAGATGACTTACGGACACGTCTAGGTCCTGATTAAAATTGCTTATTTCTCTGGATTTAAACATTCTTGGAAATATTTGGGTAATGTAAGTACACAAATCAACAAAATGAATAGTATTGTTCTAGTGGTTTTTGGATATTTTAATCCAAAAGTCCTATTGTGTTTGTTTAACATCTGTCAATGGAAACGCTGTCATTTCGCAATCATTTTTTATTAACATTTAGAAAATACTGCAAAAGTATTGCATAAGTCTGTAATTTTACAATTTGAAAGGTTTTTTCTAATATAATTCAGCTTTGCCATCATGGGAATAAATTACATTTTTAAATATATTAAAATAGAAAACTGTTATTTTAAATTGTATTAATATTTTGTAATTTTGACTTGTTTTTTGTTCAAATAAATGCGTTCTTGGTGTCAATAAGCATAAGAAGAAGAAAAAACGTAATTATTCCAAACTTTTAATGATAGTGTATATTAAAATATGGCATACAGATGTCTACTTGGTCCATATGAGATTTCAGACCTACAGCAGAGTGATAAGATTTTCATTACATAATGATAATTTTATTATATCACACTAAGCTAGAATACGCCTATGGCCATGCTTCATAAAAAAAAAAAAAAAAAAAAAATAATAAAAAAAAAATTGCTTTATGCAGTCCCCATTTACTTTCATTCTATGAAAAAGAGCGCATTTTCTGCATAACATCATCTTCAATGCTCTGCAGATAAAATAAAGTCAGACAGGTTTGGACTGACATGAGGGTGAGTAAATTATTTTATGTGAACTACTGTATACTTTTACGAGAGCAGTTCAATTATATAATTTTCTCAAAATATACAACAGTTGAATCTGCCTCTAGACATTTTAGCCACACTGAAATGTATGAATTTCCCTGCATTAGACACAAACAAAATGGCATCTGCAAACCAATTATGCTTATCCGGGCAATTTTTGCAATGACCATAAACTAACTCACCGAAATAGTTCACATTAACTGTGAATATGATCTACTAACATATGACATCCAGCCAGATACCTTTTTTTAACTGTGGAAAGTGTATTTTTTGTCTCTTAAAAAAATGACACTTGGTTTGATATTTTAATATATGATGCAATGACACTGATATATTTTTAGGGTGCCCAAATCCTGTATCTGAAAATATCAAGTTGGTCTTACATCAATCTTGGAGGTCTTGGCAAAGGCACCCACTGGATGAACATGGTCATAAAGGATGATGACGCCCACCATCACACGCATGCAGAACAGCATGGTGTCTGTGTTAGTGAAACGGCACCGGTACTCCCTTAACACAGGAAAAAGAGATCACTTTAAACTAAATTGAACCTATTCTGCATAACTGACAAATACTCAAATAATTGCAATCTTTTATTGAGAAGACAATGAATCAGATGAACTTACGGAGTCTCCAACATGACACGGCACACGCAGGCCATGGTGCTCAGGCAATCTGTGGTGTCCTCGATTGGCAAAGTCTTGTTCTGCAACATGAATGGCAATCAACACCAGTAAGAGCCACTAGAGGGCGAGAACATGTCTGTTTTCTCCATGTACACAATTTACAAAGCATTTATAGGAGATCCAGTGAAATCATTACCCACCTCCGACACAAACTTAGTCGTGGCATTGCTCAGGGTTTTGAGCATGGGTGTGGCTTCAGCGTAAAAGAGCGACATCCGATTGGCCATTTCATTATTTACTTCATTCTCAGCTTCTAACTGTAATGCAAACGGAAAATGTTACTTCGGATGTTTTGTTGCATTTAAAAGCTTCTTTTTTTAAGTAACACATTAGCCAATCTCCACATGCAAATGTACTCTTTACATTTATAAAATTCTCAAATGTTTACTTGTAGGGACTGGTCAACTGTTCGTTGCATGTTCACTCTTAGAAGAAAAGGTTCTATCGACGCTACGTATTTGGAACCCATAAAAGGTTCTATATAGAAGTATAGCTAAGTATACTCCAAAGAACCTTTTATGGTAAAAATGTTCTATAATGACAAGAAAAAGAACCCTTTTGGTACTTAAAAGGGGTTCTATATAGAACACTACAAAAACGCATTTTTTTGTATTTTTGTCTTGTTTCTAGTCTAAATCCCTAAAAATTCTTGCATTAAGAAACAATTACTACACAAGTAAAATGATTGTCTTGTTTTGGGAAAAAATAACTCAAAATTAAGGGAGTTTTTGCTTAAAATGTTGTTTTCTGTTTGAATTAAGATTATTTTGTTTACCCCAATGGCAGATTATTTTACTTATTTTAAGCAAAAACTCTCTTCATTTTGAGTTATTTCCCCCCCAAAATAAGACAATTACTTTTGCTTGTCTAGTCAATGCTTCGTTTTAAGAATTTTTAGATGTTTGGACTAGAAACAAGACAAAAATACTGTAAAATGCGGACAATGAGTTTAATGTTTGTGACACTTCATTTTGGTGTTGTGGACTGTTATCATTAACTTCATTACCTGTTATTGGAGGTTCCGGTTAAATATGCGAAGAGGCTCCACCCCCTAGGGGTTTTTGGGGGAAAAAGGGGGCAGAGGAGTGCCTCGCTGTTTCAAGTGCGGTTCTCTGTTCAAGTCGGGGTGTGTACGGCGTGGGTTGTGGCCTACAACAGCCCAAAAAACACCCCTTTTCACTAGCACGTCTCGTTATTGCCTGAGAACGCTACAATACTAAGTAAGAAAAGCATTTTTTTGCAGAGAACATTTTAGTGGTTCCAAATACGTAGCGCTGACAGAACATTTTTTGGTTCTATATTGAACCGTTTCTTCTAAGAGTGTGGTGTTCTGCAATATTTTTCATTTTGATTTGTCGTTTTCATTGAAAACGTATGAGCTCCTTTGTCACTGCTAATAAGTGGCAGAGTGAACACTTTTAGTAGGCTAATGTCGATTTCAGCAATCATTGATCTTACCTGCTGGTTGTTCAGACGATTCCTGCTGATGGTCCTCCTATAGTAGCTAAAGTCATTCTGTATGGCTGGATTTGTCATCTAGAGGCAGGATTTAGATCAAAACATTTTCAGTCCATATTATTTCTCAGACAAACAGAAGGGCTTTTCACACTTGAAATGTTTAACCCTGGGTCATTCTAAACCCCTGGTAAACGGAGTCCTGGGTTATCTTGCTTCACGTTTCACACTGCTCATACTTTACCTGGGGTTAATTCATTAATCCTGGGTATTTAGCTATAAACTGACATTATATTCCCAAATCCTTGAGTTAATGGTCTTATTTGCATATTTGCGGTGTCAGCGTCATTGTTTTAACAGATGCAGCACGCAACCTGCTGTAGAATCGAAGCTGTTTGAAATCGCCCCCTATACCCTCATTCATCTACTGCAAGGAGTGAATGAATTCGGCCATTGAGTGCACTGGAAGGGCTGCTGCTTTTGCAAAGTTTGTGCTTGCTGATTAACAATCTTTAGAAATAGCAAACTGGCAGCTCCATTCTCTGTCATGGAAACTAGCTTGTATAAACCTTAATGAAACAATCAATTAAAAAGGAATTTATATGATGTATATTACACTGCACCCACATTGGACCAGCGGTTTGGAAAATGGATGGATGATTCAATGTGAATTAATTCAGCATGACCGCCACAGTCGGCTATTTAATAAGCTATTTCCCAATGGGTTTTTATAAAGGGGATTTTCAACTGAGTAAAATAAGATCTGTGATCAACCTAAGTTGACGATACTTGGATGTGTTGCTCTACAACATAAAGTACACACACTCACATCCCAAACGTCTTGTGTAGTTACTTATTAGAAGCATACATGTTTTTAAAATAAACACAACAGCTTTTGCTTTTACACAAAATTGTGTTTTCGATATGGGTGTATAAGGCATGCGATTGGTTGTGGTTGTCAGTTGCTAAGCACCTAGTCCTAACATTCCTACACCATATCGTTTCACACTGTACATGTTAACCTGCTAACCTGCTTTTGTGAAACGCTCCTTTATGTGGGGTTAAAAGCGGGGTTTAGAAGGATGATGGCCCGTGCTCAGTGTGAAAAGCCCTAGAATGTACTTTCCAGCCAATTCATAGATGTACTGAGCCTTGGTTCAATAAGTGCATACTTCAAGAGGTGACAGAAAACAATGCGTCACTCTGTATATAATTATTTCTTATATGTCCAATCTCAAGGGTGCACTTTAGAGACAGACCAGCTAATAGTGTTGTCATCTAGACATTTTGCTTGCCGTGACTCTCAGAGAACATCAGTGTGAAGAGGCTAGACTGAGTGCAGGGCTATATATTTTAGCACAGGAAATAAAAGTGAGTAATGTGTGAGACGCTCTCACCTTAAGCTCATCAAAGCTGAGAGTGAAGTGCAGGATTTCTGCAAACTGTTTGGCGAGGGCCTGCTCTCTCTCCAGATGCTGCATGGGAGCGTATGGTGGGCTAGTTAGAGCCTCCAATAGACTGCGCAGGGCGTTCTCTGCAAAGAGAGATTGATTACAGATTTGCACAGCAATTTCTTTTGTCTCTTTAAAAAAAAAAAAAAGATTACAACGAATACTGTTGTGGTCAAGGTTACCTCTGACCTGTAATCAAATTGGTAATCCGTACAGCATACAAGGATAATGTATTAATAGCACAGCACTGCAATGTATTTTGTCTCCATGGTTACCAGCACAACAGTTATCATTGTATTTACCTCTACTCCCTCTCTTTTGTATTTTTGTAATTGCTGCAATTTATCGTAAGAACCTGTAATGCTTTCAGTGTTGCCTAGATACTGAAGAATGTTGGAAGTCGCAGCTGATGCAAGCATTAATGACTCCAAACTGCAGACCATGATCATAAATGCTGCTTGCTTTTAAAACTCCAGTTCATTTCAACCAAACTCTAATGTATTAATAAGTAATAAAATTACACCCTGTACACAACTCCATGTACTAAATAGTGTCTTACCAAATTCACAAATACATGGATGTGAAATATTAATTTATTTAAATTAGTGCTCTCAAGTTAATACACACACTTGTTAGGCATGATGTTTTGTTGGCCCTTTTTCTACCAAAAACAGCCCTGACCCATCAAGACATGGACTCCACTTGACCCCTGAAGGTGTGCTATGGTATCTGGTACCATTATGTTAGCAGCAGACACTTTAAGTCCTGTAAGTTGCGAAGAGGGCGAGCCTCCATGGATCGGACTTGTTTGTTCAGCACATCCCACAGATGCTCGACTGGATTGAGATCTGGGGAAATTGGAGGTTAAGTCAACACCTCGAACTCGTTGTTGTGCTCCTCAAACCATTCCTAAACCATGTTTGCTTTGTGGCAGGGCACATAATCGGCTGAAAGAGGCCACAGACACCAGGGAATACCGTTTCCATGAAAGAGTGTTCATGGTCTGCAACAACGCTTAGGTAGGTGGTACGTGTCAAAGTAACATCCACATGGATGGCAGCACCAAAGATTTCCCAGCAGAACATTGTCCAAAGCATCACACTGCCTCCGCCGGCTTGCCTTCTTCCTATAGTGCATCTTGGTGCCATGTGTTCCCCAGGTAAGAGATGCACACACACACAGCCATCCGAGCACACAGATTTATCAGACGAGGCCACCTTCTTCCATTGCTCCGTGGTCCACTTTGACTGGTCTGCATATATGCAGACCCATACACAACAAACTGCAATGCACTGTGTATTCTGACACCTTTCTATCAGAACCAGCATTAACTTCTTGAGCAATTTGAGCTACAGTAGCTCATCTGTTTGTTTGGACCACACAAGCCAGCCTTTGCTCCCCATGTGCATCACTGAGCCTTGGGCCGCCCATGACCCTGTCACCGGTTCACCACCTTTACTTCCTTGGGCCACTTTTTATAATACTGACCACTGCAGCCCGGGAACACCTCACAAGAGCTGCAGTTTTGGAGAGGCTCTGAATGATCCGTTTGAACCGCAAAATGCAAATCAGCATATTAGAATGATTCCTACATTTTCGACCGAGTGCATGCAGCCTTGTTGAGCATAATTGGTTTCTTTTAAATACATGAAACATTTTTTACTGACCCCAAACTTTTGAATGGAAGCAATTTGACCACTCTGTGGTGCATTATTGATTTATCAGAATCAAGTATTCCAGAGAGAGATGTCGTAAGCAGTGTTAATGCAGTATCATCAGTATTATCACTGCATTAATGTTATCCAATGAGAGTGCATTTGTGCTGTCGGTCTGTGCTGTACTGCTTACCAGTGTAAAGCTCTTAGTGTTTGTTTCCTGTTTAGTGAATAAAAGACGTACAGCTACACCATCAGAGTGAAGCCATCTCTGAATGGCATTAGTATGCCTAAGCATGTCTCCAGAGGAGCTATCCTTTCCTCTCATGAAATATGCAGCAGCCCTACTATAAATAAGGAGCTGATATGTTTTATCTGGAGGCCTACAGAGAAACCTGACTCTATTAGCCGGGGACCAGATATTGCGGATCGCAGGACGTGTTGAAGAGGGTGGAGCCTCTTTTTCTCATGAGTCACTGCGAGGCCATAGCGCGACAGGGAAAGCTTATCTGCATGTTATCTGTTTGGCCAGAAATCTGCGTTTCTCACTAGTCAGCAGTGCTGTGAAAAAAGAGGCAGCTGATCGACGATTGCAAACAGAGTTTACTGAATTGTCAGCGCGCATGGGAGATAGAAACAGCCTCCTATACGCTCTCCTGCTACGGTTGCCATGCCAACTCTTTACGAGGTCAGCTGCAGAGGAGGACAGAAACGGATGCTTGCACCACTCTTGGTACGCGCGGTCAGCGCATTGAATGACTCGTGCACGCAAGGCCCATTACATGACTATAAAAAAAGACAACTGGAAAAAAAATGGCCACCCACTTACCTAGCCTGAGAGAAAATTCATAGAATCTCTTGAGCTTGGCCACAAGAGGGCAGACTGCATTCCAGGCTTTCTCCTGCAACTGGAGGTCATTGGGGTTCTGAATCGCCTAGAGAGAAGGACGAACAAGAACACTTCATTTACAGAAAATTCATTTACACTGACTAAACTAACAAGGCCATTTGTACACTTTTAATGAATGTACATTCTAGACCGTAGGGTTTGCTAAGCAATGTGAAACATTCACCGCTGAATAACTCCTGCTCATCTGCTGTTTATGAGCCAGAATGATTCAAACCACCAGCATGCTTAAAGGGTTAGTCACCCAAAAATGAAAATTTGGTAATCCTTCACTCTCAAGTTGTTCTAAACCTGTACGAGTTTCAATGGCTACTGTCAACTGTCTGGTCAACATTATTTAAAATAGCATCTTTTGGGTTCAACAGAAGAAAGAAACCTTGGATTTGGAATAACTTGAGGGTGAGTAAGTGATAACCAAATTTTTGGGTGAACTAACCCTTTAAACTAATGCTTTATGATGCCTATGTGCTTAATTATTAATTATTATTATTTAAATTTTTGATAAGTAAAGTAACACCACTAATAACTAGTTGAATTGACAAAACACAAAAGGGGTAAAACTTTACAATAAGGTCTCAATTTTAACATTAATGTATTAACTATCATAACTAACAATGAGCAATATGTTTGTTACAGTATTTATTAATCTTTGTTCATGTTGGTTAATAAAATTAGTCATTTATTGTTAGTTCATATGCGTTAACTAATGTTAACAAATACAACGTTTATGTTAATAATATATTAGTAATAGCTGACATTAACATTAACTATGATTAATAAATGCTGTAGAAATGTTGTTTATTCTTAGTTCATAACTAAAGTAGGCAGTAATGTTAACTAACGAAACCTTATTATAGATAATATTAATATAGATAATATTATTATAGATGTTGCCAAAAATTGGGGATTCAAAATGTTTTCAAAGAAATACTTTATTCAGCAAAGATGCATTTTTTACTGATCAAAAGTGATATAAAAATGTCACAAACTCTGTTATATTATATATTAATTATAGTAATACTGTTTTCAACATTCATAAAAATCAAAATAATAAAAATATTTAGTAACTATACATTTTAATATTTAATTTATAGTTACAGCAAGTTATAGTTTCTGGAGGATCATTTAACACTGAGAACCGGAGTAATGTCTGCTGAAATTTCAGCATAGGAGTAAATTACATTTTAAAATATATTAAAATTATAAGTTATTTTAGTAAATTATAATGTTTAAAACATATTTTTGATAATATAGCATTGATTAGCATAAGAGACTTCTTTCAGAAACATGAACATTTTTACAGACCCCAAACTTTCCAACGGTAGTGTATATATTTTTAAATAAATAAAATGGAAACATTCATCAAAATTTTCATTAGTGATTTGCAATAGATTTGCCAGTTTAAACCAATTAAAACTCTGCCTAACATCAATTGTACCGTGCATGCATGGTAATTCAAATCATGCAGATTTTTATGCTTACATTATTAGCCTGGAGTATGATAAAAGATTAGATTCCAGAAATAGATGGGCTTTTTTTGTTTTATTTTTTTTACTTGTGTGAGCAAGCAAGCACTTAGAACACTGTAGTTTTGCACAGGTAAGCGCCACTAATCTTTTTCAGAAAATGTAAAAAATTTGAGTCATAAGCCAACCTCTCTTATTTCTTGTCCTGCTCCATTATAAGACTGTAACTCCGCCAGTATCCCATGGGCCTCTTCCAGCACGGCACTAACCTGGTTCCACACGGCTGTCTCGGCCTCTGTGGGCTGAGCATCTGTGGGCAGAAGACAGATGGAGTCGGTCAGAATGTGATGGGTGTATCGTTTGGGCATATGACTTTCTCAATTCCTCGCTCGGCCTACCCAAGTTAGATATATCACCTCTGTCACACTGTCATACTGATATCATTTCTTCCAGTCCTGATGGGTAAAAGTTATGTTTTGGATCAACTGGATTGGATCAACTGAACCAGTCAAGTGAGGGTTACAACTGAAAACTGGACAGTTAATTGAAATAAAGCTTCATGGTGTGACTTAATATGGAGCTAGCATTGAATTAACATCTTTTTTGGCACCCTGAAGGGAAAGCTCTTTCCAACGGGCTTTGAAAGATAGGAACCATAAATCCACATGGATTAATCTGGTAATAATGATGGCGTTATTGTGAGTCTGAAGTACATGAGAAGGATTTAGGTTGTGTCGGTGACTCGGTGCGTGTTAGGATTTGTTGGGCTTGATATTAACAGCTCTAGTGGGAAGTGTCAACGAAACGCCACGGCCAATGAAGCGGCTCCATGTGAGGTTGCTGGCGAGGCTAGGATGGGTTTAAAGAGTCGTGTCAGCTTCTAACACAGCGAGCGTCACAGACATTTGATTAATAAGCCGAAGATAGAAGGCGGGAAAGCAAAGGCAAACAAATGTCCTACAGAATATTGCCCCCGGTGGATGTCAATTTAGGTGGAGGACCGCTCTACTTAGCTTTATTTCGTTTTTTTTCTTTTCTATATATACTCTTAAAAATAAAGCTTCCAATGCAAGCTTTGGTTTTTCACAGTAATGCCATAGAAGAACCATTTTTTGTTCCTCCAAAGAACCTTTCTGTGAACAATTCTTTAAAAAAAACATGTTTTCCATAAAAAAAATTTAAAGGTTCTTCATGGAATCATAGATGGCAGTAAATAACCTTATTTTTAAGAGTGTACGCAGTGTAAAAACTGCAGAAAGGTGCCTTCATTAGGTCTGCTAGATCAGATTTCTTAGCCTCCGCAAGCCTCCGTACGATATGTGATCCACGTGAAGCAGAGTCTAATTTAAAAGTGCACTCCTTCATACCGCATCCAAACGGAGGGGCTGTAATGTATATGGAAGCATTTACCCCTATAAGAGGTCCTTTAATGCATTTCCCCTGTCTTTCTGACTCCGTTTGAATGAATACACACACAGATGTTTGTGCTATCAGCTGAGCAAACACACTTCAGTGCAAACAAACACACACACACCACTTCAGTGTAATTGCCAGTGGCTCCTCCCAATCATGTCACCTCTGGGTCTGCTTGCTCATCCTGCCTGTGATCTTCAAAGAACAGAGTGTGTGAAGACTAACATCAGTGCTGCAGCAGTACTGTAATGTTTGCTTCCCCCTTTGCACACTTTAACTAGACCTTTTGGTTCGTCAGATGTACGAGCAATTCAGTAAAACTGATCTGTTCTTGAGCTCAAAGCCTATGTCTATGCTTTTGTGTCTTGCGTTTGAAATATTATTGAATTATGAATGCCATTAGTGGCACAGTAACCTCATTTTAGAACTAAGGGAATGTAAACCAGTGCAGTGTAACAGAGGTGATCATTGTTTCACTGTCACATATTCAAAAAGTCTAGATCAGGAAGAGCGGCTGTTGTCCAGATGTTTTCTTTAGGTATTCAACGTGATTACTACTTTGTATTTGGTGGATCCTGCTTATAGGGTCAATGAGAAGTAAGAATCGTCAAGCTGTGCGTTTTTGTGTTAAAACATTTATAGCATTTTCAACCATGTTTTCATTTAAAGGATTAGTTCACTTAAAAATGAAAATTTGCTGATATTTTACTCACCACCATCTCATCTAAGATGTGCATGTCTTTCTTCAGTGAAAAAGAAATGACATTTTTTGAGGAAAACATTCCAGGATTTTTCACCCCATCATAGCCTTCCACGGCAACCCAAATTTTGAAGGTCCAAATCAATGCAGTTTCAAAGCACTTCGAAGGGCTTCAGAGGCTATCTAGCGAAACCATCGGTCATAAAAAAACCCTCAAATTGAATATACATTTTAACCTAAATGGCTCATATTGCGCTGCTCTGCGACGTGCCAAGGATAGCGCGAAAACGTTATGCGTAGGCAGAAGTACAGCCCCCATGTTTACTAAGCGCTAATGCGAAGACTAATACAAACGTCCTTTAGCGACAACAAAAAAAGCTAAAACGATGTTGGAGGGTTTTGAAGTTTAAAAAATGGAGTGTTTTTTGGTAAAGGGTGTTTAAATTAGTCCTTGCACATTCGCCTGGGCGGTACTTCTGCCCACAGATCTATGCTTCTGCCTACGTCTGGTGTGACCTTTCCGAGCCGACGTGATTGCGCAATCCTTGGCACGTCGAGCAGCGCAAGATGAGCAATTTAAGTTAAAATGTATATTCATTTAATTAAAATTTTTTTTGTAAATGACTGATTGTTTTGCTAGATAAGACCCTATTCCTCATCTGGGATTGTGCAGAGCCTCTGAAACTGCATTGATTTTTTTAACCTATTTTCCGTACCCCTTAATGCATGCAAGTGTACACATTCAAATAATTTTTTTATATATTTTATATATTTTTAAAAATTATATAAAAATTTTATGAATGCCAAGTTATGAGTCTACAGGGGTGGTTGATGCAATATAATTTTTTGTTGTTTAATAAAATAATAAAACAATAAAAACAATTTGGCATTCATGTTGTTTAAATCAATTATAATATATAATATTTATATGATATTTTATAAATAATATGAAATATTTTCAAATAAAATAGCTTCATTCCTTTTTAATGAATAATTAAAGATGCCTAATTATTATTATTTAAAAATTCCATCCTTTTAATGTGACTTTTTTTCTTATCTCAGGTCATTTACACCACTGAGACATTTTTCACTTTAAGCCCTACAAATAAATATCAAAACACATGTCCATCATAGAAGAGGTGGATTTAAGTAAATTAATCAATAGATTTGGAACAAAATGAAGTTGTGTCATTAACCCTATGAATTACAAGCAAATACATTATTTTGCATGGCTTCACTTTAAGAACATATCCTGCCAATTTAAATATTCTTCAGAGGAAGGACAGCCTATATTTCATGTTATAGACTGGACAACAACCGCTCTAAGTCTTCCAGGTTCTTACACTTTAAGGAGAGGTGTTTTATTTCCTCCATAAAAAGGAGATGTTAGGCATGTAGCTGTTAGAGGTGTCATAAAAGAAAGGATTACTCAGGAGGGGGAGAAGTGCTTAGGTAAGGGTTAAAAGGGAACACGACATCAGAGAACAAGGAAATTGAGGCTCCCCTTTCAAAAGGCAGCTTCCATTCCCACTTCCTTAAATCCTCAGACTGGTTAATAATGCATTAACACACTTACACACATACATTCAGATGCACAAGACCATACAGGAACAGATTATGGCACCAAGTTTGGAGCCAAAAAGAGGAGATAAGTTAAGTGTTATGTGATTATTTCCATCCCACTCTAACTGCTATAAAAAGCGTGGCATTCGTACGACGACCTTTAGTTCAGCGGATCACGGACGACCTGGAGATGAGCGCAAAAAAAAAAGGCACGTCAAATTGGGGTCACCGGAAAACCCTTGCATTGAATGCCAAGCATTGATGCACAAACAGAGGGATGGCGGAGACAAGGAAGTGAAAATGTAGAGGACAGCGAAGGAGGAGGAACTGTGATGAAAAGGGAAAGAAAAGCAAACTCAAAACATAAGAAGCTGATGGTCTCACGTTCAAAGTCAAGGAAAACTATTGGGCCATGCTCAAGTTCGGTGCAAGCTAGCAGTTTCAGGAGATGTCCCATGATCCCCCTGGAACAGAGAGAAGGGAGAAGCGTGTGGGTCATGGGAGGTGTGGCAGACGTGTCTCTGGTGTTGGGTGTGTGTTCGTGCGAATGTGCGTGGAGTCTGGGGATGAGGGGGTCTGGCGTATAGGGTTTGGTATGGACTTTCGATGTCGCTCCGGACACGGGAGATTCTTGGGTGATGTTGACATGGTCACACGGATCACACTGAGACTCTTTCTTTCTGCTCCCTTACTATACATGAAGGGAAATGAATGACATTTTGGTTGGTTTCCGCATTAAGATAGCAAAAATAAATAGTTTCCAAAAACAAAAGTCTTAATCTACCTAGCGGATGTGTTTATACCTGCTCCAACCCTTATACCTCCATCTCCAATAACACACATACACATCTGCACACACACTGTACACCAGCGAAACACTTACTTTCAAAATCCAGGAAAAAATGAGGACAGTTCTCTAAATCCTTGCCAAGGACTTTAATGAGGTTCCCCATGGCCGGCAAACCTGGGCAAGGAAGACAAATACATACAGTACAAAGAAATACAACCTAGATGATATTCAATAGCAAGAATCCTAGACTCTTAGTGTGTGAATTTTCACTGTATAAACACTGGATGAGTACAAGGCCCGAATGTGTATTGTGAAATGCTGGAAATTAGTAACGAAAAAGCTGTTTGTGTCAGCATTATCAAAATAATCTTTTTGACAAAACGTTAAGGGATATAACTTTGGTGTAATGTTTGTTGTGTGGACAGAAATAAGTTGATTTTTTAAATGAATACTCTTGAGTTTGTATGTACTTATTTTCAATAATTAATTACTTCACGACCGCTAAAAAATATCTTCCATATAGTATGAATATGTGTGGTATGAATGTGTTAGCTGTGTCAAAAACGTAATGCATGAATTCAGAGATATTTATCTTTTCTGTCACGAGACAGGAGTAGCGAAACCTCATCTATCTTGTTTACTCGCCACTTCCTCCACACATTACTACATTGTTACACATCAGTTCGGGCTTCCTATTCTTCCAGTCAGAATGCAATTCACTTACGAACCATTTTCCCTTTTTTTTTTTAAAGAACAGAATAGAACATCAGAGTTGCAGCTCCAATGCAAACACACCCACACAGATCCAGAACAGCACATCATATCTAAGGCTGGCCCACACTAAAAGATTTTTACAACATTGTATCATATATTGAAAATGTGAGATAAACATGATAGACTAGGATTTGGGACCAAAGATTGTCCAGATTGTCTTGTAATATGCGAGTGCCTTTACAAAGTTATTTAAAGGAACTCTATGTAAGAAATGTATTTCAATGAATCATAAAATGGCCCTGATATGTCACTAGACATTACGAAATCATGTTAATTTCAAATACTTATATCACTGACAACAGTAGTCTGGCCAAGATATTGTCATTTAAAAGTTGTTGTTGCAGCCCTCAACTGATGTTGATGTTGACATTGATATGTTTTGGCCTGAAGCTTCCCCCTACCTATCAACCAATCACAAAGTCAGTAGTGTTTCTGCATCCGGATTGCCAGCTCTGCTCTAGTTACCACAGCTGCAGCTACAAACGTTTCTGGATCCTGCAGCCAATCTGGCAACCTCAAGTCAGGGGGTAGGGGGAGAGGGAATAAACTGCAGTACCAGTTTTGGCCACAATCTTTCTTACACGTCCTTTAACCCGCTATAGGCTTTTGTACCTCAGGTTTAGGTCTAGTGGTATGAGTGTGTATATAGTGAGCAGTGTCAGCCAGAGTTGTTGGTATGTATGCAAATGCAGTGAGATGGGAAGAATTCCTTGTCTTTCCATTACTTAGAACATATTTACCCACCCCAAGACTTTTGGCAACCGTGAAAGGATAATTCAACTTTGTGTCCCTTAAGAACATGCAGAGGGTTCTCTACCCTCACTTTATCCCCTCTTGAAAACAAGGAGGACGAGCGCCCAGCTTAGCATGAGTGTACTTTTTCATTTTGTGTTGCAGTCGTGTAACTCTTCGTCATGTCAGTTGGTGAGTGCACAGGAGCAGATGGCAAAATAAAAAGCTTTGTGCACATTTGCCTGCCGTTGAGGTGCTGAAAGGGTGAAGTACCAGTTGCAGCATGTGGAGCCAACACCTTTAGTGGTAAGCAGGGTTGTCAGTGCCTGATGATCTGCACGTAGAGTGAAACGGCATCCGCACGGATACGTACGCCATCTCTCAATGGCCCACACGCGTGCTAGCGCTTCCTTTTCCATATTTACACTCAGCAGAAGACAGCCTACGTGATGCAAAGGCCACAGTTTGTTCAATGCCATCCTGGCTGACCTGAGAAAGTCCAGGACCATATTCAGAATCTGTGGAGACAATTGTGTGTAGTTTCGGGTCGAATAAGGCCAAATCAGAGCTGTTTGCTAGCAGTCCATTTACTTTGGCCAAACTTTGTTCCGCCTCTTTTGACCAGCTGGATCCATTTGGATCTTGTAGGCATGCGCACTGGAGCTACAATGGTGGTTCCAGTGCGCTAATCAGAAATTATAAACTTACTGTACTACGACATAAGTCCAAGTAAGGAGCGCAAAGTAGAAGAAGGTTGCTGGGGCATTGAGAGAGGTCTGTACACCCGTCTGGAAGAAGACCATCTGCTAAAAGAGTGTGACCTAAGAACAGCAGGATGGTTTGCCAGAAACAACACATGTCTTTATTGAGCTGCAAGCCGGCAGCAGTTCTAGTCGTTGTGAGACTACTTGAATTGCTTTGTCATGCATAGGGAATGTCACGCCCATGGATGATAATGTTGTCCAGGTCATTTTCAACCCCTGACAAGCCAGTCAGGATGATGGTCACCATCTTCTGAAACGCTTCAGGCGCTGAAGCCAATCCTTAACCAGAATGGAAAAGTCCGTTGTGTGAGTAAAAAAGGCAGTGAGATCATGGCTGTCCTTATGCAGCGGCACTTGGTAGTAAGCATTAACAAGTTTTTAGCACATCCAAACTCCAATGACTCTGCAACAGTGCACTGCGAGACTGGCAAGAGGAGAAGTAGGCACATGAAGGGCAATAGGAGACAGGACTTGACTGTTTTCAATCCTCACACACAGTGCAGGCATTAGGTCCCTCCCCATGAGTGGCGTCCCTTTGTCCACAATGAAGAACAGCAAGAACTGAGTTGTCATGTAGGGAAACATTTGCTGACAAAAACCCGAACACTGGAATTTGGGCTTTTGAATAGGTCACAACCTGGCTGTAGGTTGCGACAACACAACGTTACTGAAATGCCATGCATAAGTGCTGTAGAGTAGGATAGGTATCTGTCAACCACCAAATCCACCACACAAGTCTGTGAGTCAGAAGTCAATTCAATTTCGTGGGCCTTGCGTGTATTTGATTGCGTTGTGTGGCACAGTTTAGCGTAATGTCCAATCTTTTTACACCTCCAGCGTTAGCTAAGTGTGCCTCCGATCAACAGCGTAAGCATGAATTCCTCTTCCTCACCTGAGCAGAATTAAAAGGGGCATTTGATGGTTTCTCCATTTTTTTCATGCATTTTACTGTTTGCTCCACTGCTTGTAAGGGCTGTAGCTTTGCGTTCATTTGAAATGGATTTAGCCTGATCGGCAACAGTTCTGTCCAGTGTAAGATCAGTTTCTAGTAAAAGTCCTGGCACCAAAATCACATGAAACAAGAAGCACTCGTTTTGTGAGGTGCCTCCCAGAATTTTCGGAAGGTGTGGCATTCAGCTACAATGTCAGCTTTTGCAACAAAGTAGGCTTCGATGCACCCTCTGCATACCATGTACCTGTCTTAGGCAACGAATAGAAAATCCATTGTCCCTCTGTACCGAGGCATCGAAGAAGTACAACCCTTCGTCTTTCGTCTGGCCAGGCATCCCCTATGGCATCAATAATCCATAGATAATTTTCAAAAATCCGCAGTCAATAGTGAAAAAGAAAACCCTAATCCTTATCGCCAATTTGGTGTCTGTCAGGAGTTATTGAGTAATGAAGTAACTCTACACTTCCGTTCTCCACACATTGGCTGCTTCTGAAATAGTTCTGTACTATATAGTAGACGAAAACAGTATGTAACAAAAGAAGTATGTCTGAATTCTCAGTACTCATAAAAAACTAAGCAAAAAGTATACCTAGATGACCTACTACTTCCAGCAAGATTCTGAAGCGTGCATATGATGGACACTTTACTATCCCATGAGGCCACGGTAGAGGACAAAAACTCTACTGATTTCACTTATTGCTTTATTACATTGCATTTGGTTAGAACATTATGTTGTACCATCAGCATAACTGTTCTGTTTGTTCAGTTTGTTCAATTTGCATATGCTTAATATCAATTGCGGTTGGGAATGGACACCAAATGTTACAGCTTCATTTGCTAATAGCTTGCTTGAGAGAAATAATTCTGGTCACAATGCTATCTGGAAATATTCAAGAAATCAAATAGCGGGATTATCATGGCATTGGAAATAGCACAAACATATCATGCCATTTCCCAAAAGACACAAATGTGCAAATTGGCAGTGTTTGAAATTAGAATCGGACTGTTTCATATTTCGCCTTATAATTTTCATATCAAGCCTCATCCATTGCCTATGGCACACAAGGCAAAGATGGCTCCTCTCAGCCTGTTTATCACTTAAGAGGCAGTATACCCCCCTTCTGCCTGTCTCCTGGCAACCGCTAGTAGAGCCCTGTTTCCATGGCTGGACCACATCGCCTCTACCGTCTGTACTCTATCTGAGGCTTTCATAAACTACCAGGCAAATCCAAGTCTAAAGTATAGAACAGTCTACTAGAAGACTTCACCTGAGTGTCTGTCTGTCTGTCTGTCTGTCTGTCTGTCTGTCTGTCTGTCTGTCTGTCTGTCTGTCTGTCTATCTGTCTATCTATCTATCTATCTATCTATCTATCTATCTATCTATCTATCTATCTATCTATCTATCTATCTATCTATCTATCTATCTATCTATCTATCTATCTATCTATCTATCTATCTATCTATAGTAAACCTCAGTTTAATTCTGTCTAACCAAAGCTCTCGCTCAGGAAATTTTCAACCTGTGACAAAAACAAAAAAACCTACAGCTTGACATATATGACTGTCCATTACTTACCAGCCAACAAATGTTTGTCTTCCTCCTTCCAACTTCCCTTAAAGCCTCCCTGAGCTAGTCCTCTCTGTTTCCCCACTCCTGCCTCAGTCTCTTCCTGCCCTGTACTCCAGTGCCGTCCCTGAGCCCAGCTGCGACGAGTCCGTCTTAATGCGGTTGGTGCCGTACAGCCCCACAGGAACCCTCTCAGCCTCACCAACGGTCCCCTCCGCAGCTCTGCGTTCAACATCGCTCTGCTCTTTTCACACTTCTCTTTTTCTGACTGCTATTTAAAGGCAGGGCTTATTTTAAGAGCCTGGTTAAACCGTTTCTCTGTGATGCCACTGGATGTGTTCGTTTGGTTTTGATATGGTGAGAGGTTAGCAAAAGGGTGGCTTATACCAGTGAAACGGTTAAATGATGGCTTGAACTCTCTAGCTGCAGTTTCCTGTGTACAAACATCTCCTCTGCACAGTTGTCTTGTGTTCTGCAGTAAGAGAAATGACCATTTTCTGGTTCGAAATGAATGGTATGATATTAAAATTTGAGTTTGGGCTAAAAAAGAAAGGAAATTCGCTAGACTTTGTAGAACTAAATATTGAGAACAGAACCCCAGTGTACTTCGTTGTAAGGAAGTGACCCTGGTGTGGAAGATCAGAAAAAAATTCTGATCTGCTGTAGTCCAGATCTGACCAGAGAAATACATATTTATTGAAATATCACATCCAGGATGTTGCATAACTTTAACAGTAAAGCTTTTGTCTCAAATTTCATTTCTGAATGTTAAGAGATGAACTGTACTAAAAAAGCACTGCTTCAAAGGAGGAAACTACGGTCTATAAATGTTTCTGCATGGCATCTGTTCATAGGCTATTTTTGATTGGAGTTGTGACTCTGCTGTTTGTGCTGAAACCGATAAGAAAATCTGCGACATCACAAAGTGGGCAGACAGAATGCAACTGCTTTCAGAGACTTCGGTGTTTTTCGTTTTGTGTTTTGCCTTCTATCACACATGCTGCCATATGGCTTGACGAATAGGGCCGCATTGTTTTTTGGTCCATACCTTTGCTTGCGATTTTCCTCACGGAGCACTTCACTGCATCAAATGAGAGCCTGTATGTTTCTCCTGCAGTATCAGTGCATCAGCCTCCGCTACCTGAGGGAAACAAAGAGAAATAAAGACAGATTGGTTGAACTTAGAGAAAAGGCTCGGAATGTGAACAATATGACACGGTCATATATTGTAGGTCTTTTGCTGTGCTTACATACAGAGGCTTATTTTAAAGCAGTCACTCTGGCAGACAATAAAGTGATAAACCTCTGGGGAGGGATTGATTGGATATGTTCGACAGGTCACAATGTCATTCATTTCTTGAGTGGCATGGCCTGCCACCAATCTATCATTACATCCAGCAAAAACACACGCGCCCACCCCAGTAGAACCCTCCAAATAAGGAGCCACGTAAATGGTTAGCTCTATGCATTATGCGGCAATGTCCCTCATAAATCTGAGGCAGTGTGCAGCATATTGTGCATCATGCAGCACACAAAGCGATCTGCTCACTGCAGTGGCTTTATGACTGATCTGATACTTCTTCTAGGATAACATCCGGGGATCATTTGCCACACCGACATGATGTAAGCTGAATCAGAGTCTGTTCTACTGTTTAAAGGTGAAGTGTGAAACTTAAAATTGTTGAAATACTACTTTTTTACCCCTATGTCAGCTTAATATTCAGAGACAATTATAAATAGGTGTCATTGACTCAAGCAATAAAATGAAACTTTACCTTTTAAAAAAAGACACTGATAATGAAAATATTCTGTTCAAATATTCAAACTTTTTAATGTATAACCATTTGTTTTTCTATAGTAGTATACAGTATAATAGTAGCTACACTGTAAAAAAACACAAAAAAAAACAAGACACTGTAAATAAGTTACCTGGTTGCCTTAATTTTTAGTTCATTCACTGTAAATTTTTTTGCTTGGTTTTGTTGGTTTAACTTAAAAAAGTAAGTAACCTGGTTGCCTTAAAATTGTGAGTTTATTGAAATTAAAACTTTGAGTTGATACAATGAAGGAAATTTGTTTAATAAATAGAAACTCAAAATATTATTGTATCTGAACCACATAAAAAAATGGATAAATCGTGAAAATAGCACTATTTGGCATGTTTCACTGCATCTTCAGAAATAAAACACTCACAATTACCCAACATGCTTACAAAATCTTTTAATAATATTTTAATAAAGGTTGTCGAATCTCAAAAAATGTTCATTGTACTAACTCAAAATTTTAATTTCAATTAACTCAACCAGGCAACCAGGTAACTTTTTTTTTTAAATATTTTTTTACAGTGTTGGAATTAAAAAATGTAGTTAATACAATGAACATTTTGGAAAATTAAAAACCTTTAGTTAAATATTATTAAAATAATTTGTAAGCATATTGGGTAATTGTGGGTGTTTTATTTGTGATGAAGCAGTTGCCAAATTGTGCTATGTTCATGATTTATCACATTATTTATGTGGTTCAGATACAATAATATTTTTAGTTTCTTTATTAAACCAATTTCTTTAGTTGTATCAACTCAAATTTTTAATTTCAATAAACTCAACATTTTAAGGCAACCAGGTTACTTATTTTTAAGTTAAACCAACAATATTGTTATATACTTACAGTGTAGTAATCTTTAAAAACCGTGCTGGATGCATGCTGTGAAGATTCAGCAGTATATGACCAGCGCATAGTCCAGCGGTATATGACCAGCGGATAGTCCAGCGGTATATGACCAGCGTAATATGACCTGCAGGTAGTCCAGCGGTATATGACCAGCGGATATTCCAGCATTACATGACCTGCAGGTAGTCCAGCGTTATATGACCTGCAATTGAATTCACTGCAGCATTAAGGGACTTCATGCTTAATGACCGTGCTGAGGACAGGGTCACCCGGGGTCACTTGAGACCAAGAAATGTCTTTAAGACCATACCTAGTGCATAGATCAAACCTGTCCACCCCCAGAAGAAAAAGAGTGTTTAAATCTCAGAGGATAAAGTTTTAATGATTTGTACTATGTAGGTCTGACTGATGTTCATGTCACAGTGATCAAAACACAAGGTCAAGAATTTTTTAATGAACTCTGACCTCTGAACTCTGGCCAGCAACATCCTAACAATGCTGTGTCAGGTCAAAGTAACTTCAAAAGGACTTAATCTAAAGGACCTGCATTACAATAAAGAGCTCTCTGAGAAACTGGAACAGATGTTCTCTTCTGCATGCAGTCTTTACAGAAGGCTCATAACGTTTTTTTTAGCCCATTTAAAGCCCATTTATAACTCCATTTGCACCGATGTCACCTTTATTTTCAGTTTTTGAAGCAGAAATTAGTGAGAATAGACTTGACGCTGTTTAACAGAGCACTGTTGTGAAAATAAACCTCTGCTTTAGGGTCACCAATTCACTGGAAATCTCAATGCTCTACACTGCATATTAGTACCTTTTAGGGGTAGTAATATGTACCCTTAATGTTCTATTATGAAATTTTTAGGGGTAAACATAGTGCAAATGAATCCCTTTTAAGGATACTGCCCCAGTGATAAGCTGTTGAACCCCTAAAGGTTCAGTTTGCACAATATGTACATAAAAACACACTGGTCTGGCATTGTGAACTGAAATATTTTAAGCTGTTATGGTGAATTACTTTTGTTCCTGATTTGTAAGTCAATTTGGATAAAAGCGTCTACCAAATGAATACACGTAAATATGTGACTAGGTTCATAGAAACCTTTTTTTTTATCACAACAAACATTCAGGCTTGATATGAATAGGAATGAAATATGTGGAATGTTTGCAAATTAAGAGTCAAACTAGAGTAAAAGCCTCAAAGCCTGCACATGATCAACCTTGAATTAGCCATCTGTTTGATCAGAATTTACCTTTAGGCCCTGTCCACACGAAGCCAGCGCTTTCCCAATCCGATCTTTTTTTCCCCTCGTTTCAAGAAATATCTGCGTCCACACGAGATTACAAAAACCGACTAAAAACGATGTAGTTTGCATGCCAGGCCAGTGTGTGGCGCTGTAATTCTGCCACAGAAATACACTAAAAACGGAGAAGAAGAGTTGTGGCTAGCAGGGGTATAGCCAAGGGGGTAATCTAGCGCTCGGAAAGCATTCCACCCATAGGGGCTGCCATTGCTAACCAAGCCATCACCTGCTGTTAGCATCCCATTGACTCCCATTCATTTTTGAGTCACTTTGACAGTGAATAACTTTACATCTGAGACGTTTAAAGACTCCATTTGTCCATTGTTTATTTCTAAAGAAACACGACAATGTATAAAAGGCTCCATTACCTTGTATCTTACACTATCGCCCCGCAGAAGCTGTTTTTGTAAAAATAGGCTAACGATTGCGTCATAACCAACGCGACCCTGTCGCACAGTTGAGAAATTACCGTATAGACCTGAGGAGACACTCCCAGGCAATCTTTTACTGTCTATGAGGCAGGCGGGGGGACGTGGAGACATGTCCTGGAGACTAGTCTGATAAAGTCAAGGGGGAAGAATGGGGAGAAGCCCATAGTGAGCCAAAAGCAACGGGAGAAAATATTTAAACAACGTGATTCAGATTTCGCTTTCCACATCTACTAGAAGACTCACAGCTGTCAGACAGGAGGCTCACGTCACATCTAAGCCGTCAAGCTCAGTCTGAGCCTGCGCAGTTCGCTCAGCCATCAGGAAGTAAGTGCCCCTAGGTTGACTTCATTATTTCGCCGTAGACGTCAATGGGGTCGCTGTGTCCATTTCTTTTACTGTCTATGGGTATAGCAGTGGTCGGAGGTGAGGCAAAATCTCACATTAAAATAACAATAAATACATTTGCTACTTAACAGATGTGTTTTATTAATGCCTACACCTACCCCGACCCAAAACATACCCTTACAATAATGCAGATACGTTAATTAAATGGCGCGATATTGATGTGCGCATGCCCACTGCCCGTAGTTGTATCTCTCAACTCTTTCACCGTGCTGGACGTAGTGTGATGACATCACCGTTTCAGAAAATATACGGAATCGCTGTACACACGAAAACGGAAGATGATAGTTTTCAGATTTATCCGCTTTGGGACCCGGTTTCGGAAAATATCGGATGCATGCTTCTAAAACGCCGGATCCGTGTGGACGAAACGCTGATACGGTACAAAATTTATACGTTTACAGCTAAACGCGTCTCCGTGTGGACAGGGCCTTAGAGAGGCACATCACTTATTTATGATTTTTATGATTTAAAGAAACTAGCCCACGTTATTCTACCTGATATTATCAAAAGTGAATCATTATACTTAAAACACAGAAGCACTTTCAGCATGTATTTGTTTCAAAGAGGAATGAAAGTGTATGCAAATGGCAAACATCTTGTCATTTTTTATTGTCAGGTTTTGTTAAATTCAGTAAAATTGCACTTTTTGACAGGAATGTGAAAACATGATGCAATTGACCTAAATTCACCATATTTTGTAATTGCTACCTTATTTTCTCAGGCAGAGAAACATTAAAAAAATTGCTTAATATGCATATGTATATAATATTACTTGTATATAATATTACTATGTACTTTAGATCTTAAGTATATTTAAAAAAGAATGTACTTGCAGATAAGGAAACAAAAAGGCCACTTAAGTCTACTTTAAAAGTAAGCTTTTTTCATTACAGTTTTTTTTAACACACTTAAGTGCACTTTTTTATAAATAATGTTAAATTAATAGTTTTATCGTAAAAAGCAAACAGTACAGGCAAAATTTTTTATTCTGTCACCATTTATTCAGCCTCGTTCCAAACCCATAAAAGACTTTTCTTCAGCTTTGCAACACAAATGAAGATATATTAATGAAGCTTTCTGTCCCTTTATTGACAGCTACGAAACGACCACTTTGACGCTTCAAAACACCCATAAAGAGATCGTAAAACTTCTTATTTTGATGTGTTAACCTACGTACTAAAGTACATGTAAAGTTCTGGAACTTTGTGTATTGATATTACATTTTATGTCAATACATTTTAAATATGCTAAACTGCAACTACATTACAAATGTGATATTATAAATACTGTATATTTAAATACATGATACATAAGTTTCAGTACAATTCAATTTAGTTAGTTTATAACTGCTTGTCAGTACATTCAGCTGTCCACTTCAACCATATTTGACCATTACATTGACATTACATGTAAAGTCACATGTAAGTGGGTCAAAACATTTTCAGCTAATTACAAGTATCCAAAGTACACACTCTCACTCAAGTATATTTTTTTGAAAGTGTATTAATTCCGCAAGTATTCTTTTCAAATGTATGCTAAAGTCTACTAATTTTCCCCAAGGGAAGTCAGGGAATAATAGTAGTGATGATTTCTCCTTTCTTTCACTGTGCTTATTCCTCTCCCTTACTGTCTATGACATGTCCAACTTTTTAATGGGCATCATTATAGCTTGTAGAGTGTGTGGAGATAGCATTAGCCTAGCACGACGGGTCCTCAAAGAGAAATGGGTATTGACAGTGGGTTGCCTCTGGGCTGGATGGGAGATGGCAGCGGCAGGGCCGAATGAAGCGAATGAATGGAAATCCAATGCTACAGCTGACATAGTTGAGGATGCTCGGCCATCATCGGCCCCTTGTCACCTACGTCAATATTGGAGAACAGCAAAACACGCTAGTGCAGTAACTGGAAAGAGGAGAGAGAAAGAGGGGAACAATTCTCAACCGCCAACCCCTCCCCCACGCTCTCTCCATCCACGGCGCTGGAAGAAAAAAGGCTGAGACCAGAGAACAGCACGGAGGGCAATTGCAAATTTGCATTGTGTGCCTTTGCTCAAGGGCTGACAGGAGACAAAAGTCTCGATCGCAGAGGATCTCTCATCTTTTTGCTCATTCCTTTTGATGACCGGAATTTAATTATAGAGCAAAATGAATCTTTTCAGATTTTGGAATTTACCAATGAATTGCATTTTTAGAGCCTGATTAGCAAAACATAATGCAAAACAATGAGCTAACATCAAGCGAACAGGCAGGAATGGATAAATGGATTTTTGATTTCATTGTTTTGCTTCATTGTCCTCTTAATAGAAATACAGCAGCAATATCCAGATCCAGAATAGCCAAATTCTTCCCTGAAAAAAATACAGAACATCCCCTTTGTAGGATGTTTGACAGCAAAACACTGGAAATCATCATTAAGAAAATGGCCAGCACATTTAAACACAGGCACGTGCCCCATGCATTGATATCACTGTCTTCACCCTTTGTGACATGTAAACAAAAGACCCTTACACATCGTCACTGCTGTTGGTGTGATTGAGCCATTCTGGCAGCTCATCAAGCAAACAACGTCTGTCTGCCAGTTTAAGTCTGTTTTACCCATTTCTTTTTTCTTCTTACTCCCCGGGTTGAACACACCTGCTCAAGGTCAGGGAGCAAAACCAGGCGCTAAATATAGCAAGAACACTTGCAATCTCCTTGGATTAAAGTGCCCATAAGGCTTGATGTCTTAGTTCAGAACCATATGGAAAATACCAACATGATTTTCCGATGGTCCAAGCTGGTTTATGCTGGTCGGTCTGGTCTTGGTGGGACATCAGCACCCTAGCAACCCATCCTGAACATCAGCATCCAATAATATCCTGGTAAATAGCTAAAATTAGCAGGGTAGCCACAATTAACTTTGTCTAAACGTCTTTGCAATATTCAAAAGAGCTTGGGGAGAAATATGAATCCTAAAGCAGTGATTATCAGATGACTTTGCTTTAAAGGCACAACATGTAATTTTCTCCGCTAGAGGTCGCTTTTACAAAACAAAGGAGTAGCTTGATTTTGTGGAATCATGGGAGTTGTTGTCTTTTTTGTTGATTTTTTAATGTTACTGTAGTATGAGGGAGGGTGAGGCTGAAAGCCGCTGGAGCGGAACGAGGCTTTTGGAGCAGTGGAGCTTTTATTATGTCGCAGACGGCCGCTTCTCATGCGTATGTGGGGTAACGCAGTGCTATTCTATCATCGCTCCGCAGCTACTATGAGACACTTGTTGCAAAATGCAGTAAGATCAATATCAGGCATGGTAAAGCATGGTACTTGCAGTAAATCAAGAAACTGTTGAGCTATATAAAGCCCCTTTCACACTGCAATTCCGGCAAATACACGGATAATGCGACCCGGCATTTGTTCCCGGGCCGCTAGATTTGGTCCATTCTCACTGCCCGCGAAAAACCGTAATATGTGCGCTTTCACACAAAACCCGTAACGGTCACGGATCGAGTTGACACGTGACATCCTGATGTGACGTATAATGGCGAGCGATATCAGCTTCAGCGCGGATAGTAAGGAGCTCCGTGGTCTCGACTTGTGTCCAGTTTGCGCACATTTCTGCTTGTTTAATTTTTGTTTTCTTTTGTATACGAACACTCTCTGCGTTTAAAACACCGACTAGCTCTTCTGGCACTGCAGGGTTGTGTTATTGAAAAAACAAGCTCTAGAAGTCGCACGATAACTACGTACACGTTGCGGCATTAGTTTTGGCTTTTGTTCACACAGCGCTCGTCCCGGGTCGAATACTGCAATGTTACTAGGTCCCCGACCCGGGTCGAATTCGGTAATCAATTCCGGGACGTGGTTGCTTTCACACAAAAGGTGACCCGGCAATGTTCCGGGAATATTCCGGGTCCGACGTGCAGTGTGAAAGGGGCTTATCAGTGACTTTTTTTTCTGCCGATGAATGTTTCCAAACAGTTAATCACCTGTCTAATAAAACACATAATATATTAAATCGTCTTTGGTGTTTCCATGGTTTCTACAAAATAAAACCAGAAATCAAGGGTTGTACGCTGGTATGATGTCATTGATAGTTAACGCATGGACACAGTCAATGTCCTGGTTTCTTTGGATTTAAACATTCTAGGAAATATTTGGAACACTGTAAGTACACACATTGGGATAAAAGTTGTATAAATGTCCTGAAAATCAAACCCATCAGATTAATATTTATATTAACATTAATATTGTTTTGTTTCTTGTCTTTTCTTTACTTTGTATTAATTTTAAATCAGTTTAAATAATATATATATATATATATATATATATATATATATATATATATATATATATATATATATATATATATATAAAATATAATATAATATAATATATAATATAATATAAATTTTTTATATTAATGTTATTTTTGAATGTATTTTAAAAACAACTTTTCATTGAATAAATAAATAATATTAACCATTCAAATGTTTTGGATGCACTGTGTGATAAGGAGGCTTCTTATGACCATAACTAATGGAAATTTCAATATGACCCAGTTTAAAAACTTGGAGCGAGGATATTTGGGTTTGTGTTAACTTGCTCCTCAAGCTTCTGATTGCTCATCAAAGCGTTTGGTGGGAAGTTTGGCAGCAACTTCCCTTTTCTCGCTGCTCGGATTTTGCAGGGCAGATAGACAGATAAGAGGAGATGAGAAACTGGATATCAGCTCTACCATCACTCACTTTGCCTTTGCCCCTTAGAGCCTGTCTGCCAAAAAAAGTCTCTGTCTTAAATAGTGTTGAACCAGCCTTTTGGGAAAACCTTTTTTTGCTATTCTGTTTGGTAAGTGAAGCTAGATAGTTAAAGCTACACTTAATCAGTTTAGTATTAAAGTGCATGCAGGATGTTTCCATAACAGCATGTTAATGATTAGGACAATGGACACTGAGGTTAGACCTACAGTAGATACCTCTGCAACTCTCATATTCCCGAAGGTGGTGATGCACTGATCATAAAGTGCATGCAAAAGCATAAAAAGTTCCTGAGACTATCCTCTGTTATCTAGATTCATTATTGTCCTACTGAAAGAGAACTATGAGTCTGCATCAGTGTAAAGTGTCTAACCTACATGCTATGGGTGCAAATAGACATACCGTCTCACATAGCGCTGTCTCAGCCATTGCTCTCGCCTCAGGCCTGTAGGAAATCAAAATTTGGACATAGGTCACCATGACCTAATATAGTATCTGTAACCATTTCCTTTGACTAAGCGATGCACATGTATAGCTACGTTTTTATATGTATGTAAGAAAATAGAGCTTAATTTATTTGAAGGATTAGTGCCAACATGCACTTGAAGCGAGACACTGATCTCGAAAACGGCAAAATCAATCACAATTACGTTCCTCACAGTTGAACACATTGAGGGTAAATGAAGTTGCACATTCTTTCAATTAATTATAAGCGTTAAAGAAAGTTTGATAAAGAGCCTGACCTCGTTTAGCGAGACACATTTTTAAGCTTCCTTTTTAAAACTTCATTAATATGCCATGAGATCCATTGGCAAAATTTGTGATATTATTCCTGTAAGTCATTAAAGTCATTAAAGTGAAAGTATAGTGGGACTTTAACAGGATCAGGCAGGAATAAAAACCCATACAAAATAGCATGTGTGCCTTTACACTTCAGAATGGCTCTGTATTCCCTCGTCTTTTTATTAGAAATGTCTGTTGAACTGTGAAGTTAGCGGTGTAGACATGAATCCAGCATTTTGATAGCGCACAGGTTATCAATTGTATGGATTTAGTTTGATTTGATACATTAGTATTATCAGGATGTTTAAAATTAGCCTTGCGTTTTATTGCGGTTTCCAAGTTAATCCATTAGGCCTCTCATGAAAGATGTCATCATCTTCATGAAGATTAATGGCACTAAGCTAAAGATTAAAGATTGCTTAGCAAGGTGTTCCTTTTAAATCATATATAACTTCACAGATGCACAACGATGATTTAAAAAAAAAGTTTTTTTTGTCCATACAATGAAAGTCAATGGGAGCTGCTGTTGCTAGGACCCTAATATTCTTCAAAACATCTTGTTTTGAAAGTCATACAAATTTGGAACTATATATAAGGGTAAATCATCCCTTATAGGGTGACCACCTGGCTATTGCTCTGTTGCAGGACAGATGTGATTTTTTGGTACATGTGTGAGAGATATTACTCTTATTCTATGTACAATTTATATTAGTTGGAAACATATTTGCTGCCAATGCTTTGTTAATTGTGCCTTGCACTCAGTTTGCTCAGGTTCAAGTGATACAATGTAATTTACTCTACAGGACCTATTCTGTCTGTTAAATAACTGAATAACAGGCTAATAGGTAAAAATCACTTTTAATACTAAAATAAATGTCCTTAAGTAGTGACTAGTTTATTTCCCTTTATTGGACTAATTTTTTTTTTTTGGATCTGGCATGTTAAAGAAAGATGTTATTATCCAGTGTCTAGATGAAGTCCTGGCTGGTGTAGCTGTATTTAATAACTTTTGATGTGGTCCACACTGGTTCCTTTGCTCCATCTAGTCATCATCAGCAGAATAATACCTATACGAGTGCTTTGGTTGGTAATTTTCCCGCACGATGGCTGTGCAAATGTTGTTGTTTTTTTAAACGGCAGTCACATTTTATATTTGTGACCCTGGACCACAAAACCAGTCATAAGTTGCATGGGTATATTTGTGACAATAGCAAACAATACATTGCATGGGCCAAAATTATCGATTTTTTTTTTTAAATGCTAAAAATCATTCGGATATTAAGTAAAGATCATGTTGCAGGGTTAGTGACCCTAATGGCGTTCCACACCCGTAAGACCTCCGCTCATCTAAAATCAAAAATGAAATAGAGGTCATTAAAGACTCACCCTAATGTTGTTCCACACCCTTAAGACCTCCGCTCATCTTCAGAACACAGTTTAAGATATTTAATATTTAGTCCGAGAGCGTATCTAAGTGTGTGCACACTAAACTGTCCATGTCCAGAAAGGGAATAAAAACATCATCAAAGTAGTCCATATGTGACATCAGTTAGTTAATTAGAATCTCTTGAAGCATTGAAAATACATTTTGGTCCAAAAATAACAAAAACTATGACTTTATTCAACCTTGTCTTTGTTTGTTTTCAAACCTCAAATAAAGATTCAAACGGTCATGATTCAGTGTATTGATTCATGATTCGGATCACCAATGTCACGTGATTTAAGCAGTTTGGCACGTGATCCGAATCATGAATCAATACACTGATTCATGACCGTTTGAATCTTTATTTGAGGTTTGAAAACAAACGCGGAAGAGAAGACAATGCTGAATAAAGTCGTAGTTTTTGTTATTTTTGGACCAAAATGTATTTTCGATGCTAAGAGATTCTAATTAACCAACTGATGTCACATATGGATTACTTTGATTATGTTTTTATTTCCTTTCTGGACATGGACAGTATAGTGTGCATACACTTCCATACACTCTCGGACTAAATATAAAATATCTTAAACTGTGTTCTGAAGATGAGCGGAGGTCTTATGGGTGTGGAACGACATTAGGGTGAGTCATTAATGACATCAATTTCATTTTTGGGTGAACTAACCCTTTAAGTTTTATAGTCCAGGGTGACATTTCTTATTGTGGTCTCTTATTGTGGACAAAGTTCCCAATTTCAGGACTGTAGTCAGTCCCTCAAGTAATACAAAAGAAAGTTCTTGGTGTGAACCAGCCTTTTGGGAAAACCTGTTTGATAACAGTCATTTTGCTATTCAGTTTGGTAAGTAAAGCTACTCTTAACCATTTCAGTATTGAAACATTTATGCTAAAGGTTTCAGGTTAGGTCTTATACAACAGAGTGTTAGACAAAAGGAAGGTCTTGGTATTCTACACGATATTCAGCCTACGAGCTTGATACATATGCATTATAATGAATGCATGGGTCAAGCTGCAGTGGATATGGTGGAAGATTGTGCCAAGGTTAGCAAAGACAATTCAGCCCCCCTTCTCTCTTGATTCCCACGCTCTATGACGGTCCAGCTTTAGGCCACTTCCCTGAGACGCACATGACATGCCACACTTTCAACACTGACCCACTTACAGTAGCTCATATATAATGCTCATATGAAGGTGGGGGTCAGAGTCTTTGCCACCAGCACAGGGGCCGAAATCACACATTAGCAGAGAGCAGAACGCTGAGAATTAACTGCTACTACTGTATTGAGCTTTGATGCTTTTCTTTCTTACTGACAGCAGGCTTTTTAAATACAATTTTCTGAAATAAGAATACAACAAAGAGGAAACGATCAGCTCTGTAGCATTCCAGTATCCATCTAGTCGGATTGAAACAAAGAAGGGATAGAGGGATGCAGGATGAGACAAGGTTCAGACGAACTATGACATGGAGGTAGAGCGAAGGAAAGGAAGAAATGCAGACAGGCATGTTTCCATGGGCGAAGGGGAAAGATTTGGGGTGAGAAACTTGCATCATTGGCTACAGCCAATCAGATGCCTCGTATAAAATGTTCAAAGGGAGTGTCCTAGCAACAGACAAGTAAATACATTTACAGCCTCAGATTGATTTCATATAAGGGTAAAGCATATATTTTTTGCTAAACTGACATCTTGATGTGTATCTGGTACTGTCACTAACTAATGAGGTATATATTGTAATTTAATGAAAATATTCAGAACTTTTTTTTGGTTTAAAGAGCACTTCCAGTATTCATAAAATACATACCTTCACAATATGCACATATGCATTTATATTTAGCTCTCAACTGCATTTTAACGGTGATCCGGTTCATTTTGAGGAGATTACACATCACATTTTGAATGATTCAATTTCTTCAATTGGCACTGAATAGAAACAACAGATCTTGAAGATACCTAACATGATTTTTTTTTTCCTGACACGTCGGGGTCTTTTACAACCGAAAGCATTCATATCCGGACATGTATGACCAGACTCCATGTTTTAGGGCTTCATTCACACATCCCCCCACCCCCCCTCAGGTGTGCATTTCCTCTCCCATATCCCGCTCATGAGAACGAGAAAGAGTCAAAAAAAGGAGTGGTTCATCTCTCCATTCATGTTTTCATTTATTTCTCTCAGCCGTTCATATGCTACATGTTTTTAGCTATAACAATGCACAAGCGTACACGCATACAACCTCATGCAACCTAATTAGCCCTGTGTGGTTAGTCGTTTACAACAAATGCCTCTGCAAATGTCACCGGGGAATAAAATGTCATTTCTATGAAGACCACTTTTCCCCTAAGGGAAAACGCTTCTATGTCCACAAAAGGGTTGATCAACGAGAACATCCACCCATAACACCTCCTTATGCACCACTGGACTTAGTTAATATCAGAGGATTACAATTGATTGGGCTAAAAGGTGCGTTAATTAGTCATACTAAAGCAGACGCTTCGTTTTACAGGACACGTATGTGTAATACAACTGGAGTGCTGTGTGTGTCAATGTGTGTATTCTGCCATGTGCTGCAGTGAAAGAGGACGAGCCCCAGTTGACCGATCGTGGGGCTGAAAAAGTAGAACACCCCTTTCCCTTCCCTCTCCTCCAATCCCTCCTTCTTCCGCACCCAGTCCCAGTATAAGCCGGCTGCGACGGATGCCGGCACAGCATCACCTAGGTATCATGCACATCAACAGCATCTCTCTCTACCCAAGCAATGAGGGCGAATGAAGCAGAAAAAGATACTGACACAAAAAAGCAGGAAACAGAAATAGTTAGCGTGCCCGCTTACCGGCTCGGCGTGTTTCAGGGAGAAAACAGTGGTCCAGCTCTTTCCGCAGGCAAAAGGAAGAAGAGAAAGGATGGAGGGAGTAAAATAAAAGAATGAAAAGGGGAAAAAGAGCAGGGCCAGAAACAACACTCCTTTATCCCAGGGAGCTGAGACTGTGGGTTTCCCTAAACGCACGGCTAGTGTCTGCTTAAACCACAAGCTCACGCTGAGTGTGTGCGTCTCTCTCGCCCCCTCCCTCGCTCGCGTTCAGGCACCAAATGGTCTCTCTCACTGTCTCTCTGCTTTCAAGACAGTCCTGCCTAGCAGCTGCTCATCTATGAGAAATGGAACGCTCTGTTCCTCTCTCTCTCTTTCTCTCACAAAGACCTCCGCTAGCCTCTCCCCTTCACACCCCCTCCCCCTAACTAACAACTGACTGCTGGGGGGGGGGGGGGGGGGTGTATGCGAGTATGCGAGCGGATGGTTTGAACGAGTGCTATTTGTTTGTGTATATAACGGCGAGGGGAATTAACCCTTCTCCTTCAGGCTACAACAGCAGGTGTGTGTGTGTTTGTGTTGGTGGGTGACATGGACGTGGCCCCTCCGAAAAGGTGATGAGTCGCTGTGCTTATGGGGAAGGTTAAATGAGGCACGTCTAAGCGTGTAATACCTATTGTTTTTGGTCGTCACGCGATTCAAACAACTATTGTATAGATAAAGACGTTCAACCATGTAGACTAGTATTGGACATCAGGGAAGGTATGAAGATGTAAAATGCATATTGAATTCAAAAATGTGTCTAAAACTTTTTGAGCTTGTCCACGTTCGACCACTGCCAGACGCATGCAGTTGAAAACGCATTCTACCAGATTGCTTTCATAGTGTAGACGCTCATGTGATCCAATTTGAACAGCGCAAAAGACCGCGTACTGATCTAATGCGTAACTTTGTGGAAAGCACGCTATCCAGACAGCCCGAGCCGGGACCTAAACTTTTTTGGCTGAAGACCCAAGTTTGGTTTAAATACGAAAGACGTACAAAGCATGATGTTTGCTCTGGTCTTGAGGCTGTCAGTGCAAATGAAAGCTGCCGCTCTCCTTGTTTTTCCATCGTCTCAGACGCATTCATGTGTAAATTGTTAATTTTGTCAATTAGATCGAAAGATGTGAAAAATCCCAGACATTTGCCCACCCATAGACCCTCCCCTTGAAGAAATCAGGACAGAAGTGGTTGAAAGAGGACAAAAGAGACGGATTAAAATACCAGGTGTAAACGCGAATGTGTCTCTCTCGTGTACTTGTGATCCGATCAACCAAAACGCATCTTAATACCAAGATGTGTAAACAGGGCCATATTGCCTTTTGAAACAAGTTGGGGATCTTCATGAAAAAAAAAGAAAAATGGCTATAGTGTATGCCTAAAGATGATTTGTTCCATACTGTTGCTAGTCAGAAATAGGTGGGAGGGCATTTTCATTCTAGAAAGAATCTGATTGGACACAAATTTGGATACGCCCCTAAGTGCAGGATGAGTTGTTGACATTTTTAGTCCATTTTAGTGGAAGACATTTTAAATTGTGCTGTGACAGAACGGCTGCCTCCTCCTTCTCATCACCTTCCCGTCAATTTAAAAGCCGTCCTTTTTCAGGTTCCCGACTGGAGTGGGTGTAAGAAGAGAGGGGCGCTGTAACGATCAGGACTAGTGGCGTGTGATTAGGCACACCTGAATCGAATGGAGCCTTGTCACTGCCGCTCTTAAATGCAGAGCGCCTCTCCTCGAGAGAGAAAGAGAGAGCGGTTTCTTCCCCTGTGCATAGATGCTGGTGTTTTCGCAGGTCAAAAAGAGGAGCGAGGAGGGATCCCCATCCTGCCAAACCTTGAGGGGTCGGACCTGTATGCCCGTCCAGGGATGCAGACGTCACCACCGTCAAGCTGACATCTGCCGACATCTGTCTGCCGCCGTCTTGCCCCTCAAGCACCACAGGCTTTGGGAAGATAACCCACTGGAGAAGTCGCCGTCTCTTGCACCATGGACCAAGGAACCCGTCCCCTTTACCTTAACCAACCCAACAAGTACTAACTTCCCTGCATGTGCCCCAACACAATGTGGACAGCAGATCCACTCCTTATTTTGGAGACTTTTGTCCCCATGGACACTTTATTCCCCGTTTTTGGCATTTTATGTTTATTTATATGTTAATAAACTTCCACCGTGTCTGTCGTTTTCTCCTCCTATCACAGTGTACATTGTTTTATTTTTCCAACTGGAATATGCTAGCACAGAGTGGTGTTTAGAATTGATGATAACTAATAATTTATCAAATTCAAAATAAATAATATTCAAATAAAAACAGTAAAAAATAACAAAACGTACTAAATTGGAAAAAAATGTTGTATTTGTTTGTCTGCATGCCCATTAACCAACAACAAAGAACTGTGCACATGCAAATGTGTTTTTTGAAATATTAACTTAAAATCATGAGTAATTATTTATGTCAATGGGGTTTTGCTGGCAAAAAAATAATAATAATTGGACTCTCTGCCCTAGCATATATATTGCATCAAGAATAAAAGCCCCAAAACTCAGAAGGTGTTTTTATTTTTCTGATGAAAAAGCTTCCAGTTTAACGGAGTTGCTTTCATTTCATCAAAATTGTTCATGTTCTGTCAGGAGATGGCATAGTGTTTTGAGACGTCAGTGGGTGAATCATACTTTGTGGAAAAGTACAACAAAATGTTTTGCAGAAATTGAGAAGAACAAGAGAGGAGGAGTGGAGGAGTGTATTGTGTGAAAATGCTTTTAGACATGCTTACCCCCAGCGAGTCTCCACCGATAATGGTAGTGCTTAAAAAAAAAGAAGAGTCAGACAAATGTATATCTAATTATAGATATAAGCCTTCCTGTCAGGCTGCTCTTCTCAATAAGAGGATGTTGTGAGGTTTCACTTTCAGACCTACTCTCATATTCTTTCTGTGGTAATGCGCATTACTCTTGTCACAGTCTGTTAAGCTGAAATTTGTATTTAAATTTGAATTACTGGTTGGGGACAGACTTTGGAAGCATTCGCAGCTAATCTAGATAATGAAATATTCAAGATTTTTTTTAGATGTGCAAAAGACACCTGTTTCTATGGTATTCTGGGTGGTTGTTAGGGCGTTGCTATGGTGTTTTACATGGCTGTGTGTGCTTGCTAGGCTGTTATACCTAGCCTGGCACATCCTGATTGAGTCAGATGTGTTCTTGGGTCAACATACCTGGAATAAAATTCCTGACTGAAAATGTTGTCCTAACCATATCCTTATCGCTAAACATAACCCTATTCCTATGGGTTATCCCTAAAATCAGAGGGAAATGATAGGTGAATAACTCTGATGTAGAAGCACCTTGTCCAACCAGTACCCCTGTAAGCTAGCCTGGGTAAATCCAGCCTGATCTGCAGGCGATTTTATTTCGCCCTGCAACTCAATCTGGAAACCTGTACATTAAAGGGTTAGTTCACCCAAAAATGAAAATTACTTAATTACTTACTCACCCTCATGTCGTTGGACACCCGTAAGACCTTCGTTCATCTTCGGAACACAAATGAAGATATTTTTGTTGAAAGCTGATGGCTGAGAAAGGTTTCAGATAGGCCTCCATTGGTATTCAGTACATTCCCACTGACAAGACCCATAAAGGCACTAAACACATCGATACAAAGTCCATCTCACTATCTCACTACAGTGGCTGTACAATAATTTTACAATGCAACGAAAATAGTTATTGTGCGCACAAAAATCAATAAATAAAGTCATAAAATGCATCACTAATTACTCAAGTGGTACCTAGTCATTATGAAGGAGCTACTAGTTGTCTGGACCATTATTTAAAATTGGAAAATATGTTTTTTCACTTTAAAATAATGGTTCAGGTCACCAGTAGTCCTTGAAGAGTGATTGGGTACTTAAGTAATTAGTGATGCATTTTATTACTTTATTCATAGTAATAAAGGACAATTTTTAAGAACTATTAAGCCCCTTTCACACTGCACGTCGGACCTGCAATATTCCCGGAACATTGCCGGGTCGCCTTTTGTGTGAAACCAACCACGTCCCAGAATTGATTACCGAATTGAACCCGGGTCGGGGACCTAGTAACATTGCGGGGTTCAATCCGGGACGAGCGCTGTGTGAACAAAAGCCAAAACTAATGCCGCAACGTGTTCGTAGTTATCGTGCGACTCCTAGAGCTTGTTTTTTCAATAATACAACCCTGCAGTGCCAGAAGAGCTAGTCTGTGTTTTAAACGCAGAGAGTGTTCGTATACAAAAGAAACTAAAATTAAACAAGCAGAAACGTGCGCAAACTGGACACAAGTCGAGACCACGGAGCTCCTTACTATCCGCTCGCCATTATACGTCACATCTGGATGTCACGTGTCAACTCGATCCGTGACCGTTACGGGTTGTGTGTGAAAGCTCACATATTAGGGTATTTCGCTGGCAGTGTGAATGGACCAAATCTAGCGGCCCGGGAACAAATGCCGGGTCGCATTATCCGTGTATTTGCCGGAATCGTAGTGTGAAAGGGGCTCTAGTGATCTAACAATGGCCTACCCAAATTGAAAAGCTTCCCACACACACATACAGTGGTCTAAGTTCAAAATGTTGATGTAATTTACCAGGAAACCTTTTAAAGTTGCATAAAACACTGCTAAAAGTCATAAACATCTAAGTATATGTTGTCTAAGCTGTAATAACCCCCCCAAAAAAGTAGGCGCTTTTTTTTGTTTGTTTTTTGTATAAATTCATTTTTGAAAGTGTTTAACTCAGGCCCTGTGTGCTCTAGGACCCTGTAGACAGTTTGGGCTATTTCTACTAAATTCTAGAAAATAGTGGAAAAAAGAAGTTTGTCTGTGTCATGTTGTATGCAAGGTTCAAATAGGTCTGAAGGGATAACCCCCCCCCCTTTCCCCCGACCCTGCTACCTCCCTCCACCACCCCCTCCCACCACCATATACAGTGATATAAATGCACTATCCCAGTTTCATTAAATTAATTATACATGCTGAAAACAGCCCAAACTGTCTGCAGGGTCCTAGAGCACACAGGGCCCGAGTTACACACTTTCAACAATGAATTTATATATAAAAATCAAAAAGCACCTTTTTTTTGGGGGGGGGGGGGGGGTTTATAACTTAGACAACATACAACATATACTTACAGGTTTATCAGTTTTAGCAGTGTTTTATGTAACTTTTAAGGGTTTCCTGTTAAATAACACCAACATTTTGAACCTAGACCACTGTATGTGTGTATGGGAGGCTTTTCAATTTGGGTAGGCCAAATCCAGGCAGAAATGGCACCAGAGTAATTTAGTGTAAATACATTTCTGTGTCTAAAATAAATGCCAAAGTCAGGGCCGTGCACAGGGGGGTGGCCCGGTGGCTAGAGCCACTGCCCCTTTGCCCTCATCGGCTAAGGTGCCCCTCTTGCCCTCTTCCCTCCCTCACCCCCAGAAGATTCCCATAAAAGCACCCTGTTCCGCTAGAAACCCACTCATTTCGCTAGTCCGTTCCGTGTTTTCCCACTCGCTCCGCAGCATCGTTCAAAGTCTGTTGCTGTGTCCGCTCTCTGTGGAGACGGCAGTTCAAAAATGTCGTCCCATTAACAGGTATGTTACAAACTACAATCCACATTACAGACAGTGGTTGATCAGCAGAATTAGTAGTTTTGTAGTTTGTTTTAATTCAACATTGCAAACATGGATTCAAAGCTCCAGCATGCCAGCATGTATATCATCCTACACTGTTTACTGAATATTTATCTGAAAGTTTGTCACTCCTAAAATATATTTCCGATTATAATACATTTTATGAGTTAATACTAGTATCTTTAACATGCAATGTTTTAAAAAGACCATATTGATACACAATTAAAAAAAAAGGTAATAAAGGATATAAATATAAAACAGGCTACAATAGAGCTAAATGCACACCCTAAGAAAAATGTGCTTTTAATCATGTCTAAGGTCATACTTGTGCAAAAAAAAAAAAAAAAAAAAAAAAACTCTCTTTAGCAAAGTTTGCACAGTTTTCTGTTTGATTTGATGAATACAATAGTTTATTATTGTTCAGTAAAATAATGTTAATATAAAAATATTTTTCAAATACAGAAACTATTTTTAAGTAAATGATCTGAAAACACTGAATGGATGAGATCCCATAATAATTTAATAAAGTTTTACAATAGTAACAACTAAAGATATATGCCTATGATTATTGTCATATTTTTATTATAAATATGATAATTATCTCTAAGGTGGACACCCAACTTAATATATGATATTTACCATTTGAATCATAACCATGTCATGTCAACAAACTTTTACATATTCTGTTATTAAAAAACAGTTGTGTATGATTTACAAAAATCATAAATATCTTTGTCTCAAAATATATTCAATAATTTTAATGATTCTCATTTGCTACTTAAATCTCCAATAGAAAAAAAAAAGAAATCAAATTAGCGCAGAATCAACTTTTGGGAAGCATAATTACAGCAACATACATTGAATTAGCATTAAAGCCAGTTGTATTTACAGTATTGTAAAAGGTTTGTAATTCATTCTCTATATTAAGATGATTCTCAACCCCCTCATAGTGCCCCTTTTATTTTAGTTTGGGCCACTGCCCCTCAAAATGTCTGTGCACGGCACTGGCCAAAGTGATGTATATCTCCAGAAAGTAGAGACGTTCAAATGGTGCCGCATATGACATCATAGCTCCTCCACAGACATTTAAAATTAAAAATTATTTACATGACAATGTCATTCCCGACCCTGTACAGGGTCCACAGAGTTTAAGTGGTTAAAATAATGGTCCAGATCACTAGAAGTTCCTGCATAATGACTAGGTAAGGTAACACTTAAGTAATTAGTGATGCATTTTATGACCACATTGAGAATAAAAAAGACAATTTCTCACATCTCGGACATGTTAATGTTGTGATTAGTAATTAATTAGTAATTCTTTATCATTTTTCCTTGTTACCTGTTAGTTAGTGACGCCAGTCGAATTCAGTAATTATTAATTACCTAATAAGGAACTTAGTCCTGAATTCAATATTCCTTGTTTCTGTATTAGTTAATAGTAGTAGCTGAAGTGTTAATGTACTCATTAGCCTGCATAGTTATCTATTAATAATGGACCATTATTCTACCGAAAATACATAGCCGACTCCCCAGACCAATGTTCAATTTTAAATTGAGCTTGGTCTGGTGATAGCCAGACAACCAGTAAGCTTAAACTTGACATAAAAGTGTCCCTCAAATCTGATTGGTTGTTTGGAATGTTGATCTAAAAACATGTTGTACTTGGTCAAATCAGGTTCTGCAACCTTTGTGATATTCTGGTCTTTAGATATGTCTCTGGTCCCTTCTTCGATTTAAGTCCATGAGATGTTGTGCATGTTCTACCCCCTTTATACGCACTGCTAATAAAAGTATGACTGACAGCCACAGTGACACCTCTTCAGTGCTGATGTCATAAACAGACCTGCTTATTGCCAGGGGACAGAGATGTGCTCAGGCGGTGTGCGGGGAAATGTTGTTGTGACATTAAAAAACGAGTGGTAAGATTTCACCTGACAATTTCCTGAACAGAGTGACCGTACTCTCATATCTTTATTTCCGCACTTTTATGTTTTCTTATGACATATTCTAACTTTGGAGGTGAGATAATACTGCCTCTGAATGATAGGAAATGAGAAATGGGCTTTAGAAAAACAAGTCGTGACAAGACAGAATCCAAATATATTCTTATGTAATATATCTTCAACAAATACAAACAAGTCTCTTGTTTTGGGGTGTTTATTAGTGACAATCGGAGATTGGTTGTATTTTATTTTCTATATATATATTTTATTTTTAATAAATACACTTTATTTCAAATTTATGCTAGATGTAATTTGACATGACCACAATTTTTAAAATCCGTATTTTGCTGAGTCTTACTGACTTATTGAATTTGTGAAAAAGCACACTACACTCAAAAGTTTGGGATCAGTAACATTTTAAACAAGCTTTTTCTTTTTCTTATGCTTTTTTAAATGTTAATATAAAAAGTCATATTTCATTTTAACTGTTCGTTTTTATTGTGTCATTTTTAACATCTTTAAAATGCAATTAATTCCAGAATGACGAAGATGAATTTTCAGCATTATACTTTAGTCTTCAAAGCCACACAATCTTTCAGAAGTCATTCTAATATGCTGATTTGGTAGCCTGACAAGCCAGATCCACATCAAGATGTTTGGTCTGGAAACTCACCATAGACAGGGCTCAATCCGAGGGGTGGGATAAACGGTTGTCTTTCAAACTCCCTCTGCACGCGATATGATACGGTACACACCAACCAGAGCAACGAAGGTGAAGCAGAGCTTGTTGATAGATTAAACATTCGCCGTATCCGGTCGGCAAAACTCCGAACACATCTTCCCTTTTTAAGAATGACTTCAGTGTGGTTCTTTGTTCTTTTCTCAGAGAAAAGCTCAACTCCAAGTCTTCCAGAGTCGTGGTCAAAGCTGATTCGAAAGACCGCCGCTCGCCAGTTTCTGTGTTTACTAGAAGCACGCAAACGCAACTCAGCTGTCGTTATTATGGCCCTGCCCACTGACTCTATACACGATGTGATTGGCCCGGCAAGAGTTAAGGGATTAGGGATTACAGCTCAGAAGGGTTTTGAGCAAGCCTGCAGTCTCCCTCTCATTTACTGAAGGTTTCGCGCCTCGATCTCACCCAGGTGACCGGTCCCAGTATAGCAGCCCCTCTGTGTTTTCTAATGGACGTGAGGCAAACTAAATAATAAAATTACACTTCAAAAATGTTTCCCCAAAGTTAGTTTATGTCACTGAAGGCAGTTATCATCACGATGATTTCATTTCAGGTGTTCGTTTTAAAAATAAGTTTACTTTGAGTTAGTTATTTGATGCTATAAAAACGGGGGGTGTGACGTCATGATTGACAGCTGAGACTGACGGCTTCTCTGAGTGAAGTTGTCACTGAGGCACTAACGGACTTTTTTCGAAATTTTTGGGTGCAGATTAGAGCTTTAGCTTTAATTTCTACATTTCCATAACTGTTTATTTCACACCAACATTATTTATTGTTCTGCATCTGCGAGAGTGTGGGCGGGCTTTTGATATCGTGACTGTACTTCCTGCTCTACTTCCTGCGCTCTACTGCGCAACTCCGGTCCCGAAATCGCTACTGCGCAGACTCGGTCCCAAGATGTCCGCGCCGTGCAAGGGCGCCTGAAAGCTTCAAATCTGCCAAGCGGAAACGGATGATGTCGAGTCGTCCATATTTTTTTACGGTCTATGGTTTTGAGAGTTGCTTGACGACACTTGCGGGCAGATTAGATTTGCTGCCGCTAGGGTGCGTCTAGATTTCTAGGCTACTGATTTGGTGCTCAAGAAACATTTCTTCTTATATCAATGTTGAAAACAGCTGTCCTGCTTAATATTTTCGTAATATATTATTCTTCGATAAATAGAAAGCTCAGTTAGAAAAGAACAGATTTTTTATTCAAAACAGAAAATTGTTACTGTCACTTTTAATCAATTTAATGTGCCCTTGCAGAATAAAAGTATTAGTTTCTTTCTTGTTCTTTAAAAATAAATTTACTGGCCCCAATATTTTGAACAGTAGTGTATTTTCATCAGCTGAATTATTAACACCCACTGTCTATTATTTCACAAACAACACAAAGCCTGAAAATGTCATACAGTATAAATGAGAGGGGGAAAAAAACACTTTTGAAGGTTTAAAAATATCTTATTTATTTATTATCAACAGAAATGAAGTAACTGCTGCCCCCCTTCAACACCCTCTCATTCAGTAAACTCCACTTCCTCTTCTGTTTATTATGCGAATATTAGCCCAGTGACCTAAATCTTCCAATGGAGGGTGAAACTGCTCTAGACGGTTGTTTGCCAGGCGGCGTGTTAGTGTTGGTTTGGTGAACATCTCCAGACATGTTGAATCCAAACGAGCAGCTGTGTTCTTGAACTCCAACCACTCAGTGAAACGATGTACAGCATGTGATACAAACATGCATTGAGATGTATTCAGTGTGTATGTGTGGGAGAGCACGTCTGTCAATGTCACTATTTAAAGAGGGAACCAGATTACAACATTCATTTGGCTGAGACAAATTAGTTTGGAATCCTTTTCTTATGCCTGACAGTTCAAAAATAATTCTGCGCTTGTATTTTGAGGTTGTTGATGGTAATGAATGTGGAAGTGCGACCTGCAGCGTTTACATACGTAGCATAATGCATTCAGGTCTATGAATGGTTGTGATGACTCATGCTAATTAGCATTTAGTCAAATTTGACCTTTGCATGAAATACATAGAGCTCTGGCATTCACCACTCCAACGCTGAACAGTACAAGCAGCACCATCAAGCTAAAACCGATGCCATTATTATCATTTAACACTTGGGTTAGTTCACCCAAAAATGAAATTTATGTCATTAATGACCCTAATGTCGTTCCACACCCGTAAGACCTCCGTTCATCTTCAGAACACAGTTTAAGATATTTTATATTTTAGTCCGAGAGCGTATCTAAGTGTATGCACACTAAACTGTCCATGTCCAGAAAGGGAATAAAAACATCATCAAAGTAGTCCATATGTGACAACAGTTAGTTCATTAGAATCTCTTGAAGCATTGAAAATACATTTTGGTCCACAAATAACAAAAACTACAACTTTATTCAGCATTGTCTTCTCTTCTGTGTTTGTTTTCAAGCCTTAAAGGTGCCCTGTGTAAAAATTGAGGTAAAAATATCCAAAAAATGACCTACACGCATCAAAAGAATGAGAAGAAATAAGGGCGATGATGTCGTTAAAAATGTCAAGTTATAGTGCTTAATTAGCAGTAGCATCACCAGCCCCGGCCCGACAGGTGTCGTAATACCAGTCTCGGCCATGGGAGGCGGTATGCAGGCAACATAACCACCAGCCCACCTGGTGTACTTGAACCTGATGTCAATCGTGTGGAAAGTACTGCCCACTACTTCATTTCAGTTCAGGGAAGAGAGTGGACGGATGGCTGAAGCCCTTGGTCTCTTAAATGTATCTGATATGATAAAAATAGCTGTTTTTACCTGACCGGAAAAAGCGGAAGTGCGGGCGCCCGGCGACTGTGTCCTGTCCCGACATAATAAAAGTCCCGGTACTCGCAAGCCGTTTAGAATAGGCGCCCTCCAGTGGATCGCGTGTCAAACTGTCAAACTGCTGAAATCACGTGACATTGGCGATCCGAATTGAATCCGTTTGAATCTTTATTTGAGGTTTGAAAACAAATGCGGAAGAGAAGACAATGCTGAATAAAGTCGTAGTTGTTGCTATTTTTGGACCAAAATGTATTTTCGATACTTCAAGAGATTCTAATGAACTAACTGATGTCACATATGGACTACCGTGATGATGTTTTTATTCCCTTTCTGGACATGGACAGTATAGTGTGCATACACTTCCATACGCTCTCGGACTAAATATAAAATATCTTAAACTGTGTTCTGAAGATGAGCGGAGGTCTTATGGGTGTGGAATGACATTAGGGTGAGTCATTAATGACATAAATTTCATTTTTGGGTGAACTAACCCTTTAATGCTATAATGCAATGACAAATAATTTCTGAAATGTTCTGTGTAGGCCATTACTTAAATCAAGCAAACTCATTTTTAAGTTCTGAAGTATTTAGTACAAGCTCAGTGGGGTTTTAATGGGTGGAACTGTATACTTTGTAGGTGGACAGTACTAAGCAGTAAAACACTGACATTTCTTGATAGTATTGTAATACAGATTTCCCATTATGGCATTAAATCCTAAAACAATAACACAACTTTGAAGGCTTTTTGGCAACATGTCAGTGTGGGTTTTTGCATCCACGACTTAAGGCTTTTTAAATTTGAAATCCTACTTTAAGTTCCTTGGAGTGCTATTTTATATTGAATAACACAACTTTGTTTTGTTCTTAAAGGATTAGTTCACCCAAAAATGCATCCAAATTCAAAAACTCATCCTCACTTTGTTCCAAACTGGTTCATCTTTGAAACACAAATAAAGAGTTATATTGACGATGTTTGAGGGGCTCTATATATGTGCATCCTTCGATATTTCTATGTGAATAAAATCCTATATTAAATGTTTATTATAAAGTGATCACGTCTCTTCAGAAGACTTGAATTAAACCACTCGATTCATCTAGATTTCTTTTACAGTCTCTTTTTGAAGTATCACAGTTTTGGTGAAATTGACTTTTATTGGAGCTAAAGGAATGTTTCCATTTGTGTTTTGAAGATGAACAAGAGTCTTGGGGGTTTTGGAATCATATAAGGGTGAGTAAATTATGACAATTATATTTTTGGTGGAAAAATATGCCTTTTAAGTAAATCTCTTCTGAAGACTATAACCCAGCATAGCCCAGCAAAAATGTCCTGGATTTTGCTGGTCTGGTCCTTGTGGAATTCGACCCTGAAAGAATTCTATATTTCACTTTAGACCACCATCGAGTGTTTGTATTAGTTTCCTGTCACGCTATTCTCAAATTCTAACTTGTCAGCAGTGCTATTTCAGGTGAAGCTGGTTAATGTTACCGGTCAAGCTAGTTAAGTAGCTTGTGGGTTTACCAGCTCGCCATCATTCCATGTCAGCCATCCCAGGCCTATTCATCAAGGGATGATGGCTTTTAGGTTAGCTTGAGGATCACAAGGAATACAAGGAATTTCTGACCTGTAAGGTTGCCAGAATAATAATCATACACGGTGTGTTAATAGGCCAGAGGAGAACTAGCACCCCGACTGAGTCTGGTTTCTCCCAAGGTTTATTTTTCTCCCTCATGCCCTGATGAAGTTTTGGTTCCTTGCCACTGTCGCCTTTGGCTTGGCTTGCTCAATTGGGGACGCTAAAATTATGATCAAAGTTATTCAACTAATTACACAAATAAAATTTATGAATTAGGTTTTAATTAATTCTATAAACTATAATACAGATCTGCCAACATTGTCGCTATATGATAAATTAAAATAAGCTTAGTCAATTCTAGTCAGAATATGAGTCTGAAACTCCATTGGGCTGTGATTATGGGGCGTGTTTCAACCGAACCAGGAAAGACATCAATTGGATAGACCTACAACCAATCAGAGCAACGAAGCGACGCATTGTCAAATGTCAACATACCGGTAGTTCAACTGCACTGTGTTGCCAAGACTGCGTTTTTTTCCCTGCGGGTTGTTTTCTATGTCCACGGGTTGAAGCAACTATTATGTGATATATAGCCCCATGAATGCGAATTTTAGCAGGCAACCTTGCCAAAATAACACACATTTTACCCCCCTAACGTCATTTTTCCCCCGGAGAACCCCCCGAGAAGCTATTGTTTAGGGCTAGTAGTTGGCGGGTTTTGTTGTAAAAACTTGGCAACCCTGTCTGCACGCGCGCTGAAATCAGGCTGGAATACACAATCTTTGCCAGTGTTGTAAAAAAATAACATAATTTAATGATACAGAGAGTACTTACCCAACATGATCATCATTTCTGAGAGAAATTGTGAAGGTGAATGCATATACAAACAAGCTCTCCGTTTAGGATTCAAACAAATATAATCCAAGCCCCTTTGATGACGTACGTTACTGTTGATCATCTGTCCATCGTCTAAAGCCCGCCCTGATGATTTCATTGGTCCGAACAGTTTCTGTTCGGGGATAATTACCCCTCTATGGAGCAAGGCCAGACAGAACTGCCCGACCTAAACATTTTGTGGGCGGGGCTAAATTCGGCTGGCATCCAGGCTAAAATAAGCTGATAACATCACTGTTTTCTCCAGAACGACTGTACAGCCAAATCTAATTTTGTTGCAATATTATCCTGTTTGACACTGTGAAGCTGCTTTGACACAATCGTGATTGTAAAAGCGCTATATAAATAAAGTTGATTGATTGATTGACAAGTAGAAAAGCCCAATCTCTATTTGCTGAAATATTTATATTTGAGCAGCATTTCCATGCAGTTCAAAGCTGAGCTGTCCATAATTCATACTAGGTCTATTATTTTTGGGGTTGAGGAGGGGATTGTTGATTGTGTCGTCCTGTACAGTTGCCTTCAGCTGTGGACAAAAATAAAGTAGTCCATAAACGTCCAGCCAACCGAAAAAAGCTCGGGTAAGATGCTAGAGCTCACTTTAAATGCATGTGCAATCATTGCTAGCATTCTACCAGCATTATCAGCAGATCTCTAAACCGCAGAACTGATGCCATGTTTGATTGATGCATTGTTTTGTGCCCTTGGATTCTTCTGGTTTTATCCATGCCCAGGGCTTTTGTGATACCTTTAACTCTGCACCTGTCTTCGTGTGATGCATTTTATCTGTGACGCCTGCAATGACATTTGGTTTGTGCTTTTGTGGGGGTGGTGAGAAACACAAAGAAAAGTCTTCAAATGATCCCACTCAATGAATGATACTCAGTACAGGGCTGACGCCACAGTCATCCGAAAATAACCCTCACAAACATGTTGTAACATGCTATCATCCCACTGAGAAATCCATAGGCATATTAATCGCATCCCCCTCTCGCCCTCCCTGCTCCTAAACCTATTTTTGTCCTTTTATTCAGGGCCACTCTAAGAGGTGGCGTTATTCACACCATCTCCATCACTTCCCCCCTCCGCCTCCCCTTGCTCCTCTGAACACCCCCTTAAAACATGAGCACATAGTACAGTCCAGCTACACTCTTGCTCATCCCTCTCGCTGCTCTCACTCTCTCCATATAAGGGCAAAATGCATTGAGAAAGAGCGGGAGAAGGGGCCGTACCAGCTCTCAGCGGCAGGCAGGGGGACCGGCGTTCTGTGGAGAGAGAGAACGTGCAGAGGTAGGGAGGGAATCAATGGTTCTGAAAGGACAGCGCCTCAATGTTCCCTATGAGAGCAGGAGAACATCTAGTACAGACTCAGAGCGCTAGTCTGAATGAGTGAAACAGGAAAGACACTAACATGGCTCAACGATTAGTCATAACTATTGGTCTTTTATAAACTTTTCTCAGTTTCTATGTTTTCTCAGTTTCTGTGATAACTTTAGTAGCGGGCTTTGCCAAGACAAGCATCACTTTAGCTATTGTTTATACATTAGTGAAAGCCTTAGGATTCGTGAATAGGCACTCATCTATTAAATTATCAGATTAGAGGAAAAAATCCCATACCTCATACTTTTTTTGGGTTGAGGTTGGCTCTCTTGACTTGACCACTCAGGACACTTGAGCAACAGCCTAGAACACCCTGATAAATGCCCTAAAATGACGACAACAACAACAACACAAAAAACACATAGAAACAGCCTTGTAAACCCGAGCTACTGCCCAGAAAACCTAGCAACCCTTTACCAACGCCCTATCCGCTTGTTAAGTCGTGACGTAAGGAACGCCGTTTCTGAGTCCAAGCCTCAACTCGTTTCACTTGAGAATGCCATCAACGCCCGTTTATGAGCGCTATTTATTCATATTAAACATCAAACGTTTAAAAAAGTTTAACATTTTAAATACTTACAATCTACACAACAGTCTCTGTGCTCACAGCGTCACATACATATATATTTTAACGATTTAAAAAAGACGAATCACTGTCTGGCCATCTGGAATTTTGGTATGGAGAAAAAGGTTATGATTATAGCTTTTTTTGTAGTATTACACCACATTGTGTGTGTATATTAGCACCTTTTGTAGTTTTTCTTGTGGTATAAAATGGACCCGGAAGCGCTGCCGCATAACGTCAGCCATAACAACCGGATAAACCCTATAGCAACTAGAACACATTATAACTGCCTAGCAGTATCCTGGCAATCACCTATAGAACCCACTATACATGCCCTAGTAACCACCCAGAACACCCTACAGTAGCAACCATCTAGCAACGTCCAATGCTCTAACCATAACCTAGCAACAAGCCAGAACACCACAACAGCTTCCTTTCAATCACTACCGAGAGCACGCTAAAAATGCCTTAGCAAATATACAGAACACCTTAACAACCACTAAAAATACCCTTGCATTACCATAGCAATCGCATAGAACACATTAATAATGCCCTAGCAACTGCTCAAAACACTCTAGCAACCACATAACAGCACCCCGTAAATGCCATGGCAACCAGTCAGAACACCCTAATATCTGCTTAGCAATATCCTTGCAACCACCTAACACCCTATAAATGTCCTAGCAACTGCCCAGATTGGCTTTGCAACCATCTATTACACACAACCAATACTTGTTTCTGGTTGATCAATCGCGCATTCCAGCGGTAGGTTATTCCTAGATAACAACCGCCAAAGTGAATAACACACCACTCATCCGGGTACTACGAGTTATCTTGACCGGTACTACTTGTATTCTAAACGTTTAACTCCGCTGTCGACTGTCTTGTGCCATCTGTGACTGAAAAACACTTAACCATCATGGGTTGCACAGGTTACAATGGAAGACTTCAAGGAGTTAACTCCAACATTAAAATTAGCCCATGATTTACCCACCCTCTAGTCATCCTAGGTGTGGGAGATGTTCTTCTTTCAGACGAATACAATCAGAGTTATATTAAAGTTCTTGCTCTTCCAAGCATTATAATGGCAAAAAAAATATCCATATTTAAAACTATATAAAGTAAAGTTTTGGCCGATCGCCTTCCGTATTCAATTTATGGGAAAAGTGTTGAAAGTGCCTCTGCAGTTCAAAAGGGTTTACGCTACCAGTTATGCTTGTCAGATGTAGGGTAAGCATCTTGAATTGCGAGAAGGCACTTTCAACACGTTTTCCACAGAAGGCAATCGGCCAGAACTTTAATATATAAAGTTTTTAATATGGACATTTTCATTACACAAATGTATAAATTCGCTCCAGAAGCCCCCAGAGTCGTGTGAAACACGTTATTTGACGGACAGATGCATTTTTTATGGATTTCAAAAATAGAGCAACAGATACTGCTATTTTAAAGCCTGGATGCAGGACTTTTTAAATATAACTCTGATATTATTCATCTGTGTATACACATAGGATGACTTGAGGGTGAGTAAATCATGGGTTCATTTTTATTTTTAAGTCAATTTTCCCTTTCAGCATTAATTTCAACATATATGATAAAATCTTCAGCAAGATAAAGGCTTAAAGCAGTTTGGAAATGTTTTTCTTCGCGGAAGCTTCGCGGAACAGCTAATAAAATATTAAAACTCAAGACAATATTTCATGTCTAATTTACTTGACAAGTTAATAAGCAGGATTATCACAGGTATCACGGTTATTATCACAGAATAAACCCCTTCAGAGTGACGCAAGACCTCTCCGCTCTGTTGGGGTTTATTCTGCGATAACAACCGGCTGGATGTGCATTATCCCTTACGTAACACCCTTTAATTGCCCTAGCAAACAGCCAAAACACCCTATAATAATGCATAGCAATACCCTATTATTATTATGATATTTTGATAAACAAAATATGTTGACCCAGGAACTCGGCTAAACAGGCTGCCAATTGCGCCTGAGGCAATCAGAATACTCATAATACATATTCTCACATAGGCATTTGTTCCAAAAATGTCATTATTATTAGGCCGCTCCCCAGGGCAAATTTTTAAAACAGTATTTGCATATGTGTGCCACATGCTTTTTCAGGTGGATGAATGCATGTGTGCCTGCACAGTACATTTTGTTGTGACAGATTGACCATATCAAATTAGAGCTCACTGTACCGGCTACGTCTTCCCACGCAACACCGCTGAGATCAGACACACATTAGTGCGGATAATGAGGGCTGCCCTCATTGTAACACCTGAGTGCTGACAGAATCTTCTCCCAGATGCCACACGCTCACAGATCAAAAAGGACAGACCTTCACATCATCATTTATACATTTCAGCCTCACTTAGAGCACAGATAAGGAATTCAGGGTATGACACCACATTTTGCTATATGCAAATACATTCTCGTGCAATTCTTAAAGGGGTTGCTCTTGTTCATCCAAAAAAGAAAATGTAAATTATGTAATTTCTAACCTGTATTTCTGTCTGTCTTCTGTGAAACAAGAAACAGCTTTATTTGGCACCCTCTCCCTTACGCTTGCCATCCCAAAATATAAGACTGATTTCGTAGCTTTTGTTACACTCCTGGCAAGACGTCTAATTTTAATAAATTGGAAATCGTCTACACCCCCTACTCATCCGTCATGGATTAAAGGGGGGGTGAAATGCTGTTTCATGCATACTGAGCTTTTTACACTGTTAAAGACTTGGATTCCCATCCTAAACATAGACAAAGTTTCAAAAACTAATGTTGGACGTTTGATAGAGTATTTCTGTGTCAAAAATACTCCTTCCGGTTTCTCACAAGTTTCGGAGAGTTTTTTCAGAGTATGGCTCGGCTTGACGTTAATAGAGTGGAAGGTCCTTGTCTGGGCCGTACGGGCTCTTCTCCCGGTAGGGTGCGCGCGTGTGACTAGAGAGAGAGAGGAAATGCTCGCCCATAAACCCTCTGCGCCGCGCTCCACTTTATTCCTATGGGTGACATCAAGCGACTTCAACACTTCAGCACAGCATTCCGGGAAGGCAGCGCTGCATTTGAACCGATTTGAGCGCAGAAATGACGGGAAGCTTCACAACATCGCTTCAGACGCGTCGCAAAGTGGATTTCCACAGCCACTGCTGTCTCCGGACTTTACCAAATCATACCAAAGAAGTGTGTTTTTGACGGAGCGGTCCCAGCGATAAAGGTTCGGTCCTGCTTTGGAAGCAGCCGGTGAGTAAAACTGCTTCAAATGTCTGTGCTGTTGGCTATCGTCGCGTGAGTAAACATCAGTGACCAACACGATTGTGTGCTTCGTCATTCAAATGCGCTAACGTTACTCCATTGTTGTTCTATGTATAATGTTACACTAGTCTGACGTGCAAAACCGTTTTGCTTGCTACTGCTAAGGTTTAGTCGCATACAATAGTCCATAAACCGAATCATGTCCTCATAAACTGCGAGTAAAGACACACAAATGTCGACAGGCCACTAAATACAGTACATACCACAGAGACGGACGTCCTGCTGTTGCTGTTTTTCCTGTTCAATTTATTTCAGCCTCCGAATGATTCTGGATCATATCTATTAGCTGAGATCGATAGCCATGGGCTTCTCCACGCTTGAGGACGTCACCGCTTTGCACACTCGTCATTCTTTAGCTCCGCCCACACGATACGCCTCCAGCTGCTCGTTTTTTTCCGGGAAGACTCGGTACAGCCTATATTTCTTTTATAAATATAATAAAACTAAAGACTTTTCGGAGATATGAAGGATGCAATACTACTCTATAGGTATTCAAGATTGACATGAGATTGACTGAAACTGAGTGTTTCACCCCCCTTTAAAAATATTTTTTATTTGATCAAACTAGAAAAAATCCGACACAAGGAAGGGATCTTCTGATAACTTCTATAAAAATTTGGGGTCCTTTCCTAGATTGTGTAGGAAAGTGAATGTTATTAAACTCCGGTTTATTGATCTCCTCTGGCATTTAAGAATATCTTCTTACACCCGTGATTCTAATTTCTAAATTCTAATTTAGTTTTTTTGGATGACAAAGCTTTTAATGGTTATTTTTATTTACTTTACTATCATTATTTATTTCATCTGTATTATTCTATTTATTTAAAAAAAAAAAGTTGTTCTTTTTTTTCTCTCCTCTTCTCTTTTTTTATTTTTTTAAATTTTTTTTAGTTGCTGTTCTTCTGTTTATGTGTGTACTTCTACTGTCATTTTATTTTCTTCCTCCTTCTATTTGTAGTTCGTTCATATATATATATATATATATATATATATATATATATATATATATATATATATATATATATATATATATATATATATATATATATATATATATATATATATATATATATATATATATATATATAGTAATTAATTCAATAATTTACATTTTTGGGTTTTGTGAACTAACCCTTTAAGCACAAAATTGTGATGTATTAACCACCCTTTTACACAAGTAGGACATGTTCCTATTAACCCATCATATAGGATAAGTCATGATGAAGGTTAGCGATAGGATTGTGTTTTGATTGATGGAACGTGTAAATCCTCTTCAGCAAATAAAACTTCCACCGATAAGACTATGTGAATCATCTTTTAATTTTATGATTTATATGGTCACTCAAAGAATTTTGAAACCTTTTATTGCCTTTTATTTCACATAGTTTAATTCTTGTGCACACTTATTGTGACTGACCTTTGAATAGTGTATTTAATGACTCTGATTCTCCTGTAAATTCTGCTGTATGCAGTTTAGAGGTATCAGTTTTCTCACTGTATTGACTGTACTGGAGCTGGCCTGTGAGAATACAGCTGGGATTAATGTTACTGCACCAATATCATCTCTAGTCTGCCCACAGCATCTCAGACTGCTGCAGAGTCTTTGTGTGATAGTTAAGGCCTGTAAGTATATCGCATAGTTTATTTATGTGTTTATCTCATGCTTACACATTCTTAATCCTCTCTGTCTGAGAATAGAGTTAAGTAATTGAGTACTCTGTAAGAAGGCTGTGATAACATGTGAATTAGGGGTGGTGGCAGCTCCTTTTGTATCATATTTAACATAATTCTGAGTAAACAAAACATGTTATCAGAGTAGGTTGACATGAATCTTTTTCAAAGTAATTCTAGGTAACATGAGTGGCAGAGATTGTTGGTAATAAAACAATAGTCACCGTTTACACACAATAAATGTTTTGTCTGATTGTTGTTGTTTTTTCCTCACATTATTTTTACCGTCTGGATGAGAGGAGAATATGAGGATCTAGGGCGAGGCTGAGAGTGAATTGGCACTGTGGGTGTGACAGTGTTTGCTGGTTTTTACTTGCTTGCCAAGTGTTTGATTGTGGGTAGTTGTAAAATGGAGATGGTTTGTGTAAGTTGGTTTGTGTGAGTATGTGTTGGGTGGTTTTATTGTGGTGAGGTAAAGGAACTAGAGCTCTGGGGGATCTCAGCTTTAATGATGCACTACAGATGCAAATCTGTTTAGTCACAGGTTCCATGAGGGAGGCAGCCGGAGGAGGTCTGGGAGTTAAACCTCAACTAACTCTATTAATGTGTATTATCTCCTTGGTACGGCTCACAAATGTCTATGTGTGTGTGAGGGGGGTGGGACTGTGGAGACCTGGGAGTTCCTTATCTTGACAAAACATCTGCGCTACTAATCTCTATTAACCTGTGGGCTCTCCAAATATACCCACATCTTTTTGGGCTTGCTTCGAGCCTCCAGTAAGAGTCCTGGATTTCAGCGAGACCCTCTAGGGAGACCAGTCTCAGGGAAGAAGTGTCAGGGGGCTGGAATAATGGAGCATTTGGAGATGAGCTTTGAGATACCTTCAGGAATTGCCTGTAAGTGTCATACTCTCATGAAGAAAGTGTGGATTACTTTCAGTACTTGAGAAGTGTGAGATGAATGTCATGAGGGTCTTGACAAGCATCAATATAACAGTATTTTTTTTAGCATACTTCATATTCTTCATTAATATTCATCATACCACCCAGACCTACCAAACATCTAATAACCATCCAGAACACTAGCAATCACCAATCAAAAACCTAGCAGCACTGCAGAACATAATGCTAAATTTTTCAGTTGGCCTAATTGAATTTCTGTGAATTTATACAACTCACAGAAATTCAATTTGACCAACTAAAAAAATTAGATGTGACCAAAATAACTATAATTGGATTATATTACATTTTAACTACACTCTTAAAAATAAAGGTTCTTAAATAGTTCTTTGGCAGGGTGTATGGTTCAATGAAGAATCTTTAAAGGCGTCATGAACTGGCTTTTTTATGTTTTTATACTGTTGTCTGAGGTCAACTAATGACGTTTGTGTGTTTTTTACATCCAAAAACATCATAACTGATAAATAATAGGCTATTTTCTACACTGGTTTTGAGGCTCTCTTCTAAACGCTCGGTTTTGAGGGGCGTGCCGCACTGGAGACTTGGAAGTAAACGCCCACGGCTAGGATTGGATGAGATTAGCATTTTTAATGAGCTTCAGCTCCTTTTCTCAGTTCAGTTCACATGAGGGAGGGATTCATTTGAAAGCGGTGTTCCCGGTCTGCAGTGGTCAGTATCTATCTAAAGAGGAGCAAAATCCTCTTTTGAGGAAGGAACAGTGGTGAACCGGCGGCAGGGTCATGGGTGGCCAAGGCTCATAGATGCACGTGAATGAAGGCTAGCCCGTGCGGTCCAGTTAAACAGACGAGCTTCTGTAGCTCAAAGTACTAAAGAAGTTAATGCTGGTTTTGATAAAGAGGTGACTGAATACACAGTGTATTGCAGTTTGTTGTGTATGGGTCTGCATAGCCATAGACCAGTCAGGATGCCCATGGTGGTCATAATGTTATGCCTGATCGGTGTATATATCCATGGTTCTCAGATGTCTATGTTAATGTTCACATGGCTTGCAGGTAAACAACTAAAATATTTCTTATTTTTAGTATGTATTGTTTTTATTTATTTATTTTTGGCATTTTTATGATTTAATTAATTATTAGCTTTTCATGAACTCCCTAAATCCCTGCAGTTGCTTCACAAAACAAGTTGGGAAACCCTGACTTAATTTAACGTTGAATGCCCTTCATATTGTGGAATATATTTTATATGTGGAATATATGTGTATACTTTCACTTTGTATCTTTATTTCAATATGTTATTAGATTGTCCTATTCAAATCAATATGATAAACATAAGTAATCTAAAAAGTAATCAAAAAGTAGTCAGAATACATTATATGTAATGTAACAGTTTGCATAACTAACTACAATTTTCATCATGTAATTTGCAATCTGTAACGGACACAAATTTGTAAGTAATCTACCCTGCACTGTTTAGGACAGATCTGTCATTGGAGAAATGTGACAGAAAGGCATGATATTCACAGTAGGAGCTGGCACGTTTTCATTCCCACGCATAGAGAAAGAGGGGGAGATAGACATTTGTACAGTGACTCATAATGTGCTTTCATACATCATACCAGCTATAGCTGCCACAGGGTTGGGCACCCACGTACTGAACTGTTTCGAATGCAGAAAGCCTGAGTAAACCTCCGATCATCACACCTCCTGTTATAAAAATATGCACCTTGACACAACATAAACGAGAGGTGGGAAGATGAAGTTAACGGGTGGAAAATGAAGAGAGAATTATAAGGGACACTCTTATTCTGAATCGTGAGACATTGCTCTGTGTACAACAGTTTGTGTGTATGTTCTCATTCTCTCTAGAGAGAGAGTAAAACACAGTCTAACAATGGAAATGTGCCGCCTACACATTTGCACTGGGAAAAAAAAAATCTGTGCATGTGTTCAATTTTGTATGTGCATCATTGGCCCTGCAAAACCTTTTGCTTAAAGAAGAAAGATGATTTAGAGGATTTTTAGTTCTATATGATGTGTTTATGTTTGCATGCATGCACATATGAGTGAATACATGCATGGATAAATGTAATTGTTGGAGTGTATTTATGTGTGCCCATGTGTGTGAATATATGCTAGTTAACAGACTGGAAAAGGCCCATGGTGCGTTTAGGAAAAGCAGCTGCTCCCATTTGGAAATATATTCAGTTTTGTGCTCCACTTCATCACTGTTGTGATTAAAGACAGGCCTGATCTGAACACAGTTAACTGGAGCACTGGGTCAACAATGATCTGCTTATCTAATAAAACATTTTGGCTGTTATTTTAATAATAATTTCTTTTGACAAGATAAATTAAGCCAGTATGTGGCATTGAGAGACTGTCCTTATGAGTAGCCATTGAATCATTCATTCAACCGATTCATTCAAAAGCACTGATTTAATCAGGAACAAATCAAGTGACTAAATGCATCAGAATATGCCTACTTCCCTTTTATATAGTAGGTTAAAAGTATGTGAAAGAGTATGTCCAAATTCATCAAACAGTTGATTAAAGCGACATTTCGCACTTCCAGCAAGATTGCATATCCAATGGACACTTTATGAGGCCATTGTAAATGTCAGTAAAGTGATGCAACTGAGATGCTAGGTCACATGACAGCATAACGAATATAGTATGTCCAATTACATACATACTAAACACATTTGTACTACACAGAACATAGTTTTTCTCAGTCATGAAGCAATTACTTGTAGCTACGTTCTTTATCCGTTCTGGTCCCAGGCCAATAACAAGGAGAGGATGGAGATGGTGGTTTCCTAGGTGACAAGAATGGAGGAAGAACGCTACAAGATCAAGGCTGTATCGCAGGGCCGGCAGGGAAGCTGGACAACCTGAGAGGGAGTTGTCAACCGAAACATCACCTGGGCACACCTGTGGAAGATCCCGCAGGCAAGGCTCAGCTTCCTCATTCGCTCAACCTACAACACACTTCCCTGTCCTCGCAAACTTTAACAGTGGTTCGGAAGTGAAGAAGGCTGCACACTCTTCAATACTTTTAACGTAAGCTTCCAGCACATCTTGTCAGACTGTAAGATCGCGCTCTTCCAGAGACGCTACAGATGGCGCCACGAGCAGGTTCTGAGAAAGCTACCTGAGGTGCTAGAGTGACGTTGACATTGCAGCAAAAGGGTACCACCAGCAGAGAGCCACAAACAACATCAGCTTTGTCACGGAAGACGGGGGGTGAAGAAACAGCTGGACGAGAGAAAGATCTAGACCATTTTCTCCCGACCACAAGGGGTACATGATAGCAGACCTCGACAGTCAGCTCTGTTTCCCGGTCGAGATCACACATACATCTCACCGAATTAAATTCATAGGGGTGTGGTCCACCAAGACAAAGTCTGTGCTCCTCATTGAGCTCACAATACCAGCAGAGGAGGGGATGGAGGTCGCCTACGAACGCAAAATGACCAAGTACTCAGAGCTGGCTGCTGAGTGCCAGGAGGATGGCTGGAAGACCACCATTTATCCAGTGGATGTTGGATGCCGAGGCTATATGGGGCTGTCAACCAACACGCCTATTGAGGGACACAGGAGTGACCGGAGGGAACCTAAAAAAGGTAGTGGAGGTCGCCGAGAAGGGGAGCTTTTGACTCTGGCTGAGGAGGAAAGACGAGCTGGAGAAAGAGCAACTAACCCCGACAACAGCTGCAGAGGGTAACACCTATCAGCTGCAGGGGTAATACGGAGACGTCCCTGTCACTGCTCCACCATGGGAGACGCTCCAGGATTAAAGGAGTGGTGGTTCCTGGCTGATGACCCTGCAGCTGACCCATGGGCACCGGAGGAGGTGCAACCAGCAGCTATGCTTAGCAGGCATTTTATCTACCTCTGCATGTCACTGGGTGAATCATTGAATTATTCACTCAACTGATTTGTTCAATAACAGTAATTCATTTGTGACCCTGGACCACAAAACATAAGGGTCATAAGGGTCAATTTTTTGAAATTGCGATTAATACATCATTTGAAAGCTGAATAGATAACCTTCCATTATGGTTTGAAATTTGGCCAAGATACAACTATTTGAAAATTTGGAATCTGAGGGTGTAAAAAAAGTGAAATATTGAGAAAATCGCCTTTAAAGTTGTCCAAATAAAGTCCTTAGCAATGCATATTTGTACTAATTATATATATATATATAATATATATATACATATATATATATATATATATATATATATATATATATATATATATATATATATATATATATATATATATATATATATATCAACCCATGCAATTTATGACTGGTTTTGTGATCCAGGGTAACATTTAAAAAAAAGCAAATCAAGTGATTTTCTTTGTTAATCATTGACTCATTCACTCAATCTATTTGTTCAAAAACAGAGATGGATTCAAGAATTAAACTCCTGTTTTATCTGAAGTGTTTGTGCATTATCAGTTTATCTTTTTGTGAATGTTTGATTGTCTTGTTCATTGTTCTCTTTTTTAGGGGGTTGCGATCGTGTCTACATGAATATAACATTATGAAAATAACTTTTTTTGGCGTTGCAAGATGCAGTTTGTGAAGTGCTGTGTGTTTTTTTTTTTTTTCAGAACAGTGCCCACAACCTCTTTTTTCACATTCACTTCCCTCTGGGGAAAAACGTCTCTCCCCTGCCGCGCTGGAATCAGCCCGGCCTATGAAAAACTTGAGTCATGATAACTGTGGGAGGTCTTTTATACAGCTGCAAGCTATGAGAATCTTGTGTTTGATGTTGCTTCGCAAAAACATACCCCTTTGAAGCGCATTAGATGCATCTCTCTATCAGATCTGAGGATGTAATGATGGGTACAGAGAGGTATAAAAGCACAGAGGATAAAATGAGGGAAGTGAGAAATAATATCAGGAAGATTGCACACTATCTGTGTCATCTGTGTCCCTCTTCATTAAGCGTGTTCAACCACAATGAGAAAACACACAAACATGCAGAAAGAAACACACTCAAACAGAATTTAAAGCCTTTGTGAAGTCTTCAGTTCCCAGAGGAAAACTGCATTGCTCATAACTCAGGAGACTTAACTCATAAAGTATGTTTAAGTAGCTTCTCTCAGATGTTTCTTCTAAGCATTCTTAGGGGAAGAATTCTTCAATTAGAGGAACTTATCATCTGTTCCCCAGTTTTGAAATAAAAAATGATTCAGTGTCTAGTTTAAAAGCATTTCTCTCTTTAATTGTTAACATGACACTATTTTTACTACTTTTTAACTTCCTTTTTTTTGTGAATTTACAAGAAATGTCTAAATCTGGAAAATCTCAGTTTGCACTTTTCCTAAGAATTTAAAATCATGTTGAAATGAATTCCATATTTGTAATTTTAAAATAAATAAGGAAAAAATAATCACTTCCCCCAATACTTTCATCAGTAAGGACAGAATAGGGACAGTCTGAGGATCACAAAACTCTCATTAATTTAAGATTTTACATGCTGATCTGAGAGAAACGTTATTAGATGTCACTGCCAAACCAGTCAGTATTCATAAATATAATATAATATAAATATAAATTAGATTGTCTGTCAGATAACACATTCTGTTTGAACACAGATATGTTATGTTCTCTTCTGACACTAGATGGGCATATGAGATTACTAGGGTCCATTTCTGCAGCAAAACGAGACACAAATGAGATATTAAAGAGATCTCGTGTGTGTGTGTGTGTGTGTGTGTGTGTGTGTGTGTGTGTGTGTGTGTGTGTGTGTGTGTGTTTTAACCCTCTGACGGTAATTATCTCTACTAATATCACACAAAGCACTAAATTCAGCTTCCATTAAATGGGTCCTAATAATATGATTCTTAATATCCATCAAGTTAATTAGGTCTGACTGCATAAAACAGATGTAGAGTTGATATACACATACACACACCGCTTGTCTGACCTGAAAAAGGGAGATACGATTCTTAAAGGTCACTGCTTAAAAGCCAAGTGTAATGTGCCCTCCTGACCCTGAAGCAGTCGGTCAGTGAATGACGGAGGATGAGAGTGGAGGAATGGAAAGGCAGCTCTTTATGGCTTGTTCAGATCAATACTGTCTTTTCTTTACCTCACCACTCGTTTGACCAGCGTATGTTTCCTTTTTGCTTGTTTAGTTTATCTTATCTGTTTCATCACTCCCTTCAGTCACCTCAGACATTTATCTCTAGTTGTTGTAAACGACTCCGTCCATTAAGAATCTCTCAGTCATCGTCTTTCTTCTCTCAGGACAGCTGTCCTTGGCTTACTCAAAGAAGATGTGGGACAAGGAAGAGAGTGCGATATGACCAGCAACGTTCACGTTATTTGACTATTTATTGTACACTTTATAAAAAAAGGTGCAAAAATAGTACCTTTAAGAGTGCAACAGCGTGTCACTGAGGCAGTAATTTTCCCTAAAAAAATAATAGTAGTATCTTAAAGGTTTAGTTCACCCAAAAAGGAAAATTCTGTCAATAATTACTTACCCTAATGTCGTTCGACACCCGTAAGACCTCCGTTCATCTTCAGAACACAAATGAAGATATTTTTGTTGAAATCCGATGGCTCAGAAAGGCCTTGATTGGCCACAATGACATTTCTTCTCTCAAGACCCATAAAGGCACTAAAGTCGTTTCTATGATCATTTTATGAAGCAACGAGAATAGTTTTTGTGCACAAAAAAACACCCTAAATTACAACTTGTATAGTATTGGGCCGATTTCAAAACAAAATTTCGAACCGTTATGAATCAGTGTATTGATTCATGATTAAATGAATCGATTCAATGAATCAATACGGTGATTCATAACAGTTCAAAACTTTTTTGTTACATTTCACGTTTTGAAATTGCCCCCTACAAAAATGATTGTAGAGCCACTGTAGTGAGATGGGCTTTGTAATGACGTCTTTAGTGCCTTTTATGGGTCTTGAGAGAGGAATGGACATTAATGTCAATGAAGGCCTTTCTGAGCCATCGGATTTCAACAAAAATATCTTCATTTGTGTTCTGATGATGAACGGAGGTCTGACGGGTGTCGAACGACATTAGGGTAAGTAATTAATGACAGAATTTTAATTTTTGGGTGAACTAACCATTTAATACTTATTGCTAGTACTAAACTACTTTTACATTTTAGGCGTAGATAAGATACAAATCTGTCCATTTGAGGGTATTGTCCCAATGACAGCATTTGTATATTTAAATGTATACATTTTGTTTCTGACAGTGCATGTACTGTACAATGGCCTAAATAAGTAAGACACTTAGGTGACAAATTTATGAATAGCCTATACTAAAGGACAATTTCTTAAGTTAAGATTCACTAGGATTCATTTTTCAATTAAAAAAATAGCTCTCCATAAGGTAAGCGCAACAGTTTATGTGTTCAAAAAGTTCAAATAGTATATGGATGTCAAGCAGTGATAGCCTAGAAATCTAGACGTACCCTAGCGGCAGCAAATCTAATCTGCCCGCGAGTGTCGTCTAGCAACTCTCAATACCCTTCTGAGCTGTATTCGCCTAACTCTTGTCGGGCCAAACACATCGTGTATAGAGTCGGTGGGCAGGGTCATAATGACGACAGCCGAGTTGCGTTTGCGTGCTTCTAGTAAACACAGAAACTGGCGAACGGCGGTCTTTCAAATCAGCTCTGACCGCGACTCTGGAAGACTTGGAGTTAAGCTTTTCTCTGAGAAAAGAACAAAGAACGGCACTGAAGTCATTCTTAAAAAGGGAAGATGTGTTCGGAGTTTTGCTGACTGGATACGGTGAATGTTTACTCTATCAACAAGCTCTGTTTCACCTTCGTTGCTCTGGTTGGTGTAGCGCTATCCTATCGCATGCAGAGGGAGTTTGAAAGACAACTGTTTATCCCGCCCCTCGGATTGAGCCCTGTCAATGGTGAGTTTCCAGACCAAACATCTTGATGTGGGTCCGGCTTGTCAGGCTAAAGCAGTGAAAATTAAATAATCAAATGTTGCATATTGTATGATGTTTTTCATTCAGTGTTTTGTTTTGAATATAACAAATGGCATTTATTTGCATTTCTCAAGCAACGCATTTTAAAGGCCTACAAATGCTATGTCTTTGTCCCCGCTGTCATGTGCTTTCATCGCTCTTATGTCTCAGTGTCACGTGAAGGCATCTGCGTTTAACCCTTTTCAGAGGCTTATTATTCTTTTATAATCTGCTGTGGTGCCCTAACAGGGATCTGACACCCCTGAGGCTGTGAATTTGAATGTGAGCGTGTGTGTGAAATGAAGGGGTGCAGCTTGAGTCCCCCACACGCACAATGCTCCATATGGAGACCCGATGGAGAGGAGGGAAAAGAAAGACGCAGATGACCAACGAGTGACACACTCAGTGATTCACACAGAGTAGTAGCGAGCAGCTCCTTGGTTGGGGCGAAGAGGTTTGCTTTGGGATGGAGACGGTCTGGAATTAAACCAGACACACACACGCACACGTTTGTTTTTGTGAAATGTGGGGACATTGCATAGGCGTAATGGTTTTTATACTGTACAAACCATATCTATCCCCCTACACTGCCCCTATCCCTAAACCTACCCATCACAGGAAACCTTCTGCATTTTTACTTTCTCAAAAAAACTCATCTTGTATGATTTATAAGCCTTTTGAAAAGTGGGGACATGGTGTCCTCATATTTCACCCTCTCCTTGTAATACCCATGTCATTATACACATTTGTGTCCTGATATTTTACAAACACACACACACACACACACACACACACACACACACACACACACACACACACACACTTATTAATCCAAAGTCTGCTTTTCACTGATAGTGTTCAAAGACACTTATTACAAAGACAGACTCTTCTGCAGGCCCAGCAGGCGGTTGTCCTGGCACCGCTTCACCTGTGTGTCTGTGCACCGGCCGCTCCAGCCGGGGAGGGAGGGTTGTAAGACAGCTGCCCTCTCTACCACAGCCAGCCTCCTCCTACTGGGTATCAGTCATGGCACCATCCCTCGCTCTTTTTCATTCTGAGCTTCTCCACGTGGCACATTCACTCCAAACATACTCTTCCTTTCTCTTCTGCACAGACGTCACATAGAGTTATCACCAAGGCAACTGTGGTGTAGTGCACGAGCCTCATTGAGCTGGTTTGTTCAGTGCATGGCCCACGCCTTGAGCCCACACTCAACACTCACCACAATCAATCAGCATGTGAGTTTTAGCTCTCACAATACACTCATAGTTCAGCACAGCTGCAGATTCAAGCCATCAGGTCCAGTGGACTGCAGAGTGATGCCCATTCATGGTAGAATTCAAGATATTTGAACACTTAAACCAAGGGCGTAGGTTTGGTCTCCGCTTTGGTGGGGACATCCCACCAGGTTTGCCCAGATTATATAGTCTATTATTTATTACTGAGTATGGAAATGCACTATAGTTTAGGAATGAATAAGATTATTAAATTTATGAGGCTTTTCAGCCCAATCCAGTACCATAATAATAATAAAAAACAAAATACTCTTTAATTGTCTTTAAGTTCATAAATGATTTTCAAAACTGATTTGGAAAAAAACACAACATGCACACAAACCTACTTATTTTCAATATAAAAAATGATTGTGGACTGGATTTTTTTTTACCTCATCACATTATTGAGCATGTCAAAGATTAGTAACAACTTTAGATTTGATGCATCGTTAGTTTTTGTACAGGATCAGTTTTTGTTTCTCCCTCATTTACTGTTCGTGGCTGTTTTTGCCCCATTGACTTCCATTATAACCACATTTTTTGATTGTAAAGCCATAATGCTATATAATCCCTTTCAAAAGGAAAATATATTTACCAATATATTTTATATGGAATAATACATTGATGGTATTATAAAATATATTATATATTCACGCAATATATTGCAAAATATACAAATGATTGCCGCTTTCAATATATTGCAATATATTGGAAAATATAAATATTAAATCCCATATATGTGAATATATTGCATGATATTTTCAAATATCTTGCAATATATTTTTGTTTCGTAAGGGATCATGCACAATCACTTTTTATATTGAAAATAAGTTATTTTGTGTGTAAGTTTTTTTTTTCCAAATCAGTTTTTGAAAATCATTTATGAACTTGGCATTTAAAGAGTGCAGTAGTAATAAGAGTGACAATTAAACAATGACAGCAGCTCAATAATAAACAAGTAGGCCTATGCAAACTTGCAACAGAACACATTTTATATTATTTTACATTTGATTATTTTATTTATTTCTAAAGAACTCTTTAGTAGCCTGTATTGGTGCACTTTAAAGGGATGGCTCACCCAAAAATAAAAATCCTGTCATCATTTACTCGCCCTCATGATGTTCCAAAGCTGTATGAGTTTCTCTGTTCTGCTGAACACAAAAGAAGATATTTTGAAGGAAGTTTGTAACCAGGCTGCTTTGGGGGCACCATTTACTTCCATGGTAGGAATTCAACATAACAAAGAAATGTATACAGGTCTAAAAAGGAAATTGACAGATTTTTAATTTTTTGGTGCGCTGTCTCTTTAAGCAGTCATTCTGAACCAGTAACAACTTTACTGACAAAAATGTTCTGAAATTCAAAAATTAAATTTAATTTTCTATATTAATTTACTATTATGACTATATTAGTATGCAATTATTTGTCCCATTTTTATCTAAATATATTTTAAATGTCAAACTTTATATGACAGGATTATTTATTATTAATAAAGCCTATAGCTAAATGATGAATTAATAACATTAATTAGGCTATAATCTATTAATTAACCGGTCTAATGTCTAGAAAAATAAGTCTGCCAAGCTTTGATAATGTATGGAATATTATATTAATATATTATCCATTTAATGGCCTACCTAGAAGCACGGATGTGTCCGCCATCGCTGCTGCTTTCAGTCAGACAGTCTGAGACACTGAAATGCTTCTGCAAAGGTTGCAGTTTGTCTTTGGTTCATCTTAAGTTACTGGACAAACTCACTGACACCTTTGTTTCTATTCAGCCCTATATCTGGAAATCCTCTTGCGTTTAAACGGTGGACGCGAGCGCGACATGTTTTAAAAAAATCACGCAAGTTTACAGCGCATGCTCTCTAGACTCCGTCGCTATGGCAGCAAAGCTAAAACTCAATCTTGTGCATCGTATTGGTTTGGTACGGCGGGATGCGTCATTTTGCTTGTAAATACGGGACGGTACGGAATCGATCCATATAGCAGCACGAAGGAGTTTGCTAAAATATTGGTGGGGACAATTTTGCCATTTTAAAATATTGATTGGGACTAGTACCTAGCGTCCCCCCCTAAACCTACGCCCATGACTTAAACGCATACCTCGGGTCTTTAGTGATCCGGGGCGTCATTCGCCAACCTCCTCCTTACTCGTTTTTTTAAAGTTAGACGTCAACCTTCTTCCTAAATTAATTCATTATAAACAATATATCAAGAAAAATTTTCATTATGCATGTAAAGAACTTTTTTCCCATTCATTTTTTGCGCAAAGTGACGTTTCACTCATAGTTACAGAAGGCAGAAAACAAAAGAACAGGAAGTATCATCAGCAAAAGCTGAAATGACTCAGTGATTTACTGTAAATTAAGTACTGAATGCCATCTAATATTACTGTCCAACCCGATCTCACGGAAAATGTGTATAAATAGTACGAGTGTGCAATGTCGTGGAATGCATACGCCAAAACTCATTTTGCCGTGCATATGATATGCTGTTTTTCGCATGCATATGCACTTTATGGCGTATATATGACACGCTCTCTTGGGTAGGTTTAGGGTAGTGGTGTTGGGGGTTTGTATGTATAATACGCCATAAAATGCATATCATATGCATGCAATAAACAGCATATCATATGCATGCAAAAAACAGCGTATCATATGCACGCCAAAATGAGTTTTGGCGTATACATTCCACGACATTGCACACTCGTACTATTCATACACATTTTTTCGTGAGATCCGGCTGTTCTGTCACTGACACTGGTAGCCTGACAAGCCAGGCCCACAACCAGATGTTTGGTCTGGAAACTCACCATAGACAGGGCTCAATCCGAGGGGCGGGATAAATGGTTGTCTTTCAAACTCCCTCTGCATGCGATTGGATAGCGCTACAACCAACCAGAGCAACGAAGGTGAAACAGAGCTCGTTGATAGATTAAACTTTTGCCGTATCCGGTCGGCAAAACTCCAAACACATCTTCCCTTTTTAAGAATGACTTCAGTGCCGTTCTTTTCTCAGAGAAAAGCTTAACTCCAAGTCTTCTAGAGTTGCGATCAAAGCTGATTCGAAAGACCGCCGTTCGCCAGTTTCTTAGAAGCACACAAACGCAACTCGGCCGTCGTCATTATGGCCCCGCCCGCCGACTCTATACACGATGTGATTGGCCCGGCAAGAGTTTGTCATTTACAGCTCAGAAGGGTATTGAGAGTTGCTAGACGACACTCGCGGGCAGATTAGATTTGCTGCCGCTAGGGTGCGTCTAGATTTCTAGGTGGATCTAACTTTATGGTGGATCTGGTGAAGAAGCTGTCGACGCTCAAAATATTGATTTTGAAGATGTCGAAAATAAAAATAGTTTTGAGAATATGTCTGAGATGACACATATGAGGTAGATGATGAATGTACTGGGAAATGAGCTCTGACATATGTAATGATGATGGTATAAAACATCTGCTCAAACTGAACCCTTCCAAACTCCACATGTTAACAAAATATGCTTGATTTTATTCTTCTGTAATTGTTACTCTAATATCAGGAGTTCTAAAACTGCTCTTAAAAAAAAAAAAAAAAAAACTGTTTTACAACTGGGCTGGGGGGGGGGGGGGGGCTTCAGAAATCTATTATGCTGTTAAATAATCCTGCAAAAAATATTTCATATTTAATTATTATATCAACATTTATAATAATAAGCAGCATAATAGTGTAAATATTATGTATTATATAATGCTATTATATAACTATAATAGTGATTCTGTAAAGCAGCTCTCAAATCTAATTTGTGTGTCTAATTTGCAGCATGATGCACAAGTCAGAGCATTTGCAGTGTCATATAATTGTATCAAATATCATGTTGCACCAATTTTGAATATAATACTACTATGTCCCAGGATTAATGTTTCGCAATTATTCTTATAATTGAATGTATTTATTTTCTTGATCAGCTGATGTAGGCTATTCGTAGTATTTCGTAGTACATCCTGTTTATTTGATCAAGAAATGTTATGCTTGATTAATTCTAATGAACCCAGTGAGTACCTAATATATTAATAAACTGATCTTTAGCTCTCTCTAGTGTTCAGCATCAAATATGACATCTTTCTCTAGTTTCGTTTTTGATCACGAGCCAAAAATACATAAGCGCCAACATATGTGGGATATAAACACACACACACAAATATGCATATGTTGAGTAGTCATATATGCTCTTTATAATGTATATTACTGAAGGAGGCACATAAAGTGGGATTTTATACTGGCCTGCACCACTGGGTGGCAGTCTTTTCAAATGGTCTAATTTGCCAACACATTTTGAAATAATTGTGGCTGAAACAAAATAAGTATAAAACATTTTCATGCAGCAGAGACTAAAGCTGTGTTGATGTATTTGTTTTCTAGAATGTTATTTCATATCATTAATATAAACTCAATAAGAATGTGTATGACTGTGTGTTGCATGCTTGCCCACAGGCTGTGTCATGCTTAATGAAGCCACATAGCTAGTATCCTGTTGCTATGGCAACCCTCAGTCACTGAGGCCAAAGTGTTTTGTGGAGAGACAGACACTCCATCACTCAGAAGACAGACATAGTCTATCATCTCCAAGCATGATAATGATGATGATGTAATCATCATGGGAAGAATATTACTGTCCTACACTGTGTTCATGCAGAGCTGATCCGACACCTAAGCACACGCATGAAAGCGCAGTAAACATGGAACACACAGGTGCGACTCTATATGTGCTTCAATGCTTTTATCACACCCATTTGGAGTGGTGCCAGTCATGAGGTTTGACCATCAAGTGTGAGACAGGAGATGGTTTAGAGGACACATGTCTGTCTCTCAGCATATTTGCAGTTACAATGACCTTTTTCATAACCATTTGTTTTTACATCCTCACACATTTATTTCTGCATGCAGGTTTAATCACAGATGGCATTTTTCCAGCAGCACTGACCTTTGACTTCCCAGGAATATTACAGTGGTACATGGTAGTGTAGTTTTTTTTTGTGTTGAATAGTGATATCATCTTAAAATTGTGCTCCCAAAACTGTTCCCTAGGTTATCAATATGAGCTTTGAGCTTTGTGCGACCCCCTTGAAGCCTTGTGTGATTTTTTGAAAGTGAGAGAATCCAGGGAGGGCGCGCGGCGGCGCGAGCACAAATAACCTGATATTATTTTGAAATGATTTTATTAACTTGAAATACAGGCAAGACATATTTTTGTAGATGTGTTCCTAAAAATATTCATATATTTTTACGTTGGCACGTGACTGGCCCGTGTTAGACCCGTGTTTCCCCCTTGTCCGACCCAACCCGCACCCGTATCCGACACAGTTGGATGTTTTCACCCCTTTCAGCTAAATTAGTGGGTACCCGAACCCGTGCAGGACTCTGGGATGCACTGCCAAGATGGCAACAGCCGCAGGCTTTAGAAACAATCTTCAAAAAACACAGGTGGTGTTACGAACACTATGTCCATATTTTTTTACAGAATAAATTCACAGAGAATCGCCGGCTTTCACATGATCACAGGGTCATCACAGGAGTCGCCGACTTTCTGCAGAGTCAATAGCTACAGATCTCCAAACTTCGTATGGCCTTCAGATTAGCTCAAGAACAGTGCGTAGAGAGCTTTATGGAATGGGTTTCCATGGCCAAGCAGCTGCATCCAAGCTAGAGCACTGAAGACGTGTTCTCTGGATTAACGAATCATGCTTCTCTGTCTGGCAATCAGATGGATGAGTCTGGTTTGGCAGTTGCCATGCAGGAGAACGATACTTGCCAGACTTAATTGTGCCAAGTGTAAACTTTGGTGGAGGGGGGATTATGGTATGGGGTTGTTTTTTAGGGGTTGGGCTTGGCACCTTAATTCCAGTGAATTCCAGCTTCACTACACATTTTGGACAATTTCATGCTCCCAACGTTGTGGGAACAGTTTGGGGATGGCCCCTTCCTGTTCCAACATGACTGCACACCATGTCATACAAAGCAAGAACCATAAAGACATGGATAAGTGAGTTTGGTGTGAAGGAACTTGACTGGGCTGCACAGAGTTCTGACCTAAACCCGATATAACACCTTTGAGATGAATTGGGGCAGTGCCTGACCTTACAAATGCGCTTCTAGAAGAATGGTTAAACATTTAAATAAACACACTCCTAAACCTTGTGGAAAGCCTTCCCAGAAGAGTTGAAGCTGTTATAGCTGCAAAGAAAAATTAATGTTAATTCCACTTGCTGTATAAAACTACTAAAGAGAGAGAGTAAACTACTGAGTAAATACGCAGATCAGGCATAACATTATGACCTGAATGAAGTGAATAACACTGATTATCTCTTCAGGCATATGGCACTACATGGCACACACAATCAGTCTATAACTAGCATCAGTAATACACACACACAATCAGTCTATAACTAGCATCAGTAATACACACACACAATCAGTCTATAACTAGCATCAGTAATACACACACACAATCAGTCTATGACTAGCATCGGTAATACACACACACAATCAGTCTATGACTAGCATCAGTAATACACACACACAATCAGTCTATAACTAGCATCAGTAATACACACACACAATCAGTCTATGACTAGCATCAGTAATACACACACACAATCAGTCTATGACTAGCATCGGTAATACACACACACAATCAGTCTATGACTAGCATCAGTAATACACACACACAATCAGTCTATAACTAGCATCAGTAATACACACACAACCAGTCTATAACTAGCATCAGTAATACACACACACAATCAGTCTATGACTAGCATCAGTAATACACACACACAATCAGTCTATAACTAGCATCAGTAATACACACACACAATCAGTCTATGACTAGCATCAGTAATCCACACACAATCAGTCTATGACTAGCATCAGTAATACACACACACAATCAGTCTATGACTAGCATCAGTAATACACACACAACCAGTCTATAACTAGCATCAGTAATACACACACACAACCAGTCTATAACTAGCATCAGTAATACACACACACAATCAGTCTATGACTAGCATCAGTAATACACACACACAATCAGTCTATGACTAGCATCAGTAATACACACACACAATCAGTCTATAACTAGCATCAGTAATACACACACAACCAGTCTATAACTAGCATCAGTAATACACACACACAATCAGTCTATAACTAGCATCAGTAATACAGACACACACACACACACACACACACACACACACACAATCAGTCTATAACTATAGCATTAGTAACACACACACACACAATCAGTCTATAACTAGCAACAGTAATAAATGCACACGCACACGCACACGCACGCACACGCACACACACACACACACACACACACACACACACACACACACACTCACACTCACACACACAATCAGTCTATAACTAGCAACAGTAATAAATACACACGCACACACACACACACAATCAGTCTATATCAGTAATACATGACATTTCTCTTCCCTTCCACGTCTGTGCTCTCAGATGTTTTTTCTCTTTTATTATCCTCACCCTCCTCTTTTTATGTCTGTTTCTTTTTTTCACCGCTCTCCCTTCATCCCTCTATACTCCCACCCCTGTGGTTTGTTGATCAATAGCTGAGTATTATTGATCCGGATATCAGATAAAAATTCTCTCATGTGGATGGTCCCGGTCACAAAGCTGTGTGAAGTGGGGTCAAAACTACATTGTAACCCTGACAACTCCACCCACAATGCACTCTGTCGCTCAGCTGCAGCCTTGTTTTAGACAAAAAGTAAGAACGGGTTCCAGGAAAACAAATCATATACATTTGAATGGTACATATTGAAGACCAGACAAAGACTGAGGCTGAGGTGTGTGCTTATATACAGTCACTGACAAAAGTCTTGTCGCTTATCTATTTTCTAGAAATACCTGATATTAACCTGACTTTTAATTAATTAATTGGTGTTAGAAATAGCTCATATGAAAAGCTAAAACCCTCCCAAATGATGTTTAATGCACTGAAATAAATAATTTTCATAGAAAAAATATTTATCATTTAATCAAGACAGAAAGGTCAAATTTTGGCAAGACAAAAGTTTTGTCGCCTATTCAGAAATTGAACAAATTTACTGCAAATACAAAAATATGTCAGCAAATTAAGTCGTGGTGCTGTGAGATCCAAATGTAATATCTTGTATGACTTCCATGAGCTTGAAGGACTCTGCATCCATGCGGTTTGGCAAGGATTCATACAATTTATTGGTGAAGTCATCAGGAATACCTAAGAAAGCAGTCTTGCATGCCTCCCAGAGTTCATCAATATTCTTTGGTTTCGTCTTCCAGGCGTCCTCTTTCATTCTACCCCACATATGCTCAATGATGTTCATGTCTGGTGACTGGGCTGGCCAATCCTGGAGCATCTTGATCTTATTCGCCTTGAGGAACTTTGATGTGGAGATGGAAGTATGCGATGGAGCACCGTCCTGCTGCAGAATTTGGCCTCTTTTATGGTTGGGAATATAAGAGGTAGCTAAGATTTCTTGGTATTTTAGACTATTGATGTTGCCTTCCACCCTGCAGATCTCTCGTACATCCATACTGGATGTAACACCAGACCATGATTTTTCCGCCACCAAACTTCACTGTTTTCTGGGTGAATCTCGGATCCATTCTGGCTCCAGTAGGTCTCCTGCAATATTTGCGGCGACTGTGGTGTAATTCAACAGAAGAATCATCTGAAAAATCCACCTTCTGCCACTTTTCCAGCGTCCATCCTTTTAGCAGGCTGTGGGCCTTGGCAAATGCCACACGGTTTTTCAATTGCCTTTTTTGCTTAGTGCTGGCTTCTGGGCACTGATTCGACCATGGGGGCCATTTCGAGACAGAATCCGACAAACAGTTCTGGTTGACACAGGGACTTCAGGTGACCAGGTCTCGTGGAGCTCTGCTGCAGTGGAAAATGGGCTGGCCTTGGATTTTCAAGCCAACAAACGGTCCTCTCGAGCAGTTATCTTGCGGGGTCTGCCTGACCTGGTCTTGTCAAAAACGTCTCCAGTCTCTTCAAATCTTTTTTTTATCCTCTGTACTTGACGCTGAGACACATTGAAGGTGTCTGCCACATCAGCAGTGGATCTGGTCTTCAGCCTCTTGATAATCAAAACTTTAGTCTCAGGGTGAATCTTAGGCATGTTTGCAGAGGTCTAGTTGCAGTTGATGTGAAGGTCTAGTGTACTGGGGTTCTTTTTATACATACTTGAGACCTAATTGAACCATTATTAGTCACAGGGGAAGCTCATATGACAAGCCGACAACACTTATGTCTTTGCAAAAATGGACTCAATGGGCTTTACCAAGCTGTGAATATTAGAATACTGTTTGAAAGTTTAGTTTTTCACTGAAACATTATCACAAAAGCTGGTGGGATTAAAATGAGCCATTTCTTGATTAGAAATATATTTCAGCGGCACTTTAGGTCAATTTGAACACAAGCGACAAGACTTTTGTCAGGGACTGTAGTGCGTTGACTGGTGGGCTGATGGGTGACAAGGTGCAGGGGATCAGACCTGTGGTGACAGGGATCATTGTGAGGGAGTGATGGTGGAACCTGGTGTGTCCGTGACATTATGAGGGTTATGCGCAATAAACTTCATTGGGTGTTTTGCATCCCAGTGGTGTAGCAAATCATTCCCGGGCTTATATGCTCATTTTTTATAAATCATAACTTATGCGTATATGTTTTGTGCATACACAATGGTTATAAATGAGGCTACAGGTCTTTTGTATGTGCTTTGTTAAATATAGGACCGTTTAGTCAAGATAGGAAGGGGTGAGCAAAGATGAGCATAATTGATGTCCATCACATATGCAGATTCATATCTAAGCGGTGGTGTGTGCGTTTACAAGCATATATTCCTCTAAAAAAGGAAAGATATTGTGTAATTGATGGATGTTCAGTGGCTGAGTCACATCTTCAGGAAGGTTTGTGCGTCTGGATGCGTCATGTCATCCGCTCAGCACATCATGTATCCCACATATCCCTTGATGTAAGATGTCCTTCACATTGATCAGGTGTATGGTCTTTAAAGTTTAAGGATTGAAGAAGGCTGAGGAGATGCAAGCTCTACGTTACTGTCTTATCAATTTCTTCCATCAGATCCGCAGTGCACTTAAATTTGCATATGTAATTAGAGTTCTGTTAGTCCCTCTGGATAAATGTTTGTTCAAAAACAAGTTAGTGAAGTAAAGATTCCGGATAGTGATAAAGGGCATTGCAGCATTACACTGGATATTAATGCAACAATGAAAATTAAAGTTATTTATCTTCATAACTTAAGTCACATTATCCTTCAGAAATTATTCTATGCTGATTTGGTCCTCAAGAAACATTTTTTATTATTATCAATGTTGAAAAAAGATGTGCTGTTGTCAGGATTAATTGAAAAGAGAGTTTACAAGGACAGCATTTACATGATTTTTTTCTTTTTTTTGGTAACATGTAAGGGTTTACTGCAACTTTTTATACATTTAATGCATCTTTGTTGAATAAATGTAGTAAAAAAATAAAAAATAAACCTAGTGGCCATAACGGTTTGAAGGGGAGGATAAATATATGCTGAATAAAAAAAAAGGATTTTAAATAATACAGTAAAAATATCGTATTGTTGAAATGAGAATATAATTTAAAAAAAATTAAAAAAATTATGAGCATTAAAGGGGGGGTGAAATGCTGTTTCATGCATACTGATCTTTTTACACTGTTAAAGACTTGGAATCCCATACTAAACATGGACAAAGTTTCAAAAGTTAAGGTGGACGTTTGATGGGAGTATTTCTTTGTCAAAAATACTACTTCCGGTTAGTCATAAGTTTCGGCAAGTTTTTTGAGATCATGCGTCCCCTTTGACGTTAATGGGGGCGGAATTTCCTTGTATGGGCCTTACGGACAATTCTACCGGAAGCGCGTGAGAGAGAGAGAGAGAGAGAGAGAGAGAGAGAGAGAGAGAGAGAGAGAGAGAGAGAGAGAGAGAGAGAGAGAGAGAGAGAGAGAGAGAGAGAGAGAGAGGGAGAGAGCGAAAGTAACAGGCTACGCCCATCAAAGCGCTGGCTTGTAGGATGCTGGACAGGTGATGTGCACATAACAATGTCACCAAAAAAGGACAGTCCTGCACAGATTCCCCAAAACCCCCGCGTTAAGGCAACAGTGGATGTAATTTGCTTTTCCGGATCAGCAACTGAGTTGCGCGAATGTTTATATCTGTTCGCTGCATTTCGGTGCCGACTGTTTCATAAACAAGGCCCAGCTCGACGCCGGATTTTCCCGATCGCCTAATGCTGAATGATGGAGCAGTCCCAACGTTAGAACCGCAGGCGGTGAGTGAGACTGCTTCAAATGTCTGTGTTTTTGCCTATGCTCATCAAGTAGCCCAAACATGATCACGTATAGTTAATTGATCAATGGAGCATGCGATGTGTAGTGCGTGTACATTTGTTTAGCTGGCCACTATATGTGTAACTTTATGTTTGTGTATTGTAAAAGCACTCAACAATACACAAAGAGGGGGGAAATATGTTGAACTAAATAAGCGCGCTTCTTCATTCAAATGCGCTACTATTCCGTGTCTTTCTATGTAAACACTAACTTAACCTGTCTACACAAACCACGCGTAAACACACAAACACAACTGCACTTCCCACATGTACACCTTCAAAGACAAAAATACGACAATATAATTCAAGTATAAATATGTAAATAACACAAGCCGCTAAGCATATTATATAGTTAGTGTATAACTTGTACCACATAGAGACGTCCTGCTCTAGTCGTTTTTGCTGCTGCTCCTGTTCAACTGCAGCCTCTGGGTCTGATTCCGGATCATAGATGTATGGCTGTATCTGATTAAAAGCTCCGCAGGGATGACACAGCTTTACGACGTACTCGACTCAACACAATAGCAGCGCGCTGCTGCACACGTCATTATTTAGCTCCGCTCACACGACACGCCCCCACCCGCTCGGCTTTTTTCGGAAAGACTCGGAACAGCGCATCTTTCTTATATAATTATAAAAAAAATAAAGACTTTTCGGAGATATGCAGGATGCAATGCTACTCTATAGGTACTCAAGATTGACATGACACTGACTGAAACTGAGTGTTTCACCCCCCCTTTAAATATAAACTCTTACATTGTAGTAAAGAGAGTAAGGGGAAAAGTTCCTTAAAGCTACACTGTGTGATATTTTCCCCCATCTAGCGGTGAAAAGGTATATGACCATCCAGTGAATAAGTTTCTGTTCCTCTCAATTCTGATTCTGTTTTAACTCCTACGGTGGCCGATTTAGTCCAAGATTAACATGGCAATCCCCCTCTTCACATTCGACACAGTGCCATCGAGTGTTAAAACGTGAAAGGCAAAGCTTGAATTTACGGGTATGTCCCTCTTTGGCTAATGTACTTTCAAGATGGAGGGGCAACATGGCGACCGGCATCCAAACCCTTTACCCGTATGTATTTTTAATGGCATATTATAAACTTACAAGAATACTTTATTACTTAAAAGAAGTAAATATACATTAATGAGCACATATATTTTTGAAAGAACTAAGTGATTTTAGCTAAGAATAAACTAAAAAAGTTACACAGTGTAGCTTTAACTTACCACAATCCTAGATGAAACAGAAGACATTTTATCTCCATATCGCTCTTGGCCACAAGATGGCAGAAAAAAATATTTTCCCCCCTCTAGCGGTGAAAAGGTATATGACCATCCAGCGAAAATTTCTGTTCCTTTCAATTCTGATTTAGTTTTAACTCCTACGGTGGCCAATTTAGTCCAAGATTAACATGGCAATCCCCCTCTTCACATTCCACACGGCCATCGAGTGTTAAAACGCGAAAAGCGAAGCTTGAATTTACGGGTATGTCCCTCTTTGGCTAATGTACTTTCAAGATGGAGGGGCAACATGGCGACCAGCATTCAAACCCCTCACCCATATGTATTTTCAATGGCATTTTATAAACTTACGAGAATACTTTATAACTTGAAAGAAGTAAATATACATTAATGAGCACATATATTTTTGAAATAATTTAGTGTTTGTAGCTAAGTATAAACTAAAAAAGTTAAAAAGTTAAAAAAGTGTAGCTTTAATGGTCATAATTTTACATTGCAAAAATATCATTTCTTATGATTTATTAGAATTTTCTTTTAATTATGGGATAAAATGTGCACTTTTACTTTAAAAAGATGTGTCAAGGGGTTGCACACAACTATATTGAGCAATTTTTACAAATAAAAATTTAGTTATGAACAAAAGAAACTCAGCTGACAAAATTTATTTGAGGAAATACAAACCATTTGAATTCGTCACTGTTACATAATTATATGTGCAGTTTACTTAATAATGTTATGTTAAATTTATAAAAAATTGTATTATGTAAGGTGAACACATCAATTTAATTTACCTTTAAAATTTTAAACAACAACAAGCATATTTTTAGGGGGAAAAAACAATTTATGTATAAGTGCCCACAGCTTAAACACAGGCACCACTCTTCTGCATATTGGCAACTGCAGAATTACAGAAACTCCTCAATGTCCAACATAACTGAACATTAAACACTAACATAAACTAATAAAACTTTCCCTTTACTGAAAAACACATAAAATAACACTTTAATACCTAAGTTTACTCTCCTAACGCAGTCTCTTGCAATGCATGCTAAGAACTACTGATCCACTGCCCAGTTAGTTATGTCAGCACAAAATATTTCATGTAGTTTTAACACAAATTAATTAAGTAAACTTCAGTTTTACATATATTAGGTTGATGGAACACAAATAAACTATGTTGAGACAAAACTAGATTTAAGTAAAATGGACAGAATGTCGAAGGGCCTGAATCAGGATAGAACAGCCAATTATTGGATAATATAATTGCCTGTTCTATTTAATAATTCATATTATTATTGGGGCAGCAGTGGCTCAGTGGTACCAACCCGAAGGTTGGTGGTTCAATCCCTGGTTCCACCTGACCAAGTGTCGAGTCCATGAGCAAGACACCTAACCCCAGCTGCTCCTGACGAGCTGGATGGCGCCTTTCATGCCTGACATTGCCGTCGGTGTATGATTGGGACAATGAAAAGGTAATATGTAAAGCAGTTTGGATGGCCCAATGGTACCATGGTACTCCATTATTATTATATTGTAGTAAAAGTTCCTTGACATGTTTGTATGGAATACACCTGTCCAAGGGTAACAATAGGTACCCTAATTTTTATCAGCAATGCTCATTTCCTCGCATAATCTTACATTTCATAGTCATTTGACCATATTATCATCAATACTGTACTTCTTATACCACCTATGACACACACACAAACTCTGTTGTGTGTGGACACCTGTGTGTTGTTGGCCACCTGAGGGGCTTTGATACATGCTGGGCTTTAATCTCCACACTGGGCTCTTGTGCCTTTGAAGTGTTAATCTGAGGCACCTTCCCTTCCTCCTCACAACGTGGACACACATCCATGGTCAGCCTGTGGTCAGGCCTGCTCGGAGCCAGCTGGCCTGTGTGCAGACCCACACACATGCACACACACAAAATACGGAGGCACACACCACCTGTTATTGGAGCAATGTTGAAAAAACACCTGTAGCGCCTCTAGAAGGATGCTGAACCCTTCCTGTAGTTCATTTAGTTTATCACAGAGACGTGATACCATGGTGATACTATGTTTTTTAGAGACATACCACTGCAATATCTTGGGGTCTTGTTCACGAGTGAGGGAAGGATGGAACGGGAGATTGACAGACGGATCGGTGCAGCATCTGCAGTAATGCGGGCGATGTACGGATCTGTCGTGGTGTCGTGCTGAGCCATAAGGCGAAGCTCTCGATTTGCCGGTCAATCTACGTTCCTGCTCTCACCTATGGTCATGAGCTGTGGGTCATGACCAAAAGGACAAGATCCCGGATACAGGCGGCTGAAATGAGCTTTCTCCGCAGGGTGGCCGGGCGTTCCCTTTAGAGATAGGATGAGAAGCTCGGTCACTCGGGAGGAGCTCAGAGTAGAGCCGTTGCTCCTTCACATCAAGAGGAGCCAGCTGAGGTGGCTCAGGCATCTAGTTCGGATGCCTCCTGGACGCCTTCCCAGGGAGGTGTTCCAGGCACGTCCCACCGGGAGGAGGCCCCGGGGAAGACCCAGGACACGCTGGAGGGATTATGTCTCCCAGCTGGCCTGGGAACACCTCTGGGTACCCCCGGAGAGCACATTATCCTGCTGAAAGAGGACACTTCCACCAGGAAACACCACTATCATGAAGTGGTTTACGTGGTCTGCAACAATGTTTAGGCAGGTGGCATACTTCAAATTTATGACATGAATGAATGGCCAGTACCAGGATTTCCAAGCAGAACATTGCCCAGAGCATCACAAACTCTCCACCAGCTTGTCGTCGTTCTATCAATCCCTCAGGTAAACGGTGCACACATACACAGCTGCCCACGTGATGTAAAAGGAAATGGGATTCATCGGACCAGGCAACCTTCTTCCCCTACTCCAAGGTCAGTTTCGACAAACCCATTGTAGGTGCTTTCAACAGTGGGAAGGGGTCATCAAAGCCCCCCTTCAAAGCCCCATATGCAGTAGAGTTCTATTTACTGTGTTGTGACACATTCCTACATTCCTGTGACACAGACCTTCAGTTTGTTTGCTCTGCCCCGACAGAATAGCCTCCGTTGCCCTCCTGCAATAAGAAATATTCCACTTTAGTAACAGTGGATGTGAGGTCAAGAGAGATCAAATGCTTGTTTGAGAGAGGCATGGGAATGAGAAGGCGAGATTATATTTATAGTACAGTGAATAGGATGGAAAAGTAGAGGTTAAATAAATTAGATAGATATAATTATATAGATTACTCTTTGTTTGTTTTGTTCTTTCTCTTTGTCCATCTCTCCCTCTTTATTCTCACCAGTCTCTCAGCAGATGAAAGAAGAGAGGGAACCTGTAAGGTGGTTGTCACAGGCCTTTTCTTTGCCCTGGAGGACCTGTGCGGTTGCTATAGAAACTAGGTCAGGGCTGCCGCATCCAGGGAGGCAGAATCTGTGAGTGTGTGACAGGTGTATGAAGAGGTGCTGAGGAAAGGAGGGGTTGAGGTAAAACGGAAGGAAGACTGACAAGGATGTGAGATGAAAAAGTGTGTTTGCGTTCGACTAAACTTGGACTGTTTTAAAACCTGCAGTAGTTATGCTACAATAATGCCCAAATCAAGTTATGAAATTACAGATTTACAGGGGGAGGGGATAGTAGCTGCATAAACAGTATACATTCTGTACACAACATGTATAGCATGTATACCAACAGCAATGAGCATTTTACTGTTTGTATTACTTTGCTTGTGTGTGTTTGCACGTTCCAGATACACTGCATTAGTAATATGGATTTAAACATTTGATCTTTTTTTATTTAAATGTTAATTTAGTCCAGTAAGTGGACAAGTGACCTAGCCTAGAAATCTAGACGCACCCTAGCGGCAGCAAATTTAATCTGCCAAATTTAATGCTAGACGACATTTAAAGTGTCGTCTAGCAACTCTCAATACCCTTCTGAGCTGTATTCCCCTAACTCTTGTGGGGCCAATCACATCGTGTATAGAGTCGGTGGGCGGGGCCATAATGACGACGGCCGAGTTGCGTTTGTGTGCTTCTAGTAAACACAGAAACGAACGACGGTCTTTCGAATCAGCTTTGACTGCGACTCTGGAAGACTTGGAGTTAAGCTTTTCTCTGAGAAAAGAACGGCACTGAAGTCATTCTTAAAAAGGGAAGATGTGTTCTGAGTTTTGCCGACCGGATACGGCGAATGTTTAATCTATCAACGAGCTCCGTTTCACCTTCGTTGCTCTGGTTGGTGTAGCGCTATCCTATCGCGTGCAGAAGGAGTTTGAAAGACAACCGTTTATCCCGCCCCTCGGATTGAGCCCTGTCTATGGTGAGTTTCCAGACCAAACATCTTGATGTGGGTCTGGCTTGTCAGGCTACAAGTGACTGTCTTTGTGAGTGAATAATTGGATAATTCATTTCAACCTATTGGCTCTAAAAGTATTCATCCAGGAATTAAACAAGTGAAGGTTTTGTGAGTGAGTCTTTGAATCAACCATTTCATGTTGCTTGGGAGGCAGCCGATTCTGCTTTATTTTGGATCGATTTCCATTGGCAGTGCAAAAATGTGCTACAAAAAAAAGTATTTTTATTGAACTGTTTTATGAAAAAAAATGTATATGCTGATGTGAGACTTTTTTAATTAGCAGAGGTATCTTGAAATTATTTTAATTCATGTTCACATGGTTTTTACATTCAAAAACATCATAATGAATAAGTAATAGGCTATTTTCTACACTGGTTTTAAACCTCTCTCCTGGAACAGTCGGTTTTGATGGGCATGCCACACTTAAGACTTGGAAGTAAACGGCAACTGCTATGATTGGATAACAGCTTTGCATAATAATGAGCTCTGGCTCCCCTGTCAATACACGTGGGGAATTGTTTTGAAAGCTTCCAATGTGGAGAAACTGCAACCGGAATCCGCCCACAGGGCTCGCAAAATGTCTTTATCAAACAAACACAGTTATTTATCTCTTATCCACCCACAATTAATATGTAATCTTTTATTACTTGGCCCGCCCGACTTGAACTGCACATCACTAACACACACACACACACACACACACACACACACACACACACACACACACACACACACACACACACACACACACACACACACACACACACACACACACACACACACACACACACACACACACACACACAAGCCAAGCACGTGCATTAGCAAAACTTCACTGCAGACAAACCATCATGTTCAAAACTTCCGCAACATAATCAGTATATCAAATGATCTGTGACAATGCAAAACTATCACATATAAAAACCATGTTTTACTCACATAAGTGTTTTGCACCATTCCTGTTGGATCCAATTTAGAAAGCACAGCATAGTTTTTTTTTAATCTCAGTGCCTACAAATCCGGTCTTAACCTGTATCTTGTTTACAAACAATTCCGTGGTGAAATGAAGGAACAAAACGCACAATGTCTTATGCATGTGAGCTGGAACTTCATTTAAAACCACACATTCCTACATTAGAATCCAAAGGAAGCTTATGCAGAGACTGTGCTCTTCCACAACCAGCCAAAGCGTATTAACTTACTATCTTCTGCATGTTTATTGCTCGGTAGCGCGATCAGTTTAGCTCCACGAGTTGGTGGCCGGGCTTGAGGCGGTGTTTCACCGCACTCTGACGTCATAGCCTGGCACATTCTGAGATATTTTGTTTGCTAGGCCTGGTGTCAATAAAATATATATTTTTTTGATTAACAAGGAAGTTGTTAGCTCTGATGATATTCTTATGTCACGATGAACTTTTATATATTAAAGGCTGAATGAAAAGTTGATTTCTCTATTCATCACCACTTTAAAATGCAGTATATCTTAGCTATATATCTTTCTTTTATTTTTCCAAGCCAACCGACAGAACAATTTAATATGGGGCATGTTTTCATGCAATTATCTCTTGCTTTTTTTTCCTTTAAAAGCACAAGACAACCTATTTATAGAACTAATAGCATAAATAAAACCTAACCTAATCTATTCTAAACTCTGAACAATGAGCACACACGGTCCATGGTATCTAATCATTTGTATAATAAATAAAGATTAAGCATTCAGCATAAACTTCAGCATTTAGATCGGTCAGTTGCTTTTCATCCATTCTTACTCTGTATTTATGAATAAACAATCAGTTTAGCACAATAATATTGCCATAATAGGGTAGGTAAACATTTACATTTAAAGCTTTCAGCCAATGCTCTTATCCAGACGTACTAACAAAAAGCAATGTGCATGAGCTAAAATCCCCCTAATGGATGTGTGTGTTCAGAGGCTGTTCTTCAGATTCAAACATCTGAGATATGGTTTGTGTCAGGGTGTAGATTGCTGATGGCAGATGTGCACTAGACGTGCAACAGATGAGCCAAAGGCCACTAAAACATCAAACATCAATGTCACTGCCGGAGACTGCCTGCCTACATGACGAGCTGAGAAGAACTGCCTCTGTATCCTGGATCACACTGACTGAGGCAAATGTTAACAGAAGAGCAAACTGTTTGGACTACACGCCTTTTATAGGGTTCTCTGTTGTTTTCATTCGTTAGAAGTAGACTGATACTTTTAGTCATTGAGATATGTCTTGTTAGCATCGGAGGCCTCAGCAAGACCTCAGGCCATTAACCACAGTGACTCAGACATCAGGTCTTTTCTTAGATGCATTGAGAGATGCTTGAGATGACTAAAAGACTTGTTAACTCTGGATGTCAGCCCAGATTCTCAGTGTTTAGTGGTTAGGTCATGGGTTTTGGCATGGGTCGTGGTAACACATATTATCATCAGACATACATCTTACAGGTTGCAGCCATCCACCTCCTACAGTGAACTTCATAAATCTCTCTAGCGTGTTTGCATGAAGCATCAAGAAAATTAAGACTAATATAAAAATTCTTCTTCATACAGATAAGCAGATAATTATTTTCATATTGTTGACTTTAAAAATACATTAACAATATTGAAATTGTATACTATTTTATTTAGTAATATATATATATATATATATATATATATATATATATATATATATATATATATATATAATTGTTATAAATGCTAAGTGAAATTAGGCATCACAAAATTAAAATGTAATATCCTAATCATTATAAGATTTGCATAAGATTATTAAAAATGTGTTTTTAAAGATAAACCTTAAATGAGCATATATGTTTAATAAGGGCATATGTTTAATATAATATTTTTAATATTTAATGCAACTTTTTAAACATTTCCTGAGTAATATATTGCAGATATATGCATTTCTAACCACTATTCATACTTTGAACAAAACCCAAATCCAAATGCTTTTAACAGTGAGCTTTAACATTTCTAAGCATTCAGATGGTTTTTTTTGAATAATAATAAAAAGGGTGAAACAAAATCCTCTAGACTTTCATGGAAAGAGGAAACTGGACCACAAAGGGACAAAATTATTGGGTAATCTGTCAGTTTTTTTTTTTTTTTTCCTTGGGTGGAGTTGATACATTTTGTTTCCATGGTTTTTCATTGTTTGATTTAAAAATGCTTTAAAAAATGTGTCTCAGGCCGAGTACCAAAACAAACTTGTAGCCAATCAGCAGTAAGGGGGCGTGTCTACTATTGATGAGAAGAAGAGATCCCTCAGTGCATGCCATTATTCAAAAGACAGGACGGACATTAGCCGAGTGACAAGAGATGGCAGATAAAAAACAAAAGTGGAAAATGTCTGTGAAACAAAAGAAGGCTTATGATCAGACAAGAAGTAGGACCTGTGTAAATATCGTATCAGCTTTCCAGTGCTGGAGAGAACTCAAGGAGCGCTGAGGCCTGCAACTGGACGACGAGGTTGCTTTATTTCTTCTCGATAGGTGAGTAACATTGGTTTTGGTTTGTTTCACAGAACTAATGAATGCTGGCTATTGCTTGAATATGCTTGTGTGTCATGTTCGCTTGCTTGTCCATTTGCAATCGTATCATTGTTCACTTTAACTATGATAAGGACCCATTCATTTCCACATCCTATAAACCACTGTCTGTTTTAAGCATCAGCTCGCAGTGTGTCCGAAAAGGAAGACAATAAACTCCTATTGATGACATCATAGCCTTGGCCAGCTGACCCAGCAGATTCTGCCATAGTCATTGCCTGCGTTGCGTACGTATGTGTGGGGCGGAGCTATCAAAATAGGAGGGAGACCCTTTTGGGGTTGGGGCGTGTTTGTTTTGGAGAGTTGAAATATCAACATCGGTTACCAGACATGGCTTACCCCACCTTTAAGTTTTGCACCGGTTCTCTATTTCGTTGATTGGTTTGCCCTGTGTGTTTGATTCCCGATTCTTTCAGCCTATCTCACCTCTTTTCTGGCTAACCGTGGCAGAGGAATTAACCTATACTAATGGATCTAGCAGCAGTACAAATCCTTTTCCTCTCGCAGGGGGAACAGTCCCTTGAGAGACACACACAGGCCATTTTGTCCACTATGATGACAACAGCCTGTGTGAGTGTTTTCCAGACAGGTCTCAACGTGGAGACAAACCACTAGGGATGTTTAAGGAGTGTTAAGAATGGGTGCTTTACATAATGGTTCCCCCTTTACCATCAGCGAGAGAGAGGAATCATCATATATAACTCAATGCACCAAAAGTGCACACAGCACCTACTGGATCTGCAACTACCAGCCCAGTGGACATTAAGCCCGAGCTCACCACAGCTGTGGAGCCCGAGCCCACAACAATGCCAGTGCCAGAGGTAATGCCTTAGCTTAAGATCGTCCCAGAGCCCAAGCCCAACAAAAAATTCTGACCAGCGGCATAAGCCAGCAACCGCGTTCATGCCAGTCTGCTCCACCTATAACCGCCTTACCCATCAGTCCACCTCTGCCCGTCAACCTGTCGGCTCCTCGCCCGCTCTACCTCAGCATCCTTGCTTCGCCATCCGCTCGCCCTTGCAGCCCCACCTTGGTCTCCAGGACCTTCTGTGTCACCCGGCCTTGGTGGCTCTTTGGCTCCGTCTGGGTCTCCACCGCCAGCAGCTCCACCTCAGCTGACCAGTTCGATGGTTCTGTCCACCAATTATCCACCATGGCAAGTATCCACCTCCCTCAACTCAGCCGTGGGCTTACGTCCTGGGATTCCGGCTGAAGATTTTGCCCTACCACTAACTCGCTGGCTTCTGCCGCAGTCCTCTCCTCCCTGGCTCCTCTTGTTCTGCCTTGGTTCCTGTGGTCATCTGTTGTGACAGCTCTGCAGCCATCACCTTAGCAGTCTCTCACCCTCCTCTGTTGCACTCTTTGTTTATTATTATGAAGTCAAAGGTAGCAAGTATGGTGTCCCATACGCTGAATTTGTGTTCTGCATTTTACACATCCAAGTGCACACACACGGCTGTGGATATTGGACACACCCGGAGCAGTGGGCCTTGATGCGGCACCCGGGGATCGATTGGGGGTTAGGTGCTTTCTCAAGGGCACCTCAGTTGTGAGTAATGAGGGTAGAAGAGACTGGCTCTTTACGGCTCTCTAACCATTAGGCCACAACTGCCCATATTGATGTTAATAAGGCACAGGCTAACATCATTCACAAATTATTTTGAAAATACATAAATCCAGTTCATGCTTAGATATGTTTGTCACAAGAAGATTTTCCAAAAGATTTCTTACCTGATTTTAATAAGTGATCCTGAGTGAACCTCTTTAACCATCATCATGCAGACTCATCGTCTGTGCTAACCTTTCTGTCACAGGATAAACAAAATGGCAAATCATGACCTCAGCAAAGAGGGTCAGAGGCAGACATTTGCCCTAATGTGATTAAAAGGCCTCTGATATAAAAAAAAGAAATAAAAATGTATTTCTGCTTTAAAGGTCAGGATGTATGAGGGAGGGGAATTGAGGCCAGGTAATTCTGCAACAGCGCAACACTAGCCTGATTGGATGCTCTGTAGTGCCATGATACCTTTCCTATTGATCCAGCCACGTCATCCCTTTCTAAATGCACACGCTGTCTCTTTTTTTGCTTAATTATTACCACTGTTGATTAGCTGGCTACAAAGATTCCAGCTCTTCAGACTCTAATTAATTTGTTTTCCCTACAATGGTGGGCTGTTGGCAGAGAGATAGAGGGAGGGTGGGGAGGGTGCCCTTTAAGACAAGCGGAAAGGTCGTTTAAACTGTTAAACTGTTTTTTTCCATCATGCCAAATAATGGATGAAGATTAAATGGGCCTGTGTGTGGAAAAACAAAGCTGCAATGGAAATTTGCTATAGGTTTGTGAATGATGTATTACCAGACGTTTACATTAGTGTTTACAGCATTTCCATGAACCACAGCACCTTGGGACACTGGGACAGAACTACATATATATGTCTTTACATTACAAGTTATTTTACCTACATAATAAAACATTATCAAGTAAAAATTTATATTGAAGGGATAAAATGCTGGTGCAAACAGCAGCGATTTTTTTTCCAGTAAAGTAAGCCGTTCCATGAAGCTTGCAGATTATTTATTGCAGAGACATAAAGGTCGATTTTAAGACCCTCATGAGCGTTTTGAGTATCCCAATGTTAACACTTCCATTTTAAATGCATCTTTATTGGCCATTATTGCAATAAACTATAATATAATAAAGTTATTGCTGTTCTGGAGGGGCTGGTTCATTTAATCCTGCAAATCTTTACATAAGAAACAGCTGCTTATCTCAGTCCTCATGACAGTTTTTCTGGCATCCCGCCACAACCCCACCTCATGCCTTATTTCTATCGGTCATTAAGTATCAAGCTCGAACCTTCTTGGAGAGCGAGCTAAATCTGTTTACCATCACTCTAATGATTAAATGAACATGACAAACTTACAACGGTAGCCTAAAACAATATATTTGGTTATTGGTTAACTTTAAATGCTATCCTGTGTGGCCTTATGAAAAAGAAGTAGCCTACTCTTTAGCATTACACACACACACACACACACACACACACACACACACACACACACACACGTATATGTATATAAAAACACACAGTATATATGTATACATATGCGTGTGTGTGTGTGTGAGAGAGTGTATACATGTTTTGTATAAACCTAAACAGGCACTCCCGATTTCCATGCATGCTGGGGTCCAGAAAACCAGCAACCATTATCCCATGCTGGTCCCAACATGCAAAACATACCGTATGCTGGTGACCAGTAATGGATTTTTCAGCCGGATAAATATACCCAACATTTACAATCCACTCCAAGGAAGAACCCACAAAAGGCATCTAGACATCACAGCAAGATTTCACAGATATTATGTGGTCTGATCAACTTCCAGAATAACATGTGTGCAACAGCAGGGTGGATGGCAGGGCAAAACACACTTTCAATTGACTGTGACAGCAGCCCACAGTGAGAACCAACTGCTGAAACTGCAAGAGGCTGTAAACCAGATACCTGCTGCTTTCCTCTTAGAACATCATTTCACACTGGCACCTGCCAGTAAAGTGCTGGGCGCCCTATTTTCTCATCTGTGAGAGAGTCTGGAGTGAGGACACATGGGACATGCATGACATGTCTACTGATGTTCTTTTAGTCTAACCCAGAATATGCGTGAAGGTGAGTCAGGCAAACAATTACACCCTTCCTGAAATGATCCTAAATGGCCAAGGAGATCCAAAGGCACCGTGATGCAGAGGAAGGACAGGACGAAACCATACACAAAGATGCAAGGGAGGAAATTAAAGACAAAACACTGCAATGTTGTCTCACAGAAGAAAACTACTTGCCAATCAAGCAATTGTTCATATGTCAATATTGTAAAGAACTAAGTGCTGGGTATTGGATGCAAACAAACACAAGGTTGGGTCACCTAGTGGTATCTGTTTAGCAGTATTGTATGACAGTATTCTCAATCACTTTAGCTCAATTTTCAAATGAGATTTTGTTTTCCTCTAATCAGTAAAAAGTGCATGTGTTTTGGCACGTGTGCAAAAGAGTAAGTAAAATTGTCTACAGTTTGCACAATAATTAAATGCACATGGCTTGCTAATCAAAACTGCCACGTTGAAAATTTCAGTTATCAAAATCTGTCAGACATCCGTACATATATATTCATAAATACATGGCATGGAATGTTTGTGATGTGTGTTAAATGTCTGAAAATGTTGATTTTAAGATGTAACATGTAAAATGTGAATTTTCTGGTTAGATTTAATACGCAGACACACACACACACACACACACACACACACACACACACACACACACACACACACACACACACACACACACACACACACACACATATTTGTATAAACAAATTTGCCTTATTATTTTTATGTGTATCGCATTACCTTTTCCAGTAATCTGTTAACTACTTTTGAAATGTGGGTCTAAAAAGCTAGCGATACAATAGCATTCATATAGACAAAACTGACACAACTTTTAATCATGCCATTGGTCAATAATAGGTTTTAAAGCATAAATTAAAAGTTTGTGTGACTTACTACATTTTGCAAACATGCGAACAGATATGCTCTTACAGTTTAGAAAATGTTAAGATAATTTTAGCCCAAGCAATTTAGTAAAACTTCCAATCCATCTACAGGACAAATCTAATCAGATTTTTATGCAATTTAATTTGTCACCAATGTTGCTTTTGGATGGTTTCACACTATTGAAAGTAATAATATGCCATTGCTAGACAGATGCAGACATAATATATAGGTAGATAGATAGATATAGAGAGAGGCAGACAGATAAACATGCACATTTCGTCTGTTGGCATGCAGTGATACACGCAGGAAGGTGCAACAAGCGCTAGTTTGTAAGGTATGCGGCAACTAGCTGTGTTTTGACTGACAGTTGATACTATCCAATTAAAAACGAATATATTTTGACGGTCGTGCTAATCTGTGATATTGGCCAATCAGAGGACGGATTAGGCGGTCCTTATGCAAATGTGTTGGCAAGGGAAACGAAACCGCTCCATTCATCCTCCTCATAGGGAAGAAACAAATAGGTGGCGTTTTTCTGTTGAAGTACAGTTTACTCCTCCAACCGCGAGAGTACAAGTCACTTTGAACGATAAATAACAGACCGGATAGTTCTCCCACGATATTTGGGTGAGTAATTTTGTATTTGTATTGAAACAGTTATCTACTTTGTCATTTCATATAATTTCATTATGTGCGCATGGCTCCTTCAAGGTTCGCTGAATACAACATTTTATATTTCATTTTGCAACACTTTTACTGATAAACGAACCCACAAACTAAAACACATTATCAGGCTATTACTATTTTCCCCTTTGCTATTATTATTATTATTATTATTTTTTAAACATATGTTTTTCAAGAATGTGCCAATACAACTTTTAATAAATGCCATGTTGTTGATTCTTACTCATGCATTGATATCTTGTGCAGATGTCATTAAAGTAAGATTAAGAGCGGAATAAACAATTATGCATGCATTTTTAAAGCCAATAAGTCTGTTGCGTGATTGTTAGTTTGCCCTCATATTCAAATAACTGTGTTAAGTTTGCTTATGGTTTGTATTATTTGTCTGCTGCCTTTATTTGCTCGTGCTATTGACATAATGACGAGGCGTCATGGTCTGCTTATCAATAGCGCGGTGCCAGAAAAGTTCATGGATGCGTGGATGTGAGTCAATGTTGTGTCTGCGCTGCGCCACGCATGTATGAGTGGGAATACATGGATGTGTCTCCAAACCTAGGCAGCTGCCTTTGTAGGCAGCATTTTTGGGCATCATAGAGACCTACAGTATTTTGGGGCATCAGGTGCATAAAGCATTTTTGGGCAACATAGACTCATGCAGCATTTTTGGCATTATACTGTTGCTTGCAAGTTTGGGGAATCATGCCTGCAGATTTATTGAACGGTTTGGTTAGGCAGCATGTTTGGCATTATGGGCATGTGCAGCTTTCTGAGAGCATCATAAGTGCACAAAGCATATTTAGACATATTTCATAGGTCATTTTTGCGCATCATAGATGCATGCAGCATTTCCGGACATCATATGTGCATACAGTATGTTTTAGCATATTTTATAGCTCATTTTTGGGGATCACAGAGGTGTGCAGAATTTCATAAGTCATCATTCATGAGTGAGTAGAGCATTTTTGGGAATCATAGACTTTTGGGGGGGAAATCATATGTGCTTGCAGTTTTTTTTGGCTTTGGCTGGGCAGCATTCTTGACATTATATACACTTGATTGGAACAAACTTTCAGGTATATTTCATTGATCATTTTTAGAGCATCGTTGATGTCTGCAGCATTGTTTAGGCAACAGGCCCTTGCAGAGTTTGTAGCTCATGTAGCATTTTTTTAGTTATCATATTGTAGGCTTGTAGATAATTTTGTGGGATTAGGCACCATGTTTTTTTTTTTTTATCATGATACTATTGTAGTTTTCATTAATATTTTGACATTTTAATTTTGTTCAAAGTTTTAGTGATTTTGTTGTTTGTTTTTTTGTTCTATATAGTTCTTATTAATTTTTATTTCATTTTTAGTTATTGTAGCACTTCAAGTTCAACTAAAAGAAAATGAGATATGATGCCTTAGCAGCTACTATATTTTCCTTTTGTGCAATCCTACATTTGTAAACAATCTGCATATAAACTAAAGGTTAATAAATAAGTGGCTGTTCTTTGAGTGCTCTGTTCACTGCTCACCATTGAACTTTCACTAAAATGATCAGCAGCGAGTTGTGAGAGCATCGGCTTGTTAGCACCACGTCTGTTTGCGTCCATGCTGCCATTTGGACGGGCCTGCTGCGAGTGGCCGTGAAGCCTCAATGAGCTCAGTATGTCTCACGGCCACTGCTCATTAAGCTCAAATAATGAATGGATGCAGATGTGATTATGTATGCTCAGATGAAACACGGTAGAGGGCTGGAGAGATGTGGGATTGTTTAATGATGAGAAGAGTGGAGGTCCACGGTCTCATTACTTTGTCTGACCATGACACACTTCAGTTGTTGAAGTGCAGGGCAATTGTAAAATCTGTTTAGTTTGACAGCTCTGAAAAGTTGTTCGGTTGTGAAAGGATCTTTGTCCTTAAAGGGATAGTTCACTTTGAAATTAAATTTTGATATGTTTTAGCTTACCTCATGGGCATCCGAGGTGTAGGAGTATTTGTTTCCCCAGTAGTTTCAATTTTGATCATTTTAGGTCAAAGCCTTCTTGTCTGTGCCTCACATAATGCAGGTCTATGGTCACCACCTCAAAGAGCATACACAGAGAAGTCCAAATTAAACAATCCCCGTAAGTACACACTGATGGCCTAAGACACGAAACGAGCGGTTTGTGTGAGAAAACGAACAGTATTTATATAGTTTTTACCTCTTGTACACCACTACATCCAACTGATCTGAGGGCGGGCGTGCGTGTTTTCTGCGTGTAACAGCAGAAGATCCCACCGGGTACCACTCATCTTCACTTTAAATAGGAAAAAGAGGCTACAATTTGCATGAGCTCACCAAAATTGGACATTTGAAGACTGGAAAAATTGTGCCTGGTCTGATGAGTCTCGATTTCTGTTGAGACAGAAACAAAATTTGGCATAAACTGAATGAGACAATGGATCCATCATGCCTTGTTACCACTGTGCAGGCTGGTGGTGGTGTAATGGTGTGGGGATGTTTTCTTGGCACACTTTAGGCCCCTTAGTGCCACTTGGGCATTGTTTAAATGCCACGGCATACCTGAGCATTGTTTCTGACCATGTCTTTCCCTTTATGACCACCATGTACCCATCCTGGGTACATGATTGATTGAAGGATTGATGGCTACTTCCAGCAGGATAATGCACCATGTAACAAAGCTTGAATCATTTCAAAATGGTTTCTTGAACATGACAGTTCACTGTACTAAAAATAGAGTATAGAACATCTTTGGGATGTGGTGGAATGGGAGCTTTGTGCCCTGGATGTGCATCCCACAAATCTCCATCAACTGCAAGATGCTATCCCATCAATATGGGCCAACATTTCTAAAGAATGCTTTCAGCACCTTGTTGAATCAATGCCACGTAGAATTAAGGCAGTTCTGAAGTCGAAAGGGGGTCAAACACAGTATTAGCATGGTGTTCCTATAATAATCCTTTAGGTGAGTGTGTGTGTGTGTGTATATATATATATATATATATATATATATATATATATATATATATATATATATATATATATATATATATATATATATATATATATATATATATATATATAGAGAGAGAGAGAGAGAGAGAGAGAGAGAGAGAGAGAGAGAGAGAGAGAGAGAGTAATGAAAATAAGCATTTGAACACCCTGCTATTTTGCAAGTTCTCCAACTTAGAAATCATGGAATGGTCTGAAATTGTCATCGTAGGTGCATGTCCACTGTGAGAGACATAATCTAAAAAAAATACAGAAAATCACAATGTATGATTTTTTAAACTATTTATTTGTATGATACAGCTGCAAATAAGTATTTGAACACCTGTCTATCAGCTAGAATTCTGACCCTCAAAGACCTGTTAGTCAGCCTTTAAAATGTCCACCTTCACTCCATTTATTATCCTAAATTAGATGCACCTGTTTGAGGTCATTAGCTGCATAAAGACACCTGTCTACCACATACAACCAGTAAGAACCCAACTACTAAAATGGCCAAGACCAAAGAGCTGTCCAAAGACACTAGAGACAAAATTGTACACCTCCACAAGGCTGAAAAATGCTACGGAGAAATTGCCAAGCAGCTTGGTGAAAAAGGTCCACTGTTGGAGCAATCATTAGAAAATGGAAGAAGCTAAACATGACTGTCAATCTCCCTCTGACTGGGGCTCCATGCAAGATCTCACCTCATGAGGTCTCAATGTTCCTAAGAAAGGTGAGAAATCAGACCAAAACTACACAGGAGGTGCTGGTCAATGACCTGAAAAGAGCTGGGACCACTGTTTCCAAGGTTACTGTTGGTAAAACACTAAAACATCATGGTTTGAAATCATGCATGGCACGGAAGGTTCCCCTGCTTACACCAGCACATGTCCAGGCCCGTCTATGACCATTTGGATGATCCAGAGGAGTCATGGGAGAAAGTCATGTGGTCAGATGAGACCAAAATAGAACTTTTTGGTCATAATTCCACTAAACGTATTTGGAAGAAGAAGAATGATGAGTACCATTCCAAGAACACCATCCCTACTGTGAAGCATGGGTGTGGTAGCATCATGCTTTAGGGGTGTTTTTCTGCACATGGGACAGGGCGACTGCACTGTATTAAGGAGAGGATGACCGAGGCCATGTATTGCAAGATTTTGGGGAACAACCTAAGTTAGAGCTTTGAAGATGGGTCGAGGCTGGGTCTTCCAACATGACAATGACCTGAAGCACACAGCAAGGATAACCAAGGAGTGGCTCTGTAAGAAGCATATCAAGGTTCTGGCATGGCCTAGCCAGTCTCCAGACCTAAACCCAAGAAAGAATCTTTGGAGGGAGCTCAAACTCCGTGTTTCTCAGCAACAGGCCAGAAACCTGACTGATCTAGAGAAGATCTGTGTGGAGGAGTGGGCCAAAATCCCTCCTGCAGTGTGTGCAAACCTGGTGAAAAACTACAGGAAATGTTTGACCTCTGTAATTGCAAACAAAGGCTACTGTACCAAATATGTGGTGTTAGGTGTTCAAATACTTATTTGCAGCTGTATCATACAAATAAATAAGAAAAAAAAATCAAACATTGTGATTTCTGGATTATTATTTTTTTAAGATTATGTTTCTCACAGTGGCCATGCCCCTACGATGACAATTTCAGACCCCTCCATGATTTCTAAGTGGGAGAACTTGCAAAATAGCAGGGTGTTCAAATACTTAATATCCTCACTGTATATATAGGCCTCTCGTACTCCCAAAATGTGTTAATAAAACATCAGAAATATACAATTTGTTGCAGTTGCCAATATTTATATATGCCAAAATGTAAAATGAAATTCTGACAGCTTTAAAAGTAAATCAATGAAACAAGTATTGCAGACTATAAAATGCAAATTAATACCAGTAGTAACTCTATATCTCCAGATAATGTCTCTAGATGATATTTGAATGCTTATTTTATTACCAAAGCTCTGTATTTTTTAATTGTGGGCGGTCAAAACATACAATACAATGATGATTGAGAGATAGACATTCCTCAAAACCCTGATATATCATATTTAATACAAATTTTTACATTATAAAAAAAGAGTAAATATCAAGTAAACCTCACTTTAATCTAGTAATTGTTTATCTTATAATATTACTAAAATATAAAAGTTATTCTAAAAATCAGTAAAGATTTCACAGCAAAAAGACAAGTGTACCACAACCTGAAGGGGGACCTTTTTATAATTATTTTAAAAGGGCTTTCATTGCTGGAAAAAAAAAAAAAAGTGGGCAATTCCATGCAAAGGTCATCTTTACGATGAAAAAAAAAAGTTGGTGACACACAAACAGATTTGTTCTTAAAATGTTTACTTGGATCTATACTTTATTGTATGCAACCATTCTCATTGAATTGTTTAGGTATTTGTTGGTTTATTACACCATAAATAAGGTGTGTACCAATGCAAGAAGAGTTTTTAAAATATCAGTTTTTTAGTGTTATCAAGAAAAGGAAATATATAGACTCAATGTTTCAGCAAAAGTTTATTATTTGGCAATTTCCTGATTAACAAGGGGATGATTAAGCACTGTGTTCAATTAGCATGCTTTAACAGTAAAGTTCTATGAATTTATAAGCCTCTTAAATTAATGTGTCGTGAGTTCCAGGGCCATGTAACATCCATAACGTTTTAGAGGATAAGTTTATGCTACATATACAGTGTTGTTAAAAAAAGTGTCCAGCATTTCTGTGCAATGTTAACTTATATAAATGTATCATGTGATGAACATTTCATGCTCTTTTATTACTTGTAAACATTTTAATTTTGCGTTATGGATGTGACGTTACATATAAAGAAAATTCTAAAATCAAACCCACATGTGATATAAATGTGTTTTCCTGTCGCTGGCGGCATGGCAGTGATAAACATACTTATCCTCTGTGTTTCAGTGAATTGTAACAAAGCCTTAGGTTATTAGGCTATAAGTACAATCATAAGTAAATGTTAACAAAACAAATGGTCACTCTCTTTATGATGTGATAAATAAATTTGATTAAATTCGATGTATGTGTATATATTACATTATATATATATATATATATATATATATATATATATATATATATATATATATATATATATATATATTTATTAGGACTGGGTATTGTTAGGAATTTCACACTTCGATTCGATTTCGATTCTTGAGGCTTCGATTCGATATTGATTTATTAACTTCAATATTGATTGATTAATTTGTAAATACACAAGTAATTAAGTACCTGAGTATATTTTTTAATAATGTGTGCAGTATTATCAATGTGTAAGAACAAATTGACCCCAGCATTTTTCCAAGCAGAATAAATTGTACAATATTTTACATGTGTTGAATACAAACCACACCTGTTACAAACAGGTGCTTTATTAACACCTCTAAAGTGCATGTAACTGTAAGTAGAAAGTATTTTTCTTTCTTCCTATACATTCAAGTTATGAAAGAAATGTAAACAGAAGCACAAAATGTGCATATTCATAAAACAAAGTGGATTGATATTATAACATTACAACATTACACAGATCCTAAAGCAATTAACTGTATAGTGAAGTGAAGCTGTTGTCTGTCCACTTAAGCCATTCAAATGTATTGAGAGCGGTGGTTTGTTTTACAACTATTGAGAGTGCAGTGATCTACATGACTGCGCGCGTTGCCACGATATGAAAGCATGTCGCCAACACGGCCAGTGTTGATTGGCGCAATAACACTGAACAACTGAGCAGCTGATCCAAAATGAGCCCAAACGTCGGCTTTTAACGTTAATCTTGGAACATACTTTGCAAGAACAAAGAAATGTGTTTGTTTTCTCGAGGTGGCAAGAACAAGAACAAAGTTCGTTCTGGCAGAAGTACATTCATACTTCACGAGAAAAGAAGGTGCCGATCATCTGCGTTTCTCCGCATTAACCACACCCACTTTAAATGTCTGACCAATCACGCAATAGTTCTCGGACAACCGCAAGAAAAAAGTTCTGCTCAGGCAATGTGTCGAGAACAAGCTGCGAGAACTCCCAAACAAGGGCTGAGAACAACATGACGTCATTTTGTTCTCGCAGCCCTGGGAGCGAGAACTTCTTTCTCTGTTTTTGCGGAGTATGTTGCAGCCTTTAGTGGTGCAGGCTTGAACGGAGTGCAGCTGCTGTTTTGGTAAAGCACGTCTTGTGTACAGCGCTGAACGCTCTCACTAGAGTGTTGCCCACAGCGCCGCCACTGGCCGGTGGGCTAAATCGATTCATAGGATTTGATGAATCGATATTGAATTGAGAAACAAATAATTGCAATGCATTGATGAATCGATATTTTTACCCAGCCCTAATATATATAATATATATTAGTCATTTTATTGTCATGATATTTACATGTTGATTAAGACCCATCTTACCTGAGACAATGAAAGAATAGGCTATTTCAACTAAATCAGGTCAGGCTACTTCATATGAGTCATTGATATAACTAGATTACTATTAAATTAACATTTAGAGTAATTTTATGTGTCAACAAATGTGCCATGATGGTTTGTTCGTTGATTTTCCAAACAGATTCTATGTGTATTTCAGACTCGTCACATCCATAACAGGGTTTTGTCACATCCATAACGTTGTTTTTTCTCATGATACACTTCATAAATTTTATTTACATTTTATACATTGATATTTTTATTTTCAAATAAGACCCCTTCATCATGTGGATAGCAATATTTATACATTAGACTTAAAAGTTCACAGACTTTAAAGAAAATCGAACAGTACACTGAAAACACTGTCATTTCCTGTCACATCCATAACGCACAGCTATATTCCTTTTTTGAGGGGTCTTAAATATAATTTAGAAAATAATATTTTTGCTGTCAATACCCCAGATAGGGTGCTCTGAGAATATGCATTGCCAATATAAATATTGTAAGAAATAGATTTTTACTGAGACATTTCAGCTGTCATTATGAGTTCAAATGTCACATCCATAACGCTGACAGAAGGCATGTAGAAGATAAGAAGTCTTAGATATTTGCATATCAAATATGGTACAGTAGGCTTTTTTTTTTTAGAGTTTTCCATTGTAGAGTTATTAGTATACTAGACTGTGGACGGGCCATAGGGTCAGCACATACACATCCGGCCGTCCCCTTGATTTTGTCCCCAACAAGAGCATTGGCCAGTATCGCACTACGCTCACACGCATGGCCGACTGACTGATTACCCGTGTCACATGCTCTGGTTTTCATGGAGATGGATGGCAGATTTAAAATGGCTGAGCTCTGAAAGCCACACACAGTTGTCAGATTTTTGGCGGGACCGATCTAATGGCCTATGGAAGAACGAATGACGCAATTGCATATTGTTCTCCTCTCGGATAGGATCCTTTTAATATTTTGCATGTTCATCATGTCAAACAGAAACGCTCTGGCTTGTTTCCTTTCTTTTAATCTTTTTGCGTTGTTGTTGTTGTTCTTTGCACTGCTTCCTGTTCTGAATTTGAATGAGAGGCAAGTACAGTGTCATAACGGGGGGATGCTGTCAGATACATTTAGCAGCTGGAGTTATCGGATGACGCCCTGGGGTGTTAGAAACAAATTGTTCAATGCGCTTACCCAACATGGCACAGCATATAGATAAGGCATAAAATACAAACCATGATAAGGCTGATTTTGAGAAGTAGGACTGACTGTTCCATGGCAAACAGTGTTAGCATAGAATGACGCCCACTGTGTATCCAATCTATAGATAGTATAGTGCAGCACATCCTTTACCATCTGACTGCTTGTGTTTCCAGCTAATTGATTTGAACAAAAATTGATTTTACATTGAACTAACAATAGGCTTTGCACAATAAGCTAAGTACAATAAGCTTTGCACCTCCCGAGAGATAAAATTCTGTCAGGATCACTATCGTCAAAGATAATTGATTGACTATTAGCCTATAGTTTGGATTGCCGGTATGGTTCTGTTCTGTGCAAGAAGAGAGCAACAATAATTTAGTCTGATTCAAGGGGAATAAGAATACCAAATCCTCACTGGACAAGAGGAGGAGCTGGGGGTGGAGGAGGGTAAATATATATATATATATATATATATATATATATATATATATATATATATATATATATATATATATATATATATATTATATATTGTGATAAATGTCATATTCCTATAGGTATACGTGATCAGCTGATGCTAGCTTGACTAACGTGACCTGCCAGAACTGACACTACGCTGGATTTTCAAAACTTTTGATGTTTAAAAATTGATTTGCACATTTTTAGAGTAAACCTATGTGATTCAAGAAAATGTTATTCCCCACTGTAGTCCACTTCTTTCAGAGGCATTTCAGTGCACTACATCAACTGCCCAGACTGCAAGTCATTGGATTTACATGATTTAATTGTGTACATAAGTCCCACATCAATCAAGTGCCTTAAACAAACAAAATTTGTTCATGTAACTTCATCATCATGAAAGTAATACATTTTAAGTGACTTAATTAAGTAGTTTCAAAGTGAATTTTATATGACTCACTATCATGATTCAGACATCCAATTTCAAATATTCATTTATCCACTTCAATTTCATATACTTTAATGTTACACAACTAAATTATAATACTGCACTAGCTAGTTAACAAACTTTTAGCTAGCAATAGCACACATTAGCATCTTAAATGCTAAGCATTAAAAGCTCCTTCAGCAAAGCCGTAATGACAGTAGTTGTATTGGTCCACAGCCAAAGCAAATGCTCCACTCTCCTCCACAATAGTAACCCACAATAATTTAAATTATTCTAATAATTCCAACATAATTGAATAATAAACACGATCAAGTCTCCCACTTTCTCATTTGTTAAAAAATACATAAAAAACACTTTGACCTATAAAATAACATTTACTCGCTCTTGATTTAACCATATGCAAATCATGCAGGGAACTAATAAGCCCCGTCCAGTTTCAGTTAATGCAACACAGATCACTCATGTAACAACACAAACAGATTAAGTTTGACTTCAATTTGACTTATATTTAAGTGGATTGAACACAATCCAATTAAGTTTGGACAAAATGTATAACAATTGTGTTGCTTTAGCTCATTTTAATTAAGCAATTTTAACAAGCAGTAAAAATATTTTTTTTCAGTGCATGTGGTCACCACATTTCATAATCCTATTTATTTTCCCCCAAGTCCCATCCTTGAGAGGGCACAGTTCAAATACTGCCTGCCAAGCCACTTAAATCAAATGCAGCACAATAAAATGAGCACAGAAAGACTGTGCACCTGTGTGACATGCCGTTCTGAATACTAAATACTGATTGTGCTCAAGTTGTAATATTCCAGCATCTGGAACAGCAATTTAATGGTACAATATTTTGTTCTGTCTGACAGAGAAGGATGACATGCACATACTGAAATAACTGTTTACAATGTTGCACTCTAGATGAAGCTTTAAAAGTTTGTGCCCTAAACCACAAACCACGATTTTATAATATTTTATTCAGATGGTTAGATTATCGTCTGACAACCTATTCTCTTGTTTTTCTCAATAATATTCCAAGTTAAATTTTATTGATTACATTTATATTTATGTTAATATTTTTTTTAATTTATATTAGATTTGATAACATATTTTTCTGAAGTACTGTATGCGAGTTGTGAATGCCCAACAAAACTTGCCATAACAATTTTGATGTTGTGATTGTGGCAGGGAAGCGCCGATATGAAAACTGTCGCTGATCCGATATATTGACCGATAAATCGAAATAAACATTTTTATAGCCTTTATGAAAGACTTGCGATGCATGTTGCACTTAACCATATTTTCCTTTTTGAAGTGATTTCAATCATATTTCAAGCTATTTAAAACCATCATGCATAGCAAACAGTGTACATCTGAAGGAAATAATCCATTATTCATCAGCTTTAATACAGTATATCGGCCAAATGTTCTTATCGGGTCGATACCGATATGGTTGCCGATATATATATATATATATATATATATATATATATATATATATATATATATATATATAGAGAGAGAGAGAGAGAGAGAGAGAGAGAGAGAGAGAGAGAGAGAGAGAGAGAGAGAGAGAGAGAGAGAGAGAGTTTGTGGATGAGACATGGACACCACAGGAAATTTTATTGTTTTTTTTGTTGTTGTTGTGTGGTTGCTAGGGTATTGCTAGGTGGTTTATATGGTGACCTGAGTGGTAGCTGGCTAGTGAAATGAGCCTTCCCTCAATTCTCTGACTTCATATATAGATTTTGCTTACATTCCAACTTCAGTTTAACTACATGGTATTTTCTCATGACATCTGACATGTGAATTGGCTAAGAAGTCAAAATGCTTAGAATACTAATAGCACCTTCCCTTAACAAGCCACATGAATGAGATATATTGTCTATGTCTGTAGCACAAAAGGTGTGAGATTGAGATCAGTTTGCACTTTGCACATAAAAATTTGCTAAGACTGTTTGTTCAAATCGCCAACCCTCAATATGAGTAATAGTAATACTGTTGCTTACCTTAGCAATAATAATTACTTATTGTTTTTAGTATTGTAACCCTTTTTAACTTGAATTGCACAGAATTACCTCAAATACAGAACATAATACAGTTTTGAGGAAGCATTAGGAAATTTCATTGTATTCTTTGAATGGAACATTAGTGCTGTTAGGTTCCTCAAAATACACCATTATGCTACTTTGTATCTCCAGCCACCACCTGCAACAATGTTGCATTAGCAATACAAATGATAGTACTTTTGTGTTACACACAATATTTTGAGTGGTAGAGAGCAGGTGCAGTGACCTTCATTGGGTTGCCCTCTCCTCCTGAGAGAGGAGAATATGTTTCTTCAGCACTGGCGTGGGGAAACATCACTATAGAAACACCAAATGGTCTAATTTAACCTGATGCAGTGGGACTCGTTTAGAGCCAGTAAACATAGCTGTTTATCCCAGAGAAAAATGTTATTGCTCGGGGTTGCTCCATTGCTCAGGAGACGGGATTCTCAGCTATGTTTTATTTAAGTATCAACTTTGTCTGAGATATTTCTGCTGAAGGTCTTTTATATTAAAGAAGCAAAAAGTAAAATAAAAGTAAACCTACAATTGTTTTTTTGACATTGTTAAGATCCAAAATAAAATTAATGTGGACTTTTTTATTTTGATTAGAAATGTTAATATTGAAATCTCTGAACCTCATTGCAGAATTTTATATCTTGGCAAATCTGAGCACATTAAGTAGTGAGTTCTGAAACTCTATAGGAGAAAAAGCAGGTTACTTTCACTATAGGGATGTTATACGATACCCTCATGTCACGATTCAATATATATCACAATACTGAAGTGAGGATACAATATTATTGCGATAATCCAAGACATATGGTAAAAGGTTAACAAAAAATATTTGATTTAAAAGGCTTGGACTTGGGGCTGGTAACCCAATACACAGGAGAATGTTGACACCAAAATACAAATATTTTAGACATATGTGCTTGCACTCTGCCACTGACTATACCATATTCAAAATAATGTAGGCCGCTTTTTACTGGTAACAAAAGACATTTGGCATTATCAGGACCCACAAATATTCCCCCATTGCACTATTATACATTATATTCTTCAACATTATATATAGTAGTTTAATGTAGTAGTCACTAAAACATGAGATTTTTTTTTTTCTCACACAGTAATTTTAATTTTGGGTGAACACAATACAGAACATCACCATCCACGATACATATTGTTTCATTTTTCTATTGCCAAATTTTGTGACACAATATATTTACACACCTCTAACTTTCACCCAAAGGATAGTTCACCAAAAAATTACATTTATTCACACACCCTTATGTTGTTCTAAACCTGCATGTTTTCTTTTTTTCTTTTTTTTTACTGAATCTGTCCATACAGTGAAAGTCAATGAGGTCCAAACTAATGCTGGACCACACTGACTTCCATATACAGTATATAGACAAAAATCAAGATGCATTTATACAATTAATTATTTAAAAAACTTTCTGTTTAGGACTCCACTTGCATCCTTTCAGAAGATCCTAAGTTTAGCATCGAAGCTCGAGAGCATAGCTATAGCTGCAGTCCTGCAGTTGCTAAGTGATTTGTTTGTCTTTGCCCTATACCCCACATGGGACACAGCAGCTTCTTGCCTACAGCAGCTATCTTAAATTACTGCCCTGAACCATCTGCCACCTTGGCCTGTGTGTCTGTGAGTGTTCTGCATTAGTTGTTGTGAGGAAAAAGTACAGTTAGGGACAGAGAGGTTTGTTGTCACTCTGAGAAAGACAGGGGAATATAAAAGGACTATATATTTTCTCCCAGTGATCTGTTCATGTATAATTGAAGAATCTCCTTTATGTTGGCTCTTTTGCTCACAAAAGCACCTTGGGCAGATGATGATGACTGACAGTTTTGGATGTGGCCCTTTAACTCCAGATAAGCATGGTTGACCTTTAGGCTGCATATCTCCAAAGAGCTGCATTATTTATGCCCGCTATTGGTTGTTATGCCACATGAGTCAGTGGAGAATTTTATGACTCACCTGTAATTGAACTGCAGTCAAGAGAAAGTGGCATAAAGAGCTTCAGGAGTGACGTACACATCCATAAAACTTTTGTAGACTGAGAGAAGTATCAGAATATTTGTGATTGCTTATCAGGGTTTTGCCTATTTTTTCCACTATATTAATATTAGCCTATGTCAAATATGAATGTTACTTTGAGTGAAAAGTTAGATAATGGTATAATGACAAACAAATGGCTGATAAATTAGCACATTTCTAAATACGTTCTATGTTAGTACTGAAAAATAAATCAAATGTAGCTAGAATAAGTGAACTTAGTCATCATGACAATATTATATGTATGAAAATGAAAGATATGAAAAAGGATGAAAGATAAATATTTCTTTTGAAATCAGTTATGGAAAGCCGTGTAATGTTTGAATTAGCATTACAAATAAAAGATAATTATAGAGGAGGGACCTTTAGATACTAGTTGATAACTGATATGGGGCTGTTATTTGTCACACGTCCCTAATTCTTACATTTGATTAAGTAGTGAAGAATCTGAAAATGTATTTTTCATTTTAATGTGGCTGACACATTTGTATTACATTTCAAAGAGCTCTGATCAGCCCCATCGTTGAAAATGAAAATACACCCATACCGGCTGGGACGGATCGGCGCAGAACTGAATGGTTAAGCAACAAGAGCGGTTTGGCTCGATGGTGGAAAATATTATTTCGTTTTTTGTCGAGTTAACAGAAAGTAAATGAATCTTGACAACTGAAATGGCTAACTTAAAATTGCAACCCAAACCTGAATAGAAAACAGTAAATCAAATCAGCACTATCCAAATTTAAAGCCGTTTTATATTAAGAAAAAGCAAAAATAAGCCAAAGAGATGAGGGGACCCATCCATCGCACAGCTTCTAACCAGTTGTTATTTGCAGAATTTTGTGAGACAAGGGTTGTGAAAGCTTCCTGGTCTGTTACCAGGACAACCAATTATTCACCAGTGGTATCATCCCAGGGTTTTGATAAAGCACACTTGTAACATGCCACTTTTTGTCCACCATAAAAGGGCCGGAACGTTGTTCTGAAAAGGCTAGCATCCTTACAGGGTACTTAAAACACCCTCCCTATTCAAGTCAGTAACGCTCAATCGGATGTGTGTTTGTGTGCTAGTGCATATGCATGTCTGTGTTCTGTTTCACATTTTAATATTAACAGTAGTCTCTCTTCAGATTATAGAAATTTTGGTTTCTGTTTTGTAACCATTTTTTAATTTTTTTTATCTTTAACAATCTGTAATCAACATAACAATAATTTGCATTTCATAGTTTTTTGATGTCTTAAATGTGATATGTCATTTTAATTTTATAAAGTATAAACTCAATAATGCAAAGAATAAGGGATTAAGGCAAAAAAGGTGGAACAATGCTAAAATAATTATTACAGAGATGAGGAAAGTGGCCATTTATCCTTGTGATGTGATTGACAGGACTAGATGACCATACTCCTCCTGAACATTCTTTTAGAGCACCATTTGTTTAAATGACAGTGACTTTACTGCGTTTGATCTATTATGTCTGACTATGCAGATAAAACCCAGTTTCTGTCTCTGTGAGGTTCATGGCCTCTGTTACATTGAGCTGTCACAGGGAGTAAAGATAGAGAGAGTTAAAGGCGATGATGGAATACAATGGCGTCTAGAATGGGTGGAAATTCTCTGCAAAGTCAAAGACCAAAATAGACCACAATTTACAAGATTAATGCTGGATAATGCTAGTCTAGCAGGTGAACCAGCGCTGCCAAACTGAGGATATCTTGCTGGTGAGACTGGTCACCTGTTGTTACCTCCAGTGAGATACACTACCAGTCAAAACTATGGAATAATTAAGATTGTTTTAGCATCATTACTCCAGTCTTAAGTGTCACATGATCCTTCAGAAATCATTCTAATATGCTGCTCAATTATCCATTATTATTATTATTATTAAAGGGTTAGTTTACCCAAAAATGAAAATTATGTCATTAATTACTCACCCTCATGTTGTTCGACACCCGTAACATCTTTGTTTATCTTCAGAACACAAATTAAGATATTTTTGTTGAAATCCGATGGCTCAGAACACCATTTAATTTCCTCTCTCAAGACCCATAAAGGCACTAAAGACGTCGTTACAAAGCCCATCTCACTACAGTGGCTCCACAATCATTTTATGAAGAGAAGAGAATAGTTTTTGTACATTTTTTACATTTTAATAAATAGCGGTTTTTAAAACACTTCTTCTTGAAGCTTCAGAGCTTTATGAATCAGTGTTGGATCCGAACCGCTGATTCGATACGCTGATTTATAACGGTTCGAAGCTTTATGAAGCAGTGTTTTGAAATCGGCCCATCACTATACAAGTTATTTCGGGGTTTTTTACACACAAAAACAATTCTCATCGCTTCATAAAATGATTGTAGAGCCACTGTAGTGAGATGGGCTTTGTAACGACGTCTTCAGTGCCTTTATGGGTCTTGAGAGAGGAAATGACATTGGTGTAAATGAAGGCCTTTCTGAGCCATCGGATTTCAACAAAAATATCTTCATTTGTGTTCTGAAGATGAACGGAGGTCTTACGGGTATCGAACAACATGAGGGTGAGTAATTAATGACAGAATTTTCATTTTTGGGTGAACTAACCCTTTAATGTTGAAAACAATGTTTTTGCTGATTAATATTTAGTCATAGGAATAAATTGAAAATAAATTTAACAAATTCAGGTTGGCATATAGATTTTTTGGTGAGCATAAAAAAAAACTTGTCAAAGACATTTAAAAAATATATATATTCCAAACTTTTGATGGAGTATGACAGGATCTATGTGTTTCTAAATCTAAAAATCTCTATAGCCTACTACTATTTCATCTCTCAGTTACTTCTGCCATGTCAATCTTGAAAGAGTTTGCAGAGGGTCACAGAGGTGAATAAAGTCTGTAAGATACTCAAATTGAGTCATCTCTTTTCTCGTTCAATCTCCAAGAGTTGTCAGTACAATGGCCAGGCTTTGAAAAAAAAAAATCCCCCACCTGGGATCCATTTAAGTGGCAGACCTGTATGTCTTTGTACGCGTATGTGCACGTGTCTATGCATGTGCGCTGTGGTGGAATTAATCCACTGCCAATACCTCAGTGTCCAGCACATCTCGGGCTCCCAGGGTTCTCATCTCATTTGGTGGCTCTTAAAAGGAACACACACCGACTGGTGTGGCTGGAATATCAAAGACATCAGCAGTGACCACACAGGCAATCACTGTCCATCGATCAATCTGAGTGACAATGGAGAACTGAGGAAAAAGAGAAAGTGATAGCAGAGGCCATGAAACAAGGCCACAAAAGACATTCACTCTGTTTTCTTACTGACAGGAAGGTAAAAGCGATAGATGTGACTCTGTAAAAAAATTACCTAAAGATAATAAAGAAGAATTAATGTGTGTGACCTTTTGGTCTCATCACAAGAATTTTGTAACATTTTTTTGTTTTTTTATAGTCTTTAAAGTTGACATAAAGTCAAACTGGATTCTGTTCACTTCAGGCATCATGACTTATTGTGAAAGTTATTCTTAAAAAAAATAAACAAAACTTTTTGGCTGATGTCACCTCGCCAAAAAGGGTGTGAAAAATAATGACCATGTTAGGTTAATGTTAGGTTAGGTTAAACCAATGTTAGCCAAACAGCTGTATGTAATGCAGTATTTCTAAAATGGGGTCAATAGTTAACACAGTGATTTAATACCAGGAGTGTATTCCAGAAAGCAAGGTTAACTTACCGTCACATATACCGTGAACTCTTGGTTGATTAACCCAAACCTTGCTTACTCAAGGTATGCTGGTTCCAAAAACAAGTCCTGGAATAAGTTCAGACAACTCAGAGTATGTTTCCGGTTAATTTACAAGACATTCTCAACAGAGCTACAAATCAATGATTCACCATGGAAACAGACGCTAAGAAAAAGCGGCCGGTCTACTTCCTTCTTCTTTTTTGTTTAATGGTGAGTTACATTACCTACTTAGTCCATATCGCCACCTATTTGTTGATTATGCAATAATTTTTTCAGTGTTTTAGTTTAATAAGTAATCTTTATTCATTGAAAATAAGGATTATATTGTTTGTTTGATGCTAATTCATCCATGTGTGATGACAATAAAATAAATAATAAATATATTTATGAATTAACATTTAATCTTATTTTTTTATTCAAATTATTTAGAATTAATATATAATATTGTATATTATATAACTGAAACAAATTTGGTTTTATTAATAACTATATGAATTATTTAAAACACATCTGAATTCCTCTTAAGCAAACTAACCCTGGAACATAACCTGCTCCGGAGCTGGTTATGTTCAGAGAGTGAGTTGCCATGGTTACTTACATACCCTGAAAGTTACCTCCGTTTTTGGAACTGAAAGTTAAGGTTATCCACTAACTTACTCTTAAACATACCCGGGTATGTCATATAACCTGCTTTCTGGAATACCCCCCAGGTATGATTAATGTAGTGATAATAATAATAGCAAATAATTTTGGGACATTTTGACCTTCAGCCTCCACATGTCAGACACATCTTGGTTCTCAGCAAAAGTTTCAATCAACAATTCATGACATTACTGAAATAAAATGTGTATGCCATTTAAGTTTAAATCCGAAATGCATTGTGACGCTTTTCGGTTATACTTAATTCATAAAACTATTTTGTGCAATATTGTTTTTAATTGTATTATTGTTCATAGGGCTAGAAGATTTGAGGAAAATAATCAAATTGTAATTTTTCTGATAACTATTGTAATTGTGATTTAAAACGCTATATAAAAAATTCCAGGTTTGCTGTGAGTTTGTTTGTGTGGAGCAGCATGTAAATGTAACAATGCTTCTAAGGGGCAGGGTGAAAAAAATGATATGGGATGAAAAATTATGTTAATGCATTTGCGTTCTCTTGCAAATGTTTTGCTTTCCTCTGAGAAATTTAGCTTTCAATTGCAAAACTCTGAGATCAAGTGAAACAAGTGGATAATAAGCTGCTTTACTTCATCTATTTAATTCAGTTGCAGCCTTTGCGATTTGATAATTGCACTAAGCCATAACGTGATTTTGGTTTTATTTTTTTATTAATCATACAGCCTTAATTGTACATTCCATTTTAATTGACACTAATATTTTATGATTAAAAATATTTTTTTCACACCACATATACTTCATGTGGCTTTCAGATGGCCGAGCAGCTGCATCCAAGCCTTACATTAGTGCAGTCCATTAGTGCAATGCAAAGCGTCGTATGCAGTGGTGTAAAGCACATCGCCACTGGACTCTAGAGCAGTGAAGATTTCACTGGCTTGACAAATCACACCTCTCTGCCTGGCAATCTGATGGATGAGTCTGGGTTTGGTGGTTGCCAGGAGAACGGTACTTGCCAGACTGTATTGTGTCATGTTTAAAGTTTGGTAGAGGGGGGGTTATGGTGTGCGGTGTTTTTTTTTAGGGGGTGGTCTTGGCTCCTTAGTTTCAGTGAAAGAAACTCTTAATGATTCAGCACACTATTTTGGACAATTTCATGCTCCCAATTTTGTGGGAACAGTTTGGGGATGGCCCCTTACTGTTCCAACATGACTGCACACCAGTGCACAAAGCAAGGACCATAAAGACATGGATGAGTGAGTTTGGTGTGGAGGAACTTGACTGGCCTGCACAGAGTCCTGACCTCAACCGGATATAACACCTTTGGGATGAATTAGAGCAGAGACTGCAAGCCAGGCTTTCTCGTCCAACATCATTGCCTGACCTCACAAATGTGCTTCTGGAATGGTCAAAAACTTCAATAAACACACTTAACTTGAAGAGTTCAAGTTCAATAGCTGCAAATGGTTGGCCAACTCCATATTAAGCCCTAGGGATTTAGAATGGGAATTTTTGGCAATATAGTCTATATGCATATGAGTGTACTTCCAATGAACTGTTGTGATTTTCTTGAAAGGAGTTTAATGTTTGCTCTGAAAGAGAAGATACCAGTGCTAACAGAACAATCATTTATCTGTTTAGAAACCTAAAGCTAACCATCTAGACCTGTCTGACTGCCCTTCAGTAGTTATTTTTTCCCTGATAAGCCAGCGACCTCTAGGGCGGTTACATGTGGTTCAAGCAACTAAAAACATGAAGTATTAATCTGCAAATCCTCACAGATAAGCATCACTTCTGCTCAAGAAAAGAGATTCGGCATAGTGACAGCAGCACCTTTACAATGTCTCCCACATTTCTTCCCTCAGCACTGCTAGACTAATCCCGTCATAATCCTATACGAGCCACAAAAAAGCAAGCATTCGTTGATAAGCAGAGACGTCCTCTTGGGTGGCAAATGAAGCCGAAACGGACTCATCGGACAGAAACTCAGGAGAGATTACAGTATATTCCACAGCAAACAACTGGGAAAAGGAGACGCAATAAGACTATTATTATTTCTGAACTCATGCAAAAGATTAAAAGTTGTTTTGGTGTGCATTGTATTTTTTAATTAATTTTAAAAATATTTCTTATCGGCTGAGGCACTTTTGGAAGCCCAGCTTTCTGAAACATGCATTCGCTCTCCTGACAGTCATTAAAGCGGGCCTTATCAGAGGCTCAGGATGGGGCTGCTTTGTCCAACTTCATCTTAGACACCAAACACAGCTGGTCTCTCCCCCTCTTAAAACCCCCTCCACTCCCTTTCTCCCTCTATAACACTTCACTCGCCTTCCAGACCTCAAAGTCTACTTATAAATCGACTTAGTCACTTTGAAACTCCGTACCACCCTTTTCTCCATGTCACCATGTGTTTCTGATGGCCTCAATGTATGATGTGAAGACAGAAGCTGAATGAAAGATACATGCTGGTAGACCTGGTCTGTTGGTCCTAATTGAATTGTAGACATGTCAGGAGAAAAGGAATAGGTCAAGGGCGCACTACAGAACAAAAGATTGCACATATTTAAAGCCTAACAGATAATTATTTTTCTGTGATGTTGGTTACAAGAGCTTTACAAGATAATTTTCCTCTTTGGTCCAATCCCAGAATGCATTGCAAAACAAACTGAATACTTAGCAATTTGAACAAAATGTCATCAAACTAATTTTTTTATTTGTAGTGCTGTCTGTTGAGACCAGATTTAATTTGCTTGCATATGCAAAATATCCTCTCTTCTTGGGCCGTGTAACAAGCAACTCTTCTTTTTGAAATAGCCGCCTCTAAAAAGTAATTTGTCACTATTTTTGTTGCTGAAAAGCAATGCAGGAAACATGGATAGGGAACTACTAAATTCACATTATGACAACGGACCCTTTTCGCAGATTAATGATGCGTTTCCATAGTTATCAATATTGTGAATCTTTTCTAATTAATCTAATTGTGAAATATTGTTAATATTTTTTTTATTTATTGTAAATGTATATTATATTTTATATAAGACATACTTTGTGTTATATTACCTTGGCAGTAACAAAACAGCAACAACCCTGAATTAACACTGCTGTTTAAGTGTTTCTAATAGAACGGCTGAGGGTGTGATTGCAAATTTCACATCCTTCTCTCTGACTACTGTAATCAAAGCAAATAGGAATAAGAAAATTGTATTTGCTGTCATCTCCCATATTCACCACTGTAGAAGTTTACCCAACTATGAAGACTTTCGCTTCTGAAAACCCCGGAAATGGGTCCATATTAATTAAAAACATTTAGCATGGTCCAGGCAACAGTTTAGTGAGTTTGTTAACGCTGTGCTAAGTAAGGAACTGACTTTGAATCTCATAACTTTGATTCTCATATGGTCCACTCTAACAGAGAAAAAAAAAGTCCATGTAATTGGATTACACAAACATAATTCCTATCGACTAGCTCACTTAGTACAGCCTTCGTGGCTCGACTCGTCAAGACTTTTTTCCAAGATGGCTTCTGTCTGTAAACGCATAATGGACTGTATTTATAAAATATCTTCTTATTAACACTTACAAAGTTCACAATGCTTCGGTTTGCATGTAGGGAGGGACCCTCATTATGCTACTGTGTTAGTGTGAGGCTATTTTGAGCCTTGTTAGCTTAACTAGTGATTTAATTTGACTTCCTCCATGCCTCATAGACAAGCGTTATAAGCTGATCTGTTTTTAGAGATAAAACTTTTTACATTCAGTTTTCATGAAAACGCATCCTAGAGAACGATCTAACCATGTGTTAATTACCCCTAGGTTCATTTTTCACCGGAGTTGTCCTTTAAAGGAGTGAATGAAAACAAGAGAGCGAATTCGGAGAGCATTGTGTGTCGGCTGTACACTCGTTATTGCGGTGCAATGTGGGCTAATGAGTGAATTCAATAACATCCGGTTTCGGACACCACTACAAATGGCTATCCCCTCAAATATTACAATATTTAAGGCTATAGGGGGCAATTTCAGATTCAGACATTGACAGCAGCTGCAGAAAAGGAAGTGAATCAAGTAATACAATTTCACGCAGTCACTGAAAATAGTGTAAAGATCAATTTATTGATTTCAAGAATCAATATCAGGATAGTTCAAATGATAATTGCAATTGCAAAATTTTATATTCTTAACCAGCCCTACCGCTTTGCACAAAACAGTAAATTAAGAAATAAAATAAAATTAGGCACAGTACATCGAAAAAGTGCGAACACTAAAAGACTCAGATGGGTATGTGCTGCTAGTTGGATATAATCTGGGCCAAGACAATAGTATAAAATACATAAAAAATAAAAAGTACAACAAGCTTTATTCCTGTAGTATATGTTTGGCTTAAACAACAAGCTAAAAACCAGTGAGATAAACTTGTTTTAGCTGTGTCTTTATATATAGCGCATGAAATCATTTTTTTAGTGTGTATCTGCACTTTCTAATAAAATGAGATATGAATCCTTACTTGTAGGATATTATGATATCTGTGGCAAAAAAACACAGTGTGTTCAGCTTATTAAATGTTACAACTTCCAGGTAACCACAGGACTCTCTCACAGGTTCCTAAGCAATATGGGTGTAGATTAACTTTCAAAAACAAGCGTTGCTTTACAATTTGAGTTGCACTTCATTTCCTTTGAAGTTTCATGGAGGGGTCCGGAGTAATGATTGACAGATTTTGTTTCCTCTCGCACGCCGACTCTTTGAGCAGTCACTCATTATAAACAAGTTAACAAAGGTTGGCCTGTGGGCAGGAGTGCTTGCATAGTTTGATGGAAGCCTTTCTGATTGAAAACAATAGGGAACTGTCTCACAAGCAAAAGAATCAGCTTTCTAGAGCCTTGAGGCGAATGTTGTCAGCCATACAGTTCGTTAACCACTTAGATCTTTAATTAAACCCCCCTGGCTAAAGTTAACTAATCAGAAAGATGCCAAGATTAGCAAAGCCGCCAGACCACAGAATTTCAAAAAAGGTCAGTGACAGAGAGGGAGTGAAATAGAGCAAGAGAAAATGAGAGGGAGAGAGAGAGAAGATGAATGCTCACCTCTGATTAGTCATCATGATCCCACTAAAATGACCTACCATCAGGGGAGAAAATAGCTCGGTGGGTGACCGGTTCTCAGAATGTCTCAGATGAGTTCCTGTGCAAAGCTGCTGCTGTATTCCGTCATCATGTGCCCCTCGTCAACTATTTAGACCTGTTCAATATTTCATGAACTTTAATAATCCGAGAGCGGAGATAATGAGTCATTAACACAGCCTCATTTGTCATTTGCACACCCAAATATATCCATTTTCAAGGCCCAGGGCAATTTGGATTTGGTTTAATATATCTCGGATTCTGCCACAGACAGACATGTTATATGTCTGGACAAAAGTGTAAAACCCCAAAAGAACAGCGGGCAACAGCTACTAAAAGACAGAAAAATGGAAACATCTATTGTCACTAGTTCAAATCAGTCCACTCAACACAGCATTACTATATAGAAGAAAATATCTTTTTTTTTTTTTTAGATTAGTTTTTGTTAGTTTTTACTTGTTTATAAATTTTTATCTTATCTTTAGAAAATTATTCGTTTTTTTTTGTTTTGCATTCTGCGTATAAATAGTACGAGTGTGCAATGTCGTGGAATGTATACGCCAAAACTCATTTTGGCGTGTCTATGGCACGCTGTTTTTCGCGTGTATATGATACGCATTTTATGGCGTATTCTACATACGAACCCCCCACCCCACCACCCTAAACCTACCCAAGCGCGTGTTATATATACGCCCCACTACCCTAAACCTACCCAAGCGCGTGTCATATATACGCCCCACCACCCTAAACCTACCCAAGCGCGTCATATATACGCCCCACCACCCTAAACCTACCCAAGCGCGTGTCATATATACGCCCCACCACCCTAAACCTACCCAAGCGCGTCATATATACGCCCCACCACCCTAAACCTACCCAAGCGCGTGTCATATATACGCCCCACCACCCTAAACCTACCCAAGCGCGTCATATATACGCCCCACCACCCTAAACCTACCCAAGCGCGTCATATATACGCCCCACTACCCTAAACCTACCCAAGCGCGTGTCATATATACGCCCCACCACCCTAAACCTACCCAAGCACGTCATATATACGCCCCACCACCCTAAACCTACCCAAGAGCGTATCATATGCACGCGAAAAACAGCGCGCACGCCAAAATGAGTTTTGGCGTATACATTCCACGACATTGCACACTCGTACTATTTATACGCATTTATGTGTGATCGGGTTGCATGCTAGTGATTCCCAAACTTGTTCTGCCAGTCCCACCTCTTTTGTAGAGAAAAAAATAACATGCATCTAAAAAAAGAGAATTTCTATTTGAATGTTTTTTCTAATGTATAATGTATTGTGTGATGATAAAGCTGCATTTTCAGCATCATTGTGCCAGCCTTCGGTGTCACATGATCCTTCAGAAGTCATTTAAGCTAATATGATGATTTGCAGCTCAAGAAACATTTCTGATTATTATCATAAATGCAACTGTTTCTTTTTTTGAGCATTCTTTAAGGAATGCATATCCAGCCACTCACAGACATGATTTGCACATTTCTATAGGATTTATTTGAAATACTGTAATTAATACAGTACTTAACTACTTGCCTTGGTCTCTTAACGTTTTGTCTCATAAGTTAAATGGATAGTTCACCCAAAAATGAAAATTGGATATATGTATTATACGAGCAACTACAACTGTTGCTTGTATAATGCACTGGAAAAAAAGGAAAACACACATTGTCCAATTTACGTTATCTTATTATTTGCAATCTACGCAACAAAATAGTTTCTCTTCTAAACATGATTTCTTTGCTTTCAATTAATGTAATTCTCTTAAATGTGCTATCTACTAGATTACATTATTTGGGGTTAATGTGAACCAATCAAGTACTCGAACATGATTTTTGCTGAAGCTGTAGATCCCAGCATGCTTTGCGTGGGACGATGAAAAGAGTACAAATTTTGAACTTAAGTGGGGGTTTTTTGTGTGTGTTTTTTGGGCAAAATTAGATAAGGGGGGACTTTATATTGTTTAAGTGTTTAATGTTTAATTATGTTTGAATAATTAGAATCATTCAAATTATACTGGGTTACCATAGTGGAGAAGAGCGGAGCGATTGCTTAGGGTGTGGACTTTATTATGTACTATTGCTGGTTAACAGAATGAAAGTTAGCTTGTGCAGTCTTATAAATCAGCCAAGTGACCTCTAAAATATACTAAAAACAAAATAAGCTTGTGATTTGATTAAAGAGTCAGGGTCTCAGGCCCCCCGTGCACATCATGTTGTTAGGAAGCCATTTTAAAATAATTTTTAGACTACTCAATTGGGTTACTTAAAGATTACTTCATTCCATGATGTTGAAGTTATGTGAACACATTATGTTTGTTTAACTTAATTGAATCATGTGGAACTGATGTACATGATTAATCATGTAAATCCAACACACCTTTTTTTCAGTGTACATTTCAATGGGGTTTTTTCCCATTGACATGTATTATATTATGCATTATATTTCCCCCACAAATCCATATTAAACCCTGCGGCTTGTGGCGACACAATGATGTCTTAAGACACAAAAAGATCGGTTTCTGTGAGAAACCAAACAGTAGGCTATTTATGTTATTTTTTACCTCATATCAGACGAATCTCATCTAATATTCCCAACACCATTACTTCTGCCGAATAAAGTCAAAACCCGGCGCTAGTGTGTGTGTGTGTGTGTGTGTGTATTAGGGATGCAACAAGACAGTTAGTCCACGGTTCAATACATACCTCGGTTTTTTACCATTCGTATTTTTCCTATTCGTTTTCTTCCTATAAGGGATCATTGTGCCAGACTGATAACATTTTCATTTTTGGATGAACTATCGCTTTAATATTTTGAGGCAGGCAAGCAAAACTGTGGTCACTCTTCATCACTGTTGTACTGGTAAATCTGAGAGAGAGATATGCCTTGTCATATTTTCTTGACTTTTAACCATACTGGATGCGACGGCTAAGCCACAACAGAGGCTTGTCTACTGGCGGCAGATAAAGCGATAGTTGCAAACCCCATTTGTCATTGAAATAGGGAACCAGTTTACTATTTGTTGTGCTGCACTGCATCCAGTATATAGTATTATAATGTTATAACATGGTTATAACATGGTAATTAGATGGTTATAATGGGTTCTATTTGCATTTGTCGCACCACTAGCGCCTGGTGTAGACATGCTATTTTGGTATTTGTGAATTTTACGTAGATTCATTATCAGCTTTATGTTTACCTGGCACTGGTAGTCCTTTCACAAACGTGTCCATGCTAAATGCAGAGCCATATATCTTTCATCTATATTTTTGCACGGCTATATTTGTCATCTATATTTTTACTCCATTGTAATTGTGGCATCTATTGGTCTGGAACTGCATGACAACAACCGCTACAAATTATAACAGACTGATCAAGCGAGTACTGCGGTTAATTTTGAGGTAATCTTTTTTTGAGGTAAAAACCCCTTTTTTTGAGGTTTTTGAGTTTTTTTTTAATTTACTTATGTATCAAGTAGCCAAATAATAAGCAAGATAATTGCATAATGTTTCTTTTGCATAACAATGTACTGACTGTATGTACTCTATGCCCCCTATAGTTTGGGAACTGCTGCCTTAAGCAACAAGCTGATTGTGATTGGTTGTTCAGATGTTCGATTCAGATAATATAGAGCAACAATGACCGCCCTCTTTTTCTTCAAATTAAGCACCATTGATTAATTAATAACCTCAGAGCTTATAGGTCTGTCTTGGTCGTTTTGTACTACATTGTTAAAAATGTATTTCTCTATGGAGAAAATTAATGGGAACTCAATTATTCAAATTAAATCATGAAACACCATTTTAGTGAACACAATAGTCTTCATTATTAGGGGCCTAGCACTAAAGATGCATAGGCACCTATTGTATCCATTGGTGGTGTTATTACTATTCTTTAATTTCTTCTTGAGTCTATGGCAACCCATAGAAACGCTTGTGGGAAAGTTACAACATTTGGCGCACAGATAGAGGACCGTCTGAACATTAACCACAGCTATTTTGGAGTCTCTAACTCAGTCGCTATAGTGCCACCAACTGTCCAAAGTTTCACTTGCATTTGAGCTAATAACCTTTGAACTGTAAGGGCAAGAAACACGCCTAAATTAACGTGAGGCTATATCTCTGAAAACTGCAACGCTTTAGCATATTCTGACTCATCTTGGTTTGTATTTTGACAGCCATGACCTGTACCTGGACAGTTTCTGCGCAGTGTCACCTAGTGGTCAGGAGACATGCAACATTGCTCTTTTGGTTTGGCCCAAAAAAAAAAAAAAAACTCCCACAATCTCTTTAGATTCTGTTCAGAATGCGGAGTCAAACAATACCATTTTTCCAGATAGCATCCATTTTGGGCGTCAGCCATTTCAAATTTAGATGTGAAATGTAGTCATATTAAAATGGCTTTAATTGCTCGCTGTTACAGTTGGTCTGACAATCCCAGCCATAATGGTGTGACTTATTTTTGCAGTTATGTTTGTTAATTGCTTGCCTTGATGATAAAATTTGCTCTGTACTCTGTATGATCCTTGAGGCAGACGAAATATAAAGGATGGAGACTGTGGTTGTCATTTGAATGATGCTGCAGTTGCTTCACACTCCTTCACCTTGTCAAGACTTGTCCACAATACATTTCTGTTTTTAATTGCTGCTGCCAATCTATAATGCATTAATGCATTTTATGGTTCTTTTCTTACCTTGTCCACAGAGAGGTGTTCAAAGATGGGGAAACACAACAGCAAGCTTGCTCCTGAGGTGCTAGATGACTTGACCAAGAGTACCGAGTTCAATGAAGCTGAGCTGAAGCAGTGGTATAAGGGATTTCTGAAGGACTGTCCAACTGGCATCCTTAATCTGGAAGAGTTCCAGCAACTCTATGTCAAGGTGAAGGTTATCTATACACCCAAAGGGACGCTTTACACAGAATACATACTTGTATATTTAGATGACCCTAAGCTGCCTAAATTAAATTACAAGCATAATGAAAAATAATCTCAAGACTTCTAGAATAATCTTAATCTCAAGAGATAGATTACCCAAATATGACATTTCTGTCATAATTTACTCGCATACATGCTGTTCCAAGCCAGTAAGAATTTTCATGTTTTTTGTTTTGTTTTTGTTTATCACATATGGCGTATACACCAATCAGGCATAACATTATGACTACCTTCCTAATATTGTTTTGGTCCCCATTAGACCCCTGAAAGTGTGCTGTGGTATCTGGCATAAAGGTGTTAGCAGAAAATTCTTTAAGTCCTGTAAGTTGCAAGGTGAGGCCTCCATGGATCGGACTTGTTTGCCCAGCACATCCCACAGATGCTCAACTGGATTGAGATCTGGGGAATTTGGAGGCCAAGTCAACACCTCAATCTCGTTCCTAAAACATTTTTGCTTTGTGGCAGGGCACATTGTCCTGCTGAAAGAGGCCACAGCCACCAGGCAATACCGTTTCCATTAAAGGGTGTATATCAGGGTTGGGCAATTCTAGAAAAACTGGAATTGCCCAACCCTGGGGTACATGGTCTGCAACAATGCTTAGGTAGGTGGTACATGTCAAAGTAACATCCACATGGATGGCAGGACCAAAGGTCCTTGCAGAATATTACCCAAATCATCACACTGCCTCCAGCCTTCTTCCCAAAGTGCATTCTGGTACCATGTGTTCCCCAGGAAAGCAACACACATGCACTCAGCCATCCACGTGATGTAAAAGAAACGTGATTCATCAGACCAGGCCAACTTCTTCTATTCCTCCGTGGTCCAGTTGTGATGCTCACGTGCCCACTGCTGGTGCTTTTGGTGGTGGATAGGCACCTTGATTTGTCTGCGGCTATTGCAGACCCATACACAACAAACTGCGATGCACTGTGTTTTCTGACACCTTTCTATCAGAACCAGCATTAACTTCTTGAGCAATCTGAGCTACAGTAGCAAGTCTGTTTGACCACACAGGCCAGCCTTTGCTCCCCACATGCATCTATGAGCCTTGGCTGCCCTTGACCCTGGTGTCGGTTCACCACCATTCCTTCCTTGGACCACTTTTGATAGATACTGACCACTGCAGTTTTGAAGATGCTCTCTTGCTGCCTAATATATCCCACCCATTAACAGGTGCAGTTATGAAGAGATAATCAGTGTTATTCACTTCACCTGTAAGTGGTCATTATGTTATGCCTGATCAGTGAAATATAATATGATATGGGAGAACATGGAGCTCTATCTCAAATAGGGGGAAAAAACACTCACTTTTTAGTCAGGGCCCAAACTGAGCAAAAAATATGCAATTTGGTGCAGTTGCTGATAACAATATGGCCAAAAAGTACAATTAAATTCTGATTGTCTTTAATGTAAACCATATGTATTAGAGCTTCATAAGAGTGTAGCAGACTAATTACATAAATGGCATCTAAATATCAGTCACTCTATATCTCACAATAATATAGTTATATATTGTAGTTAATATAGTATACTATATTATAATCTTAGTAAGATTATATTTAAATGTTTAGCTTTATGATCAAAGCTCTGTCGTTTTCATTGTGGGGGGCAAAACAATGCAATAATTTTTTTGTATAATTTGCTCAAAATATTTTTTTTACGATTATAAAAAATGATGCATGTATAATCAAGTTAACGTATGCTTCTTCAGTCCATTAAGTGTTCATCTTGAAATATTACTAACAATATTTAATATGTTTACTTTAGAACAATCATTAAAGATTTCACAGCAAAAAGAGATGTGAACCATAGCCTGAAGTTGGGTGTTTTTAAAATTAAACGGAAAGGCCCCTTTACTTGCTAAAAAGTATAATAGTTATAAGTATAAGTATAATCTATCAGATGACAGTAGGCATGTGGTAGATTGTGTACATCAGGTTTTTCAACAAAGTTTTGATCATGTTGATAATTAAGAAGTCTTGGAAAATTATGTATCAAATTCAATAGTAGGCTTTGGGTGTATGATGAAAAAATGATCATCAACTACTCCTTTAATTAAGTCTATGTAGTTAAAGGGATACTTCACCGCTTTTTCATATTAAACTATGTTATTCCCTTAACTAAGACGAGTTGATCCATCCCTCTCTCATCTGAGTGCATGCACTTAATCTCTCTGATGCCTGGTGACGATCTGATAGCATTTAGCTTAGGGCTAAACTAAATGCTATCAGATCGTCACCGCACGTCAGAGCAATTAAGAGCACGCACTCAGACGAGAGAGGTATGTATCAACTCATTTTATTTAAGGGAATAACAGTTTAATATGAAAAGGCGGTGAAGTATCCCTTTAAAAGTGTACTAAAAAAGTTCATATCGGTTTTCTGTCTTTCAGTTCTTCCCTTATGGCGATGCTTCAAAATTCGCTCAGCATGCCTTTCGGACATTTGACAAAAATGGCGATGGTACCATTGACTTCAGGGAGTTCATCTGCGCACTGTCCATCACTTCCAGGGGCAGTTTTGAGCAGAAACTCAACTGGGCCTTCAACATGTACGACCTGGATGGAGATGGCAAGATCACACGGATGGAGATGTTGGAGATCATTGAGGTGAGGGATTTAGAGAAGGCATTGCTTCACATACTGTTTGCTTTAGAAGTGTGTTCACCCCATCGATCCGGGATGTCTCTAATGTCTAGGCAATCTACAAGATGGTTGGAACGGTGATCATGATGCGCATGAACGAGGACGGGCTGACCCCACAGCAGCGTGTGGACAAAATCTTCAGCAAGATGGACAAGGACCACAACGATGAGATCACGCTGGAAGAGTTCAAAGAGGCGGCCAAGAGCGACCCCTCCATTGTTCTTTTACTGCAATGTGACATGCAGAAGTAAGGAAGGAGAGGATGAAGATGAGAGAAGGGGGCTGGGGGGTGTAGGGAGGGGGGGGGGGGGGGGGGGGAGAGAACCATGTACAGACTTCTAGAGAGATGTAGGTAATAGATGATGAGAGAAAATGTATATACAGTTGAACAGAAGTTAGACTGCATGGTAATCTTAAGAGTGCAAACAAAGGCAATGATTATGGCCATATAGAATGATTAGTGAAAGTAATGCAAGAGAGAGTATTTTTAATCCTGTATCACTTGTTACACATTCTGTCATCTTTCCAGCCCGTAGAGAGAGTTGGAAAGTTTGAAAGATTGAATCATTAATACAAGACATTTCTTTCCTCAGAAAAAGACACTTTTGAGCCAAAAGACAGGCGTCCATCGCTTTAAGAAGTTGAATTTAATTTAATAATTATAAATAAATGATAGTAATTTAATAATAATTAATTTCTAATGCATTTTAATCCAAGATAATAAAAAAACAAAAGCAAAGGATGAAAATATACATTAGGGATGCACGATTTGTCGGTAGCTAGCTATCTGCTAACAATAGTTTTTTATTTATTTATTGTTACTGTATGTATTATCGCCCAGTATTTGGATATTTAATTTTGCATGCTCATTTACCTAGTTTTTACCTTTAGATTATCTTTGCTGTCATCCAACACTCACTCAAAAGTTAAAAACGGTAACACTTTACAATAAGGTATCATTAGTTAACATGAGCAGTTCATTTGTTACTGTATTTGTTCATCTTTGTTAACATGGTTTGTTAGTTTGTTAGTTCATGGTTTGTTCATATTAGTTCACAGTGCATTAACTAATGTTAACAAGATTTTAATAATGTATTATTAAATGTTGAAATCAACATTAACAAAGATAAATAAATCCTTTATTTAGTTAATTATTAGTTAATGTTAACTAATGGACCTTATTATAAAGTGTTACCAAAAACACTAATAATAAATTCAATCTGTAACACTTTATTTTACTTGTTACATGTTAGATGTATGCAAATTATGCATAATTACATGCAACTAATCCTCAAACCAAACTCTAATCCTACCCTAACCCTATTTTATGTATGCTTTTTATTAATATTACTCAGTACTTAAAAATATAATTACACTGTAACAATTAAACCTTAAAATAGTGTAACCATGAAATCATTAGCAAATCTCAAAATGAATTATACATTATAATGTGATGCCCAAAAATGTTTAACATTTTAAACATTAATTTTAATGTTTTTTTATTTATTTTTATTTAGACAAACTAGAATTGAATGTACATGTTGTTCATTCATCTATAGTGTTGAGATCACAAGAAAGACAGAAATAAAAATAATGCATGGCTTCTTCCTTTTTGATCAGTTATTGGATATAAAAATAAATGATTTGCTTATTGGTATGAACCAGATATTTATAATGTGCATCCCTATTAAATATTATATAATCTTTGGAATTTATTTATTTTTTCTACATTGATAATGTCAGAGCAGCAGCATGCCTGATAACAGGCTTTGCCTGAGAAAGAGCATTAGAGAGGGGAAATGTAGAAAGCGCAGAGTTCTGGGCAGAACTGAATCCTTTGACATTTGCGGGTGCCTTCATATACAGCGATCCACCCCGCTCGAGTAACATATTGCCATAATCTGACGATACCATCACAAAGCATAGCCATCTTCTAATCGTGTTATTGGCCCGAGATAAAGCTAAAAAGCCATGGCTGAGTAAAAGGGTGATATTTAGTGATGGAAAATGAAGAGTAGCATTTATTAGATAGAGAACTGACAATATATGTACATGAAGACATTTTGTACATAATGCCTATACACATGCTTAATATGTACATGTAAATGTTTCTCTACTTTAGAACTGCTTTCATATTCTGACACAGCTGCAATGATTTGTGTGCTAACACAAAAACTTTACTGTACTTATGTATGTGGGTCTGTCAGTGGATGAGAGAAACTAATGTGTGCAGTTTCTTCTTTGCAATCTGGTGTGAAAGCCGCAGTGTGAGTGTGAGTTCACGCAAGAGAACACAAATGCCTCAACCTTTGTATTAATTCTTTCTTATGATCTTCACGCCAGTGCTAGGAGTATTACGCCGTCGTGTTTGTCGTCACCTGGTATGGCTGGTGATCGTTTTTTGTCATGAGAGCTTCAGTTTAGTACAGTCTTTACTCGTTCATCTCCTATTTCACAAGCTTAGCAAGTGTCAGCCAAAAAGATTTTAATTGTATGAATATTGTCAATGTTGAATTACCTTTCGTTACTCTTGTAATATAAGTGGACACAAATGTAAACCAGACGCAGAATGTGTGGTACCCATCAATGTTACTATTGTGCTATACTTAATAACATGAGAATACTGTGGCACTACATAGTGTGTAGAGGCAATACAGCTTTAGCTTTAGACTGCCTCCCTGTGGTGAAAGATAATCAAACCCTCAAAAGATTATTGCTGAATGCGATCCACATACTTCTCTTATCGTTTCTGCCATAGAAAGATATGGTAAGAGTGGTATGCTAGTATGTGGTTCCGAATTCAGCATATGATTTAAATCAGAAAGGGGTGAGGGGGTCGAAATCATTTCCCCATCTGATATAGGTCCGGGGACAAGGGGAGCCACCCATTTAAATCTGTGAATTTTAGCAAGAATCCCTTTCAAAACCATAATAAACTTCTAGATCACAATGAGGATGTCTTACTGGAACATTGTTCTACACAATAGCAATGATTATTCATCTTTAGATAATAATTTTAGCTTTATCTAAGTGGCTTATTTTTCAACAGTGAACGTAGTTTAGCAATACTCAAAGACTGTAATCCTGTGGTTCATTTTGCAGCATATCTTGTGATGTTACATTTTCATCAACAACAGCAATTTAAGCTATTTCTTTACTCACATTTTGTCACAACTGCTTTTACACTACTCACAATCTTGTGAAATCCATGTGGGATGTATTTTTTTGTCACATTCACAAAACTTCTGTCACAGTTTTACAACAGAAGAAATCTCTTTCTTATGTCACAAAGTAGGTTTCTTGTGCTAAATGTGCTACCCCTTGTGAAAAAGTTTTATTTTAAAGTGCATTTTAAATCACCATGTACACTTATTTAAGAAGTACACTTATTACTATATGTTTACTGACATAAAGCACATGTAAAATACTTGCTTATAATTTAACGGTAGTGTGGTATGTACAGTAAAAGCTAATATTCTAAATGTACTAAATTGCAATGTAATTTCAAATATGTAATTACAAATCATTTTTGTGAAGTGTATTTTGGTGGATAAATGCTTTTCAATACTTTGGGTTGTACACTTTTAAACAAATTTCAAAAACAAAATAATTAGGAAATTACATATAAAGATGTACCAATTTAGGTCAAAATCACTCTAGTTCAGCTGAATGCATTTAATATTAATTTGAACAATAATACATTTTCATTTAATTGCAATTAACTGGCAATTAAGTGGCTAAAAACATTAAAATCACTTTCCATTTAAGTATATTATTTCCTTATAAGTACTCTAAAGTGTACACATTTTTTTTTCTTTTTACAAGGGACAGTCATATTTAATTGGAGCAATTTTCAGAACACTGAATTTTATCTGTACCAGCGTGGCTCAATGTATGGTCTGACATCTTGACCATCTGATGATCACTGTGATTAGATTACATAAACACAGTTATAGTCATGGGTAATGATTATGGGAAGTGCAAAATGGGCCTGGTGGATGTTGTGAAATTGACTCTCTACATCCCCTTAAAGTCCAATAAGAGATTTATTGTGCCAAAGACTTTCTAAAACATAAAATTGGAGATAACCCATTTAACTGATTTAATTGCTTATAATGCAGCTTAAAAAGTTTAATGTAAGTTGGTCACATGTATAACCATCCAGTGCAGATTCTGATTATGTCCTCAAAAAATACTGAAAAGGGATAAATTGTGTCCAGTCGTGCAATACAATACGCTTTCTGTACTGTATGTGTTGCTGTGCATTTCTAAATGTCTGGTTTCTGTTCACTTTTTCAATATCGTAAAGCTCCTTGAACAAAGACGTGTAATTATTTTTGTTACATAGAGAATTAAATATGTGGATGTCTACTGAATCGTCTCCGGCTGTGCGTTGTTTGTCATCCTTACTGATTAGGTAAATGCTGTCAGACAAACTCATAAATTTCTCTCATTTTCTCCCTCTCTCTCTCTCTCTCTCATTCTCATGCACACAAACAGTTCACTTTTTATGCAGACCTGTGCAGTATGAGTCACTCTAGGGAGGTGATGTCATGATAAATGCTGTTGTCATGGCAGCAGGGCTGTAGCAAATCTGAAGTGTGATGGGAGAATTGTATAAATGTGGATGTGGACCTTCCATCAGGGACACACATTTTTACTTGCAATTTCTCAACAAACTGATTCACTTTAAGGCAGCTCTAAGCTTTGTGCCATCAGTCTCCTTCTGCCTGCCACATCTCACTCATTACAATCCTGCTGAAATATGTCTTCAACCAACCTAAATTGGTTTTACGGATCTTTGGTAAGGTCAGTCTAGTCTGGTTTGTTTGTATGCGACCACATAACCACGCATGAATGAAGGTTCATTTTGCATTTTACACATAACTTCGAGAATTATAGGCTACTAGTGGTGAGACATTATTTGTCATTCAGTGTTTCTGTGAAAGACTAAAAATAATCATATCTGAATATACCAGGCTAAAAGTTACTTAAATATGAAATGTTTTATCTGTTGAACAACATTACTCACAACAGTCAGTCTTTTTTGATGACGTCGTCTTCCCTCAGGTATATTGCATATTCATTGCCTGTGGCGGCAGGCTAATGCCTGTTATAGGCTGTTGGGCTCATGAATAATAATCCAGCTATCTGCATTCACCCACAGTGATTCGCTGAAATCAAAACAACAGGTTTACAATGGCATTACAACTTACACTTTAGCTACAACCACCAATAAAGCAACACACTTTAAGTTTTAAATTATTATTATTTCCCTCAGTTTGTCTCAAAATAAACTTTTTTTAAATGCAATTATTATTCATCTCGTGTCTCCCATTATAATGGCTGAGTGTTAGAGGTAGACGAAAATATATACCAGCGACATCTGGCCTTTTATAAGGGATGCTGATCTCATTTTATGCCTGTCACCAGTTCTAGATAATTTAGTATCTGATCACATGTGATCTGGATTATGAAATCAGATTCCAAAAAATAAGTACTTGTAAATAGATATATTGCCTTTTAAAATCCTACAGTAACTTTTTTATATTATTGATCACATGATTACATATTATTTACACAATAATAAATCATTCATAATTGATTGATTCCCCCCAAGTCTTCTTTGTCGTGGTTAACATTTTCCTTTCTAAAAAAAAGCATATCCCTTATATACATTCAGAACGTCTTGTGAAATTGCCCACACACACAGACCAGCCATTAGTCAGGTGGCTATAATTACATGGAAAACTGAGAGGCCACAAAACATTTGATCACTGGATTTACATGAATCATTTCACTTTTAAGAAGCGCTTTCAACTCCTGATGAACTCTTTAATTATTATTTGAATTATAACTCAGTAAGTAATTTAACCATGTATTACTGTCTATGGAAAGCTTTTGTCTTTCAAACTATTTTATTACAATTTTTATCCGTCAGTTGGATGTAGATGGTATTAGAAGGAATTTGTGAGTCAATCTGATTAATTTTGTGGATTTTGTCGACATTTAAGAGCAGACTATAACATAAATTCTATATAGGCCTATTATATATATATATATATATATATATATATATATATATATATATATATATATATATATATATATATATATATATATATATATATATATATATATATATATATGCATGCTATATATACACACACAATATATAATAAACGAACAACAAATAATTAACGTTACAATAATTTACCAAACAAGCTATGAACACTTATTTTGAAAAAGCAACTTCAGTTTGAGAACATGACATCACTTCCTGGCAAAGCACCGTTTTTGGGATTAGCTAGCTGCTTAGCTAGCCATGTCCTAATAGCCGGTGTTTGGGGTAAAATAGTATTAATAATATTAAGTCGCCGAACTACCACAGTTATCCGTTAAAAGTAAGGTGTTTAATCCTTTGCACTTCTTACCCAGATATGCACTGCTGATATGCATATGTGGGGTTAGTTTTCCCCCTGGAATTAACAACTGTTGTTAGCCTGTACATTATTATAGCAGTGGTGTTTAGTATAATAACAGCAATAATGTATGACTAGGATATGTTTTTTAATGATGTGGTTATTTTTTGCTTATGCGGTGTATTAAAATGAAGTGCGTCATTGTGAATTGTATTTATTATATGGGTGTTATGATGTCCGTCATTTTTCACCCATCTTTACTGCTAGCAGCACTAGTGGCAACATACGTTACTATAGAGACAAAATGAGAAGGCTCCCGTTATAATCAACGAAGCTTCACTACCAGCGTTTCTAGATACATGGTAAAACTATTAAGTGAGCTTCTTTGATTTAAATGGGTCCTGATTTGATCGTTAGTAGTGTATATGATGTGCTACATAGCAGTTAATTGGCAATATAAATCTTAGTAATCATTCTTCATCTTCCTGAAGAAACTTTGAATCAAGTCATGGAGGAACCAGGAGCCATAGAGGTGACCGTGAAAACGCTAGATTCCCAAAGCAGGACGTTCACTGTCAGGGGAGAGGTGTGTGTTCTAATTTATAAGTCATTGATGCTAACTTTATATAAGCTGAATTAATTTGCGCTGTGATTATTTTGTATGAGTTTCCCAAATAGCTTAGTATAAAACCATGTAACCTCTCTTACTTTCTCTCAGTGGACGGTGAAGCAGTTTAAAGAGCACATTGCTTCCTCCGTTGATATTCCGGTGGATAAACAGAGGTTGATTTACCAGGGTAAAGTGCTGCAGGATGACAGGACACTCACAGAATACAGTAAGTCACGCCTTTATGTCTGCTTTTGCACGTTTGCAGTAAGTTACTTCTCACTGTTTTACTCCGCTTATCCGTTTTTGGCGCGTTCCAGTCAGTGTATCACGCCACAGCGCCAGTAGGTGGATGGGCGACTGTCATTACCGAGTCATTGAATCGTTCACGTTACCGATTCGTTCCAAACACTGATTCATTCGGGCAGTAAACAGGTGACAATTTTCCCATACTACTCTTACTGTTTGTACCAGTGGCGATTTCTTTAAGACTGCAAGGGAAGCTCGGCTTCCCTTATAATGTCACAAAATTAATGGTCAAATATGTACTATTGTATTAACATTTTATTGACTAAAAATGCGTTAGAAAACGTTCATCTCCAAGATGAGTTTGTTCAGAATCAGTTACATATAGCAGGTCGGCTGACTCGATTTCCTTCTCATACATTCCCGCAGCTTCACAGTGCATTTTCCTATTGAAGCCCAGCGTCCATTGACTTCAATGGGGCTGCTTTGAACGGTTTTTTTCAGTGCTTCGAAACTAGACGGTCATTGGATAAACGCTGCGATTATGTCCCGCCCACGGACGCTCAGCGTCTCTGGGGGTGAATGGGGAGTGGGCTGGCCCGGACTCTGAGCTTCTGCGTGATGATTGGATGGTCTGTCAAAAGACTGCATCTCCTTTTGACTGACAGCGATTCTGTACTATAAGGAATCACTGAAGCTATTCGCGCTCAGTCCCATCGCGGATTTCTCGAGTTCAGTCGAAATAAAAACTAATGCAACCTATTTCTTTGATATTTGCTTGGCGAAATTGCTTGATTTTCATCATACATTTCACACAATTATACACCACATTCCTTGTTTCAGTTTTACAGAGTTTAATATTTTTTTTATAGCTCTGCTGGCCATTGAGAGGTCACTGGTCAAGTCACTTGAAAAGACTCCTAGTTGGGACGACAGGGTCACAGACCATTTTCTTGAAAAGGAACGTAGGGCAGAATTTACTTTTAAATAAATAGACAATTTTATGATGTAGGCCCGAAAATGAGCTTCCCCTCTCTGACAGACCAGTAGCCGCCACTGGTTTGTACCATATCTTACTATGGTACAAATGCTAAAAGTAGTCATTATATATCATACTATATATAATAAAGACAAAGTATGGCTGCATTGTTATTTGTATTTTTAAACTTGATCAAAATTGCTGCTTCTTTCAGTTAAAGTATAACCATCTGCTATTATCAACTGCTGGTTATTTATCCTGATAACGCTTTTTTATTTGACATTGCCATATTACATTGGTTTAAAGTTAAATCCCCAATCAGAGATTTCTTCTTATTAATACATTTTCTGCCCAGTGTTGAAAAACCATATGCACATGCTCTCTCTGCACTGCAAAATAAACACCTGGGGCCTGTACTATAATGGTAGTATAACAAACTCAGAGTTACAGGATTAGTTTCGAGTTGACAAAACCAAACCAATCTATCCAGGCTTTGTTGGTCTCATGACGCTGATCATCAGCTTTCTCTGTCAACTCAGGCTTTGATCCTGAGTTCAGGAGTTTAGCTATGACATCCGTAGTGAACCGCTAATCACATGCTGTGGATCAGTGATGTGACATCCGTAGTGAACCGCTAATCACATGCTGTGGATCAGTGATGTGACATCCGTAGTGAACCGCTGATCACATGCTGTGGATCAGTGATGTGACATCCGTAGTGAACCGCTAATCACATGCTGTGGATCAGTGATGTGACATCCGTAGTGAACCGCTAATCACATGCTGTGGATCAGTGATGTGACATCCGTAGTGAACCGCTAATCACATGCTGTGGATCAGTGATGTGACATCCGTAGTGAACCGCTAATCACATGCTGTGGATCAGTGATGTGACATCCGTAGTGAACAGCTAATCAGATGCTGTGGATCAGTGATGTGACATCCGTAGTGAACCGCTAATCACATGCTGTGGATCAGTGATGTGACATCCGTAGTGAACAGCTAATCAGATGCTGTGGATCAGTGATGTGACATCCGTAGTGAACCGCTAATCACATGCTGTGGATCAGTGATGTGACATCCGTAGTGAACCGCTAATCAGATGCTGTGGATCAGTGATGTGACATCCGTAGTGAACCGCTAATCACATGCTGTGGATCAGTGATGTGACATCCGTAGTGAACAGCTAATCAGATGCTGTGGATCAGTGATGTGACATCCGTAGTGAACCGCTAATCACATGCTGTGGATCAGTGATGTGACATCCGTAGTGAACAGCCAATCACATGCTGTGGATCAGTGATGTGACATTTGTAGTGAACAGCCAATCACATGCTGTGGATCAGTGATGTGACATTTGTAGTGAACAGCCAATCACATGCTGTGGATCAGTGATGTGACATTTGTAGTGAACAGCCAATCACATGCTGTGGATCAGTGATGTGACATCCGTATTCCGACATCCAACATCAGACATCCATTACTTTCTGAATTCTGAAAAAGTCATATAAAGTCAGAATTGCGAGTTAATATTTCACAATTCTGAGAAAGGCATATTTGTGAGATGTAAACTCACTATTTTGAGATAAAAAGCAATTATCTTTTAAAATGTTTTATTTTGTGTTTATAGTTAAATAATTATGTTCAAATGTAAAAAGAAATGTCTCGGATGAGAACAGCTTATATTTTTTGAGCAAAATAATGATTATAAGTTTAACCATTATCATACAGCCATAAGGCCAAGTAGATTGTTTTTTTTTTGTTTTGTTTTTTGTCTGTGATATAAATGATAAATCATTTTCTGGCAAGCATGTTTCTATAACAACTTTGCTGTTTTTCAGATGTTGATGGGAAGGTCATTCATCTTGTGGAGCGAGCGCCTCCTCAGAACAGTCAGTCCGGGGGTGGAGGAGGTGGAGTTTCTGGCTCCACGGATGGGGGATCCACCTCCTCTCAGTCAACCACTTTTCCAGGAACTTCGCACGATCGTAATGCAAACAACTACGTTATGCTGGGCACTTTTAACCTGCCTGTGAACATTATGGACTCACAGCAAATACAGGTTACAGTGCTTTCCTTATGTCAAGAAACACATGTTTGCAATACATGATCACTTAACCTCAGACATCCAATATAATACATACATGAATGATTCTGCTATCAAAGAAAATATACATTTCTTCACCCCTTTTAGATGTCAGTGCAGCAGATGTTGGCTGGTGTTGGAGATATTGGACGTAATGTTAGAGTGAGCACTAGCACTGGAGTGAGTCATCCTAACTTCACCTTTTATAGATTTACACAATAATAAACATTATAAGCAGTGTTCCTGAATGTTTGTCTTAGAAGCACTTGTGCTTTGTGACGTCACAGCCTATTGTTTAAAACGAAAGGTTATCTCTCGACACATCTACGGTCATTTATTTCCTCTCACAGAGCAGTGGCTCTGTGGATGTCCATATCAACGTGGACCAATCAGTGCAGAGCGAGCCCAGGATGAGGCTCCAGCTGGCTGAAAGCTTGCTGCGAGAGACTCAGGCTTTAATCCACAGGCTTGAGGTACAGAACAAACGTCCAACAAATAAAGCATTCTTATGGGATTTCTTATTTGTACATAAATAATGATTCAGGATGATGTTTGTTTTCAGGGTCAATCAAGTCAAACGTCATCTCAGCAGGAGACACCACCTTCTCAGCCATCATCATTTTCAGCACAACCAATGGACAGCTCCTCACCTCCACCCTCCTCCTCGTCTTCTGCTTCACAGACAGAAGGAACAACTCATTCTGGACCCAAGTAAGTGAAGAATATTAGGGTCAAAGGCAAATAAAGTGTTCATGTTAAGTAAAAGGAAAAACACATGTACAAAGCACGTAATGTACTTGTATTCATGTGATTTCATATGGTTTTGAAAATATCTATCAAGAAAAAGTTGAATTCAATGGCTCTAACAGTGTCATCTGGTGTAACCAGGAAATCATAAAATGTTTTTCTCACACCTTGAATAGATGTGTGATGTGTACACATCTTAATCAATATTTTCAAACATGTTTTAAAATATATTTTAAGGTAAAAAGTAAAAATATCATGATCATTATTTTCTAAATATCATTGTTTTTTAGGGGTCACACCACATGACATTTTAAAACCTGAACTTAACCTGCCTTGTTATAAAAAAGATCAAATTATGTAATATATATTCCTACTCAAAAATATGGGGTCAGTAGGAGTTATGTTTTTGAAAGAAATCGCTTATGCTCACCAAGCATTTTTCATTAAATAAATAAAAAAGCAATATTGTGAAATATCATTATAATTTAAAATACTATTTTTATTCTATTGTAGAATTTTAAAATGTAATTTATTAAAAACATCGAAACATTATTTGAAAAATGAATGTTAAATGAAAGATTTTTTTTTTTAATTATAAATATCTGTACTGTTATTCTTGCTGAATATAAGTATTAATTAACTTTAACATTAACGTGTTTCAATTTTCTCACTGTGTCAAAGATCTCCAATACGTTTTTCTCTGTCTCAACAGTCATCCAAGCCCTTTAGAGTTGGTGGAGGTTCTGTCAGAGGTGCGACGGGTGGAGGAGCGTCTCCGTCCTTTCATGGAGAGGACACATTCCATCCTTGGAGCGGCCAGTTCTGCTGACTACAATAACAATGTAAGGACTAGATCAGGGGCTCTCAACTGCACTTTCCTTGGGAGTTTAGTTCTAACCCTAATCAAACACCCGAACAATCTAATCACGGCCTTCAGGAATACTAGAAAGCTACAGGCATGTGAGTTCGATCACAGGAAAGTGGACTTCTGTGGAGTTGAGAACCCCTGCACTAGATAGTTGTAATGCTACATAATTCTCATGTGTGCTATAAAATGGCAGTGTTCGTTTTCTGAAAAGTTGTTGTTTTCTCGGACAGACTCAAGAACGTGAGGAAGATCAGCGCACTCTCAATTTGATTGGAGAGTCACTCCATCTCCTTGGCAATACATTGGTGTCTCTGAGTGACCTTCGATGCAATTTATCAGCTCAGCCTCCCCGCCACTTGCATGTGGTGCGGCCGATGTCTCACTACACCTCCCCGGTCGTGATGCCCAGTGGACTGCCCCATATTCCCATTCCGGTGAGCTAACCACTATACGTTCAAAACAATTTTCATACGGTTAGCATCAAACAGTCAATTTAGCAAAATATGTAATCTTCCAGGTGAACCTGGGCTCCACTGTGACCCTGACTTCAAACAGCAGACAGACGAGTGAGGGTCAGGCCCAACCCTCACAGCCAAGCAACCAATCCGAGCTAAATGGCCAGGCACAACCTCCTCCACCGAATGGAGCCAGTCAACAGACAGGTCACGGTCAGGGGACTCCAAGAGTGATCAGAATCACTCACCAAACCATGGAGCCAGTGGTCATGATGCAGATGAACCTGGATGGTATGTCAACAGACCAACTCACTCAATCAGACCCCAGTGATTTTAGCATTGTGTTTCAGCCATGCTGCCCATTCCTGGTCTGCTACAAAACACTTTTCTTCATCATTCTGATCTTTGCAATTTTAAAATAGTTGCTTTCAGAAAATTACTTTTTCAGACCCGGAATGGGTAGCTGTAGTGTCACTGCCAACCACTGATCTGTGCATTTCTGTGCAGCAGATTCAGACAGTGGAGTGCAGGGCCAAAGGCAACAGAACCCCAGCGCTGCTGGAGAGACTGGTTAGTTTCCACCTCTCTCTATAGTCATTAACCAGCTGTGCCAAAATTAACATGTGATGTGTGTCTTAAAGGAATAGTTCACTCAAAAAAAAATGCATTCTACCATCATTTGCAGGCCCTCATATTGTTTAAACCCATTTAACTCCCTGGGTTAATTTTAACGATCTGAGCATGGTCTGAAACGCATGCTGCAGGTGCACCTAGGTCCGAATCTACTTTTGCTAGTTTAACGGCATAAAAACGGTCTGCGTGCCAGGTGCATGTTCTAAAAGGGCTGTACCTACTCTCTAAATGAGTCATGGGGGTGTTTTAGGCTTAATGTGCGATTAAACCAAGAAAGGGTCTCATCTCCCATATCCTTTAAAAGCCACTTTCACTCACACTGTGGCTGATTCGCTACTTGCATGGCGGAATTTGCAAGCGGAAAGACTGAACGCTTGTCCAGTGAGGAACCCTTTTATTTTTAATATTTATAAATAACTTAAATGCTTTAGACCAGATTTATGTTGGTCAATGGCGCAGCCGATTTAAGTTGCCACAAAATAGCAATGTGCCTGAACACACCTCAGACCAGCACACACATGGGTGAACAGATTGCCGTGAGTGCATTTGCTATTTAAAAAACGTGGCGCGGGACGTGAAAATGATAACTGCGTCGGGCTGAAACTAGAAAAAAACACTTGTCACGCCAGGCGTATGATAGGACACCCTGTCTTCCATTTCACACAAAACAGCAATATTTACAGAAATTCCAGAGTGCTTGTTCTCCATACAACAGAAGTAAAACATACAAATGAGCTCCATTTGAAGAAGTAAAAGCTCTCTGATCAAGTGTTATTTTAGTATTATTTATAAACTGTTACAGTAATTATTAAAGGTCCCGTTCTTCGCGATCCCGTTCTTCGCGATTCCATCTTACAAACTTTAGTTAGTCTGACATGTTGCTGTTAGAGCATAAATAATACCTGTAAAATTATAAAGCTCAAAGTTCAATGCCAAGCGAGATATTTAATTTAACAGAAGTTCCCTTTCAAAGCCTACAGCGAACAGCCAGTTTGGACTACACCTCTGCACTTCCTTGCATGAATAACGTAACTAGAACCGTTTGTTGACTAACCCTCCGCCCACAAGAACACGCAAAATAAATGCGCAATAAAGCAGCGCTTGCATCTCCCCGTTATGGTAAGAGGCGGGACCTTTCCGAGCAAAGTGCGATAAGCTGCTGTCCAATCACAAGACGGGAAGCGCTGGCCCAATCAGAACTCGTTACGTGTTTCTAAGGAGGGACTTCATAGAACAAGGAAATCATCAGGCCGTTTTAAGGACAGAGGAAATAGCGCTGGACAGATAAGTAAATAGTGTGAAAAATACTGTGTTTTTTTACACGCGAAACATGAACTCATGTTATATTGCACACTGTAAACATAATCAAAGCTTCGAAAACACGTGAAAAACATGACCTTTAATATTTAGTATTAGCTTTTATATAATTTCAGTTTTCATTTTAAAGCTATTGTGTTATGTCCCTTTTTATTTTTTATTTATATTTAGCTTTGATTTATTTTATTTTATGGTTTTATTTTAGCAATTTTAGTGCTTAAATTTTTCCTTTTTTAGGACTTCGTTTTTGAACTAATATTTGTATTTGAATGTATTTTATCTTTATTTCAGTGAATAAGAACAATTAATCCGTGCAAGATAATACACATTAAAAAAGTGGTTTGCCGTTGTAATCTTTAATGAAAATCTAAAAAGTAACTTCCGGTCTGGAATGGCGTTCCCTTTCCGATGACGGTAGAATGATGGCTTGGGATGGAAAATCCTTAACCACTCCCCTCCAACCGTTAGCCTGCTATGAGCGCAAGATAGAGAAGAGTAGCGCTGAGGTAAAACCCTGCCCTCTATTCAATATTCTGTTTCATTTAGAAATACGTCACAGCACTGAAATAAAATCAGTTTCAACTTCCGGTTCACTGGGACTTTAATAGTTTTAGTTATCAATAACAACACTGCTCTGGACATTCTTTAGAAGTCATCATTTTGTGTTCTATGGAAGAACGAAAGTCATAGATGTTTGGAACAACTTGAGGGTGAGTAAATGATGTCAGTTTGAGCAGTGATTAAGCACTGTTTGTGCAATGGAATGTAAAGCAGCTATTGTTAGTCAGTTGTCTGTAGAATTCAGACTTACAGCAGTTTCATTTGTCAGCAGTGTTAATAGTCTCTCTTCACTGAGTTCTCTATATCTGTGCTCTAAAGGCACCACAGCGCCCATCCACGTACCAGGTCTGCCGCCAGAGTTCATGCAGGCCATCATGCATCAGATCTCCCAGCAGGCTGTCGCCATGGCAACTGCAGCCTCTGCCGGACACCAGGGGCAGCAGCAGGGCACTGCTGGCACAAATGCTCAGAATGGAGAAAACCCAGCCCCTCCACCACCTCAGGCCAGGGTGGTCATCACGCGCCCCTCCTTATCCCCACGCGTCCCCCAGCCCATGAGCACCAGGGGCACCACCATCAACCTACGGTCAGCAGTGCCCCCCTCAGCAGGACAACAGACTAATCAAGTATGAAACTTTGTTACATTACAGGGCTCAAATCTAAATATTTTTCTAGAGAGAGAACTCAATTCAGTATTCGCGGGCTCGTGGGATCTGAATTGAGTTCTTGAGCTTGAGTGGTTTTAAATTGGTTGAATGTTTAAATTGGCAGGACTTAAAAACACATGCATAAACGTTTTATGCTCGAATGGGCCTGAGCATCTTTCATGCTGGCCCAGATCCATCAGGCAGTCCTTATTGTCGAGCTCTGCATTATTCTATTTTGGAGAGATATAAAACTTATAGTTCTGTTTTCATTCCTCAATCAAGGGCAATCCTATGATGTCCTCTCCTCTCACACAGATGGTCAGTGGTTTGGTTGGGCAGCTTTTGATGCCATTGCACACAGGTAAGTTGTCCTTACCTATTAAGTTCCTGTGTTAAGCAACACACAGCTTATAAAGACATCATGTTTTCCATTGTCAGGGGACCAGACTTCCTCTACCTCATCATCCCAGTCCTTCTCTTTCTCTACTTCCTCATCTACCTCTTCCTCCTCCTCTTCTTCCTCCTCTTCCTCCTCCTCTTTCTCCTCTTCCACTGCTCCATCCTCTACCAACACGTCCGGTCAGACGTCCACCCATACCACCAGCACGGCGTCTGTGGGTCAGTCCCAAGAGGGCGGCCCAGGAGATAACCTAGCTCAGCTTCTGGGTTCTCTCCTGGGAGGAGTTGCGGGAGCTGGTGGAGGGGTGTCTGGAGGTGCTCCCTCTATTACAGTGACTATTCCAGGTGTCCCTGCATTCATCCAAGGCTTGTCTGAGTTCATTCAGGTTGGTGTTTTTTTTAGTGGTATACTGATATATCGGCAAATAGTACATAGCATTTTTATTTATTGCCATTGACTGGTAAGCTAGCGGTCAATAATATCGGGCGACCACTAGGGCTTTTCTTTGTCTTTGCGGTCTGATCTTACAAAATGTGTCCATTCGAATGCCCTGTTTTCTTTTCAGTCCGGTCAGCCTGTGTTTCCTCCCTCAAACCAGCAGCCTCCACCCTCACAAGTCACACCACCTGCCCCTCCAGGACCCACCCCCACTACTGCCCCTCAGCCTCCCAGTGGAGGTGGAGAGACCCTCAGCCCTGAGCTTTTCACAGGCATTGTGCAGGGTGTCCTGTCCACCATGATGGGCTCTCTGGGGGCTGGCCAAGGCAATACCGAAAGCATCGCCCAGTTTATCCAGAGACTTTCCCAGACCAGCAACCTCTTCACACCTGGATCTGGAGATGCAGTGGGTAAGGCCTACTGTGTTCCTGTAGCACAACCCAGAGTACAGCACAATGCCACAATTTATGACTTACTTTGTGTCGTCTCTGTTTGTTTGGTAGGGTTCTTTGGAGATCTGCTGTCTCTGGTTTGTCAGAGTTTCTCAATGGTGGACATGGTTTTGCTGCTGCATGGTAATCCTCAGCCTCTGAGCCGCATCCAGCCCCAACTCACAACCTTCTTCACTGAGCACTATCTGCAGGGCCGAGAGCCCAATGATGCCAACATAGCTGTGAGTCTGAGCTCACACCACTTTCATGTGACCTTCACTACGTCAGTTCTACATGAAGATCTCCTATACTGTCAAATGTATTCCGTGAAATGTCACACGGGTGATGGTATTGTTTCTGTTATTTAGAGTGCTGCTGAGGATCTGATCAATGGACTTGAAGAGTATGTTGCAGAGAGTTTTGTAAGTCTTGTTTTCTGATTGATCCTGTAATATTTTGCTCACCAGACACTTTATCTGATAGTCCCTGTGCCCTATTCGTTTCAGTCCACGGTGACTGTTCGAGAGGGAGTGGACATCATCCAAACCAACATGTCCTTCCTGAGACAGCAGTTCACTCGCATGGCTACTCACATTCTGCGCTGTACAGGTGACCACCACACTATCCACACAAACACAGACCCAAAAACTACTCTGGCCCAAACATTCAAATTCAATGAATTTCTCTCCTTGGAGACATTTTTACAATATAATCTGATCAATAAAATCATTTCAAAGGATATGATACAAGGTACAAATGGCATTTGGCAATATGTAACCATTTTTAAAACTTTCTCATAAATTATTTTATTGTTATTTATATGCAGTTATAGTATTTATTCAATTAGCTTTTATTTTGATATTTTCACTCTTCATTTAATTTTACTACTGATGTGCTTTTTCCATTAAAATGTATGTCTTATAAGGGGTCATTAATAAAAAATAAAAATACAATTCCTTGGTCTTTTACATTTAAGAGGTAATTGTACTATAAAAATACCCTGTAAATTCCAGAACTCAAAACTTGCTTGTTAGTCCAAAAACTGCTTTTGTTGAAACCAAGTTCCCAAAATTGCCTCAGTATGATATCATAGTGTGACAAAAGGCGGCCTCTGCAGATTATCAACAGCAACTTATACAGCAGTGCTTCTTTAGCCCCGTACACCTATTTGCGCATGTAATGTAATAGTAAATACAAGAGAGATGCAAACACAGGATTACTCCAGCAACAAAATGATAGTTGCCTCTGAGGATTACAAGATGTTTTGAATTGCCAAGTTGTGGAGAAAAACATTGCCTTCCTTCTAATCCTAAGCATGGATGAAGTTTAATTTTTAACAAAGTTCTAGATCACGTCAGTAAGGCATTGTCCATTTGCTTTATTTTACTGCTAAGAAACAGTTTGACCCATGATATTCAGAGAGACTAAAAATAAAAGATGATTCAGTGCTGAATCCAACAGTAATTTCGCAACACACAAGTGCAACCATTATCATGTGTCACTATTGCTTTGTCTGTTAGCCTTGAGATCGTTTGATATGCAAACCTGGTGTCATCAAACTACACCTCTGTTTTGAATAGGCGCTCTATAGCGGACAGAAAAATTACATAGTGCATCTTTAAGTTAAAGGTAGTGTATGTAAGATTGTGGCCAAAACTGGTACTGCAATCACTTTCAAATTACTGTAGAGTGGTGTATCCCCTCTCCCCCTCCCCCTGAGTTGAGGTTGCCAGATAGGCTGCAGGATCCAGCAGGAACGTTTGTATCTGCAGCTGTGGTAACTAGAGCAGAGCTGGCAACCTGGATGCCAAAACACTACTGACTTTGTGATTGGTAGATAGGTGGAGGGTGGGGCTTCAGGCCAAAACACAACATGTCAACATCAACATCAGTTGAGGGCTGCAACAACAACTTTTAAATGACAATATCTTGTCCAGACTACTGTTGTCAGTGATATAAGTATTTGAAATTAACATGATTTATTAATGTGTAGTGGCATCTCAGGGCCATTATATGATTAACTGAAATGCATTTCTTACATACAGTTCCTTTAACAAAAACAATTTTTAATAGGTTTAACTTAACTATAACAACACTGTTTCTAATGTGTTTCCAGATAACACGTTTGGCCAGCGCTTGCTGTACCTGTGCACTCAGGGTCTGTTTGAATGTTTGGCCCTCAATCTATACTGCTTAAGAGGAGAACAAAGAGCTTTAACCACTGTTATCAACCACCGAATTGTAAGATCCATTGATTCATCCTCATGACGATGGTTTGGTGTTGCATTGAATACATATCTTATGACACTTTCATGTTTTGTTCCTCACTCAGAGGAGAATGTCGGCAGAAGTGAACCCCAGTCTGGTGAACTGGTTGACCAGTATGATGACCATGAGGCTGCATGTGATTTTAGAGCACAACCCAGTCACTGAGGACCAGATCCAGCATTACGTCATCTATACACAGGTCCTTTATTTAGATCAGGAGTGTCCAATTCTGTTCCTGGAAGGCCAACTTCAACCAGCTCCAACACGCTTGCCTGGAAATTTCTAGGCTCTGTCCGAAATCGTCCCCTATGCCCTCATTCGCTATTCCCTCCATTACACCACTAATATAGTCCACTTAAAGAAGTTAATTCAAACGAGTGCGCAAATTCAGACGCTGAGTGCGCCTGGAGAACTTCGCAAACTGGCAGCTCCAGTAGTAATGAAAAGATTTATCTTCAACTCTGTCATAGAAAAATAGCATGTATAAACCTAAATTAAACAATTTGATAATAAATTTAAAAGGATTTATACCTGTAGGAAATTACGCTGTACCCACATTGGACTGGCGGTTTGAAAAATCGATGGATGGATGTTTCAGCTGCGGGCGCCATCTTCTAGCGAGGGAATTCATTCAGCACTACCTGCATTATGGGTATTCTCTAGCCATTGAGTGAGTATACGTTATTGCAGTGCATTATGGCCTTAAGTGCACTCGATAACGTCCACTATAGTTTCGGACACCACTACAAATGGCTGTCACTGCAAGTAGTGCCCTATTTAAGGCGATTTCAGAAACAGCCCTTGATTTGCTGATTCAGGTGTTTTTCATTCGTGTTGGAGCTAAACTCTGCAGGATTGTTGCCCTCCAGGAACAGCTTTGGACACCTGATAGACTTATCCCCTCATCAGGACTGACTCCCGAACTGAGTCACAGAATACAGAAGTGAATATGCTTCTATTATCTTTTTCATGTACAGAGCGAGTCTTCTCAGAGAACAGATGCACAAGCAAGCCAGCAGTCAGATAACATGAGTGTTGAGGTATGCTTCAACAAATGTCTGGTTCACTGCCACAGAAAATTATTATTTGTAAATGAGCTGCTTGAAAAGTATGAAGGTAAATGCAACTTTACCTTAACTATATACACACTTAATTAATTGTATAAATATTGTATTATTTTCTTGTAATAAAACAGTTTGGCATCACTAAATTAGACGATATATCAAAAAAGTAACATCAAATGCATTTATAATGTTACAAAAGATTTCTATTTCAAATAAATGCTGTTCTTATGAACTTTCTGGTCATCGATTAATCCTGAAAAAAATGATAAGCTGTTTCCACAAAGATATTAAGGGGTTAGTTCACCCAAAAATGTAAATTATGTCATTAATTACTTACCCTCATGTCGTTCGACACCCATAAGACCTCCGTTCATCTTCAGAACACAACACATTTTTTTTGTTGAAATCCGATGGCTCAGAAAGGCCTTCATTGACACCAATGTCCTTTCCTCTCTCAAGACCCATAAAAGGCACTAAAGACGTCGGTACAAAGCCCATCTCACTACAGTGGCTCTACAATCATTTTATGTAGTGACAAGAATAGTTTTTGTGCGCAAAAAAACAACTAAATAACGACTTATATAGTGATGGGCCGAATTCGAAACAGCGTCCTGAAGCATCGGAACCTAATGAATTAGCGTATCGATTCAGGATTCGTATCACCACAGTCACGGGATTTCAGCAGTTTGGCAGTTTGACACACGATCCGAATCATGAATCAATTCGCTGATTCATTAAGCTCCGAAGTTTCAGGAAGCTGTGTTTTTGAAAACGACCATCTCTTTATAAGTCATTTTTTAGGGTTTTTTTGCACACAAAAACTATTCTCGTCGCTTCATAAAATGATTGTAGAGCCACTATAGTGAGATGGACTTTGTAACGACGTCTTTAGTGCCTTTATGGGTCTTGAGAGCAGAAATGTCATTGTGGCCAATGAAGGCCTTTCTGAGTCATTGGGTTTCAACAAAAATATCTTCATTTGTGTTCTGAAGATGAACGGAGGTCTTACGGGTGCAGCACGACATGAGAGTAAGTAATTAATGGCAGTGAATCATTATTGATAATTAATGACTCAATAATTGAATTTTCATTTCTGGGTGAACTAACCTTTTAAGCAGCACAACTGTTGATAGTACATCTGGGTGTGTCCTGCACTATAAACTGTATGTTATGATAGTAATATGTAATTATATATATTCCAGATGGAAGAAGGTCTGTCTCCTGCTCCTGCCACCACTGCCGAGGAAGTCATGGCATCCTCAGGAGACACTGCTGATGTTGATGAACCCCCCGGCAGGCCGTCGTTAGAAGAGTTGCGAGGAGCGGTAGCCATGGCAACCACAGACAGGGAGGCGTCAACTGGAGAGGCGGAGCCATGGGCTGCAACTGTTCCACCCGTGAGACTCAATTGTCTACTTTGTCTATTGATTCCGTGTATCTGCTAAAAGTATGTCAGGCTTTTGTTGTACACTAGCGTATAAATGACTTCAAAGATAGCACAAACAGGGATGCACTGATATAAAAATTCTGGCTAATAGCTAGAATTCTTTGTATTTTGTGGCTCATGACAGATAAATGCCCATTGTTAAAATTAAACTTTATTCATTTATTATATTTAGTCTATAAATAATAACGAGAATGTTTTGATATTTGTGTTTATCAGGAGTGGGTACCCATCATAAGACATGACATGTTGACACAGAGGAAGATGAAAGCACAGCCCCCTCTGTCTGATGCTTATCTGCACGGTATGCCAGCCAAGAGGAGGAAGGTCTGTACACCAACTGCATTCTAACAGTTCATTCAAACTGCACTGCAATGATCAGATATCCCTCCTTTACATGCATGTGGCTCACAGACCGCACAGGGGGAGGGTCCTCACCTCTCTTTAGCTGAAGCCGTGAGTCGAGCTGCCAGGACAGCAGGGGTGCGCCCTGTTACTGCCCCAGACAGCCTACAGGGGGAGCTGGAGGCACCAGAGCTGCAGGAAGCATACGCACAACAGGTAAGAAGCTAAAACCACACCTAATCCATTCCAAAGTTATTGTAGTATTTATTAAAGGGTTATTTCACCCATAAATTAAAATTCTGTCATTAATTACTCGCACTAATGTCTTTCCAGACCTGTACGATTTTCATTCATTGTCGGAACACAAGTGAAGGTTATGCTCCTCCATAGACAGCTACGTAACTGAAATTTTGATGCTTCAAAAAGTTGAAGCTGCTCTGTGTAACTTTTTTAGTTCATTCTTAGCTAAAAACAGTTCTTTTAAAAATATATGTGCTCATTAATGTGTATTTACTTCTTTCAAGTAATAAAGTATTCTTGTAAGTTTATAATATGCCATTGAAAATACATACGGGTAAGGGGTTTGGATGCCGGTCGCCATGTTGCCCCTCCATCTTGAAAGTACATTAGCCAAAGAGGGACATACCCATAAATTCAAGCTTCTCCTTTCGCGTTTTAACACTCGATGGCCGTGTCGAATGTGAAGAGGGGGATTGCCATATTAATCTTGGACTAAATCGGCCACCGTAGGAGTTAAAACGAAATCAGAATTGAGAGGAACAGAAACTAATATTCACTGGATGGTCATATACCTTTTCACCGCTAGATGGGGGAAAATATCACACAGTGTAGCTTTAATAAAGAGATTGTAAAACTAATCAATATGTATTTAGCGGTTTAATCGAATATTTTCTGTAGAGACTCGATCACTTTATATGATGAAAATATTGAATATTGGCTTTTATTCACATAAGCATTCATCAACTCACACATCAGTAGTGGTAGACGGAAGCTCAAGCATGTTCGCTTGGCATGCAGGAACCAATGAGGTTTATTCTGAACAAAAGATGAACGAAAGTCTTATGGGTTTGGAACGACATGAGGGAGAGTAATTAGTGATAACATTTTCATTTTTGATTGAACTAATCCTTTAATATTTTGGATTTGGTTTTATCTTTATAGTTTCAGTTTCATTTTAGTTTAAATTTCTTTAATAATTTTGCTGTGCTTTTATATATTTATTTAAACAATTTTTTTAAATTTAGAATTAAAAATGTTACGTTTTTCATCTAATATATTTATTTTCAGTTAATGATTAGGTACCAGTTTAGATACCAATTACAACAATTCCACATTAGTTGTCCACATAGAACATTAGTTTACATTATTAAAGTGCCCATTTTATGCTATTTCAAAGGTTCCTAATTTAGTTTTGGAGGTCTTCTACATGGATCCAAGATTTTAAAAAACTTTAATTTTTCTCATAACATTCATTGAAGCACCTCTTTTCTCACAGTGTCTGCAATAGTTTGTGTATATGTATATATATATATGCAACCTATTATATATATATATATTAGGGCCGGGACTTTAACGCGTTAATTAAGATTAATTAACTACGGGACTTTAACGCGTTAATTAATTACGCAAAAAAAAAAAAAAAAAATTAATCGCACTTATTTTTGCCCCGCGGAACGTTTTTCAATGAATGAGTTTTGACGGACCGATTATACTGGAACACCAACTAGCGCTCATGAGTCACGACAACAACCATGAAAACAACAAACCATAGTGAACATGAACGAAGAAGCTGATGAGACCGTTTTGCTTGGCCCCGTGGATGGGAAATTTAGTTTTAAAAAACGAAATGATGGAAGCGTCGACAAGAGCATGGTTGTGTGCAAGCTATACAACAGGGGTATCCAAAGTCGGTCCTGGAGGGCCACTGACGTCCTGCAGAGTTTAGCTCCAGCTTGCCTCAATACACTGCTAAAGTTTCTAGTATGCCTAATAAGACCTTAATGAGCTGGTACAGGTGTGTTTAATTGGGGTTAGAGCTAAACTCAGCAGAACAGTGGCTCTCCAGGAGCAGGATTGGACACCCCTGCTATACAACAAGGAATTAGCGTATCACCGCAGCACATCGAGCCTCAAATATCACAAATATGCTTTTGCTACACTTAATGGCAAACATTGCACTGGTCTGCTGGACTGAAATAAATAAACAATATTTTGTTGATTAAGCTTATGTATTCAGTCATTATTCAATGGTATACTAAAAATACATGTGAAAAATTACTTCTCATTGTTCTCAGGTAAAATATTTATATGCGATTAAAATGCGATTAATTTCGATTAATTAATTACAAAGCCTCTAATTAATTAGATTAATTTTTTTAATCGAGTCCCGGCCCTAATATATATATATATATATATATATATATATATATATATGCAACCTATTATTATATATATATATATATATATATATATATATATATATATATATATATATATATATATATATATATATATATATATATATATATAATAGGTTGCATACACACTGGAAGTGTGTGTGTGTGTGTGTGTGTGTGTGTGTGTGTGTGTGTGTGTGTGTGTGTGTGTGTGTGTGTGTGTGTGTGTGTGTGTGTGTGTGTGTGTGTGTGTGTGTGTGTGTGTGTATATATATATATATATATATATATATATATATATATAATATACACACACTCACCTAAAGGATTATTAGGAACAACTGTTCAATTTCTCATTAATGCAATTAACTAAGCAGCCAATCACATGGCAGTTGCTTCAATGCATTTAGGGGTGTGTTCCTGGTCAAGATAATCTCCTGAACTCCAAACTGAATGTCAGAATGGGAAAGAAAGGTGATTTAAGCAATTCTGAGCGCTGCATGGTTGTTGGTGCCAGACGGGCCGGTCTGAGTATTTCACAATCTGCTCAGTTACTGGGATTTTCACGCACAACCATTTCTAGGGTTTACAAAGAATGGTGTGAAAAGGGAAAAACATCCAGTATGCGGCAGTCCTGTGGGTGAAAATGCCTTGTTGATGCTAGAGGTCAGAGGAGAATGGGCCGGTTGATTCAAGCTGATAAAAGAGCAACTTTGACTGAAATAACCACTCGTTACAACCGAGGTATGCAGCAAAGCATGTGCAAAACACACACAATCTTGAGGTGGATTGGCTACAACAGCAGAAGACCCCACTGGGTACCACTCATCTCCACTACAAATAGGAAAAAGAGGCTACAATTTGCACAAGCTCACCAAAATTGGACAGTTGAAGACTGGAAAAATGTTGCCTGGTCTGATTTGGTCTGATTTAGTCAGAATTGTGTAAACAGAATGAGAACATGGATCCATCAGGCCTTGTTACCACTGTGCAGGCTGGTGGTGGTGGTGTAATGGTGTGGGGGATGTTTTCTTGGCACACTGTTTAAATTTTGGGCATTGTTTAAATGCCACGGCCTACCTGAGCATTGTTTCAGACCATGTCCATTCCTTTATGACCACCATGTGCCCATCCTCTGATGGCTACTTGCAGCAGGATAATGCACCATGTCACAAAGCTCTAATAATTTCAAATTTGTTTCTTGAACATGACAATGAGTTCACTGTACTAAAATTGCCCCCACAGTCATCAGATCTCAACCCAATAGAGCATCTTTGGGATGTGGTGGAATGGGAGCTTCGTGCCCTGGATGTGCATCCCACAAATCTCCATCAACTGCAAGATGCTATCCTATCAATATGGGCTCAAACACAGTATTAGTTTGGAGTTCCTAATAATCCTTAAGGTGAATGTGTATATATAATGATCGTGCTGGTTTTTTGACCCTCTTCAACAGTAGTAATGACGTTGAGAATATTAGATAAGATTCGTCTAATATGAGGTAGGAAATAAATACTGTTTGATTTCTCGCAGAAACCGATCGTTTTGTGTCTTAAGACATTTATGTGTCGCCACAAACCACAAGGTTTAATATGGATTCATATGTCTGTGTGTTTTTTACTCTCATAGAAATACACCCCATTGACATGCATTATATGTATATGAGCAATGGTTGGAGTTAAAAATCTTCTTTTGTGTTCTACTGAAGAAACAAACACACCTACCCTGGGGTGATGCCCTGGGGCTGAGAAGATAAACATCACATTTTCATTTTTGGGTGACCTATTACATTTACATTTATGCATTTGGCTGACGCTTTTAACCAAAGCGACTTACATTGCATTCAAGGCACACATTTTTACATTGTCATTTCTTGCTTTCCCTGGGAATCGAACCCACGACCTTGGCGTTGCTAGCGCCACACTCTACTGGTTGAGCTACTGGAAAACACTATCCCTTTAAAACCCTTTTTCATTCTTAATTGTCTTCTAGGTGAAGAGTGATATAAAGAAAAGACTGAGTGATGATCCAGACTACAACCACCAGCGCTTTCCCAACACACACAGAGCTTTTTCTGAGGACTCTTAACCCGACAGCTCCATTTACACATCTGTCTTGTCATCTGTCAAGCACACAGTCATGACCATGACGTCTCGAAAGGAACAGCTAATAGTGTCTCATGCCTTGAGGGAACCCAGTTGTTTTGAAATCGGTAACTGACACATAACTCAGATGTCTGCCATAGTCAAATGTGTGGATAGTGACTAAATATAGTGCCGGTGAACTAGACCGGCCATAGAAGCAGAAGAAACTAGACTTTCTTCCATCTACATGGCATCCATCTTATATTCTTTGTAGATGTCAGCAGTCGTCACAGTCAGTTTTACACTGACAGGATTTATGTATGTCCATTGTAAATTAGCTGTACATTGTTGTACTAAGTTGTTTTAATATTGATAATAATAGCAGTTGTATTAGACACATACAGTAAACATGAAGAATTCATTTCAGCTTGACCTGCTCAATGTGTAGATAAAGATGATGCCAAAATGGGTGTTTACAAGGTGCAGATATGTTGAACATGATTAGATGTACAGCACTGCACATTCGTCACTGAGGACTGGAAGTGGTTTTAGTCATAGTGATGCCATAGAGCTGTTACTTGTAATTATTTCTTGCATGCCAAAAACATCCTGTTGGCTCCATAAATTCATGTTGTTCATGAATGTGGCTGTTATGAATAAAATTATCCAAGTCTAGAATTACTTCTAGTTTTGAAAAAAATTAAATCCTGTCTGCCTCATTATGTTTGGTCACTAAAAGTAAAGAAACATTCCTTTGCTAAACACTTTCAAGTGGTGTCGCATTTCTTTTTTAAAGATTGAAAATTTTGAGTTGGGGGGAAGTTTTGTTGATCTTCTATGGCTCAACCATTCAACCCTGATACAAAAAAAAAAACAATTAACAAACACATGTTTTTCTTTAATTTATGGGAAACACTATATTACCAAAAGTATTGGGACATTCCTCCAAATCATTGTATTTAGGTGTTTTGCTCCTAGGCATGCAGACTGCTCCTACAAACATTTGTGAAAGAATGGGATGCTCTCGAGCTCAGTGAATTTAAAGGAAGTGTATGTTAGATTGTGGTCAAAACTGGTACTGCAATCACTATCGCCTCTCCCCTGACTCGAGGTTGCCAGATATACTGCAGAATCCAGCAGGAACGTTTGTAGCTGCAGCTGTGGGAACTAGATCAGAGCTGGCATGCCGGATGCCGAAACAAATGATTGGTAGATAGGTGGAGGGCGGAGCTTCAGGCCAAAACACAACATGTCAACATCAACATCAGTTGAGGGCTGCCACAACAACTTTTAAATGACAATATCCTGGCTGGACTACTGTTGTCAGTGATATAAGTATTTGAAATTAACATGATTCTTTAATGTCTATGTGTTTAATGTGACAATTTTATGATTAATTGAAATACATTTCTTACATAGCCTTCTTTTAAGCATGGTACTGTGATAGGTTGCCACCTGTGCAATAAGTCCAGTCGTGAAATTTCCTCACTACTAAATATTCCTCTGTCAAATTTGTGGTATTATAACAAAGTGGAAACAATTGGGAACAGCAATGTAAAATCACAGAGTGGAGTCAGCGCATGCTGAGGCACACCATGCGCAGAAGTCGTTTATGATGTGGGGTTGTGTTTCAGGGGTTAGACTTGACCCCTTAGTTCCAGTGAAAGGAACTCTTAATGTTTCAGCATACAAGACATTGTGGGAACAGTTTGGGGATGGCCCCTTTTCCAACATGACTAAGCACCACCAGTGTACAAATCAAGGTCCATGTGTTTAGTGTGGCGGAACTTGTTGAAGAAAGTTTAATAATTTATGTTTGATTTCACACAAGAAGTCAACATCTGTTTTTGCCAAAATAAAACACCAAAAGACAGTGTCTTTTCAAACCCAGGGGGTAGTGGCGGGAAGCCTAGTTTGAGAGTTTTCCCTCATCAGAGGTGTCAGCTAATCTAAATTAGATCTAAGACCATTGTTTGTTGCTTTTCATTTAAATTAGTTATAAGACAGAAGGGGGTCCGGTCCGTGTGTGTGTTTCTTACTTTCCCCCTGTAGGTACAGGGACCATTGTGTCCCTTGACAAAAGTGTTGGGGGAGACATTTGTTTCATCTTTCTTCTGTACGGAAAAACACCGACATTGAGGGGTATGAAAGCTTGGGCCTTCTTTTTTTTCCTCAGTTCACACTCAGACATATCATGATTGTATTGACTGTGGGCTCATCCTTGCAAGGATTAAATCTTTATAAAGACACAATTGACTAAGGTTTGTCTCTTATTCAGAAATGCAACAGAGTTAACATATTTTTGCCACAACAAACTTTACTGGCCTGTGCAGAGTCCTGACCTAAACCGGATAGAACACCTTTGGGATGAATTAGAGTGGAGACTGCAAGCCAGACCTTCCCATCCAACATCATTCCCTGACCTCACAAATGTTCCTGTAGAAGGTCAAAAATTCCCATAAACACACTCCTAAACCTTGTGGAAAGCTGGACAGAAGAGTTAAAGCTGTTATTTTATAGCTGCAAAGGGTTGGCCAACTCCATATTAAACCATACAGATTAAGAATGGAATGTAATTAAAGTTCATGTGCATGTAAAGGCAGGCAATATAATGTAAGTTTATCAATAACTACACTCTTAAAAATAAAGGTTCTAAAAAGGGTGTTTTCACAGTTATTCCATAGAAGAACCATTTCCGGTTCCACTAAGAACCTTTCAGTGAGCTCAAAGAACCATTTTTAGTGTGAAGAACATAATCTAAAGAACTTTTTGTGGAATTGAAATATTTCATGGATGTTAAAGGTTCTTCATTAAACATTAATGCCAGTAAAGAACCTCTATTTTTAAGACTGGAGATTTGGTCCCTGAATTGCTTGCCCCTACTAAGCAACAACTTAATTTAGGCTTCATTTGTAACCCTGGCTGTTACCAATATTAAATTAGTTTTCTAAATAAATGTATACTATCATTAAAATAAAGAGATATAAACTGTATTCAAATAAATGGCATTTTGGTGTAACATGCCTGCAAAAATACACACAAAATAATTAGTATCATATAAATATTAAAAGTTTAGGTTGGTACATTTTTTTTTCTTTTTCTTTTTTCTGGTACATGATCTTGAAATATCTTATGCTCAACAACACTACATTTATTTCAACAAAAATATATGGTAAAAAAAAATTATAATATTATTTTATTACAATAAAATAAAATCTTTTTTTAAAATGTAAATTATTCCTGTAATGGCAAAGAGGAATTTTCAGCAGCCCTTGCAATTACATGATCCTTATAATTCAAGGCACAATACATGATTTTTGGATTGAATGAAATATCCAAAAAAAAAAAAAACACTAGAACAATGTTATATACTTTGTTGACTTGTGTACTTACATTATCCAACAATGTTTAAAGGAACTGTATGTAAGACATGTATTTCAATTAATCATAAAATGGTCCTGATATGACACTAGATATTATATCACTGACAACAGTAGTCCGGCCAGGATATTGTCATTTAAAAGTTGTTGTTGCAGCCCTCAACTGATGTTGATGTTGTGTTTTGGCCTGAAGCTCCGCCCTCCACCTATCTACCAATCACAAAGTCAGTAGTGTTTCGGCATCCGGGTTGCCAGATCTGCTGTAGTTACCACAGCTGCAGCTACAAACGTTCCTGCTGGATCCTGCAGCCAATCTGGCAACCTCGAGTCAGGGCGGAGGGGGAGAGGGAGACACCGCTCTAGTCATTTGAAAGGGATTGCAGTACCAGTTTTGGCCCCAATCTTCCACAATACCCTTCCACAATTTTTAGGGGAATCTGCGATACATATTTTTGATATTCTAAGTTAAAAAACAAACAGCATTTATTTGAAATAGTTTTTGTTAACAATGTAAAAGCCCTTACTGCCATTTTTAGTATCAATTTAATGCATCTTTAATGAAAAAAAAAAAAAAAAAAATCAAAATCAAAATAAATTAAATTTGGGATTTTTTTTTTTTTTTTTACCAAAAAAAAGTTTTACCTTGTGAAAACTGCCTTTATATGCAAATAATTTAACTAATTATCAGGTAATCTAAATGGAACTATATGAGGCATAATCAAAGAGACCAAAGATATTAATGTCAATATGCATTTTATTTCTCCCACAACATATTCAGGTTTTTTGGGTAATTAGCACAGAACTAATCAAAGCAGGACAATGACTCAGCCATGTTTTTATGGTTCTGTTTCAACCTTTGAAACTGAATTGCAGTTTGCAGAATGATAACATTTCATGCTTTATTGTCCATTTAAAAGCGCAAGCACTCGAGAGAGATGTGTTCTTACTACCTTGAGACACGAAGTCGTTTTTAAAATGTTTGGTCTATGTCATTACCACAGGATGTTAAAGCAATTGAAAACATTCTTGTTAAAACACATCTGGGTGGACAGCGTGTTATCATACCAAATGCACTGAAAGTCATATATTGAATTGATGAAAGAAAAATTGATATTGACGAGTTGAACCGACAAATTAACCTAGAGACACATTTTTCACAAAAAAATCTATCCTTAACAATGTATTACTCAATAAAGATAGTGTTTTGCATATGCAAATATACTCCTGAACATATTTGAATGGAAAAGAATTTGAAAGCATCAACTGTGGACTTAAAGTGCTTTCAATTACATGGACGGCGTGACTTTTTAAGTAAGATCAGTGCAGATTTGGCAATGTTATTACCGGTATTCAGGGAACTTTATAACTTAAACCATTTGATTAGCACATTAAAAATAATGTTACGGTAAGGGCAAACAAGAACAGTCCAGATCAACTAAACTCTACCCTCAAAAGGCAGTCCCTGGCATCACTTTCCACAAAGGTCATAAAAAACCCTGAAGACTTTCATTGACTTCTGCTACTAAATGAAACCGCTAACAGGTACCAATCTCTACAAAATTGAAATCAATGCAACTGATGAAAACTCCAATGAATATATAAATATAATAAAAAATATATAATTAATTATTATTACAATGTAATCCAATCAAAACTAACCCTGATCAATTCCTATTAAGTCCACCCCCTATGCTGATTTATTACAGCCACTGAGAAGAACTTCATCATCCCCATGTACTTAAAGCCATACAGTTTTACAGTCTCGGCAGAGCTGCCTGAATGTATTTACAGATGACCTAGAATATACCTCTACTGTAATGTACTGTGTCGTCAAAACCTATTTGTTAAGAGTTGTGCGTTTTAACCTAGTGATGGCTCAAATGATAGGCTAGTGGGTTATCCTGTCTTATAGTGGAGTATATCTCTGAAACCTGTTACAATCCAAACTGATAGTGGTAACTGATATCAGTTTGGTGATATTCAAATAACGGAAAGAGCGGACACAGAAGATTGTTTTAAGTGAGAACAGTTTTAACTTGTTTGTTCTTTTTCCTGCAACCATTTCCCCCAAGGAACAGTTAGCAACATCTCATTCACTCAACCCATACAATACAGTCTTTTTAATGGTGTGACCATACACAAGTTCTTCTGATCATATACATCCACGTGGCTGGCTCTGCGGCTCAGGCTCGGGCCTGTCGAGGGAAGACAGCAGGAGTGGGAGCAGGTTGAGAGCGGGCCGGTGTTCCTGGATGCCCAGGGCCACCAGAGCCCCGGCCAGCACTGAGGTCACTTTGGGCAGCAAGGGGGGACGGGCCTCCATAACCTGCCAACAAAGATAAACAGTAAGGCTAATGTTAAAGGAGTACTTCAGTGCTGGGAAGATGAATCTGGAATTAAAATGGGTCATTAATGTAGTAGAAATGTGAATATTTTTTTTGGATTTGATGCTTTCTAGATGGAGAAAAGACAGAAAATGTATTTTGTCTCAGGGGGATGAAAGACAACAATTCCCAGAATGCTTCGCTGCCCTACGAGGCCACCGCTACTGAATCACTGGATCACTTTCCCACCGCTTTCATCTTCAAAATTTAGTTCAGTTAGAGAACAGACACAACAATTAGAAACTGAACATGTCTGTTCAATATAAAGAGTGAGTAGCCGCTCGAGTGTCACAATATCACTCAATGAGCTCTCGTGATGAGAGCTGAGGTAAACGCATCTGCGCTCACAGCACCTTGGTCCACCTAGGAACTACCATTGGTGGTGAACACAATAGGTAGGGGTGTGCCTCTGGGGTGTGCCTCTTTGACAATCTTCTGCAGTTAATTTCCTTGAGTCCGTCAAGGTAAGATGTCCGTGAGTGGCAACACTGACAGTTTTTTTCAGGATTAATTCAGTAAAGCTGTTTGGTTTAAAGTAATCTATTGTATAAAGTGCTGTAAAAATAAATTAAATGTGGCGTGCCTTCACTTGACTGGAGTGCCAAATTGCAGAGCTAGTGCAAACATCCACATCGTTTTGATCAGATGTTTTCTTAACTGCTGTTTTCTCACTACTGACATTTTTTTGTACGTTTATTTTGCTATTGTGACTGAAGCAAGCGCGCAGCACATATTTACATATTCTGCTGTCAGGATGCAAAGGTATTTTAAACTTTCCCCTAAACGAAGATGAAAAAGAACTTTGCTGTAAGTATATTGGGGCATTTAGAGAATTTAAAGATTGGAGAAGAATCCCAGCATGTCACCATAAAAAAAGTGTCTTTTTCGCCTGAAGATCCAGTTAGGACATTTTGATTAATCATTACCTGGTTAAAATGGGCCTCTGTAAAATTTTATGCACTCTTGCTGAATAGATGTTTTTATTTCTTTAATAAAACCTACTCCAAACTTTTCAGTGTAATATGAATTGGAAATATCTTTTCACTAACGCTTTGTTGGAAAGTAATAAATCATTTATATTTTAAATGTCAAGACCTATTTGATTCTGAATATGGAAAATGGATATTCTGAAAATATGGAGTTGCAAGCAATCCTCACCTTTTCAACTTTATGGCGATGTATTCGTCCATCAGAGCCAACATAGAAGGTGGAGAATGCATCATAAGTTCTAAAAAAAATTAAATTATAAGTTACATAAAGATGAGCACAGGACATGACAGGCTATTACAGCATGACTCACCTGTAGAGCTGGCTCTTGTCTTTCTTGTAGAAGAACACCAAAATGGAGTGGAAGGGCAGGCCTTTGACTCTCCATCGAGCTTTGATGGAGCCATCTTCAGGGTGCTTGGTCAGCTTCAGCACTTCCAGCTGAGCCTCCGCATAGTAACACAGACACATTAATCGCCAAACAGCCAGAGTCAGCTGGTACACTACACGACCTCTTCAGACATAGAAAAAGAGGCATATCAATCAGTGCTGTTTCAAAAGTATCGCTACCCTGTTAACAAGCCAAAGCCAGTCGATTTGTTTACAGTTAGCAACCAAAACCTCCAATTTGTTTAGTATTTAAACTTAGTATTTTATTTTTGTATTTTTTATTTTGCATTTCAAAACATTGATGGAACAAAATGTATAATTTTTGCTTGCAAAACTTTTTTTTGATGTGCTTGTAAATGTTTTGCAATTTTTTTTTTTTAATTAACACGCATAAAAAGTTGAGAACAAAACTTGAGACAATCAAAACTTCTTCAGGGAACACAATTTGAGTTTTGCTTTCAAATCTTTTTACTGATGTTCTTGCGAAAGCATTTTTCAGACAAGACATTTTCAGGCATAAAAGAAAAATGTTCTGAGAACAAATCAAAACATCTCGAAATGTTTGTTTGCTTGGAAACTTCTCTCATGTGCTCGCAAAAGCATTTTGCAAACAAAACATTTTCAAACAAAAAAAAGAAAATATATATTTAAAACAATCAAGGCAAAAAAAGATAGTTGGATGAATAATAAAAAACTTTATTATCATAATTTCAAGGGGTTTTTTTGTGTTGTTTTTATATTGGCCCTTAAGTCTTGTTGAGCTATAAACTCGAGTTGTTATCATTCGAGTTTACCACACCCATTTATTAGCAATATGCAACCAACAGAGTTTGAATAACAAGTCACAGCGGTTATAACTATGAGGTCTAAAATCTAGAATAACATGCATCTAGAAACTCTTTACCTTGTCTTTGTTTTCAGAATACCATTGATGAACTCAACATCTTCAGAGTATATGCTGTAGTCATGATTTTTCACAAAGAAACTGGGCAGCTGAAACACAACGTGAAGCTTAAACTATGAGTCAAGATTATATTGCAATAACATATTTAAAATCAACAATACAATCTACAATCTTTTCAGGCTAGTCAAAATATTGTGTGGGCATATTGAGCATTATCATTTCTCCCATTCATTTTTCTACAAGTGGTCCACTCATTCACCTTAAAGTCGTCTTACCTCCACCCTTAGCTTTTCATACATCAGGGCCAGCTTCTCTTCATTCTCCATGTCTCTCTGGCTAGAGCTGTTAACCACTCTCTCAGTCTCAGCATGGCTGCAATGTGTGACATGGAGAGCTGGATAGAAGCTCTGCTCATTTCCTGATTTGTCCCCAATCTCCGAGACAGACTTCATCCCGGGGCAGTGAAAGCAATAGAAGCGAGATCCCAACATAAATGGCGCAGGGCATCCCTCCGTCTCAAACAGACTCCTGAAGGAACCCCTCTCCGTGTCTGTCCCTACCTTTCTGGTAATGCTAATATCATCCTCTCTGCTTCCATCAACAGTGGTTAAAGGAAAAAGCAAGTCAAAGGGTCTGTTGGGTCCCAAGGCAAGAACCTCACTTATTTTGGCCGGCCCAAAAAAGGGCACTTCCACCACAGTGTGCTGCTCATCGGTCTCACAGGGCTTGAGCAGGACATGTAAGCTGACAGCCTCCTCCCACTCCTCATCCTCTAGGTTGGCCGCTCTGTTCGGCTGGCATGCGTGGTGGAAGGGATGGGACAAGGATGGTTGTTTAATAGACAGGTAACGTAGACTGTTTGGAGGAGCCAAGGCCCATGATGCACTGCTCAGGTTCCTACAGTTGTCATTCAAGTGAAACTCGGTTGTCTGCAAATCAGAAAAATCAAGAAAAACAAAGATATTCACACAATGACAATATGGGTGTCTAAAGGAAAAATGTTTAAAAAATATATAGTTTTGTTCCAAGTAGAAATGTACTTTTTGTTTCAATGTAATGACTCATTTGGTGAAACCAAATAAAAAGTAACGCTGCCAAGGCTGCATTTTATTTGACCAAAAATACATAAAAAATAGCAATAATCGTGAAATATTATTGCAATTAAATTTACCTAAAACAATTATTAACGATTAAAAAACTGTTAAAATAAATGTAAATAACTGTTTAAAGGGGTCATATGATGCTTTTCAATGTTTTCCTTTTTTGTCCCAGTGTGTAATGTATCTGTTCATGTATACGATCTGCAAAGTTACAACGCTCATAGTCTCCAACAAAACGATTTATTCTATTGAAAAGAGAAAACACAGACCTGCCTAAAATGCCTCAATCAAAGTCCAGATATTACTTCCTCAAATGTCCACGTCACAATGTGAAATAATAGCATAATGTCCACCCAAATAATACACAATGAAAGAAGCAGCTGTGCGTTTGGATGCAAAAGGAGGTTAATCATAGATGTATTTATAAAGCTGTTCCTTAGCAGCATTTCAAGAATCGGACTCTGGCTTATTATTATTGTGTGTAACTTTTTTCAACTGCTTTCGATGCCTTGGAAGCTCAAGTTTGTGATTACGGTAAGGGGGTGTTACATATCCGACACAGGCTTGAGGTGCCTGGCCAATCACTGAGTCAGACATACTTTCAGAAGCTGCAATAATGTACAGAATGTGAAAAATAATGCACAGAATAACATTATAACACCATTTAACACACTCAAATGTATCTAATATGATAAAACAGCGCTGCCACATACGCTTGATTATGCTTGAAGGGGCGACAGTGGCATAATAAAAGTTCAGCTGTTGTGTGTGTGTATGTCGCACTCGTCTCTCATTAGCAATCGCTTCAGCAACCTCATTCAGCTTTATACTACAGTAACGTTAACAATCTCATCCATGAAAATTATTTTCTGCCCGTGTCTAGTCCCGATTCTTATCCACCGGCTGTGAGGTGAAGACTACAACTCCCAAGATTCCGCACACAATCTCAGTGTCACCACTACGCCTTTGTTTTGAATAGGTGACCTCCAGCGGTAAGAAACTACAAAGTTTGCCTTTAACCTATTCTATTACACCCAATAATAAAAATAGTCAACTTTTAAAATAGCATCACACGACCCATTTAATATATTTTAAAATGATTTCCTGTGATGGCAAAGCTGAATTTTCAGAATAACTCCAGTCTTTAGAAATCATTCTAATTTGTTTAAGAAATATTTCTTATCATTATCAATGTTTTTCAATTTTCTTTTTTTTGTGATTACAAAACTTTTTACAATGGCATGAATTATTAAATCAGAAATATCATTACATTTTTGGTGAGTTACACCACATTACTTTGACAGAAGTTTGGTGGACAGAAGTTTTTCAAATATTAATTTGTGTACCTGACATAAATTCCAGCACTGTTTCTTCATCGGTTGCCTGCTGCCATGGTTCCTTACACACCCCACCCAAAGAGAGACACCCCCTCTGCACACAGCCATTCAAGTCAGGGTGCTGAGGCAACCTCGATGGAGTCTCAGAAAGATGACATCGTCAAACTACTCAAAGAGGAGGAAACGTGAACTCTCCCATCCACCGCTGCCTCTGGTTACTCGCTCATTGACCGTGCAACTTCAGTCCGTCAAAACCTGGCTAGGGCAGAAAAAAAGACATCATGTATCTGGCATATATTGAACCAAAGCAATTACAGTGTCAAGTAAATCTACGCATGGCATTACTCGCATTGCCTTATTTCTTGAAAAAGCCTGGGGTTTGTAAAATGTATTAATGTTCTTAAAACATTTGATTTTATGCTCACCAAGGCTGCATGTGTTTGATCACAAATAGCAAAAAATAGTAATATTGTGATATGTTCCTACAATTTAGAATAACCATTTTCTATTTTAAAATGTAATTTATTCCTTGAGATGGCAAGTCCAGTCTACTCCAGTCTATAGCCACATGATCTTTCAAAAATCATTCTAAAATGCTGATTTGCAGCATTTCTTGTTATTATCACTGTTGAACAGTTTTTTTCCCCCCAGTATTCTTTGATGAATGGTGTCTGGGAAAGCAGCACGTTAGAGTAAGTGACAGCAGCAAGTGTGGGGCAGAAAAGATGCAAAAGCCTAACACAACGACTTCAGTTTGAAAACCTATTCAACTGCCAACCTAAACAGCATTTTAGAGTGTCTTAATATGCAACAGGCACCTATGATGGCCATGCTGCATTTCTGGAAGCCAAAGAAATGCCTTTATTCAGAACTTATAGGACCTTAATTCAAAAATAACGATGAAAACGGTTGAAGGAGCTTAGTGTATTACTCAATAATCTGTTTTGAATTAAATCAAGCCTCTATCCACGTTATGCATTAGCTAAATACTATATTACAGTTGAGCAGGTATTTACTGTGATCAGATGCAGCCTGACACATGCACATCACGCTTGGGTCACACTTTACAAATCAACACTTTCAACCCAGAGCTGACAAGTAGAATCTTTCCAAAAACGAGATAAATAAACTGACCGTTAGTAAAGGGGATAGCGATTCTGCTGAAAGGAAAGTGATCAAGGCTCACGGTTTTACTGTCTGAGTTGAACATATAATAGTTATTCTGTTAGTCTTCATATCTATAACTTACATACCAGTCTGTTAGCTGACTTGCTTGTAAATATTAATGCATACCTGTCCTTAAATAATCAGATGAAATGTTGTAGAGCATCAGCTCACTGTGCAGAGATGCGAGGGTGTCTCCAAATCTGATTGAAGCCGATTTCTGTGTTATTTAGAAAGGATATGAAAATGTCACTCTCCTTGTGTCCTTGCCCAGAGGCAATCTGAAGTACTGCGCATGCGTCCACCACCTTCTAGAAGCGGAATCTGCCTGATACAACGGCATCCAGCGGTGGACACGACGTACTGCCAGACACCCACGCCCACTGTGAGCTTTCTTTTCAAAATAAAAGTCTTAAACGCAAATAGTCCATCATGACATATCCAACTGTATATTGGAGCTCATTCAAAAATTCTATATTAATATAATATAATATAATATAATATAATATAATATAATATAATATAATATAATATAATATAATATAATATAATATAATATAATATATTATATTATATTATATTATATTATATTATATTATATTATATTATATTATATTATATTATATTATATTATATTATATTATATTATATTATATTATATTATATTCATCTAGCCACAGGAGGTCACACGCCAGTGTACCTTTTGTGCCAGTCCAAAGCCCAGATAAATAGAGAGGGTTATGTCAGGAAGTAGCCTAGAAATCTAGACGCACCCTAGCGGCAGCAAATCTAATCTGCCCGCGAGTGTCATCTAGCAACTCTCAATACACTTCTGAGCTGTAAACGCCAAACTCTGGTCAGGCCAATCACATCGTGTATTGAGTTGGTGGGCGGGGCTTAACATAATGCAACGGCCGAGTTGCGCTTGCATGCTTCTAGTAAACACAGAAACTGCCGAATGGCGGCGGTCTTTCGAATCAGCTTTGACCGCGACTCTGGAAGACTTGGAGTTAAGCTTTTCTCTGAGAAAAGAACAAAGAACGGCACTGAAGTCATTCTTAAAAAGGGAAGATGTGTTCGGAGTTTTGCCGACCGGATATGGCAAATGTTTTATCTATCAACAAGCTCCGTTTCACCTTCGTTGCTCTGGTTGGTTGTAGCGCTATCCTATTGCGTGCAGAAGGAGTTTGAAAGACAACCGTTTATCCCGCCCCTCGGATTGAGCCCTGTCGATGGTGAGTTTCCAGAACAAACATTTTGATGTGCATGGGTCTGGCTTGTCAGGCTAGTCAGGAAGGGCATCCAACGTAATTATTTTGCCAAATTCATTATGTGAATCACAAATATGATTTCCATACCGGAACGGTTGGGTCCCGAGTTAACAACAACCGCCATCACTGCCGTTGACCTACAGGGCACTGGTGGAAATTGGGATACTGTTAGTCAAAGAATGAGAGGAGGAAAGTGTGTTAGAGGAGGAAGGCGTGTCCGTAGGCAGATAGAAAAGAGGAAAGGCGGGAGTTAAGGACTGAAAGTAGGGACTCTGAATGTTGGTACAATGACAGGTAAAGGCAGAGAACTGGTTGATATGATACAGAGGAGGAAAGTTGACATTCTGTGTGTCCAAGAGACCAGGTGGAAAGGGAGCAAGGCTGGAAGCATTGTAGCAAGGTTTAAATTGTTTTAAAATGGTGTCGACAGGAAGAAAAATGGAGCTGGAGTGATCCTGAAGGAGGAGTTAGTGAAGAATGTTCTGGAGGTAAAGAGGGTGTCAGATAGGTTGATGAGTCTGAAGCTGGATATTGAAGGTGTGATGTTGAATGTTGTTAGTGTCTATGCACCACAGCAAGATGAGAAAAGGGTAGTGATTGGGGCAGATTTGAATAGACATGTTGGGGAAGGGAATAGTGGGGACGAGGAAGTGATGGGCAGGTTTGGTCTTCAAGAAAAGGAACCCAGAACAACAGAGGTTGGTAGACTTTGCTAAAAGTATGGAGATGGCTGTGGTGAACACGTACTTTCAGAAGAGGCAGGAACACAGGATGACATATAAGAGTGGTGGCAGGAGCACACAAGTGGACAATCTCTTATGTAGACTAGGGATGGCGAAAACTAAACATTTTTTTGACTGACCACCGAGCCTCATTAGCCGGTTGAAACCGGTTAACCAATTAGTTTAAAATTAGGGAAAAGATGGAAAGAGTACTTTGAGGAACTGATGAATGAGGAAAAAGACAGGGAGAGAAGAGTTGTAGAGGCAAATACTGTTGACCAGTAATTATTAGCAAGGGTAAGGTTAGGAGAGCTTTGAAGAGGATGAAGAGAGGAAAGGCAGTTGGTCCAGATGACATACTAGTGGAGGTATGGAAGTGTCTAGGAGAAATGGCAGTAGAGTTTTTAACTATATTCAACAAGGTTTTGGAGAGTGAGAGGATGCCTAAGGGATCGAGAAGTAGTGGTTTGGTACCGATTTTTAAGAACAAGGGAGATGTGCAGAGTTGTGGAAACTACAGAGGTATTAAGCTGATGAGCCATACAATGAAGTTGTGGGAAAGAGTAGTGGAAGCAAGACTAAGGGGAGAAGTGGACATTTGTGAGCAGCAGTATATATATATTTTGAGAATGTTAATGGAGAAGTACAGAGAGGGTCAGAAAGAGCTGCATTGTGTCTTTGTAGATTTAGAGAAAGCATATGACAGAGGGCCAATAGAGGAGATGTGGTATTGTATGAGGAGGTCTGGAGTGGCAGAGAAGTATGTTAGAGTGGTACATGATATGTATGAGAGCAGTAGGACAGTGGTAAGGTGTGCCGTAGGTGAGACAGAGGACTTCACGGTGAAGGTGATTGCATCAAGGATCGGCTCTGAGCCCCTTCTTGTTTGCGGTGGTGATGGACAGACTGACAGATGAGGTCAGACAGGAATTTCCATGGACTATGATGTTTGCGGGTGACATTGTGATCTGTAGTGAGAGCAGAGAGCAGGTGGAGGAAAGTCTAGAGAGGTGGAGGTTTGCTCTGGAAAGAAGAGGAATGAAGGTTAGTCACAGCCAGACAGAATACACGTGTGTGAATGAGAGGGAACCAAGTGGAACAGTCAGTGAGGTTACAGGGAGAAGAGGTAAAGAAGGTGCAGGATTTTAAGTACTTAGGGTCAACAGTCCAGAGCAACGGGGAGTGTGGAAAAGAGGTGAAGAAGCATGTGCAGGCAGGTTGGAATGGGTGGAGAAAAGTGTCAGGCCTGTTGTGTGATAAAAGTGTACCAGCAAGAATCAAAGGAAAGATGTACAGGACAGTAGTGAGACCAGCGATGTTGAATGGTTTGGAGACAGTTGCACTGAGGAAAAGACAGGAGGAAGAGCTAGAGGTAGCAGAGCTAAAGATGTTGAGGTTCTCTTTGGGAGTGACGAGGATGGATAGGATCAGGAATGAGTACATCAGAGGGACAGCACATGTGAGATGTTTTGGAGACAAAGTTAGAGAGGCCAGGTTGAGATAGTTTTTAAAATGTTCAGACTGGAGAGTGAATATATCGGTAAAAGGATCCTGAGAGCTGCCAGGCAGGAGGTCAAGAGGAAGACCCAAGGAGGTTTATGTGAAGGAGGACATAAAGGTAGTCGGTCTGAGAGAAGAGGATACAGAGAATAAATTGAGGCAGATGATTCGCTGTGGCGACCCCTGAAGGGAACAGCTGAAAGGAAAAGAAGAAGATTTATATTATATTATATTATATTATATTATATTATATTATATTATATTATATTATATTATATTATATTATATTATATTATATTATATTATATTATATTATATTATATTATATTATATTATATTATATCATATTATATTATATTTTATATTATATATTATATTATTAGTTTAGTTTACAACTCATTTTAAGAAGTAATTGCATCAAAAAGTACAGAGTAATATTAACTAACAACATGCACTACTACTTACTAAAGGGTTATGGTTTGGTTTACGATCTTTACAATTAGTTGCTTATAATTATGCATAATTTACTGTTACTGCCAGTACATTTAATGTGTAACAAATATGCTAAAATAAAATGTTATATTATATTAAATACATTTTATAAAACATTTTTCAATTAAAAAATTAAGCTATTTAAATAAGGTTTTCTATGATAAAAACCTATATACACACCATCAGAACTTTTTCTTTGAAATCAATAATTTTCTAAATGGTGTGCAATACCTTGGACGGCCTGCGCTAGGGTGTGGCGCTGTGGCAAACCGAGCTCCCGGCGTTTGCATGTCTGTGCTGTGGCAGTGCGCGGATAGGCCGCATGTGATGTGAGCTACAGTGTGCTCGTGTTCATTGTCAGCTGTGATACATCCCCGAGTCACATTTAACATACAGTATTTACATTCCTCGTTAGAGAAAAGGTTTATCAAAAAGATGCCAAAGAAATCCAAAGAAGTGGCTGAGTGGGAGGGTGACGATGAACAAAAAACAGCAGGTAAGATTATGGGTTTCTATTAAGTTAACGTTACACCACAAACAGCCTGATAATGTTAGCGACATGAAGATGATGCAACTATATTGAAATAGTCTCTACGATGACAGCTCTGCTTTTAATCACAATTTTCTTTCATTTTGTGTAATGTAGATAAAGATGTGGTGTTTTATGCTATATATTTTGCTTAGCCAATTAACGTTAGCTTTCGTGCGGAGTTTGATGTTTTACTTTCATTAGATCATTTTGTCAGCCTGATCAAATTTAAGACCATATTTGCTTTTTATTCCATGTATCTACTGTGCGCAAGCGTTAACTGCTGATATGGTTGTGGCTGTATTTCAAAACCTAGTAAGCTGCGGTCCCTGACAGCGTTTTGGGTAACGTTCAAATGTACCTAACTACATATGATGCCTACAAATGTTGTCTAGGTTGGCAGCTCACTATTTTTGAAACAGCCGTTGTTTTTATTCCAGTACACATGGCATTCTTTCTGTGCCATTGTCATACTGCTGTTGGTGTGCATGTTTACTCCAGTCTGCTTTGTCTGTCAGGTGTGTTTGTGAGTGTTTTTATGTTGACAGAAGTGCTTACCATAACGATTTTTCTTTGTTTAGACAAACCTGTCAAAAAAGGAAAGAAGGATAAGAAGGGGAAGAAGAGTGTAAGTCTCAAGATCACTGTTATGCATTTTCATATAATTGTAATTTAGTATAATTCATTATTTATAAATTATTATATAATTATTGTAAATTATTGTTATATAATGCTAAATATAATGCGTTTGAGTTCATTCAGGTACTTTAAATATGTAACAACAAAGCTAAACATAGCTATTTCTACATGATATATAATGGAATATTTTAGTCATTTACACGTAGTAATATTTAATTATTAGTTATTTAATATTATCTGAGCAACTAGCAGCACCAAATGCAATGTATTATATAATAAACCTACACCTGACATCTGAATAGTATATGCATATTTCTGTGTTTTATCCATATAGTTTTTTGAGGAGCTGGCATCAGATGATAAACCAGACAAAGAACAGCCACCAGTGAAAGAGGCACAAGGGAAACAGGTGCATTATTTTAATTAATTCACCGTTTTAGAATATATTCTAAGAAGTATAAAAATATTGAATATAATTACACTTAAATATGTTATGTTTCCTTGTCATTTGCTGTTAGCCTCCGAAGAAAAAGAAAGAAAGAAGAAAAGGGAAAGCAGGAGGCGACGACGATGATGATGATGAAGATTCAGAAGTCATGGAGCGTCTCAAGAAACTGTCAGTCCAGCCCAGTGATGAAGATGAGGAAGAGGGTAATGTCATGAACTTTACCAGTTTTTGCCAGTATGTCACTCATCACACCACATATTTAACACCGTGGCTTATTTTTATTTTGCAGTTGTTGCTCCGGTCAAAGGAGGAAAGCGAAACAAAGTGAGTTACTCTGATATATAAATAAACCAAGCGAATTGAACTACAAGTGTGAACACACCATAAAAAACATTTCACATGTTAACACACTGAGCAAGCATGAGACCGTTTTCTGCGCTGAACAACACAATGAGTTTAACAAACTCACAGTGCAGATATTTGGGCTGGAGTGAGCATGTTCAAGTTTTTATTGACATTTCGTACTCGTTAACGTCTGTAAATGAATACATTAAAAAGTAAATATTAGTATTGAGAGTTGTACTATAAAATTAAATATATATTTTAAAATTAAATACTCGATTTCTGTCATATCCAACTTTTAATTGAAGGTAGGGTAGGTAAGAATTGGTTAAAAAAATTTTTTTCCCAAATTTGTTTAAACGTTCTTTATATATCAATACATAATTAAAATGTAAGTACTCTAAAAAAGAAAGTATAAAATTTGAGTGTCTGTAGACCTCTCACGACTGTTTTAAAGACAGCTCATTATTTCCATTCACTTCACCTTCTACCTTCAGGCTCTTTCCAAAGCCACGCCCCCAAAATACATGAACGCGCTACACAGACAGCTCAGCTGGAAGACGCATTATTTACCTGAGACGAGCAGTGTGCATGTAGTGGCATCATGTCAGAATCACGTAATAAAAAATCTAACTTTATCAGTATGAATATAAACAAATAAGATGTCTTTTAGTACTCACTATCAAGCTAGAATACCGATACTGGTAAAGTTTAAAATATATTTTGTTTAATTCGGTAACGAGCTAGTTATATTTATAAGGCAAAGCTAAAAACGGGTAGCATTGATACATTTTTTTCCCCAATAACATCAGTTATACTATGAGGAAGATGAATTTCGTGTAAGATTCATAACATAAATTGTGTTTTGCATGTAAGAGTTTCCATGATGAAATCATTGTTGATTAGGAGTAGCTAAAGCTAACTTCGTTCTAAAAAAAAAATTCCTGGATGCGGTGTACTAGCTTTTACACATGCATTTTGTTATCTAAAGTTACATTTCGCGAAATTCAACACGACAGCGATCAACTTGAGCTAAGCATATTGAGTATTTATCATCTTTACTAATGGCTAAGTGTATAATATTGTAACTTTATGCTAAGTAATATTATGCTATATTAGGCAGCTGCATAGTGCTAGTGATACATGCTTCATCAAAACATAAACTGACAAAATGTATATCAAAATGAGAGATTACCTGTCCAGCAGAAATACAGCCATCAAGGAGTCGCTTTTCAGCCCCTTGAGGTCCCTCAGTTCTCGACATCGTTGGAAAGCCACGCTGATATTTACTCGCGTTTCATTTCTTTGTTTATCCAAAGACTTCTTGTGCATTGCCTTTACTTTTAGGCCTACTGTCTTCCTTTTTTTTTGCATTGTTTGCCTTCGACTGCAAAACCTGGCACCGTGCATTTTGAATGTTTTTCCTCCTCCTAGGGGTGCGCACATGTGTGGGCAGAACCTGTAGCGAAAGCGGTGGTTGCCATGGTAGCGAGAGAGAGTGACAGTCGCCCAAGCCATTCATTTGTTTCGTCCCGAACGAAAATAATGAGCGGTGTTTATTGCAGATTAAAAATTCTAGAGTCACTTGATTTTTATTCTCTCTTTTTCAGAGTTACTTACATTTTATTTATGTATTGACATATAAGGAAAGTTTAAACAAATTTGGACAAAGGTGTTTTAGATCATTTTACCTACCCTACCTTTAAGAGTAAGCTTAAAGTAATGTCAATTGTTTTTTAATCTCAAATATTTTGGTGGGAATGGAAAAGTTTGGGAACCCTTGTACTAGTAGCAGGACTAATCTAGATCGTGCAACACATCCCTCAGATTGTTTATTTGTTCATCCCATACTATCAGGGTGGCAACATATTTGCTGCACTGAGTCAGGGGCAAAGTGACGATGATGAAGAAGACGCAGGTGGAGATGATGATGATGATAAACCCCAAAACAAGAAAAGCTCTAAGGTGCGTTATTTCAGACTCAGTCATTGTAAATTGTTAGTAGCTTAATAGATTGATACTAGATTAATACATTGTAGTCTGTATGTGTGTGTGGCAATACGTTTGTGTGTGTATATATATATATATATAAGAAAAAGCAGTATAAGTGTCACATAATTTAGTTTTATATTCATGCAATAATTTTTATACTTTTTTTTGTTGTAGAGAGAAATTGCATGTAAATCAGTGTTTGTTAGTTTCATATTTACATATTGTTTTAATAGTCATCAATGGCTTTCTATACCATCACTATTCATAATATTATCTTTACAGCGTCGTCAAATTTAATGTACCCAACCATAATGCATTACCCAATACCCACCACGCAACTCATCCTCTCTAATATTCTGTTGATTCATCTTTCAGTCCCACTCCAGCCATCCCTCTTGTCCTTTCTTTCGCCTCATGACATTCTTTGTGGAATTCATTCCATTTTGCATTCCTTTTCCAGCCCAGCGCTAGTGTTCCAGTGCCCTCATTGTTTCGTTGTTTTCATGTGACAATGGCACTCATCTGTCTTGGCTCAGGGTTTTTATCTTTTGTGCAAGGCTGATTTACATATGTTTATTCACATTTTATGTGTTTGATACGGAAGGGAAGAACATATTAGGCTGCATATTGAATGTTTCTACGTTTATAAGGACGTGTGCCTGTTTCTGTACATGTATGTATGTGATTTAGGAAGTTGAGAAGGTAACCAAGGGCAAGAAAAAAGATAAGGCTAAACCTAAGATAATGAAGGTGGGTACATGGGATTGTTTCTTAAGCTTCTTTAATATTCTTTTTGTCCCTGTTTTCCTTCTTCACACATCTACCTTTCTTCTACTTTGCAGTTTTTTTTATTGCTACATGACAGCAGTGCTTGACTCGTCACGGATACTAACCTCTTTCTGTACACCCCAATCTGCTTTACTAACAATATATTTCACGGTGCATAGTCGGTTCGGCGTCGGTTTACTCATTTCTTTTAAACACAGGAGGCTTCAGATGATGAACAAGATGAAGGGATGGAGAAAAAGGATGAGAATGAAAAGAAAGGAGGAAAAAAGGCCAAGAAAGCTGCTGCTAAACCATCTAAGGTAGATGTCTCTTGTTTTGATGAATGTGTTGTTTTGACAAGCCAGTGAAGGTGCAAATGTGTCTAACCTAAAGGAAATCCTAATGTTGACAGGAGGAAGATGAAGTTGTTGAAGAAAAAGAAGAAGAGAAGTCTCAGAAGAAAGGCAAGATTGAACAGCCCAAGGTCAGATTAAGCTAAGATCTGTATAGTACCATTCAAATGTTTTAGGTCAGTAAGATTTTTTTTATTGTAAAAAATTAAAGGGGTGATGAATTTAGAAATCAACTTTCCCTTGAGCTTTTGATTTATATATAAAAGGTCATGGCAATACAAGAATACCCTGTAAGTTTCAGAGCTGAAAACTTCCTTGTTAGTCAAAGAAAAGCTTTTATTTACACCAGGCCCACAGGAAATGATCAATCTCAGAATGTGCCATACCTTGACGTCATCGTGTGGCACGAAGCACCGCATCTACAGAATAATAAGCATGCCTAGTTCAGTAGCCCCGCCCACCGACTCATGGAGCTGTTCGGATCACGCTAGCCAGCAGCAATAAACATGCCGAAGATGGCAAGATATTGAGCTATTCCTGGTTGTGGAAGAACACAGGCGCTGCATAAGCTTCCTAATAATTCGGATCCTAATATTAGGAAAGTGTGTTTGAACTTTATTTTTAATGAAGTTCCAGCTCACGTGGGGGAAGACAATGTACGTGTGTTTGCTTCATATCACAGCGGAAGCGTTTGTAAACAAGCCTGCTTCAAATAAAAGCCGGTTCCCTTCTACAGTTCAGGTAAATAAAAAAACAGGCCCCGGTCTTTATTTGAGGAATTACGGTAATCCACTTCATCTGTGAAAACACTGCGCAGACTTCCTCCCATGACTGCAAGCAGCAAATCGGTTAAATCCAGTCACTGCCGAAGTGAACACAGCTGTTAATGTTTCAAAGACCTCTATTTCAAATAAATGAAGTTTGTTTGTGCTTTCTGTTCATAAAAGAATCCTGAAAAAATATTAAGCAGCACAACTGTTTTCAACATAGATATCAATATTAGAATGATTTCTGAAGGATCATGTGACAATGAAGACTAGAGTAATGCCGTTTTTGTGTGTTTTCAGAAAGGGAAGCCTGCTCGCCCCCCTCCTCCTCCTAGTGATGATGATGAGGAAGATGAGGAAGAAAAGAGTGATGACAATGACACCATGATGGTACAAAAATATTCTCTTATTTTGTGTTCTTAATATTCAGAATCTCAGGTGTTAATTTATCCACTTTCTATCATTGTCCTTATATCTATTTCCTGTCCCATAGAGTGCAGAGGATACGCTCGCGGCTCAGCATGCCAAAGAAAAACAGGACGACCCTTTTGCGAACTTGACTAAAAAAGAGAAGAAGAAGAAAAAGAAAATGGTAGCATATGCAAATTTTGAATACTCAAATTCTCTATCATTCTGTCATCACAATGATTTTGTTAAAAGTATTATTTTAGTATTATGTATAGTATTTAGTAACATTTTCATTTTAGCTTAGGTTATAGTAAATGTGCTTTATTTATTTATTTTTTCTTAACCTTAATACTTTAGTAAATACTTTAGTTTTTTATTATTTTTATTCCTTATGAATTAGAAATGTTGCTTTAGTTTTTAAAGTTAATGTTTTTCATATAATACGATACAAAATTATATATATATATATATATTATATATATATAATAGTTTTAGTTAACAATAGCAACCCTGACTGTAGACCCTTCCTCCTGTGTCGTGCAGATGGAGTATGAGCGTCAGGTGGCTAGTGTACGCGCTCAGAACGCCATCGAGGGAGACTTCTCCGTATCTCAGGCTGAGCTGTCCTCTCGACAAGCCATGCTGGAAAACGCCTCGGACATCAAGGTCAGACGACTGGGAAGCTTTCCTCCATACCATTTGAAAACACTTAGTACTGTGTACTAAATAATTTCCTTTTTGTGTTTTAGTTAGAAAGATTCAGCATTTCAGCCCACGGTAAGGAGCTGTTTGTTAACGCAGACCTTCTGATTGTTGCTGGGAGACGATACGGTCTGGTTGGACCAAATGGGTGGGTTAATGGTTTTAATTTCGCACTTTACTACATTGTACTTAAGATTTTGTTTGGAAGTTTCACACTTGTAAAACCTGTTTCCTGTTTGAATCAGGAAAGGGAAGACCACTCTACTGAAGCACATCGCTAACAGAGCTCTCAGCATTCCTCCCAATATTGATGTCCTGCTTTGTGAGCAAGGTAAAGTACAGCAGTGTTATTTTAGACACAATTAACACTGTTAATTTATATATATATATATATATATATATATATATATATATATATATATATATATATATATATATATATATATATATATATATATATATATATATATATATATATATATATAATTTTTTGGTTTTTGCCAATTTTAGAAGTTTTTTGTTTTTGCCATTTTTTTTTTTCATTGATAGTTTTTATTCATATTAATTTCATATTTAGTAATTTTAGTATATCAAGTGATTCTAAATAGAAATAATAGTTAATTTTAATAATTTTTAATTTTGCTTAATATTTTAGTAATTTTGTTATTTGTTTTTGTCATTTTTTTGTAGATTTACATGTTATAGGTTTTTTTTATTAATTTTAATTTCACATTTAGTTTTTTTAGTATGCAAATGCTCAGTATAATAAAACAAATATTATTTTTTTTATTTTTTTTTGCTTTAGTTAGGGATGTCACCGATATTACCTATACCAAAACAAGCCCGATACAAATAGTTTTATTTTTTGGTACTCACCGATACCGAGTACCTGTATTTTCCTTGGATTTGTCATCTATATACAGTGGGTACGGAAAGTATTCAGACCCCCTGTTTTAGTCTTTGTTATATTGCAGTCAATTTTAAAAAAATTTCTCTCAGTAATGTACACACAGCACCCCACTCTGACATACACTGTGAGCTGTAAGGTCTTATTCAGGTATGTGGCTTTCCTAATCCAAGTCCAATCAGTATAATCAAACACAGCTGGACTCAAATGAAGGTGCAGAACCATCTCAAGGATGATAGGAAAAAATGGACAGCACCTAAGTTAAATATATGAGTGTCATAGTAAAGGGTCGGAATACTTAAGCTTGGAACATAGTCTGCAAAAACAAAGAAATGTGTTCGTTTTCTCGAGGTGTATGTTGCAGCCTTTAGGACCATGTGATATTTCGGTTTTTCTTTTTCATTAAATCTTCAAAAATGTCAACAATTCTGTGTTTTTCTGTCAATTTAGGGTGCTCTGTGTGCATTCATGAGCAAAAAAGAACTTTAATGATTTTAGCAAATGGCTGCAATAGAGTGAAACATTTAAGGGGGTCTGAATACTTTCCGACCCATGTGCATATCATTAAAGTTTTTCTACGCGCTTAATTATGCAAATGTTTTGTACAAGCTTCTGTTCTCTGTTCATTCTGTTGTATTTCAATTACAGCGTACATTTAGAGCTTTTCCAGTGCAGTGGCACAGTAATCACATGACGTTTTTCCTGTAATGTAGGAGCCGCATGTTGCACATAAATCACCTAACATTTCTAGTTTTTATTCAGGCTATGGAATTTAGTTTTAATCCAATTGACGCATGTCCTGAGTGAGCAAACCTTTTACCATCCCCTTACGTCTATGCTGTTGACATATATGACCGAACTACAAACTTGTCCGTGAGAAAGGGATGTACGCTGGACATGCTCGCGCATTCATGCCGATGTGCGCTCAATTTACTTAGGTTGCTTCACTTAGTTCATGCACAGCAGCAATACAGGTGAAAATATTGAATTTATTTTTAATATTCTTTTAAGTAGATACATTTACTACATGCGCATCTTAAATCTGATTTCTTTGTATCTCTGTTTGTTCTGTTGTCTGTGGATATAAAACATTGTACACACGCTGCGTGGCATTCAATTTTTGGTATCGTGGCATTTTAATGAGTACATGATCCCGATACTGATAACTGGTATCGGTGTATCCCTAGTTATTTAAGACACTTGATTCTGCCTATTCACGTTTTTTTTTTTAATCCCCACTTTCCTATTTGAGCTGTCTATTTTGTATATGATATAGTACGGTGAATCCTGATTCATACCGATTGTGAAATACCTTACTACTTTTTCTTTGTTGTTCCTCAGAGGTGGTTGCGGATGACACTCCTGCAGTTCAGGCGGTGCTGAAGGCAGACACACGCAGACTGAAGCTCCTAGAGGATGAACGGCAGCTACAGAGTCGTCTAGAGAAAGGAGACGACAGCGTGGCTGAGAGGCTCGAGAAGGTCAGATGAGAGCAGCTCGCTGAGATCCTGTGAATATGCTGATCCATGGAGCAGTGGAGGATAACGGTGTGTGTGTGTGTGTGTGTGTTTCTCGCAGGTGTATGAGGAGTTAAGGGTGATCGGAGCAGCGGCAGCAGAGGCTAAAGCTCGTAGGATCTTGGCTGGTCTGTCTTTCACTCCAGAGATGCAGAACAGACCCACCAGGAAGTTCTCTGGTGGATGGAGGATGAGAGTGTCGTTGGCTAGGTGTGAATATATTCACTTTACAAATGTTAAAGTGTAATGAGAAATAATATATTGTTTATTCTTAAATATTGTGTTATTTTCTCTGCAGAGCGCTGTTCATGGAGCCCACTCTTCTAATGCTGGACGAGCCCACAAACCACCTGGACCTTAACGCTGTCATCTGGCTTAACAAGTAATTATTTCTACTTTTAAGTATCAACAAAACAAATCCATCTAGTTGATGTGTTTACATTTCATGCAAATTATAAATGGCCTACTTTTCATTGTTCCCGGTCTTTTGATTGTATTAAGGGGTTCACACTGATTTAATCACTGGAGGTTGTCAGTTTTCAGTGTTTTTGACCTTTTTACCGTATTTCTTTTATTATTAATAAATATGTTAAAATTGTAATGGTATTTAGAACAGAACCGGAATTAAAAAGTATAAAACAAACATAACTCATTATAAACTGAGACATATTTGCTGTTTAACACATTAAAAACAATCAAATGAATCACCCAAAAATGTAACTCTCCCTCATGTCGTTCCAAACCCATAAGACTTTTGTTCTTCTTTGAAACATAAATACAGATCTTTTTGAATAAATCTGAGAACTTTCTGTCCCTCCATTGACAGCTATGCAACTACCACTTTGACGCTTGAAAATGTTCATAAAGAGTTCGTAAAACTAATCCATATAAATTGAGTGGTTTAGTCCAAATTTTCTGAAGAGACTTGATAGCTTTTTTATGATGAACAGATTGAATTTAGGCTTTTATTCACATGTCGACATTCATCTACTTACACATCAGTTATGATAAGCAGAAGCTTATTCATTAGTGTTATGCAGCATGTTTGAGCTTCCAAAAGAACCAATGAGATTTGTTCTTGCGTGTCAAGCAGGTTCGGTTGAGCTTCTCTGTGTTCGCTGATCAATGTTGATATGTGAATAAAAACCTAAATTCAGTCTGTTCATCATATAAAGCGAATGTGTCTCTATAGAAAATTTGTATAGGGGAACAATACCTCTCAATTTATATAGATTAGTTTATGATCTCTTTATTAACTTTTTAAAGCATCAAAGTTTCAGTTGTGTAGCTGTAAATAAAGGGGCAAGAAAGCTCTCAGATTTTATCAAAAGATCTGTTCTGAAGATGAATGAACACGAGAGTGAGGAAATAATGACTAATTTTGGTAACGCCTAACCCTTACAGTGTCCTTATTATATGTACTTACCATATTAATAACAGTACATTATGCATAGTTAAATGCAACTAACCCTAGAAATCTGACTTTCAATCATACTGTAATGTTACATGGCTATATTATTACTTTATTTTATTTAGAAATGTAATAGATAATTGAATAGAAGCATCAGTGTTGAAATATGAGAAACCAGCTGTTATTCATTATACTTCATAAAATGATTACATTAAACAGACATTTCAAATAATAATTAAAATGTTTTTTTCCCATATTAATTAGTAAATTGTGGAAAATGTTTGTAATTACAAATTGTAATATTAAGTATGATTAATCACAATTTACGAAACCTCTGCAATTTTTATTATATCAACAGCCCTATATAAGATACTTATTAGTACATTCTTTCACTTGGGCAATAATAAACCATATAAAACTAAACTTCTCTAAAACACTTGACTACAGCCTTTTTACCCATTGGTAGTTGCTACTTATTTTCATAATGTTTAGCTTTTCTTAATATTGTTGCATGGCTGGACATACAATGCATTATAAATGGTTACTGTCACTCATGTTGACACTGCTCAGCAACTCTCTTAGGAAGAAAAAAAAACTGAACACTGTCACAATAATTGCTATATGGTTCTCAAAAATCACCTGATCTCATTTTCTCTTCTAGCTACTTGCAGAGCTGGAAGAAAACGCTTCTAATTGTGTCCCACGACCAGAGTTTCTTAGATGACGTCTGTACAGATATCATGCACCTGGACAACCAGAAGCTCTACTACTATAGGGGCAACTACCGTGAGTTTCGTTTTTAAATGCCGACACAGATTAAAACTGCTCAAAGTTTAATTATGTAACTGTATTTTTTGTTTGCTTGATGTGTCTTAGTAACGTTTAAGAAGATGTACGTACAAAAACAGAAAGAACTCCTGAAGCAGTACGAGAAACAAGAGAAAAAGCTCAAAGACCTAAAGGCTGGAGGAAAGTCCACAAAACAAGCTGTGAGTCCTTGACCTTGACATTATTCAATTCTTCTGAAGTACTGCTGCTCATTCTCCATCATTCATTTTCAGGAGAAACAAACGAAAGACGCTTTGACGAGAAAACAGCAAAAGGGGAAGAAGAAAAGCCAGGAGGAGGAGAGCCATGAGATCCCAGAGCTCCTCAAGAGGCCAAAAGAATACACCGTCAAATTCACTTTCCCAAACCCTCCTCCACTCTCACCACCAATTCTAGGCCTTTACAGTGAGTACATGTTTTCCCTATCTCTTTTCTCTTTCACTCTGTAGAATCATGTTTTTATTAAACACGTTGGATATTGATGAAAAGTTTGTTGTTTCCTCTCATTCACTCACAGGTGTTGACTTTGGTTATGAAAGCCAGAAACCTCTGTTCAAGAATGTGGACTTTGGAATTGACATGGAGTCCAGAAGTAAGTCGTATTTGTCTACAAAGTACAGACATTTTGACTGGCAGGTTAATGATGGTGGAAAGTATAACACGATTATTGTTAGAAAATGAGATCATTTTTCTGTTTCAGTATGTATTGTTGGGCCAAATGGAGTTGGCAAGAGTACACTCCTCCTACTTTTGACTGGGAAGTTAAATCCTGTAAGTACCAGTTATATTGAAATAATTCTTATTTGTTAAAGGGGGGGTGAAACACTCAGTTTCAGTCAGTGTCATGTCAATCTTGAGTACCTATAGAGTAGCATTGCATCCTGCATATCTCCGAAAAGTCTTTATTTTTTTTATAATTATATAAGAAAGATGCGCTGTTCCGAGTCTTTCCGAAAAAAGCCGAGCGGGTGGGGGCGTGTCGTGTGAGCGGAGCTAAATAATGACGTGTGCAGCAGCGCGCTGCAGTGAGGAAAGTGAGTCGCTCTGAGGAAAGTGATTCGCTCAGTGAGGAAAGTGATTCGCCCGCCGCGTGAGGAAAGTGATTCGCTCTGTGAGGAAAGTGATTCGCTCTGTGAGGAAAGTGATTCGCTCTGTGAGGAAAGTGATTCGCCTGCCGCGTGAGGAAAGTGAGTCGCTCTGTGAGGAAAGTGATTCGCCCGTCGCGTGAGGAAAGTGCTAATACAGATCGACCGCCGGCCTATCAGTGGGTAAGTCAGTAGCTACTGGTTATATCACCTGTTTAGCATCCTACAAGCCAGCGCTTTGATGGGCGTAGCCTGTTGCTTTCGCTCTCTCCCTCGCTCTCTCTCACGCGCTTCCGGTAGAATTGTCCGTAAGGCCCATACAAGGAAATTCCGCCCCCGTTAACGTCAAAGGGGACGCATGATCTCAAAAAACTTGCCGAAACTTATGACTAACCGGAAGTAGTATTTTTGACAAAGAAATACTCCCATCAAACGTCCACCTTAACTTTTGAAACTTTGTCTATGTTTAGTATGGGATTCCAAGTCTTTAATAGTGTAAAAAGATCAGTATGCATGAAACAGCATTTCACCCCCCCTTTAAAAAAAAGAAGAGCAAAAGGTTATGTCTTTTTTTTATTATTATGATTTGTCTTTTTTATGGCACTAATTACGCTTTTTTTATACAGTCAAAAGGAGAGATGAGGAAGAACCATAGATTGGTAGGCCAAATGTTTAATATATATATTTTTTAATCATTATTTTTATTTTCCTTTACTTTTTTTCCCCTTCACTTTTGGGTAATTGGTTCATTCTTTGTTCTGTGCTTGTAGAAAGTAGGGTTCTTCAACCAGCAGTATGCTGATCAATTGAACATGGAGGAGTCTCCCACAGAATACCTCCAAAGGAATTTTAACCTCCAATACCAGGATGCCAGGAAGTGCCTGGGTCGCTTTGGGTTGGAGAGCCATGCACACACCATCCAGATCTCCAAATTGTCTGGTAAGGACTATAGAAATGCATTCATGTACAATTTTCAAACTCATTTGTCCTTCTTAGACATTTTTCTGATTTACGCTGGGTTTTATTTAGGTGGTCAGAAAGCAAGAGTGGTATTTGCTGAACTTTCTTGTCGGCAACCTGACGTCCTTATCTTGGTAAGGAGTAATGTCATGTTTTATGTGCCTTATTCAAGTTTTCAACTAAAATGAGTGGTTTAACTCTCTCTCTCTCTCTCTTTCAATGCAAATTTACAGGATGAGCCCACAAATAACTTGGACATTGAGTCGATTGATGCATTGTCAGAAGCCATCAATGAATACAAAGGGGGTATGTTTTCTGCTGTTTTGGCTTCCAAAACAGGAGAATTCTGTCTTAATATTAGTGATCTCACAAGCCTTTTTTGTGAACAATAATTATGTTCATGTATACGCATTAATTGATTTTCACATACCTTGTTCTGCAAGATTTTACTTATTACAACAATTTTGAAGCATGGGGTAAAATCTTAACATCTAATAATATGATTATTTTTTATATTTTTTATAAGCTGTGATAATTGTGAGCCATGATGCCAGGCTGATCACAGAGACCCAGTGCCACCTGTGGGTGGTGGAGGACCAGTCAATCAACCAGATTGATGGAGACTTTGAAGACTACAAGAGAGAAGTGCTGGAGGCCCTTGGAGAAACCCTGGTCAACAAGCCTAAAAATGAATAACGGCTGGTATTAATAACAAGATTGTCAAACTACATCACTGAAGGGCTTTTTGCTGCATCAAAGTTGCTAATTCTCATTAGAACCTGCATGCAAACGCTGTAGGGTGGTGTATACAAACCCTAGTCACAGTTTTGGTGTAGGATGTTTCCCCCCATACTTTTCAGGTAAAGATTGAACCCAGATCAGTATTTTTCTTGAAGACAATTTATACATACATTGCTTGTTCTTTAGTAATGATGTCTGACATTCTTGTATTAATCTTGCACACTGGCCATATTACCAGCTGTTCCTCTGTGTGATGCAGTTGCTATAAAACATGCTATATCCCCATCAAATGTGAACAGAGGGGGCTAGAAGTGTGCAGTTTGATAAGTGTCTGACTGCCAATGCATATACTTAGTGTTAAACTGCCTTTGTAGAATGAGCACTTTGGTTTAGATCATTAAATCATCATGCTATCATACTAAACCAACCCCAAAGAGTTTACCCTATATAAATGTTCAAGCAATGATGCTACCTCTAGCTCATCTGTCTTGAATGATGAACTGACTATTGACTAACTTGATTTGAATATATAGTGTACATCCAAACTTCATGGAAAAGCAAATAAATGAGTTTTGCAACAAAATCAAGTTTGTTGTAGAGTTTTTATTTTAACATGTTAAATGCATTTTATGCTTGTCTTCGTTGGACAAAATGTAACAAATTGGAAATGTAAATTTTCTTGTTACTCCTTTTAAGTGTTGTTATGCAGATACTCTTTCTATAGACCTTAGTCAATGTAGCACCATATTTAGTTTTTAACAAGAATTAAAATAAGTCTAGAGGGGTAGAACTGTGTTTAATGAATTCTCCATGCCAATTGTTTAGCAGAGACTTTATAAAGCAGTTTTGAAAATGTGTGATCTTGGACCCAGTGCATGCCATTGTAAAGACTATCCCTCACTGCCTTGTTTTCATCCATGTAAAGTTCAATATGGCATCTACCCTGACTAAGGTCTTATTAAAACAAGACTCAAACATTCGGTTTCAGGTAGTCTTTGTAGATCCGCTTCACTCTTGCCAGTTCTCGCTCGTCTACTTTAACACTACCATACCATGAGTACCACAGTTCTCCAGAGCTGAGAGAAAATGGAGCAGGGGTTGTTGTAACAGCACCATGGGTGTTTGAGTAATCTTCTTTAGAGTAGTCCACATGAGGTAACTGGACTAGTAGTAAACCTAAAAGGGGGAAAATCATCACATAAATCTCCTAGCTTTTTTGAAGGAGTTCTTCAACTTGTTGTGTGCACAATTTACCATGATCTCTAGCTGTATCAATGGCCTTGTTAAGTAGTTTCTGTTGTTTCATGCACACACCTGAGGAAACAATTGCAGATAAAGAGAAAAGGGATGACCACATAAGGATCATATTAGAAGTAACACTTAAATGTATAGAGAAATGTGTTACCGGTTCGAGTGGGATCATACACCATTCCAGTTTGAGGACTAATGAACTGCTGCAACAGGTTTACATTCTGTAGGGTGAGAAAAAAAAAACTATAATAAAGCAAATAACTTTAAAGTTAGTATTCACACAGTTAATAAAGAATCAAAAAACTAACCTTGTAATGAATAATAACATTTGGATCACGACAGATGGGACAAGCGTTCGCACATATCTTATCTCCTCTCTGGCAATTCAAAATCAGTCTCATTAATTCAAAGTTTATGGACTGAGTGAAGCATCTTAATAAGAATGTAAAGCCAAAACAAATGTCTACTTACAATACAGGTCTTTCGTGTCTTTTGAGGTGGGACGCCCCCCTTATGGTTTCTCCTGTAGTTGGACCACACAGGCTTTGATCCATAGCGCTCAATGTACTCTAAAGAGAGAGAGACACCTGTCTAGCCACGGTTTGACCACAATGACTGTACTTTTATCATTTAATGATTATATTTACCTTCGCTTTCTAAGTATTCCCATGGTTTGTCTGCATATCTAGACAGTGTCTCAACTGAATCGGTGCTATCAGCAGACGATGATGTACAAAAATTCACACGGAGCACTGGAGCAGCACTTGAAGTTCTTTTCCAATCAAGAATTCTCTGCAATACAAAACGCATAAATTGTCCTTTATGTCGGTATCATCATTTTGAGCTGTTCGCATGCAATCAATGAGCTATAACCACAACAGGCTTACAACTCTTACATAAACGACATTTATCAAAAGGATATTATTGAATCGACCTGTCTTTGAAGATTTCGTTGTAAAATAACAGGGAATGCCCGGCAGACAACTATTCCAATGCGTTGTATGGAAGCTGCCATTTTGTCTTTGCAACAAACAAGGAAGTTGTTGAGAGGTTAAAGTGTACTGTGACGGAAGTGCACAGCTTCATTGTTCTCACTTTTTCTCAATGTAAAATAGATTAATACATGTTATTTTGTCAAATACTTCTTACAGAAATGAAAAATGTGCTCGTGAAACCTGAACCCCTTTGCAGAATCTGTTTTGATTAATGAATGTTTTATAATATTGTGTACGTTATGCTGTATGTCATGTTTTATTATTGAAAATACCATTTGTAATTCCATCGTAGCTTTAATGAACAAACATAAAACCGATCAAAACTTTTGTAATATGCTCTAAACCTATTTGCATGCTCTCTTTCCTCCCCCTTTTCCATCCATTGTATATAGTTTTCATTTTAACCTGGACTTAAACATAACAGTGTTACAGTAATTTGCATAAACGTTGAATCCAAATCAGCTAAAGTTAGTTTTTGAATATATAAACGTATATGCATGTACAATGCATTAAAACCAATTAATTATTATCCTAGCACAGAAAGCTCGTAAAACAACCGGAAAATGGAGTGGGGGATGGGCTCGTCCTTGAACGAAGGTCGTTTCGAGAGTGTGCGCGCGAGAGGACCGCGTGATCATCAACTCCATTTTGTGTAGAAAGAAACGCCCGAAAGCGCGCTCACGAGACCGTTATGACGCGAAAAACGTCAGAACTATATATACTGAGTCCCACCCTTCTCGAGCATTCCTGGATTTGTCTGAGGTAAGTGTTATATCGGAGGACGTCTCTCCACCTTTTTGCGATTTAAAAGCGGTTTTTTTTAATCCCAAAGTCCGACTACCTCAGTTTATCAGCAACAACTACTTTTTGACCGATATCTGGATTTCCGCCGCCAAACATTCGCTTTTCTCTAATGTCTCTTTGTGATGTTGTTTCGTTTCAGGTGTGAGTTGGTCTCAGTGAAGATCTGGCGTCGAGGATTTTTCAACTGTGTACGAAGATCATACCCCAAAAAACTAAATTTTTCTACTCGAGTAACGGACATTCGCTTACTGCTTTTTTGCTCCAGATTGTTCAAGAAGGAAAAGCTCAATTTCAGCCACCACAATCCCGCCCATTATGCCATTTTTCAGCCAATAATGCTTAAGTCATGACAGTTTACGTTCTCTTAAACTGTTAAAAAGCTGAAAATTGTTGCTGTTAAGCACAATATATTAATTACAACCCGAGACGCAGAGGAGAGGTATTAATAGTAAGTGTTCTTTCAAACCAATTTGAATCGAAATTACGTAAATTAACCAATTGTCTGTGTTGAAAATGATTCCAGATATAAATAGGTAAAACTTTAGAAAGATCGAATGTGGCGACCTAAATGCGCCACATTTTCTAGAGTTAGAGAGCATGCTGAGATAAAGCGAGACAGCTAGCTAGCGTATGAGCTCACACCGCAAAGCCAAAGCAGCGGCTTCAACGCCCTGTTTCTCTTTGTGTGTGAGACGGAGTAATCCTAATAATTATTAAAGTAACGTTAAATCATCGAATAATAAGCTAGCCATCGCTGATCATAAGCAATCTGTACATAAAGATTGCAATAGGCAGAGCCAGGAAGTGACTGCATTCAATTGGGGCTTTTTTTTTATAAACTGCATTCTTTTCAAAGGAGAGCTCACTGGAACAATCAACGCAATCTACACATAAAGATTGCCAAGTGGCGCCTGTGGATTTAGCCGAACGGAGAGAAAAAAAACCCCAGACTGAAATGCAACATTTTGTTCATAATGTCGTTAACTGTTAGGTGTTATTAGTTGGCGGAACTGGATACAGTTTGATGAAATAAACCACCCTAGGCAATGATAATTTATAAAATGCATAGCAGTCTGACTATAAAGATTGCATTTTGTTGTTTTTTACGAGTGCGTAGATAGGGTTTTATTTGTCTTGTAGATTTTGCTTTAAAATGGCGGACGGGTTGTCCTTTGCTCGGATCACTCGAGGCAATGGTGGCTTTGTTTTTCTGACTGGATCTACGGGAAACACTGTAGTCCGGAACGGCTGTCTCGCGTCGCCATCATCCTCATATACAGCTCGAGGTATCGTCTTAACATCAGTGAGTCGCTAGCGGGGTAAATATAGTAGCACTTTGTAAACGAGGAAGACAAATGGCAGGCGGGGGGAATATAGCCGTTGTATTTTTTAAAAAGTTGTTGGAATTCAAAGATGGCGACCGGGCACCCGTTCCATCTAGCGCACCGCGACCATGAAGACAAGTGGTTAAAGATAGAGGGCGTGGCTTAGCTCTGACTTAAGCCAATCAGAGGAACCATTGTCGGCTCAGGTCGAGCTGCTATATGAGAGAGAGAGAGAGAGAGACTTCGACAGATGGCAAATCAAATCCCCTTGTGGCCTCTATTGAGTAGATACATAAATTCATATAACTGGCTTTAGTCAGACCAACACTGGATGCTTTGTTTTAACGAGTTCTAACACAACACCTTTGGGCAATTTGCTTAAGATGTCAGTTGTGTGTTACACTCGATTAAATGTTGAAAGTAGTTTACATGGTGTTGAACTTGATTGGTTTACCTGTAGTGCTGTAGGAAGATTATAATACAGGAAAGGGTGGAATATAACCAGTTTTAGATTTATTTTAAAAGTTAAAACTTTTTTTTTCACATCTGCATTTCATAAAAAAAAAAAAAAAAAAAAAACCTTGACAGATACAATGTTAATATTTTCTTTACAGTGAATGTACACTCTTGTTGACTTTTCCTTGTTTGTTATGACTACTGACGTTTTCAGGAATTGTGTGTATTGTTCCGTGTTAAAGGAGTTCGGTTGACTATAAAAAGTTCTTCAACAACAGTGTTACGGGTAAGACAAAACCTGATTTCTCACACGATCAAAAGTGAGTAAATTCTAACTTTTTCGATCCAGCCATTAGTAGACATTTTTCACTGTCTTTGCAATTATGTAGAACATAAAACGTTTCAATACATTTGCATGCTTTACAGTCGTAAAAAAAAAAAAAAAAACCTATACATTCAGTGTATATATTCATGTTTAACTCGCCGCGTTGTTCAATTTCTGCTGTAGTTAGTTGGTAGTCTCGCCGGTGTCCAGTCAAGTGTGCTGTAGAGAGAGGAACTGAAGGGAGAAATATTTGCTGTTGCTCCGCGTGGGCAGGGCAAATGACGTGATGATTTCTCTCTCTCTCTCTCTCTCTCCACCAGAAACACTCCGCCCTCGCCTTCAACCGGTCTTTGTAATTGACTTAACTACCACATATTAGTATTACTGAAAATTTTCCATCTCAGTTTTTTCTCTCTAAAAATGTAATTTTTTATTGCATTAATTGTACATTTTTTTTTATTTTAATATATTTTGATCACGTTTGATACTGCATTTCTTACATGGCTGCGTGGCAAATACACAGTTTCTGTATTTGTGTATATTTAGAAATAACCACATGGTGGCGACATAACACTTTGAAAGTCTTGTGCTCAGTTTCAAGTTAACATTGATTGACTATACTCTGTTATAATTTCTAAACGTAATTATACTCAAGGAGTTTCTTGAAATTGGACACTGAATCACAAGATGGAAAAATGCTTCCAGTATCAACTTATTTCCTGATGTTTTGGGGTGTTTTCTTTTGCATATTTTTTAGTTTTTGGCATTATATAAAATATGTTCTGGAATTCTGTAGTTCTATACTTGAATCATAAATAAAAAAGTTCCAGTTAATATACTAAGATTCCAAAACTTGCAGAATGTCATTGGAAAATATTTAAAGCTTACTCTTTAAAATGAGTTACACAGTTACGTATTGGTCCCACTTTATTTAAGGAGAAAAACAAATGGTACAATGTCCTTATTGTGTTTGTGTTGTTGCATCACTCTTCTCCTGATATTAAGAAGGGTCATTTTAACATTGTTTTGTGGTAAGGGTATAGGTTTAAGTGAAAGTTGTTATAGAAGTAATTCCAGATGTAATTTTGTGCAGGTATTTTGTAAATATGCGTACAGTGTTAAAAACATGCATGTACACAGTAAGTGCATTGTATCAAGTGATAAATTTAAATGTTCGTACACTTAAACAATTTCATGTAAAGTGGGTCCGACAGATTTTATATCCATCAACCTCATAGCAGTGACTTTATAAAAATTGTTCATATTTTGTAATTTTATAAAATGTGTATATATATTTTTAATGTTCCTATTTATAATCATGATCTTGTTTTACCCATGTGTCTTTAATGTCTAGATGTTAGGTTGGTCTAGACAGATGGATCACAGCAGTGTCAAACAAGGAAGACAGAAAATTTATAAATGCCCGAGTCCCTGTGAGGTTCACAGCTGTCAGTGTGACACTTGCCTTTCTGTTAAACAAGAAAATCCAGTCAATCATTCGCACACTTTTACTGTTGCTTCCTTAGTGTGTCTTGAAATATTTGTGATTAATGCTATAAATGTGATAAATTAGAAACAATATTATTATTGAAATTTTGGAGGATTACAAGGTTTTTATTCTTATAGAAATAACTTAATTACTAATAAATAAAAAAAGTTGTAAAAACATGTTCAACTGTAAGTGCATTCTCAAATATATATATAAATATTTATATTTGTAATGGTCTTATCTCTACTTGTGTATAATAATTATTATTATTATTTAAATTAAATAATTGAATGCACATTACTAAACACAGCCATTATATTCCCTTCCATAACTAAGTCTTTTGTACATGTGACGTTTATTTTGCGTAATGTACAGTGTATATAAAAAGCAGGTGGGTTTATGACAGTGACATAACACATAAAATGTTACATTTTACTTTTACATTCATGTTGCATTATTTCAGATATGAACTGAGCTATACAACACTCCAGTAACCAGTCTTCCATTTTCTAGTACAATTAAATTAGTGACAGACTTATTCGATTATACTGGAAGACTGGTAAATTGAACGTTGTATAATTCAGTCTGCAGTCATTTGTTACACTATAACAGTTATACCTGCTGCCCCTTTGTAGTGGCCGAAAGTCCAGTAAATATCATCAGCCATCATATATTAAACATTTTATTCGTTAGGAAGGGAACTCTAGTTGGATACACTGTAATATTTAATTTCTTGACATAGGATGTAGTATTTAAAGTCCCCCGTTTTCATAGGGAAACATACAGTTGAGCACCAACTGTTTAATGTCTGCTTATTAATGAATACATGAGTTTGTTTCTATTGCTGTTGTGAACAGAAAGGACAAGGCTTGCTCTGTGGTTATGAGTGCGCTTGTGATTTCAAATCATATCTGATGTCAATCCAGAAACTGCTGATAAGATGTCCATATCTGATTCAGTGGAATATATAGATATATTAAAAAATCTGGATGTTCCTCTACTCCGTTTTTGTTGGCATCTTACCTAATGTCTTTAGAGCTTTTTGTTTCCAAGTTACTTCAGATCCATAATTGCCCGGGTAAACATTAATGGGAGTACCTTGTAAAAGATTCCGCATTGTCCTTTTGCAGTTCCAGTGAGCTCTCCTTAAGCCCATCTAATTTTTTTTGTATTGATTGGCCAATTGTATGCCATATCCTAGATTCTCCCCAGTGGCATAAGCACATGAATAACCCCTGTTTTCTCTCCTTCTGTCAGTAAGCAGTTATGGCCGTGGGCCCGGTGGACCCCAGAGAGGTGCTGAAAGGAGTGGAAGCTCTGCTGGGGAAAGATGGAGAGCTACGTAGTCTTGAGGGAGTTGCCAAAGTCTTCAGGTAAGATGCTTTTACCAGTATTATTGTCTGGACACCTTTTAAATTCCATCCATTCAATTAACCAATAGTATTTCTTTAACTTATTTCCCTCTTTCCAACCTGTTTTAAACAGTCTCATGAAGGCCTCGCATAAAATGGTCAGCAGATGCATGTATCTGAACATCTTACTACAGACAAAATCACATGATGTTCTTAATCGGTGAGTCATATTCATTTAAAAAACAAAAACTTTGCTGAAACACTTTTGTTTTCAAGGTTGTGCTTAACGCTTTCTCTTCCACTCAGATTCATTCGAGTTGGTGGCTACAAGTTGTTGAACTCTTGGCTCACCTACTCAAAGACCACAACCAACACCCCCCTGCTACAGCTCATACTGCTCACCTTGCAGAAACTCCCTCTGACTGTGGACCACCTCAAACAGGTACTTCACCACACCACAGCCCATAAAACTCACACATATGTCCCCGCAGTCTTCTAACACCTGTTCTCTGCATGTTTTTCTGTCTCTCTCCACTGCTAGAATAACACAGCCAAGCTGGTGAAACATCTGAGCAAGAGCGGTGAGACAGAAGGTAAGAGCACATGTTGCATAAATCAATGGCAGACAGTTTGCTTACAGTGTTCCTCAGGTTTAAACTCTGTGTCTTCTCTTTCTCCCAGAGCTGAGGAAGCTGGCGTCAGTGCTGGTGGAGGGCTGGATGGCTATTATACGCTCTCAGAGCGTCGCCAGTGGAGCGTCACCAAATGGTAGGGCTTCTCGTTTGCATTTGTCTTCTATGTCACTTAGTTTTCTGCTAAGGTAGACTTTCTGAACTTTTAACATGAATTATAGCAAAGCGGAGTTTCCATTATTGGCGCATAACCCATCTTTGTTTCCCATCAGACAAGAAACGGAAAAAGGAGGATGGAAAAGTGCGTCCAGAGGTGAAGCCCAGAGAAAAGGTAGCAGATGAGGAAAAGAAGAAAGAAAAACCAAAGGCTTATGCTCCAAGTCACGCAAAGATCCGCTCTACAGGTTTGTCACGTTTATTTATATATTATTATATTTATGTGCTATTCATGCTATTCATGATTAATTTTGATACATATTTTGAGTTTTATAGTAGCATTTCAGTATTTCGTTTAAGTATAAGTTTAGGTCTGTTAGGGTTAGATGTAGGGTTATTATTTATTTAAATCGATTTAAAGTGTTTTAGCAGCTTAACATGTAATTTTAATTCATTTATGGATTATAAATCTTTTTTTGTCTCTAACATTTACAACTGGTTTTAAAGGTCCTTGTTACTCAGTAGCACATTTGAAAAGTGATCTGCCTGAGTTTACTGAATGCATGTATCTGCAGGTTTGGAGGTTGAGAGCCCAGCTCCAGTTCCTGTAAAGAAAACCCCCCCTGCACCCCAACTCGGAGACAAATACAACATCAAGCCAGCTATGCTTAAAAGACCAAGGTAAACAAACACATCCTTTATTTTTACCTATAATGAGCAGACACATGTAATCCATTCTTATTTGATTCACGCTTTGAATGATTATGAATGCAGTTTTACTTTTGATGATTCAAAATGAACCATTAAACTCTGACTTTCTTCCTTCAGCACTTCGCCAAATGACGCACCACCAGTGGAGAAGAAGTACAAGCCGCTTAACACCACCCCTAACTCTACCAAAGAGATCAAAGTCAAACTTATACCCCCACAGCGTGAGTATGCCCCTTCAGCACCTTAACTAAAGCAATATGATTATGATAATCTGCAAAAAAGCTTTAAATTAGGTGGAGAGAGTGAGTTTTCCCTCTGAGTAGTGCTGAATATCCATCTCTTTTCCTTTTAGCGATGGAGGCCACTGGATTTTTGGATGCCCTCAACTCCGCTCCAGTGCCTGGCATCAAGATCAAGAAAAAGAAGCCAAAAGCTGTTTCCCCAACCACTAATAAGGTGTGCAACGTCAGACCACCATCATTTATATTTGTGCTTCATGGATTTTTAAAATTATTTATTTCCTCCCGACCTCCAAAAGCACAGATCCACTAACTGTGTTTTTCCTCTCATTTCTCCACAGCCCTGTCCATTTGACGGCAGGCCACAGTCATACCCGGGCTCGCAAGCCAAACCGTCTTCCCCTGAGACTCCTTCATCTCAGACCCCTCCTCATGAACACCAAGAACTGGAGCAGCCCGGCACACCCGTGCCCACAGAGGACCCTGAAGCCATGGACACGGGTGAGTCCTATTGCTTTAAAATAGGCCACAACTTCACTGAGAGCTGTATGAATGCATGTGCTTAAATTAAAATGCTTTATTCGGTTGTTTCAGGTGATAAACCCAATGCTCTGGCTGAACCTCGTGGCGAGGAGGAGAGTCTGACTAAGAAAGGAAAGAAAAAGAAAAGTGTTCGGTGGGCAGAAGAGGATAATCTTAAAGAATACTTCTTCTTTGACCTGGATGAGACTGAGAGAGGTAAAACAACACTTTCTTCACTTACACTATTGTTTAGAAGTTTAGGTTTTGTAAGATTTTATTTTTCTTGAAGTCTCTTATGCTCACCAATGCTGCATTTATTTTATCCCGAAAGTACAGTAAAATCAGTAACATTTTGACATTGTTTTCTGTTTAAATATTGTTCAAATGTAATTTATTCCTGTGATGGCAAAGCTGATTTTTCAGCATTACTTCAGTATGTCACAGGATCCTAGCTGATCTGGTGCTCTAGAAACCTTTCCTACTATTATCAGTTGAAATCAGTTCTGGAAACAATGCATTTTGTAGGAATCTTTGATGAATAGAATAGATAGTTCAAAAGAATAGCATTTTTTTTTTTTTTTTTTTTTTATTTGACCAAAGTTTTATTTGTCCAAAGTCCAAACATCAGAACGGTTGTGTATGTTGTGTTTTATCACATATAAAATATTTATGTGGAATTTCTTTTCAGTAGTAATCACTTTCAATCCCTCTACCTTAGTGAACGTCAATAAAATTAAAGACTTCGGTGAGGCGGCTAAACGGGAGCTGATGATGGACAGGCACACGTTTGAAATGGCTCGTCGTATATCTCACGACACCATGGAGGAGAGGGTGCCCTGGACTCCACCGCGACCATTGACCCTTATAGGCAGCCTGGTCATTCCGGGTTCCACCAGCAGAGAGAAGATGATCCAGAGAGACCGAGAGATGGGCATTCTGCAGGAGATCTTCCTCAGCAAGGAGAGGTAAGAAGACACTTCGATGCTTTTTCTCTTGTAGCGTGTCATGTTTAGTGAATGTGTTGCAAATGTTAACATGGCGTTTAGAGACCTGGATTTTATTGGATTGTTGAAGTGGGAAAAAATATTATTTACGACTTGTGCAATAACATTAGTAACAAAATCTATGGTGGTTTAGTATTATTCCTATACTATTATAGTTTTTATTAATTAGCTTTTATTTCGATATTTTCAGTTTTCGTTTCAATTAAATGCTCAGCAATTGCCTGCTTTTGTCATTTTTATTAGTTTGTGTTCTTTTTTCAGGTTTCATTTATTAAATATTTTTAATTTATTTCCGTTTTAGTTTTTTAATTTATTTCAGGTTAGCATTTTTAGTGCTTCAACTTTTAACAGTTACTTTCTAAGACAATATTTCTATTTATTTTCTAAATATTCATTTCAGATTTAAGTTTAGCTTTATTGTAATTTAACAAAAAAAATATTGTTTTTGTTAACAATAATAGCCCTGGCAAAAAATAATTGTCCATGTTTATAAAGTAATTCTGGCAATAAAATTTATAATTTTATGTTGTCTTTAAAAAACATGATAATAGTTTGAACTTAAAATGGACATATGTGGTTTGTTCCTCTCTCTGCAGTGTTCCAGACAGTCCTCATGAGCCAGACCCTGAGCCGTATGAGCCCATGCCACCTCGTCTCATTCCACTGGATGAGGTAAGACAGTCAATGATACTTTTACATGCTTTCCCCTTTCCATTTGTTTCTTTATTTTAGACATATCAGATGTGGGATGTGATCTGACCTCATTCTGTGGTTTTGTAGGACTGCAGTATGATGGAGGAGAATTATATGGAGCCTTCGGACACTGCCTCTGGTGGTTCTTCTGGCTCTAATGAAAGCTCCAAGCTCCCTCCGGTTCTAGCCAACCTCATGGGCAGCCTGGGCAACAGCGGCTGCAGCCCTCAGGCGCAAGGCAGCGCCCCACCAGCGAATAATAACCCCGCTGTTAATGTCCAGGAACTGCTCTCATCTATTATGGTAAGACACAAAATACTCATCTGCATGCTCTTTACGACGGAAATTCGCAAAGGTTTTGTATTTTAAGCATCTCCACTTGTTTTCAGGGTGCTCAGGGATCTAATCAGTCTCCAGAGGACTTGATCAAACAGCCTGATTTCTCTGATAAGATCAAGCAGCTTTTAGGCTCTCTACAACAGAACCAAAACCAGAACCCACCTCCCAATGCTCCGCCAAGTATGTGTTTGCTCTCTCTGTTGTTGTTTTGGTTTAATCATATTTTGAATCGGCATTTATTTTATATTTTTGGTTTTAATTTAAATGTGACTTAAGTAATTTTATGATGTGTCTTTGTGCATTTGTTTAAATTAGTTTGGTCTGTTTAATATATACTTTATGATAATTTTACATAGCTTTAAATAATTTTTGTTTCAAATTTAGTCTATGCATCTTTTTTGTATTTAATATCAACTAGTTGCCAAGACAACGTTTCTAATTTTAGTTAATTTTCAAGTCTTTATGATATTTTTTTTTTTCAAAAATATGAAAATAATATTTAATATTTATATATTTTTCATTTTATACTTTTATTTCTGCTTTATTTTAATTAAAGAAAACCTTTTACCAAATGTTTTAGTTAACCATAACAAAATTGCTACGTTGAGGAAAAACTGATTGATGGTTTGTGTGTCTCTCAATTCGTAGTGAACACTGGTCTGCTTGGTCATGGCCCCGGCGTGAACATGAACAACATGAACATGCAGATGCCCATGAATGGTGGTTTCCCTCCCAACAAGCCTCCTGGACCACATTTCAACCATCCTCCACCTCCACCTCCCCATGGGCATGGCCCACCACCCTTCAACCCTGGCGGCCCACGCATGATGGGTCCCCCGCCTGGTCCACAGGGCCGTGGGGCGGACAATGGAAATTACTGGGGTGACGATTCCATGAGAGGAGGCCCACACCGAGGAGGTCACTTCCACCGGGGGCGAGGGAGAGGAGGAGACCCGGGATTCAGAGGACGAGGGGGGCGCGGAGGACCACGTGGAGGACATAACAGCATGGGCGGTAAGTTTGAACACCGAAAGCATGAATTTTCCCAAATTGAAAATGAGCTTGCAAGTTACATCAAGCTTTTTCTTTCATTTCAGACATGTCAAAGAGGCCAGTGTGTCGTCATTTCATGATGAAAGGAAACTGTCGGTATGAAAATAATTGTGCGTTTTACCACCCTGGCGTGAATGGACCACCACTTCCTCCCCAGCATGGACACTAACACACTGAAAAGCTGCAATTCCTTAAACTCGCCACTAGTGGGCAACAGAACTCAAAATGAGCCTGAGCTGACTCACAGTAACAGATGCGGAGGGGGATACTTGCGTCTGTGACAGCACAATCCCATCTGCTTCCTCCGCCTGTACAGTTGCTTCATCAGGATCTGAACAGAAACAGTTTCTTCTCGATTCTACACCACTTTCCCTGATCTGGAAAGCTGGGAGAAGATCTGAGATCCTCCATGAAGAGTTGAGACAGTGACTAAACCCGTTATTTGACTTTGGGGTCTACATGTAAATACTCATTCCTGGAGATAGTGATTCATATGTATATTTTTTATTGTGATTCTGTGTATCACTGACCTGACTGCTAAAGATTGTACTACATTGCTTTAACCACTAGGTGTAAATAATCGTGGTGTACAGTTACTTCAGCTTCTCCTGGTGCCTAAAACCCCAAGATACTGAATGTGCAATTCTCCAAATGATAATTAGCACTTCGGTTATTAGTGCAACTTGGATCTGCCTAATGAAATTGACACATTATTAGAGCACAGAAATTTTATTTTAAGATTCTTCAGGTTGAACTCAGTCCATCTGAAATTGCCTGAAGATGACGTATTGTCGACGTATTGTTTTATTTTCAGGTTTCTACAGAAGAGGGAGAAACCGTCCTTCTATGAAATGTGTACATGCGTTAATATTTGCTGATTTTCAGTCAGCTGGCATGAATAGAGTCATTTTCACACTCTGTCCTTATTTTTTCAATGATTTTCATTTCCAAAAAAAACACCCGGCTGATTCTCCTCTATATATATTAAAGCACTGAATTGGCATTATGTTCAATATTGTACACGTGAGGAGTATATAATATTCAGAAACATTACCTTTCGCGTCTGGGCACAAAATATACGATTGAAACGATTTCGAAGACCCTTTGCATACTTGAATTGATACCGTGTGATGGAAAGTGATCCTAGCCTGCTAAAGAAATATCAACCATTTGTAGTGTGACAATCAGGAGAAGTAGTTGTGATTTATTTCCTACTTGATGTTGATGCTCTCATTTGATTTGCTGTGCGTTGATGTTCTCATGCGGTCAGACCCTCGTGTGGGTCTGTCCTGCTCTATCAGTGTTCAACTGAGCCTAACCTGGGCTACAAACCACTATCAAGGCCAAACTTATTCAGGTGTTTTCTGTGAAAACAGTGGCCATTGTCTCTTGTGGGACTTGATGTTTCTTTTTTTTTGATTCACTATTTTCCCATGATTTTATTTTGATACAAGTCTGATGATTTTTTTTCTATTATTATTTGAAAGATGTCTATGTGTCAGAGCGCCGCATAAACAGGAAAAGGCACATTGAGAAATGTAAGGTTTTTTTCTACATGTAAATTAATAAACGTAAAAAACAAACCAGGATGTGCAGTTCTTTTTTGAGATGAACTTTTTATTTTCAGTGTCTCGGCTCACATTAGACCGTATGCATGTATAATCACCACTCACTGTTCCGGTTTGCTTTTTTAAACCTCTAAATGCTTTGTTTGTGTATCTCAAACAGGGTTACGTTAGAATTCTAGACAATTGCACTGAATTTCTCCTCCCCCACTTACGCCAATCCAGTCCAATCACTAACAGTCCGTAGCCGGTGCGTTTGCCTTCCTGCCTGACAGATCCGTGTTCTCAGGGCGGACTCGGGTGCAGATGGCTGCTGTAGTGTGTATGGCAAGGAGTGGCCTGTGCACCCAGCCCTCAAGGGCAAATATTGACTTGAGCTTCATAGAATTTCTGCCTGCAGGAAAAATGGAAGAAGTATAAATTAATAAGTTAAGGACACCTCAGCAATTCATTCAGCTTATGTCATTTTCACAAGCAGTGTTACCTCATGAACTGCACCATTTAAAAGATAAATATATCCATTTGTTTTGTGATCATGATATGCTTTTGATGAATATTATATATATAATTTCATTTTATATTCTTTTATTTCTTGAATTAATGTGTTTGTTCAATGTGTATTGCCAGAAAATATAACTAAATCAAATGAATATTTTAAGTTGTATTCAGACGACTCACAAATGCTGTTAAAATAACTGCACTATCTGTGAACATGCGTTATTTTCCCCTCTTTTATACAGCAAGAATTCATTGAATTGTGAAGATGGTTATATTGCTAGAAAATATTTCACACTTAATTTTAAAAGGGAAGTAGTTACACGTTACATGCACTTACTATAGTAATATGCTTTATTATAAGTAACCCTAAAACATGCCATGACCGTAACTCTATAGTAATTACATGTAATTTATTCATTTTATTTTTTGAATATGTAAAATGTAACTGCGTCACCTTAAAAATAATGTGTGACTAGGATTTATATTTCAAGTAAATGCTTTCTATTCATCAAAGAATCCTTAAACATTTTTATTATGGTTTCCACAAAAATATTATGCAAGTTTTCAATATTGATAATAATTAACAATTTTTACTAGCAGCAAACCAGCATATTAGAATGATTTCTTAAGGATCATGTGACACTGAAGACTGAGTAATGGTGCTGAAAATGTTATTTTGATTGCAGAAATAAATAACATTTTAAAAGGTTTAAATAAAAAACTGTTATTTGAAGTTGTAATAATATTTCACTATATTACTGTTTCATTATATAAATGCTGTCTCAAATAAAATCTAATTTTAATATTTATTTAATGTTTCAAATATTATATGTATAATATATAATATTTGATGTATGTATATATATATATATATATATATATATATATATATATATATATATATATATATATATATATATATATATATATATATATATATATATATATATATATATATATGGTGATTATAACGGACAACTAAGTTAGAATATTACTTAAGACAAAAATATTAAGAGAATATTACTAGATAATACAAGACACATAATATATAATACAAGAATATTACTCAATACAAAGAAAGGATTTTTAGAAATCTTCGCCATCTGAAATGTATGGACATGAAAAGTATGAGCATGTACAGCATTCAATAATTAGTTGGGGCTCCTTTTGTCTAAATTACTGCAGCAATGCGGCGTGGCATGGAGTCGGTCAGTCTGTGGCACTGCTCAGGTTTTATGAGAGCCCAGGTTACTCTGATAGTGGCCTTCAGCTCTTCTGCATTGTTGGGTCTGGCATATCACATCTTCCTCTTCATATTAGCCCAAAGATTTTCTATGGGGTTAAGGTCAGAAGAGTTTGCGGCCCAATTAAGAACAGGGATACCTTGGTCCTTAAACCAGGTACTGGTTGCTTTGGCACTGTGTGCAGGCGCCAAGTCCTGTTGGAAAATGAAATCTGCATCTCCATAATGTTGGTCAGCAGCAGGAAACATGAAGTGCTCTAAACTTCCTGGTATACGGCTGTGTTGACCTTGGACCTCAGAAAACACAGTGGACCAACACCAGCAGATGACATGGCACCTCAAACCATCACTGACTATGAAAACTTTACACTGGACCTCAAGCAACGTGGATTGTGTGTCTCTCCTCTCTTCCTCCAGACTCTGGGACCCTGATTTCCAAAGGAAATGCAAAATTTACTTTCATCAGAGAACATTATATATATATATATATATATATATATATATATATATATATATATATATATATATATATATATATATATATATATATATATATATATATATATATATATATATATATATATATATATATATATATATATATATATATATATATATATTGTTAACCCCTAAAACTGTTAACAGAACAGAATAAAATAAGGTTTTATTATATTTAAAAGTTGTATTTTAGTCATGATTATTATTATTTTATGTTATATTATATTCTGTTATTAAATAATATTTTCTTAAAGTTTTCACTTTGATAAGTTATATGATGTGACTTAAATGTAGAGCACATCCTCCTGCATGTCTTTTGTTTGTGTTAAACCTTTAGTTTGTCTGAGTAAGTCATACCTGTCATTTTCAGCACAATGGCAGAAATATAGGGACAGAGAAACATCCACCTGAAGGACACAGAGAGTGAAGTCTCAAAAAGACTGGACTCATTCAGTCTGAGTGGTGTTGGTTGTCGTAGAGGCCCTGACTTGATTTCTCTCTGCACAAAGACGCCATTGATCCTCCGCTGGTCACATTATCCCTGAGCCGCTAGTGGAAAGGGGCTTTGTCAGGCCTGAATTACAACATTATTTTCAGAGAGTCATTTTTCAGAGAAGATGAAATTAGCTAAGCATTCACCTCTCCACCTCACCAGCACTGATGCCATGACTTGCTCCGGAAATTTGAACATTCAACATTTGAGCAACTTGACAGAGGATGTTACACAATAACGCCTACAACTGTCATGTAATACAGTTATCAGTATCATTTCCAAATGATCAAATTAAAATGTTGCTGGTGATGGCTTCCCTGTAAAGCAATAAAATAAAAATATAATTGAATAAATATTTAATTATAAATATACAAATACTAAATAAATATGATTGAAAATTAATAAAAATAAGCGGAATGAAAATGTTTTAATAACAAACAAACAAACAAACAAACAAACAAACAAATAAAAAATAAAAAATCGTATTAAATAAATATTTAATAATAAATATTAATAAATATTATTGATAATAAATGAAAATAAACTGAATGAAAAATAATAATAATTATTATTATTATTGATCAAAGAACGCACAGAAAAAAGTAGCACCAAAAGTCATCATCATGTAGTCTTAAGGGCACAAATTTAAGAAACTTTTTAATCGCTATTTGATTGCATAAAAATAAAATAAATAAACACACAAATATGTAAATAAATAAACACACAAACAAGAAAACAAACAAACAAACAAATAAATAAATTAACTGAATTAATAATAATAATAATAATAATAATAATAATAATAATAATAATAATAATAATAATAATAATAATAATAATAATAATAATAATAATAATAATAATAATAATAATTAGATTAAAAAGTTTGAAGACAAATTTTAAGTTGGCTTGGAAGAGGGTTGATCCGAAAGTTTGAAAAGGTTTGAAATAGAGTTTAAAGTTTGAAGTAGTTTAATAAGTTTAAAGTTTAACACACACTCTCTTTCACACACACACACACACGCACGCACGCACGCACGCACGCACGCACGCACGCACGCACACACACACACACACACACACACACACACACACAGATAGATAGATGTTTTTTTAGATGTTTTTTTACTTAGATAAGTTTTAGATAGATAGATAGATAGATAGATAGATAGATAGATAGACAGACAGACAGACAGACAGACAGACAGACAGACAGACAGACAGACAGACAGACAGACAGACAGACAGACAGACAGACAGACAGACAGACAGACAGATAGATAGATAGATAGATAGATAGATAGATAGATAGATAGATAGATAGATAGATAGATAGATAGATAGATAGATAGATAGATAGATAGATAGATAGATAGATAGATAGATAGATAGATAGATAGATAGATAGATAGATAGATAGATAGATAGATAGATAGATAGATAGATAGATAGATAGATAGATAGATAGATAGATAGATAGATAGATAGATAGATAGATAGAGATTATTATTATTATCATCATCATTATTATTATTATTATTATTATTATTATTATTATTATTATTATTATTATTATTATTATTATTATTATTATTATTATTATTAATTATTATTAAAGGATACCCAGATTTTAAAAAAAGTTACTCCAAAAGTTTTCCTCACATAGAACCATGAGTTTAACTAAACTAAACTAAACTAAACTAAACTAAACTAAACTAAACTAAACTAAACTAAACTAAACTAAACTAAACTAAACTAAACTAAACTAAACTAAACTAAACTAAACTAAACTAAACTAAACTAAACTAAACTAAACTACTTAAATAAAATGTAATAAAAAGAAAATAATAAAAGTATGAAATAAAATAAATGAAAATGAACAGAATATTTTTAAATAATAATAAAAGATTACACAGAAAAAAGTCCTCAGAAGTCTTCATAAGGACAGCCGTCTTAAGGACACGTCAGTCCTTTAGAAGGACTGTATTCAAGAAACTTCCTTTTGAACGGTTCATTGAGCAAATGTTTGAGGGGCAGGATTTCCCAAGTAAACTAGACTTTGTATAAACACTATAAAATCCTGTACAATACACACCCTATTATATCAAGGATATCACTACCACTTACTTATAATGTCCAAATGGTCCTAAATACAGATGACCTACCACAAACTATTCAATAATAATTAGGCCTAGCCCAATCAAATTTGTTGATTCAATGTATTTGACAAAATGTGAAAAAAAACAATGCATCAAGATGTTAATACACAACAAATGTTTTTCTGATTCTAACACCACGTCATGCCTCAAATTGTAAAAGCCCGTTAATGTACCCCTCTGACATCACAGATCAGAGCTCAGCCAATCCTAAGAAGCCCAATCGTATTAGTCTGCAACAGCTTATCATGACTGACATCTGCTGACCTGTCCTTGGCGCCGAGCCAAATAAAAAAAAGTTAATGGAAAGTTTGCATGCAAAATGAGGCTGAACAGCAGTAAAGCGCTGAATCGCATTCCAGAGCAGGAAAGGGGTGGGCGGAGCCTCGGCTGAGCAGGTGTATAAGTGTTGTACAGGTGAGAGAGGGTGGCAACAGGAGGACCAGGAGTCTGAGCTAGAACACACACAGCAGGGAACCTGAGAACAGGTGAGGAACCGGCATCAAAAAGGACATTGTGCTTGTATATTTCTCAGGCTTTCTAAAATCATGCTTTGTCATTTCCTAACAGTTATATATTGCAATGCTTTGTTCTTTCAGCATTTGAAGATGCTTAAAGGATTATTATCAGTGCTCTTGGTCGTGGCGGCCTTGTCCTCTGCCATGGCGAAGCCTGAGAAGACCACGCCAAAGAAAGAGAAGAGGATTCCTCAGACTCTCTCCAGAGGTCAGCTTCATAAAAACAGCTCAATACATTATTTTCAGCTATTTTGTGCTGTAGTGATCTGTTATATAATAGCAAAACTGAAGCTACATAACCCAGAAAGAAGCATAAGGATCAGTTTCAGAAAATATTCCAGTTCTCAGATATATTATCAGACCTCAGGTTGTGGAATATTGAATTTGAATGGCTTATAGTGTAGTCATTTGCATTGGCTAAATATATATTTTGGTTTGTCGAATTTGGTTTTTATATTGTGCATTTTTTTCTTTTCAGGATGGGGTGATCAGTTGATTTGGGCACAGACGTACGAGGAAGCTCTGTTTTGGTCACGATCCAAGTGAGAAAAGCTTGTATTTTATAGAATTATAGAGTGTATGTGTTCAATAATCCGTCATTTTGTGTGTAGGCTATAGAAGATCTGCTGATGATTTTTATTTGTGGGTGTCCTCGTTACAGTGTAATTATACATTTAAGTACTGAGTAATATTAATTTACAACATGCCGAATTAGGTCTAGTTGCATGTAATTATGCATAATTGTTACACTTTATTTTTTACTAATTATACATTTAAGCAAGTACATGTACTTACTATATGGTTAGGGTAGCATTAGGATGTGGTTGAGGGTTAGTTGCATGTAGGCTAATTATGCATAATTTACTATGGTAAGTACATGTAACAATGATTTTATTTGATGTTTTGTCAGTATTTTGTACAACTTGTATCATGTGTTTAATTAGGAACAAGCCCCTCATGGTCATCTTTCACCTGGAGGACTGTCCACACAGCCAGGGTAAAGCTTGACTTGTATTTTTTTACATTTTTATTAACTGTTAGTTTAAAAAGCTTAGTTAATTTACTCGTGTTTGCATTACTGAATTAGCTCTAAAGAAGGCGTTTGCTGAGGATAAAGACATCCAGAAGCTGGTCGATGAGGAGTTTGTGATCTTGAATCTGGTGGTGAGTAAAATTGCTAACACTTTACATTTGTTAGCTTTAGCTAACATGAACTAACATTGAAAAATACTTCTAAAGCATACTTCTAAAGCATTTGTTAATCTAACTATTGCTATTTAATTAACCTGACATGAACTTGTGTTTTAATAAACTAGATTGACAAAGATGAATAAATACTGTAAGAAATGTATTGATCATTCTAACAGCTTTAAAGTGTGTTTAAGGTCCTGGTTTGTCTGTTATGAAAGTCTATAAATTGAACTTTCATGTCTAAATTCATGTCTTTTACAGTATGAGACCACAGACAAGCACTTGTCTCCTGATGGGCAGTATGTTCCCAGAATCCTCTTTGTTGGTGAGTTGCTTTAATTATGACAGCCAGATAAATTATGCAACACATTATGAAAATGTCTGCATAAATGTTTCAAATCTTTCCTGATTTTCAGATCCCTCCATGACCGTTCGGGCAGACATCACAGGCCGCTATGCAAACCGCATGTACGCCTATGAGCCGGCTGACATGAAACTCTGTAAGTCTGAGAGCAATTTTAATGCCAAGATTAATTATTAAACATCATCATCATACTGACAGCATCGCTTGTTTGGCCTTGATTCCACAGTGTTAAGCAACATGCAAAGAGCCCTGAAGTTTTTGAAGACGGAGTTGTGAACACAAAAGTCTAGTGTTCTTGTCCGCCGAGAGGATATTACTTCCCTGAGGGTCACTATTATTCTGTCACTTGTTTACTGACTGCATGAAACGCACTGTAAAGCCCTGTACAGATTTGAAATACTTTCTTTGAATAGATTCTGTTATGGTTAACTGTCAGGCTTTCATTTTCATGTTGGCTTTCTTTTTTCAATAAATGAAGTTGTACAAAAATGTGCCTCTCGTAGTTATTTGTTTATGGAGGAACATTTGCACAGTTTATTCAAAGCAGAGGCCATGTGGCTTTTCCAGTTAACGGAGTCTCCGGTTAGTATCCTGGTGGGAGGAGTCCGAGTAACTGGCAGCATGTTCTCCTGAGTCATATTGTTGCCTGGTTACAAGCTGCCTTTGTTACCCGCTCTTGGCTTGAGCGTGTCAGTTTCTGATTGGTTGAGTTTAGAGGAAGTTTCTCTGCTGAAATACTCCATTGAAATGGCGTGGGATTTCAGACACCCAACAATTAAGATGAACAAAAAGACCAAAGACAAAACTGGCCAAAGTACAATTGTGTACACGCAGTCTTTATTATTTTTTTCTTCTGATTTCAAATGCTTGAGAGAGCAGTTCACAGAACCATTGGCTATAGATGTACATTTCAATGAGGAATTCATGCAAGAAGCAAAAACAATACACAAAAGCAAGTCAGTGAAACGAACACACCAATAATGGAAATAAAATAGGCAGATAAATATGTAATATGAAAACTGAGTGCTCATTTGTCTATTAATGTGTAAGCAGAGGGAGACAGAGTGTAGTATTTCTACTTTTCAGGTAATTTTATTTTTCAAGTATATGTACTTTATCAGTGTTCTTCTTTGAGACACTTTTACTTCACAACATTCCAAACCATAATAATATAATTTTTACTGCACTGTTTCAAATTGAATATAATTTAATACTTAATTACATTAAAAAGGTAGTGCTGTATACTTTTACTCAAGTAAAAGTAGTTACATTTTTACTTGAGTACAAGTAATTAAGAGTTAAAGGTAAAAAACAACAACATTTATTTATGAAATGTAGTCCAGTAAAAGTATGACATTATATATTATGCTTTGGAATGTCGTGAAGTAAAAGTTTTCCAAAGGAAAACACCAATAAATTATATACTTGAAAAATGTACTTGAGTAGAAAGTAAAAATACTCCACTACGGTCCGCCTCTGTGTGTAATAGAGTTAAATTTTTCATAATAACTATGAAGTCCCAATAATGTATCTAGCATACTAACAGAAAACCCTTGTCTTTTTTATTTGAAGCTTTACTGCATTAGTGATTTAGAGCAACTTTTACTGTCATCCATGCTAATTGTTAATGTGTGCATTTATTCCAAGAAATCAATGTGGAGTTGAAATGGATACAGTCTGATGTTGTCAACATAAAGTGTCATGCTCACACTGCACGTCTTGATCACAGCAGCTCATTTTCAATGTGTTTTACCACATAAAACATAACATAAAAACAAACGGTCTTTGTTGTTTAGCCCATTAGTGTAAGTACTGCATACTAGTATTTGGTGTTCTGTTATTTCATAGAGAGGAATTCTCATAAGTACAGCCTCATAATGTACAGTACATTCACACTGTACTCTTGAAAAAAATCAAGCACGTAATATATAGCAGCAAGAACACGCAGGCTGGTCTCCTCTTCAATAAAAGCAAACACACACACACACACACACACAGTCTTTAACAGCTCCAATGAGAATTCCAGTGGTCAGACGTCATAAGATTTCGCACCTACAGGAAGGCGCTTGGATTCGCCCGGGGGTCCTTTTGGTTTCTGTACCTATATGTCAGCCAAACACCCAGGATCTGAAATAATCAGAATGACGAGAGAAAAAACATGAATAAACTATATATAAAAAATAAAAAAAACTGGCAGCTGTGGTGGCTAGAAATGTTTTGTAAAAACCACACTGTCAGTGTTAGGTGTTATGGGAGGACATATTAGTAACTGTATTTTTTACTTGTATATTAAGTAAAAAAAAAATAGAACTATTTCGTACACTAAAATGTATTGAAAGCACCATAACAATACAATAATATATAATTTTAAGAATTTACTTTTATTATACAGATTAAGGATTTTAAGGATAAAATATTTTGACGTGCCTCAAAATCTCCTGATAGCTGCATTGACCCTGCCCTTGATAAAACACAGTGGACCAACACCAGCAGCTGACATGGCACCCCAGACCATCACTGACTGCGGGTATGGGGCGGCAGTGGCTCAGTGGTTCATGTAGGTTGTCTACAAACCAGAAGGTTGGTGGTTCAATCCCCGGTTCCACCTGACCAAGTGTCGAAGTGTCCATGAGCAAGACACCTAACCCCAGCTGCTCCCGACGAGCTAGATGGCGCCTTACATGGCTGACATCGCCGTCGGTGTATGAATGGGTGAATGTGAGGCAAAAATGTAAAGCGCTTTGGATAAAAGCGCTATATAAATGCAGTCCATTTACCATTTACCATTTACTTGACACTGGACTTCAGGCATTTTGGCATTTCCTTCTCCCCAGTCTTCCTCCAGACTCTGGCACCTTGATTTCCGAATGACATGCAAAATTTGCTTTCATCCAAAAAAAGTACTTTGGACCACTGAGCAACAGTCCAGTGCTGCATCTCTGTAGCCCAAAAGTGGCTTGAACTGGGGAATGCGGCACATGTAGCCCATGCTCTGGATGTTTCTACTCCAGACTCAGTCCACTGCTTCCGCAGGTCCCCCAAGGTCTGGAATCGGTCCTTCTCCACAATCTTCCTCAGGGTCCGGTCACCTCTTCTCGTTGTGCAGCGTTTATTGCCACACTTTTTCCTTCCCACAGACTTCCCACTGAGGTGTCTTGATACAGCACTCTGGGCACAGCCTATTCGTTCAGAAATGTCTTTCTGTGTCTTACCCTCTCGCTTGAGGGTGTCAATGATGGCTATAGCCACCTGGGAATACCATTTCCATGAAAGGGTTTAAATGGTCTGCAACAATAGGTAGGTAGTACGTGCCAAAGTAAGATCCACATGGATGGCAGGACCCAAGGTTTCCCAGCAGAACATTGCTCAAAGCATCACACTGCACCCGCCAGCTTGCCTTCTTCCCATAGTGCATCCTGGTGTCACGTGTTCCCCAGGTAAGCAACTCACAAGCAGCCGGCCATCCACCAGGCCACCTTCTTCCATTGCTCTGTGGTACAGTTCTGATGTACCCACTGTTAGTGCTTTTGGCGGTGGACAGGGATCAGCATGGGCACCGACACCAACTGGACAAAACTGTGATGCAACAAAAAGCGAAGCACTGTGTATTCTGACACCTCTCTATCAGAACCACCATTAACTTCTTGAGCAATCTGAGTTACAGAATCTGGTCTGTTATGTGCGACCACGACACGGGCCAGCCTTCACTTCCCATGTGCATCAATGAGCTTTAGCCGCCCATGACCCTGTCACCGGTTCACCACCGTTCCTTTTTTGGACCACTTTTGATAGATACTGACCACTGCAGACTGGGAACACCTCACAAGAACTGCAGTTTTGGAGATGCTCTGATCAATCAATCAATCAATAAACTTTATTTATATAGCGCTTTTACAATGACGATTGTTTCAAAGCAGCTTCACAGTGTTAAACAGGACAATATTGCAACAAAATTTGATTTGGCTAGTTTGATTTGGAAAGTTTATAGAATTAAATATTAATTTTATTCGTATATTTGGTTGAATAACTTGGATCTTCATTTTAGTGTCGCCAGTCATTTAGCCATCACAATTTGCCCCTTGTCAAACTTGCTCAAATCCTTATGCTTGCCAATTTTTCCTGCTTCTAACACATCAACTTTGAGGACAAAATGTTCACATGCTGCCTAAAATATCTCACCCACTAACAGGTGCAATGATGAAGAGATCATCAGTGTTATTCACTTCACCTGTCAGTGGTCATAATGTTATGCATATCTTTATTGTCCACCAAGGTGGAAAAATGTGGACCACCACCACATAAAATAGCTTTATGCTAAAATAAAAGCATAGCAACATAAAAAAGAAATGGCTAAAAAACAAAACAAATCACAAGGCAAATTCACAGGCACATTTTCCAAAATTCCTCTGGATGTCAAAAGAGGAGAGGCTAGAACATTCTACATTGACTTCTGTGAAGAAACAGCTGATACTCTATGAAATAAAAGCCTGTTTGCTAATCTTTAACATGTCTAATAAAAAATCATTTTAAAGTGAGGTATATTTAGATTTTATAACAAAATTAACTATGTTCAAATGAATGATATGTTGCTTTGATAAACTTGTTTATTTATGATATTTTTGGTTATTAGTAGCCAAATTAGCTAGTGAGTAAAAAAAGTGAATTACATACCCTGGTCATGGCCCTTACTTAAACACCTTACTTTCAATACACCTTCACCGCAACTTAAGAAAATTCAAGACTACAACAAAGGTGTTTCCAGGAGTTCAGAAAGAGTGCTTACTGATATAGAGAATAACTCTTTGGAGTGGACTTTGTACACTTTAGCCTCGTTTCCACCGCAGGAACTTTACCCAGGAACCAGGAACTTTGGGTGGTACTCGGTGTGTTTTGCTCGCAGGAACCAGGGTCTAAATGAAGTTCTGGGTAAATATTTCCCCCCCAAACGGCCCTGACGTGAGGTAGTATTTTTCAAAGTTCAGGAACTTTCGAGGGCGGGACTTGGGCGCTGAACATGCTGATTGGTTTAGCATTTTATTTCAACCGGCATTTTTAAAAGTCTTTTGTGAGGTTTGGTCTACGTTCAGTAAATATCAGTCTTGCTCTCTGTCTGATGGCGCTGTGTATCACCCACACAGGCTCATCTCAGCCATCTCATGTACAATGTTCGTAATAGCTGATAATAATATACATTGTCATTTTAAATCTAGCTGTACAAGCTTTCTGAATATGTTAGTGCTCTTTTCTGTCGTTGTTAATTACCTCTTTAGGAAACCTATACATAACTAGCAAAAGCAGCACAGCTTGAATCTCTTCCATACTCGTTATTAATGTTTTTACAGTCTATATTTTTCACCATGCATACGACCTGACCGATTACTTTTAAGTGTGTGTCCTTACATGACGTGACGGCGCGCGCCGCGCTCATGTTGACGAGAGGAAAGCTCATTTTTCTGAGGGGTAAACTTTTTATTTCGTAAGTTATGAAGATAATGTTGGAATAATGACACAGCGTATATTGCCCCAGGAAGTTTTTACTTTAACTGCGCCTGACAGAAGATTTTTTTTCTTTTTTCTGAGATGATTATTACACTTTACAACAAATAAATAGCTTATATAATACTGTATTAGTCCTGATGGCCGTTAAGAGTTGCTATGGCTACAGTAAACACATTCCAGCTGCTGGAGAGGACAGCGTTGACATTTTTTCAGACAAACTACATGTCACAAAATGATTGCGATTGAAAGTCATCACATGTAAACACCAGATCGGTTTAGATAACGTCTCATGTAAACAGTCCACTAAATCTTTCAATCAGTAGGCTACACGCAAAAATTATTACTGTCCGTCACTGACTGGGAGGAGCAGTCGCGCGCAGTCCTACATCACCGGACTAATTGGCCTAATCTTCAAGGAACTTTAGATCGCATTGGAAACGCAGACAGTTGCAGATCTGGGGGGGAGAAAAGTTCCTGTAAAAAAGTTCCTAGTACAAATTGTTCCGGGTAATTTTGGTGGAAACGGGGCTTTAGTAGACCTTTTTCATGCTCAAACAGCAACATTACACAAAAGAAAGCTCACAGCTCAAGAACACCAGAAAACATTCTGGTTGTAAAATTCAACAAAGAATTTCAAAGTAGAGATCAAAGCAGAAGGTTAGTTTAGCGGGCTGACCTCAGTGAAGCTGAAGAAGAGGCCGATCCCTCCGACAAAGCGCAGCACCTCGCCGGCGTGCTCCTGGATCTTTGCTGCACATGTGGTGCAAGTGCTGTAATGAAAGCAGGGCTGCACAGAAGAAGAACAGACGTTGACAAGAGCAGCGAGTTATTATAATGGAACAAATAATGTAATTGCCTAACTTATCACACATTTGTAATGTATTATGCTATCATAACAAGCATGCAAATGATTAACACAGTCATTATCACCCACACAGGTGTGATTTATATCGTTCCGCACATGCAATGCTACAGGAAAATAACAAAACAACAATGAAGAGGAAATTACAGCGGCACAGCTTCCATTGATGTCCATGTGAGAGAAACCGCAGCAGTTCAGACTCTTCTCCACGTCCCTCTGAGTGGTCAGAGAGTTATTCCAGCCCACCTCCAAAAGATGATTCTAAACAATGGCAAGAAACACATGACAACTTATGAGAGAAGAAAACACAAAATGGAACAAACCATTTAAAAAGATTCCCATTTACATGCATCCCATTTGGATTGTTCATGTTTTTTTAAAGAACTCTCTTAATGCTCACTAATGCTGCATTTATTTGCTATATTTTTACTAACACAGTAAAAATACTAATATTTTGAAATATTACCATTTAAAAGAACTGTTTTCTATTTGAGTATACAGGTCCTTCTCAAAAAATTAGCATATTGTGATAAAGTTCATTATTTTCCATAACGTAATGATAAAAATTTAACTTTCATATATTTTAGATTCATTGCACACTAACTGAAATATTTCTGGTCTTTTATTGTTTTAATACTGATGATTTTGGCATACAGCTCATGAAAACCCAAAATTCCTGTCTCAAAAAGTCCCCAGTCTTCCTCCAGACTCTGGCACCTTGATTTCCGAATGACATGCAAAATTTGCTTTCATCCGAAAAAAAAGTACTTTGGACCACTGAGCAACAGTCCAGTGCTGCATCTCTGTAGCCCAAAAGTGGCTTGACCTGGGGAATGCGGCACATGTAGCCCATGCTCTGGATGTTTCTACTCCAGACTCAGTCCACTGCTTCTGCAGGTCCCCCAAGGTCTGGAATCGGTCCTTCTCCACAATCTTCCTCAGGGTCCGGTCACCTCTTCTCGTTGTGCAGCGTTTATTGCCACACTTTTTCCTTCCCACAGACTTCCCACTGAGGTGTCTTGATACAGCACTCTGGGAACAGCCTATTCGTTCAGAAATGTCTTTCTGTGTCTTACCCTCTCGCTTGAGGGTGTCAATGATGGCCTTCTGGACAGGGTCGGGTCGGCAGTCTTACCCATGATTGCGGTTGAGTAATGAACCAGGCTGGGAGTTTTTAAAAGCCTCAGGAATCTTTTGCAGGTGTTTAGAGTTAATTCGTTGATTCAGATAATTAGGTTAATATTTCGTTTAGAGAACCTTTTCATGATATGCTAATTTTTTGAGAAAGGAATTTGGGGTTTTCATGAGCTGTATGCCAAAATCATGAGTATTAAAACAATAAAAGACCAGAAATTTTTCAGTTAGTGTGCAATGAATCTAAAATATATGAAAGTTTAATTTTTATCATTACATTATGGAAAATAATGAACTTTATAACAATATGCTAATATTTTGAGATTGACCTGTATTTGATTAGATAATTTATCCCAGTTATAGCTAAGCTCAATTTTACTCCAGTCTTCAGTCACATGATCCTTCAGAAATCATTCTAATATGCTGATTTGCTGCACAAGAAAAATGTTTTATTTTTATTATTATCATTTATGTTGAAAACAGTTTTGCATATTTTTTGTGGAAATTTTCAGGATTCTTTGATTAATAGAATGTTCAAAAGAACAGCATTTATTCAAATTCTTTTGCAACATTACAAAAGCATTTGTTCCAGTCCTTTTTGATCAATTTAATGCATCCTTGCTGAATAATTTTACATTTTAAAAATTATTTTTTTGTAGCATGTTTCCAAAGAGTACAGAACACCAATGGATTTATGTGAGTATATACACTGATCAGGTTACAATATAAACACCTTATTGTGTTGGTCCCCCTTTTGCTGCCAAAATAGCCCTGACCCGTCGGGGCATGGACTCCAGCCGAAGGTGCGCTTTGGTGTCTAGGTTGCGAGGTGGGGCGCCTAAATGGATCTGACTTTTTATTCCAGCACATCCCACAAATGCTCGAATGGATTGAGATCGGGAATTTGGAGGCCAAGTCAACACCTCAAACTCGTTTTCCTCCTCGAACCATTGCTGAACCATTTTTACTTTGTGTCAGGGCGCATTATCCTGCTCAAATATACCAGGAATACCATTTCCATGGTCTGCAACAATGGTACATCTGGTGGTACATGATGGTGGTACATCTCAAAGTAACATCCACATGGATGGCAGGACATCACACTGCCTCCGCCGGCTTGCAATCTTCCCATGGTGTATCCTGGTGCCATGTGCTCCCCAAGTAAGTGACGCACACACACCCGGCCATGCACCAATGTAAAATAAAATGTGACTCATTAGACCAGACCGCCTTCTTTCATTGCTCCGTGGTCCAGTTCTGATGGCAGCATGGTCTCCCTGACTGGTCTGCGGCTTTGCAGCTCGATACACAACAAACTGCAATGTACTGTTTTCTGACACATTTCTATCAGAACTAGCATTAACTTCTTGAGCAGTAGCTCATCTGTTTGATCGGACCACACGGGCCAGCCTTCGCTCCCCACGTGCATCAATGAGCCTTGGCCACCCATGACGCAGTCGCCGGTTCACCACTGTTCCTTCCTTGGACCACTTTTGATAGATACTAACCACTGCAGACTGGGAACAGTCTACAAGAGCTGTAGTTTTGGAGATGCTCTGACCCAGTCGTCTAGCAATCACAATGTGGCCCTTGTCAAACTTGCTCAAAGCCTTACGAATGCCCATTACGGCTATAATGTTATGCCTGATCAGTGTACATATAAGTACAGTGATGAATCTTACCTGCTGGTCTTCATTGATAGCCAGACATGCACAGGACACCGAAAACTGAACTACAAAGACCAGGAACAGGATGATCATGTACTATTGTCAACAAATTAAGGATTCAAACTCAAAATACAATACAGAAATATTCAGAGTAAATTCACTAAAGATGAAAATAAATCCTATTCTAAACTTTTAACACCCAGTCCACCACTATCTGCAGTACAATTCAAGAGTTCTCTATTAAATATTTAAGCTTTAAATGAAAACTAAATATTCAACGAGACATTATTGTCTGGAATCCCATAATAAAGGGAAATGTAACCCACTGTAAGCTATATGCTTAAAAAAAGACTTATTTAATGTTTTATTGAGTAAGAAAGAAATGTAATGTACTGAAATAATATACTGTTTCCCATCCATTAACAGGCTACTGGAATAATCATTCCTCCTGGAGTATCAACATGTAATACAAGCTTCCTAGACATTTTTAGTAATGACCCAAATTCATCTCAGGATTACCGTTAGTTCATTTCATTTTGTTTAAGAGAATTTTCTACATTACAAGTACACTGATGTGCACTCTCATTTGTCATGTTAACGGCACCACTCCATGGACACAGAGTGAAATGCATTACATAAATAGATCATAATCCGGTCTCATTTCCAAAAGCAATGACAGAAACACAGAGCACATCATGTTATGAAAGGCAAAGACCTGACACACATTATAGTCTGTTTGCATGAGGCTATTGGAAATGTATATTGGTCTGATTAAATTATACAAAAGCATTTCAAACTATTTATAATTAACTAACTCTTTTTGTTTCAGTTCATTCTTCTTTGACTGATTACATTGGGTGATTCCAGTGGTGTTAAGTTTACAGAGTACTTACTTCAACTATGGCTCTTGTACACCAAGAAAATGAATATTCATAGAAACATTGGCTGAAATCGCATACTATAGTAGGCAAAAAACAATATGTGACAAAAGAAGCATGTCCGAATTCACAGTACTCATAAAAGAGCAGAAAAAAGTACCCAAATGACCTACTACTTTTGATGAGATTCTGAAGTGTGCATACGATAGACACTTTACCACCCCATGAGGCCACAGGAGAGGTGTTGAAACAATGCAACAGATGCAGGTCACATGATAATGATGGTGACATGGCAAATGTAGTGCATCTGGACTCATCTATACATTTTTAGTGGCCGTGAAGTGATTACTAATTCAAAATAGGTACCTACTCTATTAAGCAGCAACTAACTTTCAGCCCCTAACATGAATTATTGCACAGTACAGTTAAATCATTTATTCATTCTGCTTGACATAAATACTCACCAATGTCTAAATAATTGTAGTGCATTGTGGATGATCACAGTAAAGGATACAAAGAAAAGCAGGACCTGGTGATGCTTCATGGCACCAATAAGTCCAGCAAGGGCAACAAAGAAGAGGAAGACCCCCACTCCGATGATGCCACCCACCACCTGGAAGCTTGACACCAGCCCGAAACACTTCCCCCAGGCAGCAATGCCAATCATAAGCAAGCTCACCATCTGAAGACAGGGACGAATAGTGGTGATATTGTAAACTTGTAAATGTAAAATCAAACTAAAAATTGTTTCCATTAAATGAAATCAAGCTGAAATAAAATCATTTAGATTGTTGTCTTAAGTAGGGTATTTTTATTTTTTTTAAACAAAAGTTTTTATTAGATGTAACTACAAAAAATAATGCTGGGTTTAAACATTTAAGCCAACGGTTGGGTTTAATCATATTTGCCCAAACCTGAGTTGAAACAACCAAATTAAATATAAAGCTAAACATAAATATTAAAATGAGTACTGTCAAACGATTAATCACATCCAAAAAACAAACAAAAAAAAAAAAGTGTTTACATAATATATATGTGTGCACTATGCATAATTATATATAAACACCCACATGCATGTATATATTTAAAAATATTTGTGTATTTATATAAAAATATTTATGTTTATATATGATACAAATTATATATATGCAAATATTTCAAATATACATAATTATACACAGTACACACACATATATTATGTAAACACAAACTTTTATTTTGGATGCGATTAATCTTTTGAAAGCACTGATTAAAATATAAAAACTAAAATTCAAAAGCACATAAAATTAATAAAAGCTAAAATGAAAATTGAAAACAAAAAAACTATAATATATAGTTAACTATAAAACTAGCCTATAAAATAATACTAAACTAACTGAAGGGCGACACAATAAATAAGGAAACAGGGATAAAGACAATAACATTTATTGAACTATAATTCAATTATTTTATAATTGCAAATTTTTATGTTTTGACTTTCAATATTTTATACAACATATTCCCACTTCAATGAAGGCACTGCTAAAAATGAGATTATTGTTGATGCTGCGTTCCAGCCTTGTCATAATTACCAAAATAAGAGATGACAACACGTGACGCTGTACTTGGAACTGCTGCTCACGTCATCGGAGTCCTACATTTGCACTTTTAACTTCAAAATAATCATAATACATCTGCAGTGGTCGCGTGGTACAGTGGTCACGTGGCGCGAACGCACCTTCAGTTTAAATAATCAGTATATAAATATAAAATGGAAGATTCTTAAACTGTTAACCCAATCCTAAAAGTAATTCATTGCGTATTGTAGGCTATTATACTATAAACAAAGTTATTTTTTTTCTCCAAATAATTATAACTGGGTTAAGTTTCATGTTAATTCTGTCAGTGATGATTCATGGGAATACAAATGGCACCATTTGCTGAGAATGACCCAGCAACAGCTGTGATGCCACTTGAGCAATAAAAAGTAAGCAAGCAGTCACACCATAACACAATGTTTATACAAAAGCTCATTCATTCCTCAAAAGCACAAATGATCTTGAGCATAGTCCATATTGCCAGCATTGACCGACAATCAGAAATGACCCCTGAGCATCTGCTTTAGGAACAAGTTGATTGTAATGTTTTCTTTCTAACAAGGAGACAAGCTTAATCAGCACCACAATATCAGCTCTAGACTAATGAAGCAGGAAATCTGCATAAGTAGAACAAAAGCAGGATGTGACTTTGCCCTAAAAACAGAGGAGTTGCGAGGAAACCGGGATGTTATTCTACAGGCTGTGCGTGAAACCAGAACCGCTCATCGGCCTCATTCCACACAAAGAATCTCTCTAAATAATTCACATGAGTCCTGACACACCGAGGGCTGTAATACAGCCGCACAGGAACACCTATTGTATGTATTTATAAAACACATGTGCAAATGTTACGATAAAGGCTGATAAAGATGTTCCATATGGTTGCTTCCATTCTTGCATTGGTTACTCACAACATAGAGGATGTTGAGCGCGCACAGGGAATTCTTGGAGCAGGTGAATCCAGCGCAACCCATCTTGAACGTTTTTCCCTGGACAAAAGCTATTACCTTTGTAAATTTCCGTCTCTGGAAATTTCAGTTACATGACAAGCAAATCGAATCGAGAAGAAATTGTAGTTAAGCAAGGAGAATATACGCGTGTGGTTCAGACCAATTCACGGTAACGCTGATGCGTGAGAGGTTGCCAGATACCACCAAAAGAAAATCCATCCTTTTGTGGGATGAACGTGGGCTGGCTGCTCAGTCCTGCTTTTAAGCCTAGTGCATTTTGGGCTGCATATTGAATAATAATAATAATAATAATAATAATAATAATAATAATAATAATAATAATAATAATAATAATAATAATAATAATAATAATAATAATAATAATAAATAATAATAGTTATCTGCCAGGATATTTTAGCCAAACTACAGCAAAAGAATAAAATATTTAAAAATGACTTAAAGGGAGAGTTCACCCAAAAATGAAAATGCTGTCATCATTTACTGATGTTGTTCCAAACCTGTATGAGTTTCGTTGTTCTGCTTAACATTAAAAAAATATATATTTTGAAGAATGTAACAGAGCAGAGAGAGCAACCATTGACTACCATATTACTCCTTTTGGTAGTGAATAGTTGTTCTATCTGCTTTGAACATTCTTCCAAATATCATTTTTTTGTGTTCAGCAGAAGAAAGAAACTCATGCAGGTTTGGAACAACTCGAGGGTGAGTAAATGATGACAGCATTTTCATTTTTTGGGTGACATATGAGAATATAGGCCTATGTTTGTTTGCCTTTTTATTGTAAATTGACACACTAAAATAACTTAATGTGTCAGATACAACAATATTCAGCATGACTATTTATTCTAAAAATAAATAAATAAACTCACAACATTTCAATGAGGGTTTTACTCCGACATGGCAACTAGTTATGGAGGCGGAACTGGCCATCCGCGGTAAGATTGATTGGTCAGTTTTTTTCTGACTAATGATTGCACATTAACAGAAGGTGGTTTGCATGTATTCCCGCCTCCCCTTAGTAACAGTTGCGAGGAGAAGCATTTATTTATCAAGACAACAATAATGGCTAAAAAGTGTAAGATGGAAAAAGTTGTGTATTGTATTTTTATGATGTAGGTCTAACAAGTCTAATGTTAGTTTAATGGTTAAAGTAAAATAACACACACACGCACACATATGTAGTGTTTCCATGTTTTATGGGGACTTTCCATATAGGCGTAATGGATTTTATCCTGTACAAACCGTATTTTCTATTCACTGCCCCTACCCCTAAACCCATCACAGGAAACATTCTACATTTTTACTTTCTCAAAAAAACCTTCTTCTGTATGTTTTATAAGATGTTTTCCTCATGGGGACCACAAAATGTCCCCACAAGGACAAGGATTTCGGATATTGCCATCTTTGTAGGGACATTTTGGCCCCATAACCACACACACACACACACACACACACGCACGCACGCACGCACGCACGCACGCACGCACGCACGCACACACACACACACACACACACACACACACACACACACACACACACACACACACACACACACTATAGGTTTCACAGTCTTCCATTCATATATTTCTGTATATAATTACTGTAAAGTAGTATACATTATATATACGTATTCGGTCTAGATGTTTAAAAGGTTTTGAACTAGACATTCATACAAAACCTATATAGGCCTAGATATATATTTTTGCCTAACTGTATTTTTGACTCCAAAACATATTACTGAGATACCATCATCATCTGCCATCATTGTGGAGCCTAAATAATGTAGCATGCATTAACCTCTAATTAAGTAATAATATATGCTAATGTATGATATAAATGTATAATCACATCCCAGGGCATCATGAATGTGTACATTAAATATTTAACTCTAAATTGAGATTAAGATTTAATTTTGAAATGTAACATCTATATAGATATTTTACTGTAATTAAAGTTGGCATGAAACGGAAGTTTGCAAATTGCGATAGTCTTTTCTTCCCATTTGTTTCTCAAACTAGGAAAAATTAGATTTTGTCCATGCATTAGGAATTTGTATTAATGATGATCGTTGTTGTTTGCTGGGTGATTTTATAATTATTTTATTATCATTTGGTGTCCACATTTTTTTAGTTTTTTATTTATATGGTTATAATTTTTTTATTTAATTTTAATAATTTATTACATTGTCACAGATCACAAGATGTTACAGGCCATAACAATATAATGATTTCTGTAAAAAGTGTATTAGCTGAAAATATTGATTTCCTGTTGTCCGAGATTAGTCCATCATTTTCCATGATATGTTTGTAATTCAAATTTAATTTGACTTTTCTTTTTGTAATATTTTATTTATAAAAGCCCCTAAGTTATTTTCCTAATTATACAACATTAAATTGTTTAACTCTTATCTTATAAAAAGTTATCCATTAATCTTGCATCAATTCTAATTCTACCATACTTTGCCTCTAAATTGGTGGAATTATTTTCCAAAAAATATGATACAGAAAATGATGTCACTTTCCTTTGACTGATAAGATCTGAAGCATTGAAAGGGATGTGTGAATATGGGTGTCTATGAAAATATTTTAATCTTAACAGTTCTTGCACCAAGAGTTATTTTGTAAAACACAATTGTCAAAATTGTTTCCACAATATCAAAAGGAAAACAGGATTTATTACTGATCACACAGTGGGTTGTTTAAAAGTCTTTTATGTAATCATGATTCCATTAGTGCCATGTGCTCTTAGCATTTATTCAGCAAGTGGAGTTTCTGGCTAAAAAGTTTAAAATTGTTAACCCTTACCATCAAACTATGTTACTAATGTTATTTCTAAACATATTAAAAAGCATAATTTTGTCTTCCGTTAAGGGAACATAGTGAGCATCGATGCATCTTGGGTTTTACGGTGCATTGTGGGACTTTTTAGTAAGCAAACATTTCAGTGTACAAGAAGGATTCTGCGATTTAGACAGCCCTTAAAATGGCCGACTCCCGGATCAAATCCCTGACTGACTACTGAACTATAAGGAGCAGATTGAGACGCACATATCATTTCCCACGAATCCGTGCTCAATCTCGGTGTCAGTTTTGAATAGGCGACCTCTAGCGGCAAAAATCGACATATTGTGCCATTAACTTTTCGAAGTACAACATGTAGGCCTATCTCCAATTATAGAATAACTCTGCTATTGTAGGGTGACCATATTTTGATTACCAAAAACCAGGACACTTGGTCTGGCAATGAATGAGATACTCAAATTATACTCAAAGTTTACTCAAAGATGCCTTATTAATTTCAATGCAATTAAAGTATGCTCCCTATATGGATAGAAAATTGTTATATTACAAAATACTATCTATAACCAAAATGTCTACACTGTAAAAAATTATTTAGAAAAAAAGTTACCTGGTTGCCTTAAAATTTTGAGTTCATTGAAATTGAATTTTTGAGTTAATACAATGAACATTTTTTGAGATTCGACAACATTTATTAAAATATTATTAAAAGATTTTGTAAGCATATTGGGTAATTGTGTGTGTTTTATTTCTGATGACGCAGTGAAACATGCCAAATAGTGCTATTTTCATGATTTATCAAATTTTTTATGTGGTTCAGATACAAAAATATTTTGAGTTTCTATTTATTAAACAAATTTCCTTCATTGTCTCAACTCAAATTTTTAATTTCAATAAACTCAAAATTTTAAGGCAACCAGGTTACTTACTTTTTTAAGTTAAACCAACAAAAAACAACCAAATTTTTTTACAGTGTATGTCCTGGGAAAACAGGACGTTTGGTCACCCTTGCTCATGTGACAGCTTGCCCCGTCTTCTGCCAGTAAACACGTCAAGAGGGAGGGTGTTATTTTAAACATAACACTGCTATCATTTACAATACATTTTACAATACATATTCCATGATTAATGAGTAATACGTTGATTTCATCGTGACTTTATAATAGGCCACTGAAGTAATTCGCTGTGATGAAATGTATAACTCGACATATACAAATAACTCGATGTATTTTTGTGACTAAATGTACCACTACATGTGAGTGTAAATTACTCTTGAATCGATGTACTATAACAAAACATACCTTTTTAGTCACTAGAGGGCAGATGCCTGATTCAGTCAAGATCTACAACCTTTCCAGAGGCACAGAGATAATAAGATCAGAGTAAAAGCTGACCTGCTAGTGAGAGAACAGAAGCAGGCTGTGTTAAAATCTCAAGGGCCCCTGGGGCACTTTCACAGTCAGAGGCTATGGGATGAGAAAGGTTTCTGAAGAGTTTTTGCTGAAATGAAAGAACGAAATCGTGGGAATGAAATTGATAATGTGAAAGGCCTTATGGCCTTTTAACTATAAGATTCAGGGAGCAATGCACGTGTTCCAAATGTGCAGTCATGGTGGTGTGAATAGAAAAATAATGTCAGAAAACAAACAAACGGTACAATTTTCCAACAGTGTTATAATCTATTGACCACTAGGTGGCAGCAAAGTCATCTGTTATTGAAGAGTACCACTTTAATTTTCTTATATAAAACAACCAGTTATAGTTAAACAAATACAAATGACACATTCAATGATTGTATTGCAGTTTATATTGCACAGATGTTGTCTTGACCTTAAACTGTTCTGAATGGGACTTTTATGAGAGGTCATCCAATCAGGAAAAGTACTGCCATTTTTTTTTAAATTAAAATTTAGTTTTTAAATGGCACACATCTAAAAAGATAATTAACATGTTGTTTGTGATTTTAAAAGCAGTCGATAAAGTACCCTCTCTTTAAGATTCACCAGATGTCACAATATCACAGCTGCCTGATTGTGATGCTGCTGTTGTGAACTCATTATCACCTTTTTATTTCTTCAGTTCTGCTGATATATGTCTCACATTTGTTCACAGAGAGAAAAAAAGGTGATAAAATGCCTCTGTTTTCTGAGCTCAATATTAAAGTGTGATGATCGCGGAGAACATTAGTCACTGGTTTGCCCTTGAGAGGGTGATAAGTTCTTGATTTGGCACCCGTACTTATTCAGTGTGTCCTATTTTAGCCCCTATAAAGCGGTGCGGTAAAAAGAAATCACACTAACCGCCCTGAATCTGTCAAAATCTTGTCCACACTGCTGGCTCTAACAGAAAATCATAGCATAATCCTTGGAAATGGCCACTATTTTATTGCCTTCAAGGCAAAGAAGGGAGAGAGCTTGTTCAGCAACTAGGCGAGATTAAAGCCTAAGAGTTATTTTGCCTGTCTTACAACATATAAAATGATGTCTTTCAAGCGATGCACATATAAAAAAATTGCAAATGTTCTAAAATATTTTTTATTTCAAATGAAATGCGGTTCTTGTGAACTTTTATTTCGTTATTCAGTAGTGCTGTCATCCACGATCACATTCAATCTAGTCTACCTAAATTAAAGTGAACAAATGAACAGAACAGACTCTGCCAATGAAGCAATTTCCAGCAGTTAAGATTACAAATATCATGATTCATAATCTGTTTCGTGAAATAAGACTCCATTGACAGATCTGAGCCCCCTGATGTTTACGAGAAGATAAAGGATTATCTCAGTGCCTTTCTGTGCACTTTATTCATGCTTTTTTGATGTCATACACTGCCAGCGCATTTGAAATAAAACTCCTATTACTACTGAATGAGATCTGAAATCTATGGGATGTGCCCCTCTCCATCTCTCCGAGGTCCTGTAGGCTTTTTTTAAAAAATCTGGTGATGGTACATTAACGCTCTCAGAAGTCCCCTGGCGGCACATTCTTTCACTTATGTCATGGCCACACAGATTTTTACAGACCTGTTATATCAAGAGAGGACATCAAAAGCTTTCAGAAGGCAAGACACCATCCATTTACAATGAGCAGCACAGTCTGGAGGTTTAAAAGCTCACCCTTGACATCGCTTTCCCTCCTCTATGCAGCTTTTGACTTGGGCCCATTAGAGTGCATGAAGAGTTAGAATAGATTCACATCAATATTACAGTCAGTTAGCTGAAAAATGTATCAGTAAACAATATTATGACGGTGCTTGCTGAAGCTTAGGGTCAGGGATTTGAACAAAGCTCTGACCTCAGCTTTGATGCATAACTAGTCCTACATTGTTTGTGCTTCATATCTGAATGGAATTTTAAATCATATAGTTTGTTAAGAAGAGGAGATGTGTGCTTCTTTCAAATATTTTACTTGGATTTTCAGCTTTCACAGGATAAAATGTATCATATATATACCGGTATATATATATATATATATATATATATATATATATATATATATATATATATATATATATATATATATATATATATATATATATATATATATATATTGACCATGCCAAAAAAGTTGAAAAGGAAAGTTTTGAGTGAGGATAAGAAGGGTTCAATTCTGGCTTTACTGGCAGAGAGATACAGTGAGTGTTGGGTTGCTTCCATCCTTAAAATTTCAAAGACGGCGGTTCATAAGAACAAGGTCAAGCAGCAGACATTGGGGACAATAATGCTACAGACTAGCAGGGGGTGAAAACAACTCTCCACTGACGGGAATGACCGCTAACTTATTCAAATGTCACTCAACAACTGTAGGATGACATCAAGGCTGCATTTATACTGCAGGTCTTGATGCACAATTCCGATTTGGTGACTATATCCGATTTTTTTGACAACCCGCTTACATCAACTTTTCAAAAGCGACCCGTATCTGATATTTGCATTTACACTGCACACTGGGAAAACAGCCCAAGACGTTCTTAACCGGTGAAAGGAAGTAAAACAGCGCAATATGCAATGGACGCAGACAAAATGATTGCACAATGCTTTGCTGTCTGCACTGTTCCACACATCTTTAAAGTCGGCAAAACATATCTCTCGTAAAGCGGAGAAAAAGAGGAGAGCACTTGACGGGGTTGCCAGGTTTTCACAACAAAACCCGTCCAATTGCAACTCAAAACTGTGTTAAAGTAGCCCAATTCCGCATGAAAACCGCAGACTTTGCAACACTTGATCGCAGTTTGTGTCCACCTGAGTTGACGTCATTTGCCTCCGTCCTTTTTTCAATGACGTACGACTCGCATTTACTGGGGAATATCCGATTTGACCGCTTACATGGCAGACGCTAATGCACGCATCCGAATCATATCGGATTTATTACCACATATGAGTGAGGCCTGAATCCGATCTGAGGATATCGCAATTCATGAGTTTTTTTACTGCTTACACGTTCACATGTCATATCCGATCTGTGCCACATGAAAGGAAAAAAATCGGAATTGGGTCACTTGAACCATGCAGTGTAAATGGGGCCCAAGTGACCTACAAAAAGAATGGCAAAAGACAGCTGGGGTGAAGTGCATGGCATGGATGGTTTGAAACAGGCTACTAGGGACAGGGCTGAAGTCGTGCAAAGCTAGAAAAAAGCCCTTCATCAATGAGAAGCAAGAAGTGTCAGGCTGAGGTTTGCAAGAGACCATAAGCATTGGACTGTAAGAGGACTGGAGTAAGGTCATCTTCACCGATGAGTCCAATTTTCAGCTTTGCCCAACACCTGGTCATCTGTGAAATTTGGTGAGGGGATAGGTGAGGGTTTGGGGGTGCCTCAGCAAGGCTGGAATCGGGCAGATTTGTCTTTGTGAAGGACGCTGAATCAAACCACGTACAAGAATGTCCTGGAAGAAAATTTGCTTCCTTCTGCTCTGACAATGTTCCCCAACTCTGAGGACTGGATTTTCCAGCAGGACAATGCTCCATGCCACACTGCCAGGTCAATCAAGGTGTGAATGGAAGACCACCAGACCAAGACCCTGTCATGGCCAGAGCAATCTCCAGACCTGAACCCCGTTCAAAAGTTTATGAACCAATGATTCTCAATATGTGTATTGTTCCCTGGATGATCCACGGCTGTTTTTTCGTTTTTGTTGTTTTTTGTGATGGTTGTTCATGAGTCCCTTGTTTGTCCTGAGCAGATAAACTGCCCAATGTTCTTCAGAAAATTCCTCCAGGTCCTGCACATTCTTCAGTTTTCCAGCATCTTTTTCATAATTTTGAACCCCAATGACTGTAAATTTTAAGATCCATCTTTTTTTACACTGAGACCAATTGATGCTCCAGACACTGATGCTCCAGAAGGAAACATGATGCATTAAGAGCCTGGGGGTTCAAATATGCAAAAGATGATGGAAAACTGAAAAGTTTGCAAGGCCTGGAGGATTTTTCTGAAGAACACTGGGAAGTTTAACTGCTCAGGACAAACAAGAGACTCATGAACAACCATCACAAAAAATAAATAAAATTAAAATAAACCAGCTATCGATTAAACCACACGCAGAATCAGTGGTTCATAAACATTTGAATAGGGTAATTTTGAATAAATTCAGCTACCGTATTTGCATGTCTTGTGGACTATATTAAAAAAATAAATTATATGAAAGATCTTATTCAGGACAGCACTAAATAAAACAAACAGCATATTTAGTATTGTCTCTTTCATTTTGTTTAAATTATTAACATTTTCACAGATTGTGCAAGCAGTTCACATACTTTTTCTTGCAACTGTATTTGATAAAAAATGCTGTAAAAGCAGTAATATTGTGAAGTATTACTATGATTTATACCATTTTCTATAGTAATACATTTAAAAAAGGAATAGGACAAAGCTGAATTTTTAGGATCATTAGGCCTACTCCTCAGCAATCAACTTATTATATGATTTTGCAAGCATAAAACTGTTTCTGTGTCGCATGATCCTTGTGAAATCATATGATTTTGGTGCTCAAGAAATGTTATGCTGTTGTGCTGCTTAATATTTTTGTGGCATTTCTTTTAAATATAAATATTTTTTTAATAAATGCATCCTTTTGAAGAAAACTATTAAACCCTTAAAAAAAAGAACCTGAACTTTTTAATGGCAGCATTATGCAAATTACTAGCCTATTTATATTAAAATTATATTATCAAAAATATATGTAAATATATTTTGAGGCTAGTTTTTGTATATTTTAAAATAAAAATACATGTATATGCACCTATATTTCCAAATGGGTAATATGGACAATAGATGCGAAATGACTACATGATTTGTGATTTGATATTCGGCTTTGCTCTTTGCTGTCTTTCAACCCTGTGCTCTAAAAGGTCATTTACACCCTCTATCCTCGGAGTGTTTGTGTCTTTGGCAGGCACTGAGCGTGGGGGTGTGCATATGTGCTCGTGAACACGGCCGGCCTGACATTGAGATGGGACTCGAGGGTGATAACCGCACTCAAGGTCTTTCTGTCAAGTGCTGAGGGCTCTTGTTGATTCGTTGACAGCCGATTAGGATCAGACACAGTCTGGCCTCGTACGTGTGGCAGAGTTTACTCATGGTACTTTCCTTCCTTTCTGTTCTGGTTAATTTCCACTGTAGGCCGTTGTTGATTTACATTAGGCTCATATTCGTGCTAGCTTTTGAATTATGCAAATACACACACACACACCACGGTTCGTTGCCTGTTCGCAGCTTTTCAGCGTCTGCTCTTTGAAAATGCACAGCGTGAGAGAGGTAATTAGTACCTTTAGCGTACGAGGTTCCCCCATGGGAACTGCGCAACTAATGTCACTGACCTTGCAGATACTTAAATGTCTACTTGGTTTCAATACATATAGATCGCCTACAGCCATGTGGGAGAAGAGAAATCTGTTTGGATGGGCTAATCTTGATGTGCGAGTAATTATAAAGTCTTTTAATGCTCTGGCACACTTCCCAATGAAGGCTACAGTGAGTGATATGAATGACAAAGACTACATGGAGGCCACCTAAAGGACGGAACAAATTCCCAGTAAGAAGAAAGGAAATTACTGGCTATTAACCCTAATTCGGTTGGCTGCTCAGTAGTTCATATGAGGCTATGTGGCTACATAGCTCCCAGATAACACTCTAAGAAATCCTGGGTTAAAAACAAGCCAAATTGGGTTGAAAATGGACAAACCCAGCAATTGGTTAAAACAACCCAATTGCTGGGTTTGTCCATTTTCAACCCAACTTGGGTTGTTTTTGAACCCTTCCTTTTTAGTGGTTGAATCGAGGCTGGAGGTATATGGCTGAGTTTATGTGTAGAGAGCAAAGTTGGCAGTGCGCCATTTACTGCAAACTGCGCCTGCGGCTCCCTCAAAGTGCTTGTCAAAATTGTGTGTTTTGTTTGTGTCAGGTGGACCAGCAGAGTAAAAAAGAAAGACAGGTGTTCAGCCACAAGCGTTCACCCAAACCAAAGGCCAAGCCTGTCTGAACCAGTTAGGCAAATTCTCTTAAGTGTAAACTTGAGATAATGTTTTAATCAAGCCAATCAAACAACTTGAAGTAAGAACATTGATGAGCCTGATTGACACTGTGTCAAAGATAAACTTTCACAGTTAATCATTAAATGTATGTTCATACACACCGGAGAAGACAAGATCATGGTATGTTAATGTTTCAGTTATGTTTAATTTAAATTTCAACATTGTCTCAGAAGATTCTCTGAAATAAGATACAAATGAGACACACAGTAGGAGTATATGAAATGATATGCGTGAGTGTATATATATATACACTGTGTGTGTGTGTGTGTGTGTGAAGTGGTAACTGGGTCAGGGGTGACCCAGACTCATAGATGCACATGGGGAATGAAGGCTGGCCCGTGTGATCTGAGTAAACAGACAAGTAGTTTCACTAGTTCACACTTACTTACATCAAATTAAATAGAGTAAAGATTATGCGTATTTGGTGTGTTGTCCGGGGGAGGGCTCCGGGCTCGGACTTTGGCCCGAAACCAGAGTACCCCCCCCCCCCCCCCCCCCGATAGAGATACTCTAGAACTGGACTGGAGTGTATTATAGAGTGTGTTGACATCTAATAAGAGTTTGTTAGAATCAAGTGAGGAGATGGGGTGGTGGAGGGATGCTAAAATGAAAATGGTCAACGAAAGAAGGTAAATCTGCTGTACATATACACACTTCTTATCGTTGATTAGCTTGATGTAGTCCACTCATTTTTAATTAGGTTTAATTATCTGAGCGTGCTCCACTTGTGTTTAATTAGGTTTAATTATCTGCACGTGCTCCTCCCGAAATTTTGTAAATAAAAACTTCACTAATGCTGGTTCTGATAGAAAGCTGTAAGAATACACAGTGCATCGCAGTTTGTTGGATATGGGGCTGCATAGCAGCAGTGATTCTCTTGGTGATTCAGTGGTTCTTCAGCGGTTCTTTGCCAGTTCTTTGGGATGACTGAGGTGTTATATAGCACCGTTACCATATACAGAACCTGTTAAGCCCCTGACGTATGGTTCTTTAGTGGTTCTTTGGGATGGTAAAGGTACTATATAGCACACCTGTCGTGCAAATAACCTTTCAAGCCCCTTTAAAGGTTCTTTCCATGCCAAAGAACTACTGTTGGTACCGTTTAACCCCATTATTGAAGAAGAAATAAAATGTGAAATAGCACCTCTTATGGGTTCTACATAGCACCATTTGACAAGACTGTAGAGCACATTTAAAGATATGGTGCTGTTTGGCACCAAAAGTGGTTCCCCTATGATTACAAGCAATAACCACTTTAAGTGCCAAATAGCACCATTTTTTAAGACTGTACCTTAGCAGTGTTACAGACCGTGTACACCCTTTCATGAAAAGGGTATTCCCTATTGCATGTGACATTGAACAAAAGAATAAGAAATCTATTTCAAATAAATATAGTTCTTTTGAACTTTAATCATAGTCCCGAACAACTGCTTCATGGTTTTCACAAAAAGATTTAGCAGCACAACTGTTTTCAACATTGATAATAATAAGAACTGTTTCTTGAGCAGCAAACAGCATATTAGAATGATTTCTGAAGGATCATGTTCAGTTTTGACATCACAGGAATAAATTACATTTTAAAATATTATAATAGAAAACAATTTTAAATTGTAATAATATTTATATATACTGCACTTATGATTAAATAAATCATTTTGAACGGCATTCTCTCCATGTAATTGCATTGCAGCTAGGCTGTAGCAATGTCTTCTTTTGAGATGTTTTCTTTCATCTGGGGCTAGTTTGTCCATCTATTTTTATTATTTTTGCCTTTGCTTTGCATTGCTTGGATATCCTTGAAAATCCCTCTAAGATGAACAAGGGGTGAACTTGCACACAGATGCCATTTATCACTACTCTCCATTTGCTCATTATAATTTCATGATACCATCTTTTATAATTTAGTACTTATCACCTCTCGCAGCTTTCTTTACAAAGAAAGCACTTATTTTCCTGAACTTTAGATGATCTGATGCAGATTTCGCTCGATGGTCCCAGTGTTCGTTGCACATTAACCATATCGCAACAACCAAACAGAGAAATCGCAAAGAATCAGCAAGGCATTCCTGCAGTCTGAATCATTATAAGGAAACTGAAAATTCAGGTTCTGGACCTGCAGAGTACATTTGTGGTTTTTCCCCAATCTCTCTTTATCATTACAGGTCTGCTGATGAAACCAGAGCTCAAATGTGCAGCAGATAAAGACTCCAGACACACACTGGCATGCTGTCTATATCGAAACTGATCAAAGAGAGAGCGGGAAAAGCACATTACACGTGGCATTTCACTCTCAGCCCGTGTGTACGTGTTTGTGCTTGCATGGAAAAGCTTTGAAAATGTTGTTCGCTTGAAGTGATTATTCCAGCATCATTAATGTATCTTGTGCTTTTTTTGGTTTCTCAAGAAACAGATCTAGCCTGGGGCCCTAAAGCAGGTTAAAGGGAATCAAACCCTGTGCTGATTAATTATCTGAGCTCCTGTGAAGCAGTGACATGTGGAGAAGTGTGTTAGGCCCTTCTCTGTGTAGCGGTGTGTAGTTATTTCACATCAAACACATCAGAGTGCTAATTTTAACTTATTTTCTTTAAAAAAATCCACTGTTCAGCTTCCCTTTGGGTCAAACTGATTGCATGGTTTGAAGTTATTTTTAAATCTTCATTTGTACTTCATTAAGCCCTTGAGAAACTTTCTCAGATTTATCCATGCACACAGCTGTCTTTCATATATTAAAGGAACACTCCACTTTTTTGAAAATAGGCTCATTTTCCAAGTCCCTTAGAGTTAAACAGTTCACTGTTAGCAATTTCTGTAAATTTCACAGTAATATGAACTGTATTTTACTGTAAGACAGTTATACAGTATGTTACTGTATTTTAAAGTTGCATTGTGGGAAATTTCCCACTGGCACCACTAAAATACAGTATTTTTAATTTACTGTAAATCAAAATACAGTATAAAAAAATGAGCGCGAAACCTGACCAATCACAGAACGGCTTGCTTGGCGAGAGAAAAATGAGCGCGAAACCTGACCAATCACAGAAAGGCTTTTATTTCCGCTTGGAGAAGGAAGAAAAAAGAAGACAGGCACATATGCAAGGACATGTCAGCTGCAAAGGTTTGTGCAAATATTCTTACTTATTCTTTGTATAGCTATTTTATATTTTTGGTTTAACAAAAAAAGAAGAAAAAAAACAACGCCACCTCACATTCATAACGTTACTGTGTGGAGAGACTGTGAGAGCTCAGAGAGATTTGTGGCGCCACTCCTTCCAAATATTAATATTTCTTTTTTTTATTTCCTTTTTATGGACGTTTCACCATCAAAATATGGACATAAGCTGGTCTCTGTCTTAGGTTTGACGACCACATTATATGAGCAGGTGAGTGTTCACGTGAAAAAACGAGCTTTTGTGGGTTTAACGTTAGTTTAAAGCCAGTCATTTAAGTTACCCCCGCTAAGTTACACAATCGTCTGCTGATAACCTATTATGTACCCCATATAAATGTTCAGCATGCATTTATTGTTAGAATAAAACACGCAATGTTCGTATGCAAGCACTGTGGCGTTTTATTTGCCTTTATAAATTATGCCAAAGGGCACAAAAACATGGCGAACTTCAGGTTTGCGTGTGGAGTTGTTCCTGAACCAAAAATGATTTACAGTAAATTAATAAAATTACTGTAAGTTTCACAGTAAAAATATATCGTACTGTAAAACAAATTACAGTAAGATAAACTGTACTGTAAATAGTAATGCCAGTAATGCCAGCTGCCAGTAAGTTACTGTAATATCTACAGGAATTTTTTTTAAAGTGTGGAGTTTTACCGTTTTTGAATCCATTCAGCCAAATTCTGTATCTAGTGGTAGCACTTTTAACATAGCTTAGCATACATCATTGAATCGGATTAGATAGTTAGCACTGCTCTTAAATGACCAAAGACTTTTAATATTTTTCCTATTTAAAACTTAACTCTTCTATAATTATTTTGTGACCAAAAGTTGCTAAAATGAAAAAATTGAGATTTTTTTTTAGACCGATATTTCTCATGCCTGCGTAATAATCATGGAACTTTGCGGCCGTCCCATGGGTCCAGCGGCTCAATGATATTACACAGCGCCTAAAAATAAGCAAACTTCCGCCAACATAACCAACGTGACAACCTGCTTGCACAGAGAGGGCCTTGTAACCATGGAGACGTTTGTGAGAGACGATTCAGAAGATATTTACTTCTGTGCAGATCTTGAACTGGATCTATTTGAATAAGAGTTAAAATGAAGATAATAAACTTTTCATTTTCCATTGTTCTTACACGGTGTAACTATATAGAAGATTCAAGTTTTAAATTGGAAAATATTTAAAAATATTTAAAATATTAAATATAAAAATATTATACTCTTTGGTGGTCATTTTTGAGTGCGATGCTAATGGTCTAATCTGATTCAATTATGTGTGCTAAGCTATGCTAAAAGTGCTACCGTCAGATAGAAAGATCAGCTAAATGGATTCAAAAATGGTAAAACTCAACTGTTTAACTCTAAGGCCGTGTGTCCACCAAAGCGTTTTTAGCCAGCTGAAAAATATATATATTGTTACCTGAATTAATATTTTTTAATTGGCTCAAACTTGACTTCAACAATAAAATGTATGTTTGCTCAATTATTTTTAACGTTAATTTAATTAATAATTTTTAGTTGGCTCAAACTTGACTTCAACTTTAAAATGTACGTTTACTCAACCTGTTTTTATAATTAATTCAACGAAAACGTTTTAATTAGGGGTTTCATTTTTAAATGGTTTTAATTGTTACTAGAAATTGCAGGTGAACTAGTTACATGTTTTTCAACACGAGGATAAAAACAAATGAAAACACATTGTATCATCTGCATTTATAATTTGTCATACAAACAATACATTTTCATAAGAATTAATTTGAAATTTCTTTAAATAATAAAAAAATGACCAAAGCCCTTGTCACTTTTCTTTAATGTCTTTAATGCACCTTTAGTTTTGAAAATACACACACAGTCAAAGTAGATACAGTGGAGCATTCTTGCTTCTTGTCAGTGTTTCAGCAGGTAAAGGGATAGTTCACCAAAAATGAAAATTCTGTCATCATTTACTCGCCCTCATGTTGTTCAAATCCGGTATAATTTTCTTTGTTCTGCTGAGCACAAAATAAGATATTTGTAAAAATGTTTGTAACCAAGCAGATAGACCAACCATTCACTACCATAGTATCTCCCCCCCCCCCCCCCCCCCCCCATGGTAGTGAATGGTTGGTCTATCTGCTTGGTTACAAACATTCTTACAAATATTATTTTGTGCTCAGCAGAACAAAGAAAATTATACCGGATTAGGTATATTAAATTAGGCAGATTAAATGCCACAATTAACTACATATGTCCATGAATTATGTAAGTATATTAAATATGTAAGTGTTGTAGGATCCATCTCATTATAGCCTAATGCAGATAGGCTATATTGATCATAAACAAAACATCGAAAATACATCTAATTTCACAAATATTGTTCTGATATAGGCTATTATCAAATGTTTCTAACAGCCCATTTCAACAGCACAAACAAAAATATATTTACCATAGTAAAATATTGTGTGTACAATATTGTGTTAGCCTATTGACTGGATTCGTGTTTTTTAGTTCAGTCAACATTTGCAATTCTAAATGTTAACTGAATTTGAAAATATCAATTGATTTAATGTTTTTTAAATATATTTCAGCAGACTTAATATAATATGTCTTCTTAACTAAGCACAAGTAAGAAAATTAGTTCAAATATATTTTTTTGCTCTTCCAACATTTTATTAATTTGAGTTTTTAGAGTGTGTATATACATATCCTATTAAATTAAATTCACAATCAAAACCTTAATCAATATTTATCTTCCTATATTATTATAATGATTCTTTCCAGTTATGATTTTGCTTAGTTATGTTTCTTGCATTCTAAAGTATATATTTGGTCTCTGAACAGTGACTGAAGGTCTGGGTGATGCGCCACTAAACACTTGATAGCAACAAGGTTTTGGATTATGGAGGTATCATACACCCCTAACATGCCAGGAGTGCAGTTTGCTCACTTAGCCCGGCTTCCAGATACGGAATATGGTTTTGTCTTTTTAAATTAATTTATTATTTTATTAATTTTATATTTCCTTTACTGAAACACTTAAGAGTCCAGATGAATATTGCCTGTACTATTGTCTGTATCTCTCACTGAGAGAAAGCGCATGTTATCAGCATGTTTTGGATACATTTTTGTTTATAATTAGTTAATATGTTCTAAACCTTGGAGGAAACCAGTATTCTCTGGAGTTTGTGTGTGTGTGTGTGTGTGTGTGTGTGTGTGTGTGTGTGTGTGTGTGTGTGTGTGTGTGTGTGTGTGTGTGTGTGTGTGTGTGTGTGTGTGTGTGTGTGTGTGTACCAGATCTGTGCAGGCCTAATGTTGGAGATGGACATTTCTGCAGATGACGGCAGACCTGAAGACGCTTTTCTTTGGCCTTTGAGGTCATCGTGATGTAATTCTAGTTATGGAGGCCACAACAGGTCTACCTAGTTTGGCGATATGTGTTCCTATCAGTCTATTTGTGGAAAGTAATGATGTGGATAGACCTTGACTGTTGGGAGAATTAAATGTACGAGAGGGCGGGGCAATGAGACAGCAAGAGAGGGAGCGTGGCCTATGCGAACTCCTTGTGAGACTTGAAGCTGGCTTCTGATGATAAAACTGCAAACTATTCTTAAGTAAATTCTAAGTTACTTTAAACTAAAGTACATTTTTCTTTAATTAATTGCACTCCTGACTCTTGGTCTTCATTTTTCACTACTGGTGTTGGGTCATAAGCTGTTAACCCCTAACAGTAATAATTACAGAAGTATAAAAGAAAGTTTTTTTTTTTTTTTTTTTTTTACTTTTGGAGTTGGAGTCATCACTGTCCTTATCAGAGCTCATTTCCCGGTATTCAGCATCTGGCTTATAGTTGCAATCTTGAACATATCTCAAAACGATCATTTTCAACATCTTCATCTTCAAAATCAATATATTGATTGCTGACAGCTTCTTCACCAGATCAACATCACGTGAGAGTGACACTAATATTCGACTGCATGCGTTCAGTAAGTTTTACTAATGAAACTTTCCTATTGTTTTGTTTTCTGATTGCAGTAACTATGAGTGAAACAACAAGTCATCATTACATTTTAGAAATTGAATAAAGGTGAATTGAACTTATTTCATCAAAGATTCAATTATCGTTGTGCAGAAAAAATATACTTAAACACCATAACCCTATACAATTATATATACAGTGATATATATATATATATATATATATATATATATATATATATATATATATATATATATATATATATATATATACACACATTTCACAACTGCTTTCCCCAACACTGCTTTCAACTATGAAACTCTGATTAAATCATTAATAGCACTCAGCTGAATATATTAACTAATCATTTAAACCTCCCTGAGAACTACATTCCCTTATTTACAGCTGACATTACTAAGGAGTTATCATGCTTTTAACTTTAGAATACTGTTCCAAATTATTAATTCCTTCTGAAGGATGTGCACTACTTGAGTCATTACTAGTGGTTTACCATGATCTTTACATTAGAATAAAATATGCATTATGCATGATGCACAATAATTATGATTTCTAAGTAGTTAATGTAAGGTATAAAAAATAATGGTTATTGATTAGCTAGTGAACTACCATATTATTACTTACTAATTTCTTAATCAGAGTAGATATTACTAAGTTACTATTGTGTAAATATTTTTTTACTTAATTTTCTTTTTTCTGTTTAGTAATGAGAAAAGAATGAGCCACTTTATTTGCTATTAAAAGGTGTGTTCTCCTATAAATTTCAGTCAAATTAAAACTTCTCTTAGAATGCAGTTCCAAAAATAGAGTCATTTGTCAGTTATCAGCAGAGCAGAAGAGATTTGTTAAATGTGTTGGTAAAAGTGTTTGCCTCAGGTCACAGGATGTTTTCTCACAAGTTTCCTGCTTAGAGGGGCTGAGAAGATGAGAATTTTTTAAGGGAACAATATACTGAAATATGATTATAAAACAACTCCCGCAATTATCTTCAAAAGCTTTTTAAATAAAAGGATGTGACAGAAACATTAGGGAGATAAACAAACAGTGGCAATTAATCAATCAATCAATCAATCAATCAATCAATCAATCAATCAATCAATCGATCATTCAGTCAGTCATTCAGTTAGTCAGTCAGTCAGTCAGTCAGTCAATCAATAAATTGACCGACCATTCAACCAATCAATCAATAACTTTATAGGGTTCACCTATACATATTTTATTCTGCATGGACCCTGTGAATTTAAACAATGGCCCTGGAAAAGACAGCGAACTGAGAAGGGGAGTGATAAAGCAGCACAAAAAATAGAGAAATATATGCTAAGCCAAGCCGAGCTCAAAGGCCACAGCAGTCAGCAACCACTTCTTTATGAGTTCGAATAGTCTGACATGCACAAACAGAGTGTGTTAACCTTGAGCGAGGCTGGGGGAAAAAGGGGTGCAGAGGGTTGTGGTAGTGGTGCTAAAGTCCTAAGCAGGTGTGACAGTTCTGAAAGCTTTCTCTGGACAAAAAGGTTTCACTGGCCTCCTAGCAATGCCGAGCCACGGCTGACCTCACTGCTCGTCAGCACTGGCACAGAGAAGCTGTGTTTACAGTAGAAGAGAGAAGGACAAGCGATGAAGGAAAACAAGCACATCTGAGTTTAAATTAAGGATGCATATAAGAATAATATAGGATTCAAAATCGTATATATGGCAGGATTGTTTGAGATATATGAATACATGAGTATGCAAATCATTACTATACTTTGATCATTACATTTTAAGTCATTGCTATAATTACAATATAGGCAAACTGGTAAGTTTGACAATTTTGTCATATCAATAGTGTCCAAATTTTTCACCACCAACCCCTGAATGAAATTCATTTCACATTTTTATCCAGAGGGGGGCAGCAAACATTACATTATGCAGTGTGCGCTATTCCTCCATATTTTACCACTTAGATGAGCACAGAAGCTTATGCAAACCTTTGTGGATGTCTCCAAAAATCAGACAGCATAACAGCATATTATTGATTCATGAATAGAGTCTTAGATTTAATGAAAAAACATAGATCATTTTTGTATGACCAGTCCAGCACAGCACTAATGTGTGTTTGTGTGTGTAATTTCATTTAATATATTGTGTAAATCCGGATGTTTTATAATTATATTATTATTGTTATAATTATTATTGTGTGTGAGAGAGTGAGTGTGAATTAATGAAATGGACATTCAGCCTCTTTCCAAACATATTCGATTTTAAATGGACCATCTAAAAACTTTCCCATCAAAGTGGGCGGTTCCATATGTCTAGGTCTCGTGACGTAATTTCCGCTCGCTCAAGTCATTTGCGCTCGTCTCAAGCTTTTGTTCATCTGTTTCCAACCGCACGCCGGAGAACAGGAGCCTTTGCGACTCGCCACGGTCTTCAGCTGCAGTCACGCGTGTTCGTGTTGCCTCTTGCAGGAAGTGGATACTGAAAGAGTTTCACCGTCGGACGTTTGGTGTTTAAAAAAATCTTCGTTAACTTACAAACTCAACATGGAGAACGAGAACAAATACCTCCCGCAGCTTTTGGCGGAACGAGACAGCCTGGACGCGTCGTTCACGCATGCCATGAAACTTATATCAGCAGGTAAAAGCCGTCTATGAAAACGAAGGAGGGAGATGCGAACATGTAACTTTTCGGGATGTTGTTAAATAGTAGTTTTATTTGGAGAGAAACAGTGGGAATCGACTGTAGTCTTTCGTGGGACGGAGGGCGACCGTTACAAAGTCTCGTTTCAGCGCGCGAGGGGGTTCGTGTACTTGGCTCGAGGCAGCACGTGCTGCCGAAGCCATTTTCGGTGTGTAGGTAATTAATTTCTGGAGGGACAAACTCAACTTTTCCTGGATGATATATGTTCGTTGTACCCGTCTCCATTGTGTACGGTCGAAAGCCGTAATGCTGTATAGTTTCAACCCCCCCAGTCATCACTGGGCAGCAATCCAATTCCGATCGAGTACAGTTTGAGCCGCGTGCTGGATTGGGTTTAACCGAACAAATTACGGTTTTAATACAACATTTACATTAATTAGGCTGCAGTGATTTTTAAAGTACAAAATTGTCCTAAAATCACACACTCATGATTTAAATTAGTCGTAGTACAATACAAAATTAAAAATTTTAAAAAATAAAGTTTTACCGCTTGTTATTGTTCGTAAGGAAGGCTCATAAGTGGTCAACGTAGCGTTTATTTGTAACCTACATGTTCCTTCCGTGTTCGTCTAGGCTGAAAGATCTGGAAAGCTTAAGATTAAATCGTCCAAGCCCGATCACATTAAATTGAAGACGGCTGAAAATCTTAAGTTTGAGATTTGTCGTAGTAATGAAAACCATGTTCCGCACCATATGTGCCTTTAGTGTGGGAAGTGTTGCATCTGGAGATAAAATTGATTTTTTTTGGTGTAGGAAATGTATTTTCCTGGCCTCGTTTCACCACGTCTTATATCATCAGCCTAGTGGGAGTTAAACTGTATCTTGTGGTTTAAATCAGCAGATCGGTCCCATAAGTTACATTTGCAGAGGCGTGTAAATGTTCAGTGTTTAGCATCAGACTTGCACTGAAAATAAGCTGCGTCTATTGATTGATGTTGTTTCCTCCCAGTGTCTTCGAGGCAAGCACTTTTCTTTGCAACCTGAAGCAAACACTTAAATGGCAAATGCATTTCTGAGATTTAAGTATAATGACCTGGAAATGGCTGGAGAAAATGTTTCATGCCTTTTCTTTTATTATTTTTCGGCTTGTCATAGTAACCTATAAGGAGAAATATAATACATGTATGGTAGTGAATAAATGGTCCCTGTTGAGTATGATGTATTCATTTGGGGGTTTAATCTTAAAAAGAGAGAACTGTTCATTTTGACGCTAAAATAAGTTCCTGACCCTGTTATCTAGTGGGATTCAATAAATGTGCAAATGTTTCAATGTACTCAGTTTGATAATATTTTAGTTAATTTGTAAAAGAGATTATTACTATTAGCTTCAAATATCTAATGGTTTTTTACATTTAAATGTTCAGATCTCAAGTTTAATGTTTCTTGTTTTTTAGAAATCGAAAGGGTTGAAAAGGGGGATACTGAGAAAAATCCAGATAGCTACCTGGACCTCTTTACAACAAAAAACGTCAAACTGAAGGAAAGGGTTCTCATACCAGTCAAGCAGTATCCTAAGGTGAGTGTCATTGTGGTATTTAGGAACATGTCTTCTGCACTGGTTTACTTGATTACATGTGAACTTCTTCAGATTTGGCATTTGAAGGGTTGTGTAATACATGTGTAAATTACAAGCAAAGGTCGCCTGAGGATGCTTGGGAGGTATTCATTTTGTACAAAATTTTAGAAAATGAAGTAACCTGTTTATTCAGGACAAGAATGTAATTTGTTTTGAAAATAACTATTAACGTCAAATGGTAGGTCTGCAATCCCTAGGGATGCATTTTGACATTTGCAAATCTTTGCCAGACCCTGTGAAAGGCCTGTAATTTGTCATGAAGAGGCTTAAGATATTTTCAAAATTCCTGTTTCTTTGTTGCATGCCCTGTGATAGCTTACCTGCCAGAGGCGATCAGACCGTTTGATTGAGTCCTCTGCTGTTTTAGAGGGCATGGCAGTGTTTTTCTTTGACCTTCCATGTTTAAAGTTTGCATGCTCGAGCAGTTGAGACTAACTGGATTTAACCTTTTTTTGCTGTCTTATCAGAATCCAATCTTCTGCTCTTTCCTTATCCCTTAAGTATTATGCTGATATCAGAATTGTGTGTGACTTGTAAAAAGTTTGTTATATTAGGCTTTTGCAGAGATTTGATTGGAAATATGGATAGCCATGTGGATCTTCAGAATTGATATTGTGTGTACACTGTCTTAGAGGCAGCAAAGTCTGTTAGGTCTTTGGTTTTATGACTTTTGACTCATACCAATCACCTGCACATCTTTTTGCTATTTACCATGCATTTAAATATCGCTTGTATTATTAAATATTGTTGGTTTGTGTGCATAACAGATGTTTTCTGCTGTACCTTGTGTCCCCCCACGTTTTATTGGAGTGTCCTCATGCATGTTCACAGGCTGCCGAATGTTACCCCTTGCTTTGGTGCCGAGGAGAGCACAACTCAAGCCCTTGATCTTTTTGCATTCCATTCAATCTTTTACTGTTCAGGAAGATCAAATCTTGAGTTTTCTGTCCTCGAAAACAAGTGCACTCAGACTAAGTGAAGAGCTGTAGATTTCTTCAAACGCTGTGGGTTTAATATTTAATTTCCTGTTACTTTGTGCAGTTTAACTTTGTTGGGAAGATCCTTGGACCACAGGGGAACACCATCAAGAGACTGCAGGAGGAGACGGGTGCTAAGATCTCTGTGCTGGGGAAAGGATCCATGAGGGACAAAACCAAGGTAAAGTGCAATTGAGGTTATTTTGAAAGTATGAATGATTGCTGCAAGAACAACTTTTACTAGGGTACCTTACTTTTCGTTCTGGATTTCTACGGTAGTTCTAAACTTAAAAGGGTGGTTCTAGGTTAGTTAATGCATCACATTTTGGTTGTCTTGAATTGTATGAATGAAAATAAATGACGCAACTAAGGGTAAATTTGATCTGCTTAAATTCTTTTTGTGTTTTTCAGGAGGATGGCTTGAGGAAAAGCGGCGAGCCGAAGTATGCACATTTGTCTATGGAGCTTCATGTGTTCATCGAGGTGTTTGCTCCTGTTCCTGAGGCATACATGCGCATGGCTCATGCCATGGAGGAGATCAAAAAGTTCTTGTTCCCGGTAAATACCCTGAAATGTGCTCTGGTTTCAAGAAAGGTAGCCCAGAGATTTTGCAGTGATGTGCTGGTTTTAATTAAATTTTGTTTATAGTGCTGTGATTTAGAAAAATTCCAAATGGGTCATTAAGTCCAAACTGTCTGCATTGATGTATTGTAACTCTAGTTGCTTTTGCCCGTGGCAGCAGATTAATATTTAATCGGATAAATCGGTTGTTTTTGAGCTCACTTCTGTAGCTAGACTGAGTTACTGAAAGGTTTTTCTAAACAATGTTTTTGGTCTGTGATCAACTTTAACTTCTGTGCCCTGTTATAATAGCCTCCTGTAAGCTATGCAAGGCTGGGTTTCTCAGGCCCTCATGCTGGCGTTTCATTGTTGTGGGAAGTGTAGTTGTTGTCCAACTCTTTAAGCATCGGATTTTGTAGAAACCACTATTTGCATTTGTTTTTGTGAAGTGTCTGTCGTGTTGTCATGTTAGTGAGCTGTGTGTCTGTCTCACAGGACATGATGGATGACATTTGCCAGGAGCAGTTCATGGAGATGAAGTATCTAAATGGGGGCCAGGAACATGGGGGCAGAGGCCGAGGAGGGCCACCCATCCGAGGCCGTGGAGGTCTTCCACCTCCTGGGGCACCCAGGTAACATACACCCGTTTAATATTCATTGACTGTAGGGGTGTCCCCGACAAAGGATTTACACATTAGAATCAGAATTGTTGAATCTTTCTATGGTCGACCGATAGTCGAATCATCTGTGTGTGTGAATGGGTTGGAAGGGGGACAACACTAGTCAGCAGGAGGGTAAAACTATTTTTATTTTATTTTACACACTACACACAGCAACAACTTTTAAAGCGACCAAAACTGCCTGCCAACTGACAGATGAACTGACAATGGCTTTCTTATTTAGGTTTAAATAAAGGGTAATATGGTGGATAAACATTCGTAAACGGTTTTCTCATAACATGTTAAAGCTGCAATTGAAATAAAGAACATCAGACAAGTATATAAAAACATTTTGATAAATATACCACAAAAAATCTTGTTTTTTAGGACTTTTTGACTTTTGACAGAAGAGCTGCACAATGAGTATCTTGTATCACAGGGTGAAATCTGTATGTGCATTGACAATTTGAGGGAAATATAATATAAATGTTATATGAAACCTTGAAATGGAATTCTGTGGTGCGGCAGGATTTTAAACGACTTTCTGTGTCGCCTTGGACAGACAGCGAAATCTGCCACTGGTGTGTGTACACATTGAATGTGTTTGCATTTTAAAGGCGCGGTGCGAAGCTCAGCATCCTTAAAGGGGTTGCACACCGGACGCGAAGCTCAGTGCCGTGTCTTTGAAATATTGAGCACACCCATATTGCCAAAATGGTATGATCCTCATTTCATAACACAAACGAAAATTCGACCGTGAGATTGGTGGTTGAATCCGGCTCTGCATATGGATGCATCGAATCTTCGACTACTCGGGGCAACCCCCAATTGACTGTTAGTTTGAGCTGCTGAGCCTGATTTTAATGTAATGTACTTTGTCGATGATTGATTTAAGGGGCGTAGAGATAATAATAATTTTTTTTTTTTAACCCTTGCAGGGGTCGTGGTATGCCCCCCCGTGGAGGTGGCCGTGGTGGTCCCCCTCGAGGTGGTGCCGCAAGGGGAGCTCCTGCAGGTAGAGGTGGACCATCAGCCCAGCCGCCTAGAGGAGCAGCGTCCAACCGTGCACGTCCACCCGCCACGGCTTCTCCGCGGATGCCCCCTCCACCACCCACGCACCCTCCAGCCCAAGAATCGTATGAAGACTATGTATGTTTCTTTATTAGATATCTTCTGAGTTTGCCTTGAAGATAAGTGCACAAGTATCTTCAAAGTTTATGCTGATTGATTGTTTTTTCCCCTCAGTCTTATGATGAGAGCTACACGGAGCCAGGCTATGAATCCTATGACAGCTACTACAGTCAGCCACAAGCGTAAGTTGATTGTATATAATAATATTATTACTGTTGGTTTGGGACTTAGAAAGTCCAAGTTTCCTCAAAGATCAACTTGGCTATAATTATTGTGGTTTATGGAGGCTTTTTTGGAAACATCCCAGTGTCTTAAAAGCCCAAGGTTCTTGGCTTAGTATGTTATTTTAGGAAATTTAGGCCAGTTTCTCTTGTGTAATGGTTGGTTTGAACAGTGTTTGTCCGTTTTCCAGAGAACCAGAGTACTATGACTATGGACATGGTGAGACACAGGAGGGGTATGAGAACTACGGTAAGACTTTTTTTTGTTTTTTTTTCTTTCTGGTCTGACAGTGTACGGTCAATTAAGCTGTAACCCCTCATTTGCTGTTACTTATGGTTTCAAACATTTCTTGTAGTTATTTAAAGGGTAAGATTTCATGTTAAAGCTATTACAATTGATCATGCTAGTGTAGCAGAAGAGGTAACTTTTTTTTTGGATAATTCCTATAAATTTGAGTTTAAAACAATCCACAGAAATGCCTTGAGCACATTTTGGGTTAGGCCAACATGTCAAGATGAGTTTTAAGGTGGGGCTTAGTGAAAGGTCAATTATTTAAACCTCTTGGTGAACTAGTGTTTGCTTGCATTCATCTTACCTACTTGCACTGTTTGCTTCCATAGCTCAAGATGACTGGAACGGGACACAGCGCACTGCTGGTGGTGGAAAAGCTCCTGCTCAAAGACCGGCTAAGCCTGGGTTCAGAGAACACCCCTATGGACGATACTAAGTCTGACTAGTGGAACGTCACCCAACGCGTCGCCATGACAACTGTCTCCCATGGCAGCTCACACTTTAAGCTACCCGACAAAAGTAATTGTCCGTTTTTTTGTTTTGTTTTTTTCCCCCTGTTTTTTTTATACTCGTTTTGTGTTTTTTACTTCGGACTTTATTAAAGAAACTTGACAGAATGGCTTTCGAATGCCTCAAGAATCGATATAACTTAAGGGATTAGAGTTTAAACATGGCTGTTTTTTTAGTTTGATTTGTTTTTGCAAATATCTCTTCCTCTGCTCATACCTACCCTTGCTTTTTTGCATTTGTCGATGGTAAAATTGTCCAATGATTTTGAGAAGTATTTAGTTGAAAGGTAAACCCTAACAACTGTACAGCCACCTTTTGTGTCTCAGGACGCCACTTTAATTTGTGTTACCTTTTAAAAACTCTGCTGAGGTGCAGTTGCAGATTCCCATGTAGGCTACATTTCAAAATTCTGTTTAATACTAGCATTTCAAATAGACCCTAAACTTAATGTGTTTTGTAATAAGGAATATAATTTACTGAAAGTCAAAATGTCTTTAATTGTATTTCCAACAGCCATTGCTTATTCCTCATTTGATTTAAATAGTCTTAAAAGCTGTAAATGTAGATTTAGATCTCAATATTTTCCTTGTATTTTAGAGTTTTGAAATATAGCCCAATTAGACGCTGTTGAGATGGAATGTCCTCAAATCCTTAATTTGTTAAAATAAGATGTTACTCTTCAAAAATGTTCTGTAGAATAACCCATGTTTGGCTGCTTATGTTTAAAAAAAATCAAAAGTCAGATTATCATGGATGCCACCATGCTATATAAACTGCATGCACAAACTGCTTTAAAAAGGATTTGGACAACAATCTCCACAAGGGTCATCTCTTTCTTATGTAAAGGGATACTGCAGCTAAAACCGACTATTGTACATAATTTAAAAAAGGAAAAAGAAAAAAAACAACAACATCCAAACTGTACTTTACTGCCATTTAGTATTTGTATCCTCTCCATAAAATGCAGAATGACATGTGTAAGCTTGCCTAAATAGGTAACTAAATCTGTCCAAAACATGTTTTGCAGCAGTTGTCAATAAAGCCTAGATTGTTTTTTATGAAACTTTAACCTGGTTTATTTTTCTTTGTCTTCATAAAATCTGAAATGGCCTTTTTAAATAACTCATAACCTTCGGTTCCAACCATTCTTCCTCTTCAAAAACAGATTTTAAATTTAAACCAATGCATGTAGTCTGAAGACGTAAACTACACTAAAGGAGTCTGTTTAAAGTGTTTGATTTGACAATTAAAAGCACACCTTTAATGTTTCTCTCTCTTTTTATACTTAAAAAGGACCCTAGAGGTAAGACCTGTGCTCTTTAAAATAACCTGGATAGCTTCCTAATGTCTATAGAGAGAACTAAAGCATTCGATGCTTGGGTATGTATTAAACTTTTCTTGAATGACATTTTATTTTTGGTCTCAGAATGGGAAATGTATTACAGCCTGAAATAATTTGAATTTAAAAGTTAAGCTTGCAGGGGCAATATTTGTCAAGACAAGTTGGCTGCTTTTAGTAAAGAGGGCAGGAGAGGACTGTTAAACTTTTAAGTGCAGCATTGTAAAGGTAACCCTAACCCTAAATTTGTGAGTAGTTTTACATTTATTTACTTAAAAGTATTTGGTGACGGCGTGCAATGATTTAAAATGTTCAGTCGTTTAAAAATATAAAAGTAAAGTGGAAAAAATATACAAACACGCAGTAATAGATTTTGCTTTTAATAATATTTGTGTACTAACATTCTAGAGCAGAATTGTAATGCAACTCATGCTAAAAGTGCTGTCAAATCTAGTTCCATCTATGTTTGTAATGCTGCTCCTGTTTTTTTTTCTTTTTTTTGTTGCGATTTTTAATTGTTTAACGTATTGAGAAACTCAATGTCCTACCAAAAAATGTTACCTGGGAAAGCTTGAGTTGCATGACTCAATCTTGGCAGATTGCATGAGCTTCATCAATACAATATAGTTTATCATAGCAGTGTTTGGTGATTCGCTCATAGTGTTCTCTCTTCCCTCAGGTTGTGATGCCTGGAAATTCGTGGAAATGGAAAGTCTGAACAAGAATGTCAGACTGCTCCTCAGGTCAGTTATGAAACTTCTCTCTAGTTTTAGTCCATTTCAGTTCTGATGAGTCAAACCCTTCCAAATCTGCATGTTCTGCAAGAAGCTCTAAATGGTACAAAGTTGCACTGCCCTAATGGGCTTGCTTCCGGTTTCCACTTATACTCTGTAATTACTGGTGGCGTCAGTGGCCTAATGTGATAGATTAACTAATCATGCAAGATGATTCAGATGTTTGTCTCAGAGGTGTGTGTGCTTTTGCTTGCTTTGCTGATTGACTTGTAATTCTTCTACAGGAAAAGACAAGTGTTTGTTTGCAGTGTAAGAGCAATCTTACCTTTTGAACACCAGCGTCTTTATGGAACCATGGACAGTCTGGATGGACAGCTTCCAAACGGGGTGGAATGGCAGAAATCGATGGTCCTGTCAGCTAAAGTTTTAACTAGCAACCTCTCAATGGGTTGAATTTGAAAAGTCTGGTGCCGTGTACATCTGTTCTCCAGTGGTCGTGCAAGGTCCCTTCTCTGTACTGAAGAGTTTCTCTTTACTGTTAACCTCAAATGCTTAGCACACTTAACATCTTTAAATCGTCCTCTTCTGCTCATGTTGGCCAAGAAATCATTTTAACAAGCTCGAAAAATTCTGTCCGGGCTCTCTAGACGTCTACCTCAGACAATACTCCAGTGCTTTATTCTGCAAGACAAGCATGTCTTGGCCAGTTCCTTGCTCGGTGGAACGTACATGCTAATTTGGAGCTGTCCGGCCGCTATCTCTAAGCACAGACTTTGTCCTTTAATTGCCATGGTAATTTTTGTATTGCTCTTGAGTAGATAGGTTTGAATGGGTTTAAGCCGCTGGAGCTCTTGCAGTTTGTGTGAATCGCAATTGAATTTTCCATCTTGTGAACCAAATGCACAAATCTCCAGGGGTTCGCAACACAGCGCAACTGTTGATCTAAATCATACTAACATTGTTACCTTCTGGATAAAGGTCTTTCCTGCCCTAATTGAGAGCTTTCCATAAATTCTGCTTTGTTTTCTAATCCTCGCTGTGCAGTCTGAATTTGGCATTGCATGACTTTTGTGCATGTGTTTGTCTCACTGTCAGTATTTATCGCTTTATAGCTTGTGTCTTGCTCATTTTTTTCCCCCTCAGCACGCATACGATTCAAGCCTGTCATTCTTACCAATTACCGCCGATGACAGTGTGTCCGTCCCCCGCAGAGCCGCCACTGGTTGCCGACTGGCTAACAGGACTAATGCCTTATTGCATTAGAGACAAATCTGTCCTCAGCATAGATTTTAATAAGCATCAGCCACCGCTCAAGTGCCGTCGAACAATGGGTGCACGTGGGTTGGAGCTTGACCGATATGTATGCGGGCTTCACTGTAATAAATCATAACTGATATCAATATTTATTTTCTGGGCAGATGCTGGGGGTAAAGAGAACTCGAGGAGAAATGTTCAAGGCAAGCCCACTGTGTGCACTAAATGGGTCTTTGATTACGCAGTCATATGTTTGTGTCGGACATGCGTGGCTTACAGCTGCTGGGGAAATGCCTCTGGGGTAATGTGCAAGGCATGTGTGGGGGTCTGAAACTGGGGGATTGTGGTTTGGCAGCTCTTTTCTCCTAACACATTGTGCATGCTGAAAACGGGAAGTACGGCTCTACGAATGCAAATTAAACACTTGTGCAATTGTCTGTCTGCCTGCCTGCTTGCCTGCATGGCTATTTTGCTAGTTTCATACCTAACCAGTACACTCTCAAGGGATTTGGGGAGGAGTTGTGATGGTGTTTGGCTCGTGTCCTGGAGAGCTGTGGCTGGTGGCCACCTCCTCCAGTGTGAAATGCTGGTAATAACCTAAAGGTCTCTCTCAATGTGCTGTGATGAAAATGAATTGAATCCATGTGGAATCTGGCTTGAGTAATCTGTAGGCCTCCGGGACAAACACTTGGACACCTCCACCTTGGCTGTCGCTGAAGTAACATTCCATTTGCGTTTTCCAACATCCACATAAGCAGACGCGCCCAAAACGATGTCGGCAAACCAAGGGATTTGGGAGTCTGTATTCTTTTGTTTTCTTTAGGAGACTGAGACTCGGTTTCAATAAAGCTAAACTGGATTTGAGCTTTTTGAAGTGCTTGTCTTTCAGCATGGCTGTTGGCCTTCTCAGAAGCAAACTAAAGCCTTTGGGGTTGGAGAAACCTTTTGGTGACTTAAGGGAGCGGACAGAATTTTTCACATTTAAAAGTTATTCAAACTTGTTTGAAAGTTGGTGCATTCAAGATCACTCGCGCGCACAGCTTGCAAATTATTGCGTGTGACAACAAAGAGAATACCCAATATCTTGGCGTATGTTTTTACCTATTTTCTAATGTCAAAAATAAATAAAAAAAATATTCTAGACCTGACTCCTTTTGTCTCCTTCAAAGCTTATGTCTTCTCTCGTTCTCCTCAGGGTTTAAGACTGAATAAATGAACTCAAATGCGACAATGTTCAACAGTAATTTAAAGTCTAGTTGCCATTGGTGATGATGAAGAAAGGTGTTTGTATGTAGTTTCCTTCATGCAGCATCTTTGGGTGACATTAAATCATTGAAGAATTTCACACCCTCAAACAATTATTGTTAGTAGCAGAAAGTGATTTGTGGATGCTGAGTTTTGACAAAGTATTTTGAATGTTTAGTCTCGTAGGTCCTTGCGGCTCATTAACTTCTCGCCTATCAATTGGTAAACAGCCACCCAACCTTATCTACAACAATGCAGTAACTTGCTAGCTAAATTTTGATTGGGTACAAGACGGGTCGCTACAGCAACTTACAGCAGTTGCACAGCCGGTTATATTGGTAACACTATTTTGATGGTCTGAATGCAATGGCCAGTGAGAGATGTTCAAGTTGTTCAGAATCTGCTTATTAGGGCTAAAAATTATTTTGAGAAATAATTTAATTTAATGGGTCCTTAACTAATCGTTTCATCATAACCAGCAAAGGTAAATAAGAGATTCATGTGCAGTGTAGCAGCTTCTCTAATTATAACAGGAACTTTCACAAGTATACAGAACTCTGTGAGCAGGAGCTGAACTGAAGTGACAAGTTCAACCATTTTATAAAGGGACCTCTCTTTGTTTATCGGTTCATAACCCATTCACAATTTTACCAAGGAGTTATATTTTTGACATTTTTAAATATGCACTGCAAAATTTCAGGTGTTCAAAATCCAAAATTATGTTGACTGCGATCGATACAGACGTGAGTAAAAAAAAATATTTTCAAAATAGATATGCAGTGTAAATGCAGACATACCTGCCTTTTCTATTAGGTGTTATGCTTCTTTGTTAAGTTTCTTACTAACTTATAACTTGACCTGTTTAAAGCAACATTAGTTAAAAATATTTAAAGACTACATGCATATGTATAAAATACTTGAAGGCTATATGTTAATATTTGAATGTATTTATTATTAGCAGTAGGTAATTCTTAATCTGCGTTAATATTTATTATCAAATAGGTAAACAATATACGGTAGTCCAATTTTATTGAAATTGGGGTAACACTTTAGAATAATGGTCTGTTATTAATAAGTAACTGCAAGTAATGGAGGATTGGAGAAACGAGCTTAACTAATCAGTAATAGGCTACAGTTTAGGACAATTCCTTATTAGGTAATCAGTAATTACTTAATGAGATTAGCCTCATTATTAACTAACTAACTAAATGACAAATTATAAAGAACATTATTGTTTGTCTGAAACGTAGTAATTTTTACCTCGTGTTACCTCATCACTATGCAGGAACTACTAGTGACCTGGACAGTCATTTTAAGGCGAAAAATGTTTTTCGCTTTAAAATAACGGTCCAGGTCACTAGTAGTTTTTATAACGCACAATAATGTTCTTTATAATTTGTCAGTTAGTTAATAATGAGAATAATCTCCTAAATTCGATATTACTGGTTAGCTTGTTCCTATATTAGTTAGGCTAATAGTATAGTAGCTAAAGTGTTAATAGTATACTCAATAGTGCTGCATTACTTCCTGCATAGTTACTTATTAATGACGTGTAGGCTACTTATTTGTTTGTTTTTTAAATGTTTGTGTTTATTTGTAATTATGGTATGCTGCCATGAAATAGCCAATTATGTTGATATGGCAATAAACCTAAGTATTACTACTACAACTTATCAATGACGGACAGACCGTTATTCTAAAGTGTTACCGAAATTGGTGGCCTACCTAGAAGTCATAATGTATAATTAAGAGCTCTTATAAAAAAATAAACTGATTTTATAGTTATCACGGCCATAAACTGAGGGGTCAGAAATGGATTACTTTCGGGTGTGATCCTTTATTCCTGTTAGTGAAATTGAAAAAGACAACTGATAAAGAGTGGGAACCCTGACTGTAAAGGGTATATGGGGTGATTTAGGAAAGGGGTTGAAGATTTCCCTGGTTAAAGTGATGTTTATGGTGATTTACAGCAATGCCTCTAATATGCTTCAATGGATGGCATCAGTTGCATGCTGATTACCACAGAAAATCATTTTGGCTTGTGCCTTAAGTTTGTGAAAGGAGCAGAAATACATTTGTAAAGAATGTCCGTGGAGCAGCTGGTGTATGGAATCCTCATAGACTTCCATTGAAAACGAACGCAAGCCACAATCAGACAGTCTGCGTAATGAGATCTTGTCCTGCTGGTTGCTGTTCTGAGCATGTTCTGATACCGGTCAGGATAAATAAGACATCTGCGTTGTGTGGCCCTCATGAATAATTAAAGACTCCCATTTCAGCTTGAATACTTTTAATGCACAATGTGGATGTGCTTTCACAGGGCGGGCACTTAGAAAACTATGTCTGGACCAAGCCTTTATGTAAGCAGGGTCTGTTGAGTAATTGCGGTGTTTTAATGGAATGTGTGTTTAATGCCAGTGCGCTCAGGTATCTGGTGCAACAGATGAGAATCAATGAGACATGCAGGGTGCTACGCAGCTTGAAGGGAAGTGGGCGCCAGTCTGCCCTTTGGCTGTGCTCAACAAGCATTAAGTTCTAGAGGAAGTATCATGTCTTCCTGGTGATAAACACAGTGTTGCAGAAGAACCTTTGCATTGAGTCTTCTGTGTATTTATAGATGAGTAATTGCTTCCATCCGTGTGTTTTCAGTTCCTAGTCTGGCAAAGTTAAATGACTAAAAAGGAAACTGTTCTCATGTTGACCTACAACCCACGCCGATGGTACAAATCCGCCTGCTCTCATCCTTCCTCTTCGCTGGTCTTCTGCCAATATGTTCACTCGAAGTGAGACTGAAATGGCAGCAAAGCCTCGGGAGCGTTTTCATGAGGAAAGTTGTTGCTGTTGATGTGTTTTATGCTTTTTATCGTTACCGCTTCCAAGCATATCCGCCTCCTCAAGCTAACCCCAGAATCACCTTTTAAAGATCGCTCCTTGTTGGGAATGTAGTTTAAACCCAACGGTCTGTCACAGGTCACCGCTGCGGTCTGCGCTGACATGTCCGCGCATGCAGCCTGTTCACATGGAAACCCTGGGCCTCATTAGCTCACGCACTTGACTTCAGACCTCGGTCTGTGCTTCCACAGGAGCGAATCCCTCGGAAGCAATTTAGGGCTCGATATAAATCAATTTTTATGTTAAATGGTTGCCTGGAAAGGAGGTGTGGGGGTGGGGAAGAGTGCGCTTTACCGAGCCGCAGGCTTCCCACACGTCCCTTGTGCTTTAGTCACAACGCTGACCACCGCAGGCTGTCTCAGCCTTCCTCTCTCTCGCTCTCTACAGGTCTTACTAATTCACATCGCCTGCTCACTCTCCTCTGCCAACCTGCAGTTTTCGTCCTCTTCCTCTCTGGTCTCATGTTTGACCCTCTGCGGTTGTTGTGTCTTGCCTTTGGCTCAGCTCTAATTTTAGTAGGATTGAAGAAAGTCTAGCAGTGGAAGGGCAAGGGGGTCTTTCTGTGAGACTCAGACTTCCAACCTAATTACCCATCCTGTTACCTCAGTATCAGCCTCCCTGCAGCAAACCCAGCCAGCAGACGCAGCGGTGACTCAGTCACCTCTCCATAGATCAGAGCTTTTTGCTGAGAATGAGGGTCGGGTCCTAGTGCAATTGCCATTTTGGTATCGGAGTGCGAATTGAAAATATTATTAGAGTAAATTGGACGTATGATGGATATTTTATCGCATACCCATTACAAATCGAAAGGGAGACTAATAGAAAGGGATAAGGTGAATAGAAGCAATTTAGATGTATTTTAGGAGCACAGTGATGCATAATGGTATTACATTGACTGTAATTTTTAGTGACTGAAATTACATTGCATTTAGATACATTCCTTTTAGATAAAGTTGGCAATTTGTGGCGACGTGATAATGTGGATGATGTTGTATACCTGTTGCTCAAATTTAAATCATAGTCATGGGTTTGATTCCAAAGCAATGTATGATCTGATTAAAAAAAAAAAATGCATAACTTGAATGAAGTCGCTTGGGATTAGTGTCTGCCAAATACATAAGCTGCTATAGAAACAACTTTTAACTTCGAGGACCTTGATAGAAATGTAGTGGAGTAAAAAGTACAATATTTGTCTTTCAAGTGTAGTGAAGTTAAAGTCAAAGTTTTACGAAACAATACTCAAGTAAAGTACAGATACTCAAAAAGTGTACTTAAGTACAGTACTCAAGTAAATGTACTTACTGGCCAATGAGCAGCCATGTGATACAGGATCTGCCAATGGAAGTGAAGAGTCTTGAAGTGGAATGGCAACTGACAGAACATCGACTAGCGATTTGACTTCTTTCAGTGTAACCATACCTTTAGTCTTAATGCTACACAACATTTATGCAAAATGTACAAAAAAGATTTTTGGAAAATGTGCATTATTCATTGCACAGGCTGTCTGCTCATTATGAAAGGGGATCTAAATACAGTCAACGTTTTGTTATGGTTGATGCCAATATTAAATATCAGCTGATTAATCGCAAAGGGATATTTCACTGAAAAATTGATCATTTACTACCCTCAAATTGTTCTAAACCTGTTTGAACTTCATTCTTCTACTGAATACAAATATAAGATTTTGTTGTTGTTGAAAAATGTTGTTAACCAAACAGTTAATGGGCCCCGTTGACTTGCATGGGCCCCGTTGACTCCCCGTTATTCTTCAAAATATCATGTGTTCAGCCAAATAAATTAATTTCTACAGGTTTGCAACAATCACACTCTCTCGGCTGAGGTCTGCTTTGCTGGATGTATAGTCTTTAATGTCTGACCGAAAGCAGAGCTCCAGAGGAGGGGAGAGCGGCTCTTACTATGCCCAAGATTAGGCACCCTCATTGGGCTGAGGGGTTGATCAGAGAGAATGGATGTTTGGCCCAATATGTACATTTTGACATAGACATTTTTTTCTGAGAAGGACATTCCTCCAAGGTCTCTGTTAAAACATCCCTTTAATTGTCAATATACAAGTTAGTCACTACACCTTATACCATATTATACCCATTTCATCACAAGGGAGACTACTGACCTTGCAGTTTGAGTCTTATTTTTTCCCCTCTTGCTAAAGAGTACAATAATAATGAAATAAGCTTTTAATTACAGAATTTATCATTCCTGTTAATCTAGATGAGCAGAGCTAGTGGTTAAATGGTTTATGTCTGGGGGCTTTTGAGTTCAGAACTGATAAGAGAGCTGCTAATTTGAGTCATTTGCATTTAAACAGTATGTAGCTTCAACTGAGATTCATTTTATTCTGCAACCTTCTATGATGTTCCAATTAATGGTGCTTTCCAAGGCAAGCATATCATATTTTGGTTTTGGTTTTCGCTAAATCATGTGAATTGTGAGGAGAGATCTTCCTTTTCTAATGCCGCTCACATGCTACAATATTTTAGCTCATATTTTTAACAGTTTCTGGACATCGGCAACAAATTCCTAAAATCGGAGTAGGATCTGCTCACTCACGTGGCGATCGCACTGTTTTGAATGAACAAAAACGTGATTTGAGAGAAGCACTGATCTGTCGACGATGCACGAGCGATATTTAGCAGGTTACATATGAGGATCTTTATACGATTCGGTTCCTGTAGTGTGAAATGTGTTTTGACTGGAGCTGACATTGGCAGTGAACAGACAGTAATCTGACAAATGTCAAAGTTGTGTAGAATAGAGGCAACATAAGGGATCTGACATATTTTATCTAATGGATAACAAGCAAAGCCAGACAAGCCATTCTTTTTCGCGTCAGCCTCAGACGCCCACAGACCATTGGCTGAACATCTGATGCATATGGTCGTCATCTGATTGGTTGAATTCCACAGGATGTCCGAGAGACGTGTGTGTTACATTCTTTAACGTTCCGCCTGGAAATGGCCGCTTGCCAGGATCCACTAAACGCTGGATTTTCAAAGGATGTGAAGTTCGGTGCTCCATTGTAACAGTAAATTCTTAAATGAATCATTTATATGAATGAATGAATGAGGCATTTATATAGTGCTTTCATACTGTACACCCAAAGCGCTTTACACTCATGTCAGGGGATCTCTCCTCAACCACCACCAGTGTGCAGCATCCATTTGGATGATGCAACGGCAGCCACAGTACAACGGCACCAGTGTGCTCACCACACACCAGCGATAGGTGGAGAGGAGAGAGGGTGATAGAGCCAGTTCAGTGGATGAGGATTATTAGAAGATTGGTATGGGCCAATGGAGGGAATTTAGCCAGGACACCGGGGTTACACCCCTACTCTTTTACGAGAAGTGCCATGGGATTTTTAATGACCACAGAGAGTCAGGCCCTCGGTTTAACGTCTCATCCGAAGGACGGTGCTCTTCGACAGTACAGTGTCCCCATCACTATACTGGGGCGTTAGGACCCACACAGACCGAGGATGAGCACCCCCTGCTGACCTCACTAACACCTCTGCCAGCAGCAACCTGGTTTTTCCAGTTGGTCTCCAATCCAGGTACTGACCAGGCTTAGCCCTGCTTAGCTTCAGTGGGAAACCTGTCTTGGGCTACAGGGTGATATGGCTGCTGGCCAGTCTGTTATAGATGCATGCCAGTCTGTTATTGCAGGGACATTGACATAACATTTTCATTCCCCTAAGCGGAACAAACAAATTGTGATTGGTTGCGTTACATGTCAGTCAAGTGTTCTCTTGGGCGGTCCTCGACCGATAAAAACTGCGAAAGAGTCAAAACCTTCTGCTGTCAGTCTGAAGGTCTTACTACGTGAAACTAGCTAAATGTATATGATATCCGAGTAGTTAAATTTGTACACAATATAACAACCACAATTTACATAATTGAGTTGAAAACATAAATAGGCATATGCCTACTTTACTACTATACAGTATAATAGGCAAAAACACTTTGTCAAATGAATAGTAAATTCATATTATTAAAAAAGTAGTTTTTAATAATACTATTACTATTTCTGGCGAGATTCTGAAGTCAGCATTCAGTGGACACTTTACTATCCCATTAGGCCACAGGAGAGGAGTTGTGAATGGCATTGAATTGGCCATAGGTCACATGACAATGACTAAAGCCTTTGGTGAAATGAACATATGTGCAATGTCTTCCCCATGTAAGCGAATATTCATTAAAAATAAAGTTGCCAATATTACCACACATTTCCAATATTAGAATCCGAAGGAACACTCAAAAAAATGATTCTAGCTGTTTGCTCAGTTTATTTAATTAAAATAAGCTAAAAAAACAATAATCTTTAGTTTTTTACTTAATTTTACTTGATTTTATTAGGTTAAATAAAATGTGTAAAATGTTAAGTTAACCTAAACCATCTGCGTTGAGACTACATGAATCATTTTTGTTGCGCTGACTGAACTGGGCAGTGTATTTCTATTTCCCAGCATGCTTTGCAAGGGGATGCCTCATGAGAGTAAATGTTGAAATGAAGTGCTGTTTAATGTGTTTTTTAGTGAAGGGAAAGACCTGTTAATGTTTGATGTTATATTTGACAGTTATATTTGACATTTAAAAGTTGTGTTATGTTGTGTTGATTTTTTGAGGTTACCATTATAGTGAAGTGTAGATCTTGTGGTTAAGCTCTGCTGTTCTCAATGAGCTGTAACTGTGCTAATGCTTTACTTGATCATTACTTGCATGTTACAGTTATCAAGTGTTGTTGACTAATAGTTATTATAGAAATAAGGAAAACTACTCAATGTGACGTAGTTCCCATAGAATAAATATTGCCATAAGTTCTATTTCTCTCTATCGTACTTTATCTAGTTGGAATGACATGATTTTTTTAGTAGTTTTGACTAAATGATTTTAAGTTCAAGTAGTTTACAACAAATTTGTGTAGTTGAGCGGACACTTTAAAATTAAGCTGTGCCCAACCATAGGAAATAAGTTAAATCAACCTTAATAAATTAAGTTGACCCAACATAAGTACATTAAATGGGAATAACAGAATTGCATAATGCTGAAATAAAGCAAGTTAATCATATGGAAATACTTTCCATGATTTTTGTTGTTCATTCAAAGTGTCATTTTTTGAGTGCAGTTTATGCAGCAGTGTTCAATATATTACTCTCTTCGGCATTGTTTATTGCTCGGAAGCGGGATCCATTTAGCTCCACGAGTCGGTGGACGTGGCCACAGAAGCAGGTGTACATATTTATCTGTTGAGGCGGCGTTTTAAACATACTATGACGTCAATGCCCGACATATTCTGAGATCGAGCATTTTGTCTCGGGCCTGCTGTCAATAAAAACTTTTCTTTGACTTACAAGAAAGTTTTCAGCTCAGAAACTTACAGGATATACTTATATCACGATATAACTTGTATATCAAAGGGCTCAAGGGAAACTTGATTTCTCACTCCTTTAGAGATGACTTGAAAGCTTCCAGAAAATGTAAAAACCACGCTTAATTAAATATTCTTTATTATTAACAGTGAGAACCTATATGCATGCAGTAATTTCAATACTTCAGAATTGACTATTCAGTGTTTTTTTCCCCCTATCTAAATACATAACCAAATGCCATTCATCAGGAAGGCTGCGCATGGAAACAGTGTCCTGCTTTCACATGAATTGGCTGCTGTAACCCTTTTAATCAATGCTTGGAGCGTGCTAAGAGAAACCTCAATGCGTTGTCGTCTTCCACCCCCAAGGTCAGTGAGAAAAAGGTTTGAAGAATGCACACTTGGAAATATTCCTACTTTAGGTAATAGAATGTGTCTACTGTTGCTGTCTGGCTTTCTCCCACCCTCTCTAGTTGTCAAACCGAATTGAGTCACATCTGCTCTCTTCATTCCTTTGAAGACGCAGAGATGAGTTTGGCAAATCAACCATCTGCCTGTAGGGAAAGCCAGCACCTGTCACGAGGGATGTCATTAGCCACCGACTAGACAATCCTTTCTGCATCTCACCTCCATCCGTAGCGTCCCTCAACCGTCTAGCTCACCGCGGATACCTGACCCATCATTCTCTGCGTCGCGTTCTCGTTTTAAAGCTCTTTTGCTGGCTCTGCTGTCTCTGTTTTGTCTCCATTTAGCCCTCTCTATCTCTCTTTGTGCATCGCTCTGTCTGACAGGCTGCCTATTTCTGAGTCGCTGCATGGCCAGGCTCATGCTCCTGTGGGTCTGCTCATTTTATTGATCTCTCTCAAGTCTTTCTGTCCTCGTTAGTGAAAGTGAGCCGGTCGGGTCTCGATGCTGTTACTACCGCAGGCTTCTCTTTTGCTGTTGGCTGGTTGAGAATCCAGTCCAAGTCGTGATTGATGATCTCAGTGCTTCTGCCGGTATTCATCGAGTTGGTACCTCTGCCCAAGGGTTTTATTCAAGACGTTGTACGAACGTTGTAAAATTAAAACCATTGTGCTGTTTCTCTTGCTTGCGAAACAGCCGGTTTGTCAGATAAAGTGGGCTATTGTGCAAGATAAAGCTGCTTTGAAGATAAAATAGCTGTCGGGCTTGAGAGCAGAAGGCCAGGCTTTTGCCTCTGTAGGGAGACTGCCACACGTTCCATGGGTCATGAGTCTGAATCGGCCTTGACCGGAGGGATGTTGGCCATGATTGTGCAGTGACCTGAATGGAGTGTGCGATTCAAAAGGAGAAGAGCATCACTAGTTTGTGCAGGGCAGCACAATGAATTCTCTCTTATTCCCCATCTGCATAAGAACATTAGAAGGATGAGTCTCACAAAGAAATATCATATTTAACTCCAAAAAAACTTTGTAGAAAGTAAATTCATAGTTTTTTCGACATTTACATTATATTAAAGGGGGGGTGAAACACTCAGTTTTAGTCAATCTCATGTCAATCTTGAGTACCTATAGAGTAGTATTGCATCCTTCATATCTCCAAAAAGTCTTTAGTTTTATTATATTTATAAAAGAAATATAGGCTGTACCGAGTCTTTCCGGAAAAAACTGAGCGCCTGGAGGCGTATCGTGTGGGCGGAGCTAAAGAATGACGTCCTCAAGCGTGGAGAAACACATCGCTATCTCAGCTAATACAGATAATGATCCACAATCAAATCTGAGGCAGAAATAAATTGAACAGGAGAAACGGCAACTTCAGGACGTCCGTCTCTGTGGTATGTAGGTTACTGTATTTAGGGGCCTCTCAACATTTCTGTGTCTTTACAAGCAGTTTATGAGGACATGATTCAGTTTATGGACTATTGTATGTGACTAGACCTTAGAAGTAGCAAGCAAAACGGTTTTGCACGTCAGAGTTAGACTAGTGTAACGTTATACAGAACAACAATGGAGTAACCGTTAGCGCATTTGAATGACGAAGCACGCGATCGTGTCGTTTACTGATGTTAACTCGCGCGACAAGCCAATAGCAGAGACATTTGAAGCAGTTTTACTCACCGGCTGCTTCCAAAGCAGGACCGAACCTTTATCGCTGGGACCGCTCCGTCAAAAACACACTTCTTTGGTATGATTTGTTGAAGTACTGTGACAGCAGTGACCGTGGAAATCCACTTTGAGACGTGACTGAAGCGATGTTGTGAAGCTTCCCGTCATTTCTGCGTTCAAATCGGTTCAAATGTAGCGCTGCCTTCCCGGAATGCTGTGCTGAAGTGTTGAAGTCGCTCGACGTCACCCATAGAAAATAAAGTGGAGCGCGGCACGCAACATAAGTCTTCACGGAGGACTGGATCTGCAGTTGAGAGCAGTGTTTACGGCGTGCATTTCCTCTCTCTTGCTCTAGTGACGCGCGCGCACCCTATCGGGAGAAGAGCCCATACGGCCCATACAAGGACCTTCCGATCTATTAACGTCAAGTGGACCCATACTCGAAAAAAAACCTCTCCGAAACTCGAGAGAAACCGGAAGGAGTATTTTTAACACAAAAATACTCCATCAAACGTCCAACATTAGTTTTTGAAACTTTGTCTATGTTTAGGATGGGAATCCAAGTCTTTAACAGTGTAAAAAGCTCAGTATGCATGAAATAGCATTTCACCCCCCCTTTAATAACAAAATAAAAAGTATATGACAAATTAATAATTATTATTTATTATATTAAATTATTAAATCCATAGATTAATTCACGCAAAAATCAAATGTCACTTTTAAGAAATTACAATAAATGGGGCCCAAATCTTCAATGTATCTTCATAAAAGTTGTTCATATGAGACTTGCACTATATTCCATGTTTTGTGGAGGCAAACAACAGTATTTGTTTATGAGAAACACAAAAATTGTATTAATGGAAGTAATTTTTCACTGTGAATTGTTAACCGTTGTGACTGAATCGAGTCAGTGAGTTGAACTCGATTAGTCAGATTCATGAATGAAACATTCAGGCTGGTTTCATGAATCTATAATACTAGGAAAGAGTAAAATCAAATTTTTGTTGTTGTGTGAAGCACTTTGAATTATTATTGGGAAATGTGCTATATAAATAAACTTGCCTTGCCTTATTTTTCCCATGAAATACATTGCCATTCATCTGTAAGATTTTTAAAGATGTTTTTAAAAGATTTCACAATACTACACAATATTAGGCTACATACTATTACTATATTTTGGATCAAATAAATGCAATAGAGACTTACAAAAACACATTAAAAATGTACTGATTCCAAACTTTTGAATGGCTGTGTACTTGAGAACTAGGGTGACTATAATCTCACGTAGCCAGAACTTCAGACTGATGGCGGAATGTCTGGACTCTTTCGCAGCTTTAATTGGTCGAGGACCGCCCACGACACATGCACGTAAAGCAAACAATCAGTTATTTTTTTTCCAAGTTATGTTTAGGAGCGTGAAAATGTAGAGTCAATTTCCCTGCAATAACAGACCAATAAATCCATATAAATTCATTCAAGAATGATGTGCAAGTTTACTACAACAATGGAGCTGTGAAATTCACATACTTTTGAAAATCCAGCGCTTAGTTGATCCTGGTTAAGCGCTCGTTGTCACAGTTGTAAACACGACAGCGTTCTTCTTCCACAAGAGAGTTTGGTATCACAGCATTTGTTTCCAGGTGGACCGTTAAACACCCGTGTCTCGCTGACATCCTGTAGAAATCAGATGACGATTCCGAAACTCCTGAAGTGTTTCCAGAAATGTGTCCCATATTCATCAGATGCTCAGCCAATGGTCCGTGAGGCTTAGTCTATTGGGTGAATAAGACTTTTCGTGAATAATGACTTTTAAGATTTTCAATATATAGTGCACAAGGTGATTTCTTATACTTGTATGGTGAACTAACCTACAAAAAACATTTATTTTCATAGTGGGGTCCACTATAACCAGGATATTTGTTTGAGATGACGAATACTTGACTTATTTTTCTCCTTTCACTCTTTTCAATGCTTTTTTGCTCTTTGCGTCCCCTATTTACACTTTCCTCCATAAATAGTGCAGTAGCATGCTGTTATGCTGCTATGTCTTCCAGCTCTGCTGTCTGTGTGGGCCTCAGGCTGAGTCTGTTCTGTGGCCCATAGTGGCATTAACGCTCCCACTGAGCAGAACACACAGCACAAGCACAGCTGGCACTTTACACTCAAACTCCTGACTAGACCAACCATGGACAAATGCCTACATTGTTCTCTGGATGTCTCTGTTTTGTTTCTTCTCACTTTTTTCCTTATTCAGACTGCCTGCCAGGATGACAAGACGATGGGCTGCACTAAAGGCTGAGGTCTTAGCGTACTTGCCTACTAATGAGATGGGTTTTCTCTCTCTCTCTCTCTCTCTCTCTCTCTCTCTCTCTCTCTCTCTCTCTCTCTCTCTCTCTCTCTCTCTCTCTCTCTCGTGTCCTTCCATATCAAACCCCTCCAGGCTTGGTTTTAATCTTTTGTTAAGGAATACTTATATGCGATCTTGGCATCAGTCCTACCTCTTTTAGGGATTTTCGTCTGTAATAGTCCGCTGAGGCATTGTATTGGGTGTGCAAAATATTTCACTGTCCCTATTTGAACAGGATTAGTTTTACATGCAGAGGTGGGGCAAAGTAGTTATTTACCAGAGATCCTCAGTGTTTTTAGTCCTGTCCGGATGGGCCTTCTCAGTAATCGTTACAGGCAATCAGTAAAGATTAGGGTGACTTTTATCTTCTGTAAAAATGTCCAGAAACAATTACCTCAGGGATAATCCCGTGCGAATAGACTGCAAATATGTATGTAAATATTCAATAATTTCCTGTTTGAAAGTAATTTTCCGCATTCTTTAGAGTATGGAGGCACTTGAAGCATTCCGTTGCTTTCTAGGTGGAAAGTCTGTGGCTAACCTCAAATGTTTTGTTTGCTTTGTTTGACTGCTCATGTGATATCAGGAAAAAATATAATATGCACACGACGACAGGGAGGTGACGGCAGTCCGTAAATCTAGATATCCCCTCTCACTTTATAGTTTTACTGAGATTTCAGATAGCTGCATATTTATACTCGAAAACGCGTTTACAAGCTGTCACGGCGCTTGATGCCCAAGGGAATGTCTGCCAATTCCACCATGCAGTTGAAAATCATTTGTATGAATTAAAATTACTTTTAACGTTTAAAAACAGACCTGTTAAAATTCCACAGCTTTGTTGTATTCTAAAAAACTGACTCAATAATGCACAACATTAGAATTTGAACACTAAAAAAAGAAAAAAAAAGTAATTTTAATTCATAAAATTATACCTTCCAACCAACTTGGTGGAATTGGCAGACGTTCCCTTGGGCATCAAATGCCGTGATCACGAGTATACATTTAAATGACGTCATGAAAAGTTATTGCTGAGGCACTAACGGACTTTTTTCGGGATTTTTGGGAGCAGATTGGAACTTTAGCTTTAATTTCTACATTTCCATTACTGTTTATTTCACACCAACATAATTAATTGTTCTGCATCTGCGAGAGTGTGAGCGGGCTTTTGGTATCGCAGCAGTACTTCCTGCTCTAGTTCCTGCTCTCTACTGCACAACTCCGATCCCGAAATCACTACTGCGCAGACTCGGTCCCAAGATGTCAGCGCTATGCAGGCTGCCTGAAAGCTTCAAATCTGGCAAGCGGAAACGGATGATTTCAAGTCGTCCATATTTTTTTTACAGTCTATATATGCTATAGATAGACTACATCCCTGGATCTGAATCTCTGTATGTATTGTGGGATGATTTAGGCTAGGGATGATTACCATTTTCAACATGTGCTTTTTTCTCGATCTCAGGGCGTTTATTGGGGATACACACAGGTAAACAAAAATGTCCTCAAAATTAGACATATTTTCTGTATTATAAACTTTAATGTTGTTTTCCTACTCTCAACAGTCGATAATTGATCATTGTGTCAATGTAGTCTGAGGATTTGTCTATGGAAATTATTACATTTATTCACTAGGATGCAAATTGTGCAAATTTCATTTTTCAGTGACAGTACAGACACTTGTTACAAAATAACTTTCTATTCATCAAATAATGCTGAAAAAATATACCATTGTTTATGTAAAGATATTAAAGAACATCCGATTTCAACATTGATAATAATAGAAAGTGTTTCTTGAGCAGCAAATCAGCATATAATTTCTAAAGGCTCACGTGACTGAGGACTGGAGTAATGATGCTCCAAATTCAGTTTTTACCATCACAGGTATACATTAGTAATTTAAATTAATTTAAAATAGAAAACAGTTCCTTTAAATTACATTTCACACTATTACTGTTTTTATTGTATTTTTATCCAATAAATGCAGCCTTGGTGAGCATAGGAGACTGCTTTAAAAAAACTACATAAATCTTACCAACCCCAAACATGGAATGCCATGTAACCTCTCCATGTTCGGATATGATTAATTTGCCTAGATTGAGAGGAATTTGCACCAATATGCTGAATTGTTTAATCAGATGCATTGTCTTTGACATAAATAATGCAAACCATTTAGAATAGTTTTTTTCCTGAATTGTTATGCTTCCTCCAATGAAATTGAACTATACTCATGGCCACATAACGATGTGACTGTTCAAACTGATTCTAGTGTTCCGTGTATCTGTGTGTTATATTGTATATACTCCACTTTGAGCAAGTTGAACATTGGCTACTATTCATTATATGCTCTAAAAATCTGATATCTAGAAAGGTAACACTGACTTATCAAATATTACCCAGGAAATATTAGCACCACATAATTATCACTTTTCAATGATGATGGTACTTGTTGTCAGTACCAGTAATGACAATCATCTTGCAGTTTTCAATTTAGCTTGTGAAAAACTTGTGTCGAGTAAGTCTATAGGGTCATATCTGTAGTGTAATCATAATAGTTATTTTGAGATACACAGTTTGTCATTTTTCAAATGCACCAGCTTACTTTGCAACAAATCATTACTATCACACTGTTTTCATAATTTCATGCACTTTGAAGTTTTCATATAGTAAAATATATGGATCATGGAAAGAAAAAAGGCTCTGTGCCTGAGAATTTTCTTTTTTCTCCTCTCCCTCTAGCTTTTAGCAGCTGCTTGCACAATCGATCAGTTTGAAATTGCTGCCCCTTTATGCAGCGTGTCTGTTTTGAAATGCAAACATCCAATTTGCGAGTTGTTTTGCTTGACCTCACAGTTGACGTGGCCACTTCTGACCTTTGAACTCTGACATTTTCTATTGCTTTTTATTGGATACTCTAGGTTATTTTTTTTTAAAAACAAGTGGAAGTTTGAAATCATTTGTGTGTATAGCTTTAATTCTGAGATGCCAGATGATGCAATCCTGCTATAGCTGTTGCTGTTCAGAATCTAGTCTTTCACAGGTAGTCTGCTGTAGCATAAGAACAGGTATTTTAGTATGAAATGAAATGTAGGCTATTATTATTTTATAGCCAATTAGCACAGCTAACAACACTGCAGGCTTTCTCACTTTGATTTAGCACTGTGCTTGAACCACCTTGATTTTTGGTGATGCTGGTCTATATATACTTAAAGTTTTAAATGTCTGAAACCTTTTGTCCCCCATTTTAACTTAGAAAATGTTTTAGTATTTGGAAAAAGTTTAAAACAGTGTCATGTTTTGAGTTTATATCTTGATCTGTTTCTCTGTTCTGTTCATTTTTAAGTTTCTTTGTTAATCTTCTATTCTGGTCAATTATGTTCAGTTCTCCTCCATATAGTAGAATAGAGGATGAGACCATCGCCAAACCCACTGCCCCTGACTCAGCACTGAAGAAAATGTTTACTCTCTAATCTTCATGCCAAAAATTTGTTCCAAAGAAAATAATTTCCAAGTCTGTTCCAGAGAGTAAAATTCCTCGGTCTGTTCAATTGAGTGAAATTCCCAAGTCTGTTCCAGTGAGAGAAACTCTACTCTAAGTACTTTCCAGTGTGTGAAATTCTGCTCCGGAGTGAAATCCCAAGATCCACTCCAAAATGTTCTTCAGAGTGTGTCTTAGCCCTAGAGCTCAACCCAGAGAGTTACATTACTCACAATGGTGCTAGCGTTTGTGTCTCCTGCCCCTGACCAGAGTCCAGTGATGTCTCCTGCCCCTGACCAGAGTCCAGTAATGGCTCTGTCTCCTGAGCAGAGTCTAGTGATGGTTCCATCCCCTGACTAGAGTCCAACGATGGTTCCATCCCCTGACTAGAGTTCAGTGAAGGCTCCATCCTCTGACCAGAGTCGAGTGATGGCTCCATCCCCTGATCAGAGTCCAGTGATGGCTCCATCCCCTGATCAGAGTCCAGTGATGGCTCCATCCTCTGACCAGAGTCCAGTGATGGCTCCATCCCCTGACCAGAGTCCAGTGATGGCTCCATCCCCTGATCAGAGTCCAGTGATGGCTCCATCCCCTGATCAGAGTCCGGTGATGGCTCCATCCTCTGACCAGAGTCCAGTGATGGCTCCATCCTCTGACCAGAGTCCAGTGATGGCTCCATCCCCTGATCAGAGTCCAGTGATGGCTCCATCCTCTGACCAGAGTCCAGTGATGGCTCCATCCTCTGACCAGAGTCCAGTGATGGCTCCATCCCCTGATCAGAGTCCAGTGATGGCTCCATCCTCTGACCAGAGTCCAGTGATGGCTCCATCCCCTGACCAGAGTCCAGTGATGGCTTCCTCCCCTGACCAGAATCCAGAGATAGCTCCATCCCCTGACCAGGGTTCAGTGATGGCTCCATCCCCTGACCAGAGTCCAGCGATGGTTCCATCCCACGACTAGAGTCCAGTGATGCCTTCATCCCCTGACAAGAATACAGTGATGGCTCCAGTCCCTGACAAGAATCCAACGATGGCTCCATCCCCTGTCCAGAGTCCAGTGATGGCTCCATCCCTTGACCAGAGTTCAGTGATGGCTCCAGCCCCTGACCAGAGTCCAGTGATGCATTCAGCCCCTGACCAGAGTCCCCTTATGGTTCCTTCTCTCAACTAGAGTCCAGTGATGCCTTCATCCCCTGACCAGAGTCCAGTGAAGGCTCCATCCCCTGACCAGAGTTCAGTGATGGCTCCAGCCCCTGACCAGAGTCCAGTGATGCATTCAGCCCCTGACCAGAGTCCAGTGATGGTTCCTTCCCTCGACTAGAGTCCAGTGATGCCTTCATTCCCTGACAAGAATGCAGCGATGGCTCCAGCCCCTGACCAGAATCCAGCGATGGCTCCAGCCCCTGACCAGAGTCCAGAAATTCCTCCAGCCCCTGACCAGAGTCCAGTGATGGCTCCAGCCCCTTACCAGAGGTCCAGTGATGGCTCCAGCCCCTGACCAGAGTCCAGTGATGGCTCCAGCCCCTTACTAGAGTCCAGTGATGGCTCCAGCCCCTGACCAGAGTCCAGTGATGGCTCCAGCCCCTGAGTTCAATCCAGAGCCACCTCCCCTCCCTATCCCGAAAGACAATTTTTCTCCCTGCACTGCCACCACCTCCCTGGCTACCTGTACTTCCAGCGCCTCCCTGGCTTCCTTTATTGGCTGTATCACCCTGTTGGCTTCTTGTGCCATCTAAGAAACCTTGGCTTAGGTCCACCCTCCATCACCTGTTGGCTTCCGGGAGGGGGGTGTACTGTCAAGTGTCTGAACTGCACAGCGTGACACAATGAAACATTATGACGTAAAATTAATAAGAAATATTTCCGATTCTGCACTATTTCTATGCCACTGTTGCGGCAAATTTTCAATTATCACTGAATAAGAGACAAACCTTTTCAAATTTCAATAAATGTTCTAGCACTTTACTATCCATTAAATTGTTTGTTTGTCAAAAAAAAAAAGTTTGTGTACTGTGCTTAATTAACTGAGACTTCTTACAGCTCTTACAGGTTGTTGGCCTTGTTTGTTTCGTTGCTTCTATTGCTCTCCCCTTTTTTGTAAGTTGCTTTGGATAAAAGCGTCTGCTAAATGATTAAATGTAAATGTAAATGTACATTTTTTTTACTTTGCAAAGGAGAGTCAGACAGTCATACATACAGTCCTCACCAATGCCTGCAGAGTGCTTCCAGCAGACTAAACTTTTAGTCCCTTCTTATTGCTTCTCTGAAAGTTAAGGTCAGCACTGCTCCTCTGTAGTTTTCCCTATGTGGCAAAAGTCTTAAGCATATATGTGGCAACCCTGGGCCCTCAAACTTAGGTAAATGATAACCTCTAGGTTCATGGGACAAATAACCGCATGTCTTACTTTGAGGTACCACCGTATCTTTTTCATTCTGAGTTAACACAAAACATCATGACATAATATTCTTTCATGTATAGCTATATGATAACCCCAGAAAAAACATGCATAATGATTTTAACAATTTTTTTCCTTCTGTTATATATTTTTTTCTTCCACAGTCCCGAATCAAATGTACAATTAAAACACTCTAGTCATATATATCTAGAAATATTCAGATCCTTTAATACATCCAGAATAGTGCTGCCAGAGTCCTTATGAAAGTCTGTAAATGTGATCGCATAACTCCCATCCTACACTCATTGCACTGGCTTCCCGTTTCATACTGGATCGACTACAGAATACTCCTGCTCACACTTAAATGCATCCCCGGACATGCACTTCCATATCTACAGGAACTCTGAAATCCTGCACCCTCAGATCTTCTGGCCACCTGCTTCTTCAAGTCCCCATCACCAGGATTCGTACAATGGGAGCTCGAGCTTTCTGATCAGCTGCACCACGGTTTTGGAACACCTTCCCAGTGAGCTGAGAGCCGTACAGAGCCTGGACCAGTTTACAGCTGAACTCAAGACTTTTCTGTTCAGTAAGGCTTTTATGTGTTGATTGTTTGTATTTTTCTTTATTTTTCTTTTGTATTCCTTTTATTTATTTATTCATTCATTCATTCATTCATTCATTCATTCATTCATTCATTCATTCATTCATTCATTCATTCATTCCCCTTTTTCCATTGTTGCACTTTGAGATTTTTTGGAATGAAAGTGCGTTATAAATTAAATCTATTATTATTATTATTTTTATATGACTTTATACAGTCAGTCAGATGTTTTCTGCCTCTGAAGCTCAAGATGATCTTTTGGATTGTTCTCACAAACGACGAGTTCATGCAGCTCAAGTGCTGCTATTATTTAAAATGCAAGAAGGATTAAGGGCTGGTTCACAAAGCACGGTTGGAAACACAAGGTCTCAAGATAAGTTTTTTCCCACCACAAAGTTAAACTATTTAACTTGAGTGTTGCTTTTTGCAATGCCATGTCATGAGCATCATGCTGCAATTGATGTAAGAGTTAAGCACAACAGTCAAACACAAAAGTCTAGTTCATGACCCCTAAGGGTCCATTCACACAGATCGTGTTTCTAAATTAAAAAATTGGATTTTTTGTTGTTGTTGTTGCCGAGTTTCCTTACAAAAATAAGAACCTTCAACTGTGCCTGTCCTTATTAACTTGCTATTTTAAAGAAAATACCAAAGTGCTCAGAAGAAGATGGCAGTCATGAGTGGGGACTGTAGGGTGTCTAGTGTTAGTTCACCAGTTATTTCACATGGGCTGATCTTAGGGCCAGATCTAAGCTCTGGAGATGGTAGGTGATGCTGTAGTTTTGGAGACTCTGTTTGAGTGTGAATCTCTGTGGATGCTTCAATTGTAATGAAGTATTGATGCAGAGATTCTGAGAAAAAGGCAGGTGATAATTGGATTCTGTTCTGGGCCCCGCTGCACACCCCAGCAACACGTGTTTTTAACGAGCCGTTCTCTCTCTTTCTCAGTTTGCTCTCTCTCTAGGCCTCCCCCCTTTTGTCTGTCTCTCTTCAGTGAATGTGTTATAAGCACCTATGTTCTGTCTCTCCCTCCATCAGCAGACAGCTGGATGTGGTGGCACCTTGAGAGTGTTTAGGTTTAGTGGTGAGAGGAGCTCGAGGGAAGAGTGAGTCACAGTGAGGCCTAATTTCAGTTGCTTGTTCTCACTTGTCCAAAGCAGCTTTAGAATAGGTTGCTCATGCAGATGCTGCGGGAACGTCTTAAGCGGCGCTCTAATGACACTCAGATCCGTTCTTCCTTGATCCGTTCTTTGAGATCAGTGAAATTATTATTATTATTTTTTAAAAAGAAGATCCTTATATTCACCAATGCTGCATTTATTTGGTTTAAAAGTAAAAACAGTAATACTGTGAAATATTATCCCAATTTAAAATAATTGTTTTCTATTTAAAAAAATATGATTTATTCCTGTGATGGTAAAGCAGTCTTCAGTCACACAATCCTTCAGAAATCTTTCTAATATGCTGATTTTTCTCAGGCAACCTTTCTTATTATTGCCAATGTTGAAAACAGTTGTGCTGCTTAATATTTTTGTGGAAAGCAAGATTTGTGTGGAAGTTTATTTGTGTTCTTTGATAAATATATATATATATATTTTTGTAACAACCTAACAGTCTTTACTGTCCCATGTGACTAATTTAATGTATCATAGCTGAATAAACGATTCATTTCTTATTTTTTATTATTAAATAAATAATGATAAATAATGAACTCAATATTGAATTAATTATTTATAATTGATTTAACAATGCATACATAATAATAAAACACATTATTTTATGATGCATTTATTAGAAACTTGCAACTCAAACTTGCACTCATGCTTTTGGTCTGAATATCTACACGTCACACAGAACAACGGCACTTGTGTCACTCATGTCATGCACACTATTTTGATTGAGATTTAGATGGATTTAATTAATGCATTGTTTGTTTGCACATTTTGGTGTATTTGAATGTTAAAAAATGTATAAAATCATGTCCCTGCAGGCAGCTCTGCGTATGCCATTAGCAACTCGTAACCAGAAACACCGTAAGTAACTTTGCATAAAAGCATCTGCCAAATGCATAAATATAAATAAAATACATTCTCTGCCCATAAGTAGTTCCACAACCTTTTTCATAGAAGTCTGCAGAATTGGAGTGGCATCTTTCATAAGCTCCAGAATATTAGCCACCCCTTCCATGTCCATTTAAATATTAGCTCATTTAATGTTGAAAATATAAAACTAAAAGTCAGAGTACATCTGTGCCTCCCTGTAGGGCTGCGTGACCTTCTGTGAACACGTACATTATCCAAAGACTGCTTTTATTCAAAGAGACTTGGAGTGCTTAGCAGTTAACGCTACAGTAGTGTCTTTCATCTCCTCAAGAGCGGTCTGCCACAGAGAGGATGCTTTTTCTTCAAGACTTATATTGTCTTAATCCCCAGGCCTAATCCGACTTGTGTCAAGACGCCGCGGTCGTCGTCAGTCCAGGCTTGACTGAACTGAAGGATTTAACACATTAGTATTAGACTTTCTATTTTCTTAAACCACTCTCTCAATGCAGGGGACCAAATCCAGCACCAGGCCGAGCCCTGGGAATGTAAAAGCCAGTGAAATTGAACAGCAAGCAGCCTGTAATGGTTGTGAATTTTCATTTGAAAGCACAGGAATACGATTATACACTTCTAAATGGGCTTAAGACACATCTAGAACAAGGTTGAGAAAAGCATAACGGCATAAATTGGCATCTGGAGAAGTGTTTCAGGCTGAAGGGACAGTTAAACAATGGATGTCTGCTTTCACTCTTGGGCAAGACTGTAAAGGATCTGCTTAACATATTTTTTTCAGAATAGTCTTGTTATAGAGGCATTTTGAAGTATTTGTTACACTTTGGAGGCCTGCTCTTTTTTCTTATCCAGTATTTGAGTGTAAGATTGATGGAGGGTATCTGCTATTAAATTATATATAGGCTCCGATAAACCATTAATTATAGAATAGAACAGTTGAGACTTTTTTTTGTAGATTTATGTTCCAATTTTTGGCCATTCAGTTATCCGAAATGCACAGTAACTGAATATGGCATTTTTATTATACGGGATTGGAAAGTAATAAAGTATAAGTTACATTCAACAGCCCCATAAACTGTAATGGACTTAATAAACGAATTAGTTCCAGGATCCGTAGAGTGCACATTTCAATCACTGTAACAAGACCACTTTGAGGCTTTCTTCTCCTTGTCCTTAAAAGGACAATTCAGTTCACCTGCATCATCATGTCATCATTTACTCACCCTCATGTCACCTGTATAATGTTCTTTCTTTTTTTTACTGGAACACTAAAGTAGACATAATTGAATTGACAGCTCAATATTCAATAGAAGATTTAAATATTACTTTCATGGATTTTTTTAAAAGGGGTGATAAATTGAGAAATCAACTTTCCCTTGAGCCTTTGATGTATAAAAGTTCATGGTAATATAATATCCAGTAAGTTTCAGAGCTGAAAACTTCCTTTTTAGTAAAATAAAAGCTTGTATAGACACCAGGCCCAGAAAATGAGGCTCTCTAATCAGTGACGTATAGGGTGAAACACCTCCTCTGTGTATGCAGGTTGCATAGGTTTACTTGTCTACAGTGCGGCACGCCCATTAAAACCCATCATTCAGGAGAGAGCCACAAAATCAGTGTAGAAAATAACCTATTACATTAGTTATGATGTGTTTGAATGTAAAAACCATGCAAACAAGTTGACCAAAAATAATAATAAGCCAGTTCGTGACATCTTTAAGCAAGTACCATGAATTATGCGCATATACACCGATCAGGCGTAACATCATGATCTAATATTGTGTCAATTCCCCTTTTGCTGCCATAACAGCCCTGATTTGTTGGGGCATGGATTCCACTAGACCCCTAAAGGTGTGCTGTGGTATCTGGCACCAAGATGTTAGCAGCAGATCCTTTAAGTCCTGTAAGTTTTGAGGTGGGGCCTCCATGGATCGAACTTGTTTGTTCAGCACATCCCACAGATGCTCGACTGGATTGAGATCTGGGGAATTTGAAGGCCATATCAACACCTTGTAGATGTGCTTCTCAAACCATTCCTGAACCATTTCTGCTTTGTGGCAGGGCGCATTATCCTGCTGAAAGAGGCCACAGCCACCAGTTTCCATGAGAGGGTATACATGGTCTGCAACAATTCTCAGGTAGGTGGCATGTGTTAAAATAGCATCCACATGGTTGGCAGGACCCAAGGTTTCCCAGCAAACAATTGCATCCTGCCATGTGTTCCCCAGGTATGTAACGCACACCCGGCGATCCGTGTGATGTAAAAGAAAATATGATTCATCAGACAAGGCCACCTTCGTCCATTGTTCCATGCTCACGTGCCCACTGTTGGCGCTTTCGACAGTGGACAGGGGTCAGCATAGCATACAATGAAAAAAGGTGTGTTGAATTTACATGATTTAATCATGTACATCGGTTCCACATGAAGTTAAACAAACATAATTTGTTCCCATAATTTCAACATCATGGAATAAAGTAATTATTAAGTAAATTTGACTAGTTTTAAAATGATTTTAATATGGCTTTCTAACAACAGTGGTCTGCACAGGGGTGCTTGAGACCCTGCATCTTTAATCATCTCACAAGCTTATTTTGTTTTTGTATTTTTTTGTGGTCACTTGATTGATTTATAAGACTGTACTAAATAGCTTTCCTTCTGCTAGTCAGCAATAGCGCATAATGAACATGTCAAATGCTAATGTTCTTTAATGACATGCGCTGTCTCAGTCCACAGCCTAAGCAATCGCTCCACTCTTATCCACTATATGGTAACCCAGTATAATTTAAATGGTTCTAATTATTCCTACATAATTACACATTAAACACTATTAAACTATATAAAGTCTCCCCTTTATTTAATTTTGCCCCAAAAAAAACACATAAAATAACACTTAAGTTTAAAAATATTACTCTTCTTGTCAAGTCTTAAGCAAAGCATGCTGGGAACTACAGTTTCAGCAAAGGTTCACATTCACCTCAAATAATGTAATCTATTAGATTGCACATTTTAGAGAATTACATTAATCGAAAGCAAAGAAATCAGGTTAAGAAGAGAAACACAATTTAGTTGCGTGGATTGCAAATAATAAGATTAAGTAAATTGGACTGTGTGTTTTCCTTTTTTTTTTTTGTGTACCCTGACTAGTTTGCGGCTATGCGGCCCCATATGCAAAACACTGCGATGCACTGCGATACTTGTCTGTTTGATTGGTCCACACGGGCCAGCCTTTACTCCCCACGTGCATCAATGAGCCTAAGCCACCCATGACCCAGTTGGCGGTTCACCACTGTTCCTTCCTTAAAGGTCCCATTCTTCGCGTGTTTTCGAAGCTTTGATTATGTTTACAGTTTGCAATATAACATGAGTTCATGTTTCGCGTGTAAAAAAGCAGTATTTTTCACTCAATTTACTTATCTGTACAGCGCTGTTTCCTCTGTCTAAAAACGGCCTGATGATTTCCTTGTTCTATGAAGTCCCTCCTTCAGAAACACGTAAGGAGTTCTGATTGGGCCAGCACTTCCCGTGTTGTGATTGGACAGCAGCTTAGCGCACTTTGCCCGGAAAGGTCCCGCCTCTTACCATAACGGGGAGATGCAAGCGCTGAATGCGCTCTCCACATGGGAGAGCAACAAGACCACGCCCCCTATTTTGCGTGTTCTTGTGGGCGGAGCGTTAGTCAACAAACGGTTCTAGTGACGTCATTACATCCCTGCACTTCCTGCTGTAGTCCAAACCAGCCGTTCGCTGTAGGCTTTGAAAGGGAACCTCTGTTAAATAAAATATCTCACTTGGCATTGAACTTTGAGCTTTATAATTTTACAGGTATTATTTATGCTCTAACAGCAATATTACACACTAACTAAAGTTTGAAAGATGGAATCGCGAAAAACGGGACCTTTAACCCGCTTTGGATGGATACTGACCACTGCAGATGGGAACACGCCACAAGAGCTGCAGTTATGAAGATGCTCTGACCCAGTCAGAGGTAGCCTTCACTTTGAGGACAATATTTAACTTGCTCCCTAATATTTCCCACCCACTAACAGGTGCCGTGATGAAGAAATAATTAGTATTATTCACTTCACATCATAGTGTTATGCCTGATTGGTTTATATATACAGTTCCAATCAAAATTATTTAGCCCCTTAACTTGCAAGACATTTTGCTGAATAACATTTAATGAAAACATTAATGGAAACACTGATCACCGTTAGGGTGACTTCAAATGAAACACATTAGAGTTAAACCTGTGTTAATTATAAGAGATTCTGTAGACATTTGAAATAAGGCCAGTCTGATTAGTAATGCGTGAAGCTGTTTATGCTGTGTGTGGAGTTGTTTAATCATCATCTGCTGAGATCTTCAGATAATTAATATCTTCTTTTATCTTCAGTTGATTTTATCTAAGGCTGTGGCTGAAGTCAGTTGTAGTTCTTGTCTTTCTGCTTGTCTCTTTTTCTGTTTTCTTCAGTAATTCTGCTTGTTAATAGGCTTATTTAGGCTGAAAGGACTCCATACACAGATTTTGTGGCTCAGATAAGGCCCAGTTCTGGTTTCTCCGACACAATGTGGGTAGATGTCAGTGTGATTGTGATAAAGTCCAGAATTCTAAAATCATCAAACTGCATGATGAAAATTACGTTAAAGTACTTCTGTAATTTATGTGCGTTAATTTATTATCCCATCTCAGTGGTTCTGCAATAATTTTATGAAGCGATGAGAATAATTGAACAGAGCTTTATGAATCAGCATATCCATTTAAGATTCGGATTATGTCAAACCGCCAAACTGTGGAAATCAAGTGACTTTGGCATGAATCGATACGCTGATTCATAACACTGAGGCTTCAAGATTTTTTTTACACTGCACTTATCCTGAAGTTGCCTTGGGTTTGTATAAAGGTGTCAGGTAATATCCAATGCTAAGTGTATAAATGTTGCTAATTGTGAGTTAAATGACCCTAATCATTTTGTATTTTGTCTTCAAGGACAAAAATGTCTTTGAAGTCATTTGAACTACGATCCCGGTCTATTACTATTTGAAAAGAAGAGTCAGCAGATGTTTTCAAGACACAAGATAAGGACACATGTCAAAACTACATTATATTTATTTAGCAACACGTTACCCTTTTAGCTATCATCGGCATAAATGCATGCCATGGATTCGGTGACTGATAGTTGAGCTTAATTCAAGTTAACATTAGTTTAACATGAACTAATAATGAATTGCATATCTTTGTTAATATTAATTTCAACATTTGTTAATACTTTATTAAAATCTTGTTAACATTAGTTAACTTATGTTAACAAATACAGTGACATGTATTGCTCATGGCTCGTCCATGTTAGTTAAAACATTAACTAATGAAACCTTATTTTAAAGTGTTAACGAAATAGTAATAAAAGATTGCACCAAAACTACTAAAGGTTTTTGGTAACGCTTTAGATTACAGTCCGGAAAGGATTTGTTATTTGTCATTGTTGTTTTTTTAAAATATATTTTTGGGGTGAGCTATCAATTTAAGCTAAATCTGAGTGAGAGACATGCAGGCAGACAAAAATATTAACAAAACACTATAATTCTGATAATTTTATATCCATTTATTGCATCGTTAATAGTAAAACACACTGCACTGTTTCTTTGCTAACACCTGATAATCCTATAAATGACATTTGCTCTCTTAAATTTCATTTAAGCAGCACCTGTGTTTATGCAAGCATAAGAGAACTGCCGAGAAAGAAAGAATGAGAGAGAGAGAGAGAGAGAGAGAGAGAGAGAGAGAGAGAAAGAGAGAGAGAGAGAGAGAGAGAGAGAGAGAGAAAGAGAGAGAGAGGGGAAACTAAGCAACTTCATGTTTTCTCCTCTTTCTCTCAATATGCTGAGTCACACAAACACTTTGGAATACGCTTTCTTTTGTTTGTAGCCTGCTGACCTTCTCTGCTTAAAAATGAAGCATTGCTTGCCCACTTCACCCCTCATGGTGTATTCACATAAATATATGCATAAGGTGAAAACTTGCTTTTCACATGTACGCTTTTGTTACTGAATCATCAGTGACAGCAATTGGGTTAGTTTTAGCCTGATAAATATCACAGTATATTTGCTCTGATGATCGTGGAGTGCCTGTGACACAATTCCTTATTGTATTTTAAAAGTTGCAAGTCATGGTAGATGCACAAACATAATACAATATGGATAAAGATGGTGATGCTGTGTAAAAACAACATCAGATTTGGCTTAGGGTTAGTTGCATAACTTGTAGTTGTTATCAAGGTTTGAAATGAACACCCACCAATTCAGATAACAATCAACTGTGGCGGTTAACACTGTCAAATCACTGCCCAATTTTGGCGGGTTTACTCACTTTGCTGGGGAAGTTTGTGCAAGCCAAATCTGCACAGATTTAGCACACATACTCAACTGAGTCACCATGATATATTAAATACAGCATATTGTGCAGAATCTGCACTTATCTGGCTTACTTGAACACACATGGCACGCTTGTTCGTTTGCATTGAAGCAATAGTGAATAATAATAATAAAAAAAAAAAACATAATGTGGCGATACTTGCCCTGGTTAACTAAACCCATGAAAAGACCTGGCAAGCAATGAAGGAATCCAAGAAAAGAAATTTAGAAGTTTTAATACCAATTGGCAAGCGTCTTTGACTCAACACACAATGTAATGTATTGTGAGGTCTGCAGGACATACACTTTGAAAAAACACAAAACAAACAATTTTTTTACTGTATTGATCTGTCCACCTAAAATACATTTTTGCTGAAAAGGCTGAGGAGAAAGAGGAAGGGAGGAGATGGCTGGATGACAGCATTTTTAATAATTAATTTATTTTTGGCTAGTAGAAGTTCTGATTGGCCGGTAACTTAAACCATTTTTTTTTTGTAATAAAAGTACATTTTAAACTCTGGTTGTTACTAACTGTATCAGTGACACTGTAAAATAAATTGTTACAATGTGTTTATTATAGTGTGAAATGTAGTATGTATGTAATTAATCTCTATGTACATACCACACTGTAAAAAAAAGTTGAGAAAACTTAAAAGTTTAAGACAAGCAGCTGCAGAACGTTTTTTTGTTTTTGTTTTCTCAACTTAGGGTCAATAGTTGTACAAACTTTGTTTGTGTTATCTTTTTTTCTTGTTTAATAGTTGAATAAACTTTAAAAGCTCAATTTGTCAAACAAAACACATGTTGGAATTGTGCTGTTCACAAATTTTTCCTGTGGCATTATATATCCCAACATTGTGGGATACTAAAGTGTCATTGAATGCACACTTCAGAATCTCGTCTGAAGTAGCAGGTCATCTGAGTACTTTACACCTATGAATTCTGTGAATTCAGACATCCTGCACTTTTCATATACAGTTTTTTTTGTTGCCTAGTTTATAAGGAAGTATGCGATTTTGTTTGCAGCCTTATTGCCTTTGAAGGAGTAGAATGATTTGTTTAATGATTCATTCATAAGGAAAACCCATTGAATTATTCACTCAGCCAATTTATTTAAAAATAACATTAGTTGTGTCCAAATTCAGAGACTGCATCTTTTGAAGGACTCAGACTTCAAAGGCCATGCTTCAAAGTCTGTAGCGGTCAGCCTGAGCGTTGGTCTAGTCTATTTAGGATTGTTCTTGTTTCCAAGCAACTGAGTTTTCTCAACTTAGGGTCAATAGTTGTACAAACTCTTTTTGCGTTATCTCAACTTTTTTCTTGTTAAATAGTTGAATAAACTTTAAAAGCTGAATTTGTCATAAGTTGGATTTTTTTACAGTGGCCATTAACAAGCAGCAGTAGCATTTATATTGGATTTTCAAAAGTTATACTGTCTATAGCTGTCTAAAACAAAACAGGGTTGTCTAAATATGTTTTTAATGTACAGTTTTATGTCGAATAAACCTGAGAGAATAGCAGACAAGTCACCGATGCCTGTGAGATAGTTGCCATGCTAAATAGCTGGACCTGTCGACAATTCAAAATCCTATTGTGTGAAATGTGTTCTGATGGAAAATTACATCGCTGCCAATGAGAGAGCAAGATACAAGGCATTGTGAAGTTCGGGGAGGGGTTAGACCACAATATCAGCATTTTAATAGATGTTTTTACAATTATATAAAACAGAAACAAAGCACAAATATTTGCTTGACACACCGCAACAGCAGAACATTGCAAAATTATTTATTTACCTCAACTCTCTTTGCATAACACACTATCCTTGCTGCTCGCATCTCCCCAACCATTTCCTCCTCCATAATCTTTACTGTATTATTTTTTTTTTAAACCTTTTTACCTTTTTCTCCCGTTCGCTGGAAATCAGCGCACAGACCATTTGGACCGTGAGCTATTATTTTTAATAACAATTCCAGTCTCGCTGTAATTCCGCTCTTACGCACGTGCATCTTGGATTATTTCCTTATCACTTCTTGCGTGTGTTTGGGACCAGACAGAGATGTCGAGTTAAATCATGCAATGTGAAACCATGCAAACCTCCTGTCGCCGATCCATTGTGTAATGTGCACACAGCAGCAGCTGAATGATACCACAGATAGTCATGCTGTGTGAAAAGAACAGTAATCCGACGACTTTGAAAATCGTGCAGTGTGAACTCGGCATTACGGTCTTTGTGCCCACTTGTGGCAAATACAGAAAATAAGTCATGCAAGTAGACAGGTGCCATAAGTATGAGTATTGGGACAGGCCCAATATCCGTGAGCTCTTGCCGTTTTCAATGCTGAATACAGCAGATGGGTAATGAATGGACTGGATGCAAGCTAAAGGCTGGAATTTCTGATCAAATTTCTGATTGAATTGAGATTGTTGTGGCCCGATGTTATTCGGGACAGATTCAGTCAGTCTTAAATCGTAAGTTCTCCCAAAAATTAGAAAAATTATCCCGTAACTTACCCTCAAGCCATCCTAGGTGTACATAACTTTCTTTTTTTCAGCCAAACACAAATGGAGTTAGTTAAAAAAATATCCTGGCTCTTCCAAGCTTTATAATGGGAGTAAGTAGAGCTCCAAGAGTTTTTGAAGCTCCAAAAGCTTCATCCATCCATCATAAAAGTAATCCATATGGCTCCAGGGGGTTAATAAAGGCCTTCTGGAGCAAAGCGATGTGTTTTGTGAGAAAAATATCCATAGTTATAACTTTGTAAACTAGAACCACTGGCTTCTATATGCGAGTCTAGTTCCTGCGGAAGACTGTGAAGCACTCTGATCCAACGCAAGACGTATTGATGAATGCAGAAGTGCAGAGGATAGAGCAAAACAAAACACTCGTCACGATTTAGAAGTCTAAAATGATTTTTTTTAAAAGAGAAATGTCAGAGCTTGAGTTTGTTGCCCAGCCCTATTTGTTTGAATCATGAGAGGCTCACATTTACGCTTCTCCTACAGCCTACATTATGCGTCGGGACAAAGATCACTCTTCCGCCGGAAATAGACTAGCGAACCAGTTATTACAGTGATTATAAAGTTATAATTATGATGCAATTTATTTATGATATTTTTCTTACAAAAATACATCACTTTGCCTTGCTTCAGAAGACCTTTATTACAGTTACTATTCGCTCCCATCATAAAGCTTGGTATTTTTTTAATATAACTGCAATTGTGTTTGGCTGAAAGAAGAAATTCAAATAGGATGGCTTGGGGGTTAGTCAATTATGGGTGAATTTTCATTTTGCGTGAACTAACCCAACTCACACCACAAGAAAATATGATAAAATAATCTGTAGAACCTTCAAGATATCCAGGACTTGATTGTCGTAAGGGAAAAATTGGGCCCAAAATTGGCCGGATTACCTTGTGTGGGTTCCTTTAGGCCTTTACTGTGACTCTGCATTTGAAATCAGTCTTTCAACAGCCGCATTAAAGTCTCATGCGGAGAATAATGGTAATTTTATCATTATGTAGATTGGCGTAACATTTCTAACCTTTTCTTTTTGAAAATCTCTTATGCGTGATCATTGTGTTACAGAATCCATGTAGTGTGACTGTGCATACTGAACAGTAAGTGGATGTTATAACAGATGAGATTAGGGTCAACGCACTTCTTTCAGGTGCTATTTGATTTTGAGAGCTTTTATCCAGAATGATCCCCTTTTCACATAATCAGACCATGTAATGTAGACTGATGAGACTTCATGAAGACATACTGTGTTTATAAATGCAATCTATACATTACAGCACCTGTCCTTCTTGTGCTGAAGACACAGGGAACAAGCTGCCCATGGTCCCTTCTCACGTTCTACCTCTTCAGACTGGATATTTATGTCCTGCCTTAAAGGAGCATCCTTTAAACTCTCCACCTGAGCAGTTATCACACTCAGAGAGTTCAGTGGTATCAAAGGCGATTGGTCTGCAGTCCATGGGCTGGCTCCATCGTGAAGAGCTTGTGAAGTGCTGACACAGTCCACTTGAGTATATAGGCACTTGATTGAGTCCAGCCATTATGTTACACACTCTCAAAGAAAGACCTCCATCCCACTAAGGACACGCCAGTAATGAGATCATTACTGGATGATGTCATGTTTTGTTCCAGCTGGACTGAATCAGGTAAAGGACTCTATAATGTAAACGAGAACGCTGTTCATTTCATAAGAAAGACTTTCAAGGGATCATACCCAAAAATAAGTTATTTCATTATTTGCCCAGCCTCATTTTATTCCAAATATATGTAGATTTATTTTAAATTGTAACAATGATTGGGTCTTTTGAACTCCACAAAAAACCTAATAGTAGTTTACATAGCATATGCACTAAATACTAAGCCATCTGAAGCCATATGATCACTTCGTTTGAAGAAAAGACTGAAATGTAAAGGCACAGACTGCATTTGCTTATCCTTGTGAAGGAAATTTTTAATTAAACATAACTAACATTGCTTCTTCTTTCAGGACATTTGAATTAGTTATTGAATCGATTCAAATATTTAATCACGATTAATAGCATGACTGTCACGAGTTAACTTGTGATTAATCGCAATTTAATCGCACATTTTTAGCAGTTGTAAATGTATCTTAAATTAAGTTTAAATTAAGTTTTTAATACTCTAATCAACATGGTATGGACAAATATGCATACTTTATGCAAATGTACATTTATTATTAGTGAAACCATACTTATTCAATTATAATCAATAATACAGCATCAAGACTAGACGTATCAAAGGTCATAGATGTTTATCAAAGAAAGTGTTTATGTCTTTTAAGCCTAAACTTAAAAATTAAGAATAAACATTTTCTTAATTTTAAGAATATAAAGGGAGTTTTTACACTGGCAGTTTAATTCAGAGCAGAGCACAGTTCGTATAAAAAATTGGTAATGTGAAAGATGTCATGCGGACCGGTGAGCGCACCAGAACCACACCATACCTGGAGGAGGTCCATATTCCACAAGTAGGAATATAGTGCGGCCCCTTTAAGAGATGTGAGTTCCCTATTGAACTGCCGGTTTAGAATATCAATGTTAATGTCAACCCTTTTCTTTCCCTATTAATGTTTGCTGTTGTATCCTTTGCGTCTACGACTGCTCTCACTTTTTCCAACTACGGGCTATGCCACGGATCAAACAGGAAATGGGCGCTGCGTTAACGCGCGTTAATACATTTAGTGCCGTTAAAATAAATTTGCATTTACGCGTTAAATTTGACAGCCCTAATATATATATATATATATATATATATATATATATATATATATAATATATAATATATATATATATATATATATATATAATATAATATATATATATATATATATATATATATATATATATATATATATATAGGGTCATATAACTTTATGACCCTAGCAACAAGCTGAATCCAAACGTACTTTTACCTATAGAAAATGATGCAGAAGAACCACCTTGACATACTCTTATTCTATAAAAACTGTTGTACTCTTTTGGTCTGAGGAAATTCTATGAAATTGAATTGGCCTTGATTAAAGCATATTCGAAGGCACTGTCTGGAGTCTGGCTGCAGCAGGTTAGAGGAATCCTTTTGAGACCTTATTCCCAAGTGATAGTGTTCATAAGGAGCGAGAAGTTGTCTGACCTGCTGACGTCGACTGGAGATGCAGAGATAAACTCATAAGAATCGCCTGGAGAGTTGCATTTTTCAGCTTTATTGGTTGCTTTTCACGCCACAATGATTGCTTTGGTCCGAACCAGTTGAAACAAACCAAAACGCAGACACGTGACAACATCCATATCACTCATTGGCCATGGTGTATTTCCTAAACTGCTTTTCGTTTGGTCAGAATTTACGTGTGGGAAAATTCCAACAGAAGAGGCAAAGCCAGCAAACTATAATAACACTATGGAGAGACGACCGCGCGGGCTAGTTTTGTCCCTGGCCATAATCTACTACAGTGTGTGTATTTACCACAGTATGCAAACAATACATTTCTATAATAAAAACGCGGATGCGACGTGAAACCAAAGTTCTAATGTACTGCAGACGGCGAGCATGCATCACTCGTCAATTCAAGCGGAGACGTGCATTAATTATTCTTAACTGACATGCTCATCTTCCCGAAAATATTTCCAACGATCTAACAGGTATGTCATGCACACAATGTCAGCGCAGCTAACTACGGCAGCTGGTTTAGTCCAAAAATGATCAGTACTTTTGCAGTTGGTTCTGTTCGAGTTTGGATCACGTTCTCACCACAAACAAACCGCTCCAGAGTTTGAAAGCGTACCAAGACCACTTCTTCAGGGAGGTCTCGGTACGCTAGTTTGGTCCGCTTTTGGTGTACACCTGAGTGCGATTGCTGCTTTCACACCTGACCAAACAAACCGCACCAAAGAGGGAAACGAACTCTAGTACGATTCAACCGAACTAAATGAGGCAGGTGTGAAAGCACCCTAAGATGTTTTCCTCATGGGGACCAAAAAATGTCCCCACAAGGACAAGGATTTCGGATTCCATTCATTATGCTATGCTATGCTAAGCTAACGGCGACCCTGCAAACTAAAACAATGCATGCACTGAGACAAAAATGCATTTGCCCACATATCTAAATGTAGGAACAAAGTTGAATAAGTCCTATTTCTAAAAACGGTGGAGTGTTATTTTAAGTTAATCGTAGAACAATTGCCACCAATGGTCTCTACGATCAACTTAGGTTTACGATGCTTTTGGGAAACTTAGCCCAGATCATTTTACCGAATTGGATCTTTGAATCTCGTTCAGCAAAACGTACAAATCTTTTTTTCAAGTAATTTTGTTCATTTCAGCAGAATATTATTAAAATGTCACATTAAAATGTTACGTTAAATTCCCCAACACATCTAGTAAAACGTTGCAAACGTTGAACACATTTGGAATAGGCAAGTTTATTTGTAGAGCCCATTTCATACCCGATGGCGATTCAAGTGCTTTACATAGAATTAAAATAAACTAATTAAAATAGTGGTAACATAAGCATGAGAAAAAAGAATACCATGTGTAAGAATTAAAAATTAAAAACAAGGCTAGTTAAAAAAGTTGTAAAGATAATAAAAAAATAAAAAAAAATGGTCAGATCCACAATAGTGGTCAGAAATAAAAATAAAACATCCTTCAGTTTACAGCCTACATACATGTACCATCTTTATTAGAACACCTCTCATCCATTTCTTTCTCAAACATGTTCATAACATCCATTTTAATCCTTATTCCCTGATTTTTACTCAACCCATTTTCACTCATCATACCCTCCACATATTTACACATACCTTATTGTCAAACTTACTATTTCCATCAGACCCAGTTTTCACTCATCATATTTAACTCAAATGAACATACAACATAACAATAACCAAAGATAAGAATAAAGGTAAACTAAAACAATTATACAAAGATTAAACAGATATGATAAGGTGCAACCAGTCGGACATACAGTGGCACAGTGCTCATTCACTCGTTCCAATGACGGCTCACAACAGACTCTCCTTGCTTTGAGTGAACTCTTGGTATTTCTAACTGACTTGATCCTGCTGATCTGAGTGATCTGTTGGGTTTGTATTTAATAAGCATACCTGCAATGTATTGAGGTCCTAGCTCATTGAGTGATTTATAAACAATTAATAGTACTTTAAAATTTATCCTAAATGTAACTGGAAGCCAGTGTAAAGACCTGAGGACTGGTGTGATATAGTCATATTTTCTGGTTCTGCTCAGAATCCTGGCAGCAGCGTTCTGTATGAGCTGCAGCTGTCTAATGGTCTTTTTGGGACGGCCGGTGAGAAGACCATTACAAAAGTCCACCCTACTGGTGATGAAAGCATGAACCAGTTTCTCTAAGTCTTGCCTGGACACAAAGCATCTAATTCTTGCAATATTTTTCAGATGATAGTATGCTGATTTAGTTATTGCTTTGACATGACTACTGAAACTCAGGTCTGACTCCAAAAATCACTCCAAGGTTCCTGACATGATTATTATTATTATTATTTTTACCTTTAGCCTCAAGATATGCGTTCACCTTGAGAATTTCATCTTTGTTTCCAAATGTAGTGATTTCAGTTTTGTCTTTACTTAACTGAAGATAGTTTTTTTTAGTTTACTTAAGACCATGTGATATTTCTGTTTTTCTTTTTTAATAAATCTGCAAAAATGTAAACAATTCAAAAAATTTCTATCAATATGGGGTACTGTGTGTACATTAATGAGAAAAAAATGAACTTAAATGATTCTGGTGAATGGGTGCAATATAACGAAGAGTGAAAAATTTAAGGGGTTCTGAATACTTTCCGTTTTTTTCATTGTAAGAACAAGAACATTCTGCAAACTATATCCGTTTACAAGAAAGGAGAACGGTCATACTTATTTGGAACAACATGAGGGAGTAAAGGAATATTTTGTTTTCTTTTTTCTCTTTTTGTTAATCTATCATTTTACATTTGGGCAAAACTTATTTTCATTGTGTCATTGTCTTGTTCATTTATAGCTTTTAAGTGATTTTTGAGTGTATTTCACTCATTTTAAAACTGCTGTCTAGTGGGAGTGTGAATTTTACAGCACTGTTTGATGGCTTAATATAGGACTGAAATGATCCAGGAGAAAATGGAACATGACATTATTTATGAAAGCCAAATGATTGTGTTGTTAAATGTTTAACTCAGCGAGAGTCTTACCGGGGTGTTATCTTGAGAACAATTCTCTCTAGACATGTTTAGCACCCTGTACTAGAGAACCAGAGAGCAGAAGAGTGCATGTGATAATGGACTTCATGTGTTTCCTTGGCTTGCTGTTTCCACTTTGTTGGGGTGGTACTATGACAGGCGTACTGAAGTATTTAAACTGCCTTCCTCAAGTCCTTACTTCATCTCTGCTGGCAACAATCCCCTGTTGCCACGGAGACAGATGTACCCAAATGAAGTCAGCTTTGGTGTGGAGTTCTCATGTCTCCCTCTAGGCCTGATTTTGGTGACACTGATGTCTCTAGCTGTATGCCAAAGCCTGCCTTGATGTTTACAGCAAACATAGGCATACACCATCCTAACTGAAATAAAACTTTCAGTGTCTGATTTAGAGCTTATGAAAACTCATGCAACACAGTGCATCTCGTGCACTGGCTCCTTGACTCACAATACATTAAAATAGAGCTACATGTTAGAATGCTGATAAGATGAAAATTTGATACTCTAATAAGTATAAAAATATATAGCACACACAATACATAGGCCAGTTTGAATTAGACTAACCAATTCAACTCAGGGCCCAACCCGTGGGTCTATTGGATCATCATTCAATCATACAAAATATGCTGCAGAGCTGAAGAAAATATAATTTTTAAATACTGAATTGTAAGTATTTATTTTCAGAATATATATTTTCTTTTCATATGCTGGGGTTCAAAAATTTGGGATCAGAATAAAACAACAACAACAACAACAACAACAACAACAACAACTTTATTCAACAGGGACATGTTAAATTGATCAAAAATGAGAGTAAAGAAATCTATAATTTCACAAATAAATGCTGTTATTTTGATCGTTTTCAACATTAATAGTAATATCACTTTTTTTTTGAGCAGCAAAATCAGCATATTAGAATACTTTCTGAAGGATCATGTGACACTTGACTGGAATATGACTGCTGATAATTCAGCTTGAATAAATGTAATTATTTTAATTTTTAATATTTCACAATGACTGTTTTTAATGCTTTTTTTTCATCAAATAAATGTATTTCAGAAACGTAACAAACTTTTCCGACCTCAAACTTTTGAACTGTACAGTGTATGAATTATATTTTTATGAATTCAAAACTATATTTAAGATAACTGAGTGTGTGCATAAGACTGCAGATTGAATTATAAAGACGCCAAAGATGAAGGTATAGACCATATAGTCCTTAGGCTCTGAAAACAGTATCTATTGTTGCTGTAGGATAGTGGTCCCATCTCTGCTTTTGAGATTTTATCTTCCCTGTAGGACAATGTCCATTTGTTTTGAGGCTGTTTTGCTTTGTGACAGATGGCATAATCCAACTATATTATTCAAATGACCTTGAATTTGCTTTTTGATGGCTCTCTTTCTGTGCTTGCATAAATCCACACATAATCACCAGTTGACTCATATTTGCTCGGGGAGATCAATGTTTAATTTCCGCATCAATCCTCCAGCTATTTCCTAAGTAACAATTTTAGTGGTCTTATGTAACAATTATCTCAAGAAGTGAATGGATTTCTAATCCAGGGGCAGTTGTATTTGCAAAAATCTCTGTCTGTTTTGTTTTGTTGGTCTTTCACGGGGTCCGCTGCCTGTGTGTGCCCATCTGTTTTGGATAGTCAGAGAGACGCCTCCGGCTTCCACACATGAAAGTCTGCACCGAAAAGTTCCGGTGTTTGGTGCGGCCAGGCAGAAAACTAACAAACATTGCTCCTAATGCATTGTTCATCATTTCTGTTTGCTTGACTGCTCACTCTGTCATGAGCAAGAGGGGTCAACCAAATGAAAACAAACACCAAGACAAACTAAGACAAAAGTTGGCCTTAAAGTGACTACATAATCAAGTACTTTTTAAAATTTCCATTTTATGCTTGGCAAATGCCTACATAGTAAACTACAAGAAGGTTTAGTGAAATGTTCTTCAGCAGGTAGCAAAGACATATATTAAAGTGTTACTTCAGTGATTAGCATATGGCTTTCTATCAGTAGAAACCCTGGAGTATATTCGAATGATCGTGCTCCCCCCTCTCATATCCCCCTGAGATGAGAGATTTATTTAGAATTTAAGTTAATTTTCCAAAGGCATGAACTGAAAACGCGCCAGACTGAACACGCGCTGAGAACTACTGCCACGAGCGGGGACACGTTTACCTCAGCTCTCATCACGAGAGCTCATTCAGCTCATCATGATGCGTGTAATCTTACTCCTGCTGCGTTTGTGCTGACGCTTCCTCAGCGGCTAAATCACAATATATTGAACAGACACTTTCAGTTTTTACTTGTAGCGTCTGTTCTCTGACTGAACTGATTTTATGAACGTGGTGGTGGGAAAGTAAAAGTGATTCAGTAGCGGTGGCTTTGGGAGTGGCCTCACAGGGCAGCGAAGCATTCTGGGAATTGTAGTCTTTCTTGTAGAAAATACATTTTCTGTCTTTTCTTAGTCTAGAAAGCACCAAATTCTAAAATAATTTCACATTTCTACTACATTGATGACCCAGTTTCTGGGTCATCAATGTAGTCAGATTCATCTTCCCAGCGCTGAAGTACCCCTTTAAGTACTAAACCAAATTAGTCATGTAGCTGACACTTTTGACTTTTGACAGTACATTCATTACAGACAGAGTCCCCTGGAGTGACCAGGGGTTAAGTGCCTTGTTCAAGGGCACAACAATGATGGCTCATAGATCACACCTTAAAGGGCCTGAATCTACAACCATTTGGTTAACAACCCATATCTATATCACACAATACAAGGACAGAAAGAAGCATTTTAGTATAGGGCTATTTCGTTTTACTTTTTTCCTGAGTAATTATTGCTCTGTCAGTTGCAGTGAGCATGTCCATCCGCAGTCTGGAGATCCACATTAAAAACTTCCATACTTTACCAGACCCTTAAGCTTTAAAATCTAAAAAGTGATGATTACATTGTGAACATGTTTCTGCTAAAAAAAAAAAAAAAAAAATCAGACCATATCTATAAACTTGCAGTTGTAATAATTCTGAGAAAAAACGTTGGAAGTGTGAGATACAAGTTCAGACGTGTAATTTTTATAGTCTAAAGAAAAAATGTATTCACAGTGAAAGATAAAGAGTGTATAATTACCTTTTAAGATTTTTTTTTTTTTTTTGACAGAAACAAGCTTCCATTGATTTCAGCCATCAATAAGAGCATAGCTGTGTTTCCACTGTCAGGCCAAAAGCAGGCGTCCTAGTGAGTGCCAAGACCAGTCATGTTTCCACTATCATTTCCGGGGCTTGATCAGGCCTCTTCGGGGCTTCCTCTGGGCCAACAGCCAGGGATTGTTCCAAAGCGGGACATCTCAGGCTTGATGAGTTGTTCTGAACAAAAGCAGAGTTTATCTGAGTCTGGAGACAGCAGCACCACAGATGATTTCATATACTATGCTAACATCAGCATTAAAGACTTTTAAAATAATTTTAGTTCAAAACTCACTTTCAGACAGCAGCGAGTGTTCGAAATAACTTTTGTTTGTGATCCAATGTGGATTCTGAACACCTCTATAATACAGAAATATGTATATGTGACGCAAAAGACAATGCATGCTAACCATTACTATAGTAAACATGGTAATAAAATCACTTGAATACAATAATGTGTTTATTTTTTATCTGTCAGTACATCTTGTTTCTTTAGACCAGACTGTCTGATATCCATATTTGCTCTGCATATGTCATAAAATAAAGTCTGATTTTTCTAGAGCTTCCTCTGCGCTAAAATATAGCTCAGCTGTATTGGGACTGTCACTGGAGAGAGTGCTAAAGCCCATCAGGTTGCATTTTTTGTAGAAAATTTGTAGAAAATATAATTCTTTCTAAATATGATGTAAACATACACATGTCCTGTGACTACAATAAGCAGAGACAGGTGTGACTAATTAAGTACATATGTTCTCTTCTTTTGTGAAATAACGGTAAATACAACTTTATTTCTATGGGACTAAAGTGCAATTTTGACACCTCTCATGGTTGTTTAGTGATCTCACTAGTTTCCAGTGATTTCTTTCTGATTAGTTTTCTGATGAAACGCCCATTTGTAAGTTAAATTATTGGTTTGTTTGTCATTGATCCAGAGAGGTGTGTTACGGCGGATTTTAGTGAAGCTCTGCGGAGCTTCTAGCCTGACGGTGGAAGTGCAGCGTGGTTTTGTGCTCGGTACTACAGGTCTGAGGCTATTAGCCCTGCCTGGCCCGTTGAAAGCCCCGGCTGAAAAGATCAAAAGAGGCTATTGAATCGGCTCCCTCCAGTCAATGTCTCCTCAAGGATGAGTTTAATCGGCAGAAGCTCACGGTTGCAAATGTCGTAATTGTGCTCCTGGGGTAAGCTTCTTGGAGTAGATGGAGGGAGGTGTGGATGATCACCCTGCTGCTGTGACAATATAGCTCCTACGCTGGTAATGGGCATGTCCACTTCCACTACGAAGGGCAGAGATAGGATGGACCAGGATGGGAGCTGTGAGGAAGGCTTCTTTCAGGCGTTGGAAGGCTTGTGTGGCAGACGGGTTCAAGGACAAAGACTTGGGCCGGTCTTTAAGGAATGAAGTGATTGGAGAACTGTTGGGACTGTAGTTAATGTCGGTAAAAGTTAACAAAACCCAGGTATCTCTGTAGCTCCTTGATGGTAGAGAGTAGTGGCCAGTTCTGGATGGTCTCCAGCTTCCTCTGTTCCACCCCTCTGGGCGATGACATAATCCAGGAAATGAACGCAAGTCTTGTGGAACTCGCACTTCTCCAACCTGAGGTAAAGGTGGTGTTATCTCTTCTTAAGGATCTGTGTCACATGGTGGCGATGTTTGGACAGGTTCTGGGAGTAGATGAGGACATCGTCAATGTAGATGCTGACGAACTGATGGAGGATCTCCCGGAGCACCATTCATATACCCCTGGAATACAGAGGGTGAGTTGGACAGTCCATACAGCATCACAAGATATTCATAGTGGCCTCATGGTGTTACGAAAACAGTTCTCCACTCATCACCCACACGTATCTGAATGAGGTTCAAGGTGCTTCAGAGGTCGAGTTTGGAGCAGATGCGAGCTCCACACAGTTCCTATAAGGCTGCTGGTACCAGAGAAAGGGATAGCTGTACTGACTGCCTGGGTCAATGCACGGCAAATACGACGAGAGGTGAGGATGGTGACTGCAGATATAGGGAGTGTTGATGAGGGAATGCAGGAGCAGGCAATTAGTACTCTGGTGATTGTTACAGAATGGGTGGAGCTGGATGATCTAGTGTTGATTGGGTGATTGATGATGTTTCTGACTCTGTGACAATTTCTTTAACACATGATGTTTCCATTTACCTAGTTCGCATCTGTTCCTTGTTTCTTGTTTGAATTATTTTCTCTGTGTATATAAGCCCTAGTCAGCCAACGGATCTACTAGTTTGTCTACATAGCATGAATGGAATGATTTGATAAAATGTGAGATTCTTATAGCATTCTGACCTCTTGAAGAAAAGAGTTCACATGCTCAATGTCACACATTTGCTTATTTGATTAGTGACCTAGAAACAGCAGCATTTCTTCTTCATTTATGTGCATGTGCATAGAATATTGGAACTGTCCATCTTAATGCCAGCAGCCAATTAAAGATTTAAGATGGAAAGGGAGAGATTAGGATGCAATTAGGCATAATTACTTCAGCATTGTTTTGTGGAATGCATGGGCTGTGAAATGACCAACTGCTCGGTCTGTTAAATTTCCACCAAACCCTGCTTGGTTACAGACAATGATCTGCAGCTGGGGGGAACTGGAAAACAACGGGCTAGGAAACACATCCAGTAAATGTGATCACTCTCTCCCTCATATGCAATTCTCCATCCCTTCCTCTCTCCATTAATTTTACCCTTGAATAAATGCTCTCCTTCACTTTCCAATGGCATATATATTTTTCCTTCAACTATACTGATACTTTTCCCGCTTATGTTTTAAAAAAGTGGCCTAAACACAATTGCTGAAAATGTTTTGTTCTGCTTTCCTGAACAAAATGTTTAAATCCTAGTTGGTTTTCAGCCTGGCCCAGCTGGTCTTCAGCTGTATTGGTTTGGTGCTTCTCTAATGGTTTGCAGGTGCTTTCTGAAAGGGCTGTTACAGCAGGTGAAAAGCTACAGTATGTTAAATATTTACAGTGAAATGCAACTAACCATATAATCTCGCATATATATAGGATGCCAAAATCCAAATACTAATGTATTTTGATATCCTAATTATGCATGATTACGTGGTTAATACCTAGTTGCATTTTACTGTTTATATTCAGCATATATTTAAGTAACCACTTGGAGGCAAGCCTGCAACCTTAGCTGAAACACAGTAATGTATTTTCTATTTAGCATGTCATTGTGGCTTTGCAATTCATTTTAATTCAAATAAATTCCAGTGCTTGTGTTTTGTTCACTTTTGTATGATAAACAATTATGGTTCGGTATTTGGTCACCACGTGAAGTTGTAAATTCTGAGTCCTAAAGAAAAAACTGTCAGAAAACACTGCTGGTTTGTATGGTTAAAGGGATAGTTCACTCAAAAATGAAAATATGATGTTTATCTGCTCACCCCCAGGGCATCCAAGATGTAGGTGTGTTTGTTTCTTCAGTAGAACACAAATGAAATGATTTTTAACTCCAACTGTTGCTCATATAATGCATGTCAATGGGGTGTTTTTCTATGAGAATAAAAAATACATAGACATACAAATCCATATTAAACCCTGTGACTCGTGGCGACACTTTGATGTCTTATGACAGGGGTCCCCAATCTCGGTCCTGGAGGGCCACTGTCCTGCACAGTTTAGCTCTAACCTCAATCAAACACAACTAAACAGCTAATCAATGCCTATAAATGCATTCATTAGCTGTTTCAGGTGTGTTTGATTGGGGTTAGAACTAAATTGTGCAGGACAGTGGCCCTCCAGGACCGATATTGGGGACCCCTGTCTTGAGACATGAAACGCTCGGTTTGACCTTCTTCGACGTAAGTAATGCCGCTGTGTAATACTAGATGAGATTCGTCTGATATGAGTTAAAAAACAAAAAACAAACATTGACCGATCATTTTGTGTCTTAAGACATCAATGTGTCGCTACATGTGGATGCCCTGGGGGTAAGCAGATAAACATAAAATTATCCTTTTTGGATGAACTATCCCTTTAACCGACTTGGCAACAAATCAGACCATGGGCCCAAACCTGTCTAAGTGTCTAAGGTGCATTCACCAAGGGGGTAATCTAGCACTCGGGAAGCGTTCCACCCATAGGGGCGGCCATTGCTAACCAAGCCATCACCTGCTGTTAGCATCCCATTGACTCCCATTCATTTTTGAGTCACTTTGACAGTGAATAACTTTACATCTGAGGCGTTTAAAGACTCCATTTGTCCATTGTTTATTTCTAAAGAAACACGACAATGCATAAAAGGCTCCGTTACCTTGTATCTTACACTATCGCCCCGTAGAAGCTGTTTTTGTAAAAATAGGCTAACGATTGCGTCATAACCAACGCGACTGTTGCACAGTTGAGAAATTACCGTATAGAACTGAGGAGACGCTCGCAGGCAATCTTTTACTGTCTATGAGACAGTCGGGGGGACGTGGAGACATAAAGTCTGAAAAAGTCAAGGGAGAATAATGGGGAGTAGCCCATAGTGAGCCAAAAGCAACGGGAGAAAATATTTAAACAACGTGATTCAGATTTCACTTTCCACAACTACTAGAAGACCTACAGCTGTCAGACAGGAGGCTCACGTCACATCTACGTCGTCAAGCTCAGTCTGAGCCTGCGCAGTTCGCTCAGCCATCAGGAAGTGAGTGCTCCTTTACTGACATCACTTTCCGCCGTTGAAGTCAATGGGATAGCTCTGTCCATTTCTTTTACTGTCTATGGCGTTCACACTTGTAGTTCGGTTAGTTTGGTCTGGACCAAAAAACTAAAACAAATCATATTGTCCTGGTCTGCTTAGTGTTCACGCTGCCATTTTTAAAAGCGAGCCTAAAGTTACCGAACCAAAGGCATAGGGAGACAGTCACAACCTGATTGGTCGGCTTATATGATGTAGGAGCTTGCTTACCGAACATTCAAAACAATGCTGTGTGCTGGATTAAACGTGATAATTTTATGCGTGTACATATGGCATTGTTTTTACCAGCTGAGAACTCATGAAGAGCTCATAAAATGTTCAAAACATTCAAAACAGCACCAGGATTTCCTCCGTTGTATGCAGAAAAGAGACCGCCGTTTCTTATGCAAAAGAGACGACAGTTCTTTCGTCTGTACCGACAAATGGGCAAAACAGCTCCTTTGATGAAAAGAACCAGGTATGTTTTTTGTGCGTTTTTTTCTAGCATTTTTGAAACATGCTCGTCGGACCAAATATTGATGAGACACTTCCTCTTTGCTCTAAGTTTGCCCTCTAACGTTTATTGGGATACACCGATCTTTCCGCATCGTCAAATCAGCTGACTATTCGTCGCATCTTGTGACATTACGTCCGGTTTTTGGTTCGTTTACATGTCTTTGGTCCATGTTGCATTCATGTATCAATCGAACCGCACCAGATTTCGTTTGGAAGCGGACCCGAGATCCATCTTTTTAGCGGTCTCGGTCCGCTTGTTTGGTGCGCACCAGGGTTCAGATGGCAGCGTTCACATATGTTCAAATGAACCGCACTAAACGAGCAATCGCACCAGGGTTCGTTTTAATCGAACCAAACATGACAAGTGTGAACGCACTCTAAAAGCAAAGTAACGTTTTTGTTAGTATTACCTCACACTAGTTCATTTGTTTTGGTTTTTATCCTTAGAAAGCAAACCCAATCAACTCCAAGTGCGAGGAATTTCAAAATGAAATATACATGCTTCATGTTTCAATAGGGTCATTGATCATTTTGGTATACTCTAATACATTCATTCACTCAATACCCCCATCAAGCATATAGTTTCTCCTGTTTAATGAAGACCTACAGGGTTGTTTCTTTGAAGGTTGTGAGAAAATTGAGTTTGAGTCAGAACAAAAATATATCAAATGAAGTGCAGAATCCTGCAGCCTCTCATCCAGATATCCATAGCCCATTTGCTGCCCGGAAATTTCACCCCATTTCCAGCAGAGCTCACTTTAGTCTAAAAAGCTGTAGTTGATGGAGTGAGAAAAAAAGAAAAGCAATCGCTCTTGAATATTCCCCATTTGTGTGTCTGCTTCACTTCCCAATCCATCCTAATGCAATAACACCCAAGTCAGAGTGGATGCAGTGTCCGTCTGCAGAATAAGACTCATAGCACTATTCATCTTTGTTTATGATTCAGAATGTTTACTTGCTCCGGTCCCCCACCCTTTCCTCGTTATTGATGCCTTTGCCCCAGAGTATGATGGGAGAGTTTTGGCAGAGTGTGGCGTCACTAGAAGGCGGCAGATCAACTGTCTGTGACAACTGTACAGACCCTTTCACAGTAAGGGCATCCCGCTGTCCTTCTGACAATAGTGTGAAAGAGTTTTCCAGGCAAAAGACGGGAGATGGAAAGTAAGAGAGATAGGTAAGTGTGTGTGAGAGCGAGAGAGAGATAGGCGAAGTTGCAGGGAGAGGTCACACTTTCTTCTTTTCTTCCTCTGTCTATCTTTAAATCTTGCTCGGCTCAGTGAGATTGGAGTGTGGTGTTGATTGACATCATTCTGTCAGATCAGAGCGAAAAGGAGAGGTCTTCAAATGTCTGTGTGTTTCCTTTCAACTGTTCTTATGCTATTTGGAGAAAAACTGTATCCATCATTGTTAGACAAATAAGAGCTTTCTCTTTGATAAGACGTCAGAAATGAATTGTATTGTTTCAGGGTCCAAAATTAATGCATTAAAGCGATAGTTCACCCCAAAAAATGAACATATGATGCTTATCTGCTCACCCTCAGGGCACCCAAGATGTAGGTGTGTTTGCTTCTTCAGTAGAACACAAATGAAGATTTTTAACTCCAACCGTTGCCGTATAATGCATGTCAATGGGGTTTATTTCTATGAGAGATAGGAGAGTGAAAAACACATAGACATACGGATCCATATTAAACCCTGTGGCTCGTGGCGACACATTGATGTCTTAAGACACAAAACGTATTTATTGTATAACGTATAAAGGCTTTTTATTTTATTTTAGTTTTTTACCTCATATGACGAATTTCATCCAGTATTCCCAACATAAAGTTACTGAACCAAAGGCATAGGGATACGGTCACAACCTGATTGGTCGGCTTTTATGACATATATTCGGTGATGGAGCTTGCTTACCGAACATTCAAAACAATGCTGTGTGCTGGATTAAACACAATCATTTTATGCGTTTACATATGGCATTATTTTTACCAGCTGAGAACTCACGAAGAGCTCATAAAATGTTTAAAACATTCAAAACAGCACCAGGATTTCCTCCGTTGTATGCAGATGCGAAGACCCGCTGCAAAAGAGATGGCAGTTCTGTCTTCTGTACCGATTAATGGGCAACACAGGTCCTTTGATGAGAAGAACCAGGCATGCTTTTCATGCGTTTTTTTCTAACATTTTCGAAACATTTGTTCGAACAAGTATTGATGAGGCACTTACCTCCTTGTTGCTCCACATTTGCCCTCTAATGTTACTCATTTCGGATACACCGTTCTTTTCCGCGTCGTCAAATCACCTGACTTGTAGCTTCGCATCTTGTGACATTACGTCCTGTTTTTGGTTTTGTTTACATGTCTTTGGTCCGTGTTGCGTTCATATATCAATCAAACCGCATCAGAGTTCGTTTTGAAGCAGACCGAGACCCCCCCTTTTTAGAGGTCTCGGTCCACTTGTTTGGTATAGTCATAATTTGAAAATGATTACTTTATCATTATCTAATAACTTGTAAATAATTTATAAATGAATCTACAAAATTTACAAAAAGTAACAATTTATTAACATTTATGAAATGCATAGTCATTTTTTGTAAATTAGTTCATCATTAACTAATCAATTGTACATTACTTATAACTGAATCTACTAAATATATGTTAATTAATAAAACACCACTCATTAATCATTTATGAATGCATAGTCATGTTTCATAAATGATTGGTTAATCATTTACTAATCACTTGTAAAGGACTTGTAATGGAATTTACAAAACATTCATAAAATGTTAGCATATCACTTGATAATCATTTATAAATTGATTGTAAATGATTCAACCCAGGCTCATTGGAAATACGTGACTCTGCCTACATTTTTGCAACACCCAAAATATGTACCTCCAGGTACGTTTACCTAGCCTAGAAATCTAGACTCACCCTAGCGGCAGCAAATTTAATTTCCCCGCAAGTGTCGTCTAGGCACTCTCAATACCCATCTGAGCTGTATTCCTCAGAATCTGGACGGCCCAATCACATCGTGTATAGAGTCGGCGGGCGGGGCCATAATGACGACGGCCGAGTTGCGCTTGCGTGCTTCTAGTAAACACAGAAACTGGCGAACGGCGGCGGTCTTTCGAATCAGCTCTGACCGCGACTCTGGAAGACTTGGAGTTAAGCTTTTCTCTGAGAAAAGAACAAAGAGCGGCACTGATGTCATTCTTAAAAAGGGAAGATGTGTTCGGAGTTTAGCCGACCGGATACGGTGAATGTTTAATCAGCCAGCGAGCTCTGCTTCACCTTCATGTTGCTCTGGTTGGTGTAGCGCTATCCTATCGCGTGCAGAGGGAGTTTGAAAGACAACCCTTTATCTGCCCCTCGGATTGAGCCCTGTCTATGGTGAGTTTCCAGACCAAACATCTTGATGTGGGTCTGGCTTGTTAGGCTAACGTTTACCTACACTTTTTGGGTGAAACGTCCACCGGAGGCGCTCCGCCAACCTGATCTCACAGAATGAATATTATTTTGGAGTAACTAACTCCACTCCTACCCTAAACCTACCAACTCTCAACAATATAAAACACGTAACAGGCAAATAAATGTACAGTCACATGTATTTATTGCAAAAACTGACCAAAAAACTGTATAACAGGATTAACTTATGTTGCATTCCAAGTCTTCTGAAGTCATACGATATCTTCATGTGAAGAACAAAGTTGATCTTAATGTTTTAGTCGTTGAAATGATGATCGCGCTCCTTTGCGAACAGAACACACACGCACTCGTTCATTCATATTTCTAATTCAAATGATACACACAAGTTGAATGGCGCGATCGGTCACGAGACACACGAGAGCCAATGGCATTTTACAATCGAAGCTGACGTAATGACACAATTGGTCACGAGACACACGACAGCCAATGCTGTCAAAGCTGACGTGACGTTTCTTCCGGCGGCAGTATTTGAAATGTATTATTAATATTCGGCAGATAGACGCGACGTTCTGATCGCTTTTGGGGATTCTCTTTACACAAATCAATCGTTTGGCCTCAGAACACTTGGAATATTTGTACTTTCTGAATAAATTGTGCCTGCAGTCGTATCTGCCTGTTATATCCTGTTTTTTATAATACACAAATGGGTAGGTTTAGGGAAGCATTCAAAATGTGTCTGAATATGTGTGTGTGCCCACAAGGTAAATGGATTTATAAACATACTAAATTGTTTTTTTGAAAATGAATGTTTCTTGTGATGGGTAGGTTTAGGGGCTGTGTGTGTGCGTGTGTGTGTGATAGGTTTAGGGGTAGGGGCAGTGTAGGGGGATAGAATGAAATGGCGTTGATAAACACACTAAAAAGCGATTATGCGTCTTGATAGCACGCCAAAATGGCATACGAATTGGCATGTCTTATATACGCCATTTCATGAGATCAGTCTGTGAATGGAGAAAAAATATTACCACTTAGCGCCTCCGGTGGACGTTTCACCCAAAAAGTGTAGGTAAACATACCTGGAGGTACATAATTCGGGTGTTGCAAAAATGTAGGCAGAGTCACGTTTTTCCAATGAGCCTGGGTTGCAACCATTAGTTCATCATTAACAAACCACTTATAAATGACTTACAACTGAACGTTATTATAAAGTGTAACCAAAATATATGTTTTGTTTTACTATGAAATTGGATTAATATAGCGGTTTTTCCCTAGCCTGACAAGCCAGACCCACATCAAGATGTTTGGTCTGGAAACTCACCATAGACAGGGCTCAATCCGAGGGGCGGGATAAACGGTTGTCTTTCAAACTCCCTCTGCACACGATAGGATAGCGCTACCACTAACCAGAGCAACGAAGGTGAAACGGAGCTCGTTGATAGATTAAACATTCGCCGTATCCGGTCAGCAAAACCCCTTACACATCTTCCCTTTTTAAGAATGACTTCAGTGCCGTTCTTTGTTCTTTTCTCAGAGAAAAGCTCAACTCCAAGTCTTTCAGAGTCGCGGTCAAAGCTGATTCGAAAGACCGCCGCCGTTCGCCAGTTTCTGTGTTTACTAGAAGCACGCAAACACAACTCGGCTGTCGTCATTATGACCCCGCCCACCGACTCTATACACGATGTGATTGGCCCGTCCAGAGTGAGGGGAATACAGCTCAGAAGGGTATTGAGAGTTCCTAGACGACACTTGCGGGCAGATTAAATTTGCTGCCGCTAGGGTGAGTCTAGATTTCTAGGCTAGTTTTTCCCATTATTTGCAGCAAAAGGGAAGGTTGAGATGGTAAAATGTGTATTTAATATTTGGGTGAACTATATGCCATTGATATTAATCAAAATCATTTATTTTATGTGATATATTCACATCTCCTAACTCCTATTTAAATATGTGAAATGTTTCTAATAGATACAATTAGCAGGAAATCACTTTAAATAATTGGATAGGCCTACTTTTGTTGCCAGCGTCCAAAAGGACAGTGTGTGAGCTGCACATAAAGTAGAAATAACCACCTGATTTTTATCAAATAATTGGACAGACAGCAGTAAAACAGTGCAGGGGTATATTTGGGTTGGTAGCGGTTTTACAGTCTCTCGTGGGACAGGCTGTGTTTTCAGTGCTGTGTCGCTGCAGTCACCCCTATTTGACCACCTTTGTCAAACCTAGCGCCGGATGAACAGGCGAGAAAACATGTAAAAAGCAAAAGGGGCGCGAGGGAGGTTGGATGCAGTCAACGTACCGTCTGATTGACACCTCCATCTAGCCCAGGGTGTTCAAAGGGAATGCATTAGCCTGGCCCTGCTCAGTTAGGGGGCATTGCTACATCGAAACAGATAACAGCTCTCTGATTCACTCTCCAAAGTAAAAAAGCACTGCAGAAAATGTCGTTTGAGCGATTTGGTTTTTACAGATGACTATATGCAAAGGACACGGTATTAAAGAGAAACCGAGCACTGTTTAATTCCCGCCGTCTCTATCTATGGACTCTGCCACATCAGACTGACCTCAATATGTCCCAAATCCTTTGATAAAAATATTCCTTTTCCAACACGCCGGTTATTCCTTGGAGATATGCTATTTTTAGCGATGGTTTTAAAACTTACTTTCTCTGACGTGTTTTAGCATTGCGTCACGTTATCATGAAATCTTGGTAGCGATATGTGCAATGTTTGTGTAAGTGTGTAAGACGCTTTTGATTGCCGAGCACACTTGGTGGTTGGTTCTGAAGCACAAAGTGGAAGTTTGTTGTTTCAAACGATAAATCAAGATCCCACTTTCAGCTTTTTTGGGGGCATCCTGAATCTCTTTCACTGCCTTGTGAATGTCTGCAGAGACACATTCTGTAGGCTATCTGTGAATAAGTTATGCAAATAATGTTAATCGAATCCCACAGCAGCACTTTACTTCTCCCTTACAAAAATAAAAACAAAACATTCTGTTGATTTAATGGGCTTGCTGTTCCATTTCAAGCTCTTCTGTGAAAATATATGTATAAATAAAATAAATGAATTGCAGCCGCTGATAGCACTGCTAATTTGCATACACTGTCTGTGTCGTCAACTGATTCACTAAAGGAATTATGCAAATCAGGTAACAGCGCAAAAAAACTGTACTGCAACTTGCATGCGTTGTTTACCCATCTTGCGGGTCGTTCTGAGTGTAAGAGGATGGAGGATGCACAACATTTTCTTTTCTTTTTTATATTTAAAAAAATGCTTCACTTCTTAATGTTGGAAAAACCTTTGTCCATTAAATCCGCAGTCATGTGGGGTGGCCAACATGCAGAAAAAAAATCATAAAACAGGAAATTACATCAAAAATGGAACCATGCACTCTCACAAGTGTATATAAAGGTCAGTAAAACTTTTTGAAAATCCAAACATTTTGTCAAGGTTAATTCAAATAGTAACAGCGCAAAAAACCTGTACTGCAACTTGCATGCGTTGTTTACCCATCTTGCGGGTTCGTTCTGAATGTTAGGTTGTGGAGGATGCAGAAAAGTTTGGTGTAATCTTTTATTTTTTATAGTTTAAAAAATGCTTATATATATAAAGGTCAGTAAAACTTTTTGAAAATCCAAAAACTTTGTCAAGGTTAATTCAAATAGTAAAATCTCCTGTGGTGCAATTTCCGCAAAAAGCTATAAAATTATATTAGTTTAAGTTTTTACCTTGAAAAATATATATTTAAAGACGTTTTTGAAAATTATTAAAATGTTTATGGAAAATATGCAAGAATATTTTTCTTGATGGTCACACCACATTACATTTTTAAGACTCTTGTTGAAAACAGTAGCCTATACAAGGTTTTCAAAACCGTGTGAAACCAACATAAGTATGCTGCATATTTGCCTTCAAATGTCACTTTTTACGCTTCTGTGCAACACATTCTGTAGATTTGGCCAGATCTTGTTCTATATAAAGTCCCATTCTCGTAGAGATGAAACAGCAAGGGTGCATTGATCAAACACGTTGTCTTCCTACTCCACCTTTGCACCTGTTTAGCATTTTAATGAAAGACATCAGGCTGTCCTCAACACGGTCCTATCTCTCAACAGTACTTCAAATAAAAGAGAATAATTTCCCAATATCTATGCATGGATGCCCAACCTTTTCACTCTTTATTTGATCCGTTAGTGCCTCTGTTGTATTATAAATTGCATGCACCGCAATGTTTAATATCACAAAATGTTTAGATATGGTTCATGTCATGTCATATTTACTAATCCTGCTAATTGCACATGATATTTCGGGATCTTAAAAAATGTCTGTTTATACAACAATATTATTAAATGGTTGAGTATTCTGTGAGTCTGGAGAGAGTTGTAACTCCATAATTTTAACTATTACAATTTAACTACTTGATTAAATATCATGAGCACCCTTCTGATGTGGAGAAGTGCCGACTTCACATGTGTGAAGTCTTTATAAATTTGAAGTCATATTAATAATGGATGATAAATCTGATTCAACACCAGTGTTAATTTAGTACTATTTATATGTTGGTATAATATTTATGAATATTTTTATTTGTGTATTTTCAGTTTTCATTTATTTGATTTACAGTTTTATTTTTAGTAATTCTATTACTTAGACCTATATCAATTAGTTGTCAAAGTAGCATTTCTGTTTTATTTTTGTTCAATTCACAAATTCTTTTAATCATTTTAGTGTCCGTTTTATTTTAGTGTCCGACCTTTTTGACCGAAAATGATTAACTTTTTATATGTATTAGCCATTTATTTACATGACAACTTTTTGGGGGACCATTATTGTCTCCATGTAAATAACAAAAATGCAAATGTGTGAAGATTCATATCATGGACCCTTATAAGAGCACATGATCTGAAGCTCATGGAGCAGGTGCACTAAGGGCGTGTCCGAATCCACTTTTGCGATGTTTAACGACGGAAACAAAACAGTCGGCACGCTGGGCGCATGGTCCAAAAGAATTGTACCTAGTCTCTTAATGAGTCATTGGTGTGTTTTGGGTGTTTTGGGAGTCTCATCTTCCATTCCCTTTAAAAGCCAGTTGAGCTTGCACCATGATGGATTTTCTATTTACATGACGGAATTTGCAAACGGAAAGACTGAAAACTTCTCCAGAGAGGAATCCTTTAAATTTACAAAAAAATGTTTGTGTGCTGTGGCGTATAGATGTATTCCTAACGCACCCTTTAAATAACACCAAAAATGGTCAGTGGCGCAGTCTAATTCAGTTGCCTCAAAATAGCAACATGCCAACAATGCACCTGGTTTTAATCATTTTCGCAGATCCATGTGAACGGTGATTGTTTCGACAATGTTGTTGCCTGGATGTGAAAAATGCAATTGCGTTTTTATGTAGATGTACACTAGTTAACAATACCGATAAGCAGTGGCCTATTGTGTAATACCGATAAGCAGTGGCCACAAAGCTGTTTCAGTTGCTATCCAGGTAAGTTCGAGATAATGGGCAAACTCAGTTTTTTCGGGTTCAAGATGGAGGATTGGTTTTTAGCAGTATTCAGCAGCCATATCACCCTGTAGCCCAAGACTGGTTTCCCACTGAAGCTAAGCAGGGCTAAGCCTGGTCAGTACCTGGATGGGAGACCAACTGGGAAAACCAGGTAGCTGCTGGTAGAGGTGTTAGTGAGGCCAGCAGGGGGTGCTCACCCTGTGGTCTGTGTGGGTCCTAACACCCCAGTATAGTGATGGGGACACTAAACTGACAAAGAGCACCGTACTTCGGATGAGATGTTAAACCGAGGTCCCGACTCTCTGTGGTCGTTAAAAATCCCAGGATGTCCTTCGATAAAGAGTAGGGGTGTAACCCTGGCATCCTGGCCTAATTTGCCCATTGGCCCCTGTCCATCATGGCCTCCTAATAATCCCCCTATCCTGATTGGCTTAATCACTCGGTCTCCTCTCCACCAATCAGCTGGTGTGTGGTGAGCGTTCTGGCGCAATATGGCTGCCGTCGCATCATCCAAGTGGATGCTGCACTTTGGTGGTGGTTGAGGAGATTCCCCCTTCTATGTAAAGCGCTTTGAGTGCCTAGAAAAGCGCTATATAAATGTAACAAATTATTAATTAATTATTCATCACCATGATCTTAGACTATCAGGCTAACCTGATCTGGAGCAGGTTTTATTCTGGGTCGCAAACCCAGACTGGACCAATCAGCTGCAAGTAAACGGACATGTATCTGTTGCAGTAAAGCACTCCCCCTGTATCGAATTCCAAATTAAAGCAGTTTATTGTGAAAAAAACGTATATATATATATATATATATATATATATATATATATATATATATATATATATATATATATATATATATATATATATATATATATATATATATATATATATATATATATATATATATATATATATATATATATATGAATTATAATTCATATAATATGCTCAATAATTAAATTAATTGAAGAGTAATACTAAACTTGGCTTTTAAATGGATATAAATAATACATGCATTCATATAAAATGCTTTAAAAAAAGTGGATTCATTTGAGCACTTAATGAACCTATAATTATTAGGTATTATAAACATTTATTATGCATTTTATAGTTAAGTGACTTTTTAAGTTCACACACGCACCTCTACAACAATTTATAGATTAACCTGATGGCACATGCTAGTCGATGAATTGAATGTTACATAAATGTCTCCACTAACCATTCAGAAACGTCCAGATGCAGTTGTAAAGTTGTGTCCCACTCTGGTGCAAACATAAGGCTGTACTTCAAGCCAACTGGTAATTTCTGACATTTTTGCTGATTGAGATTTCCGAAGCTCATGTAAAGGATTCACCATCTACTGGAAAGGGGGCGTTTTTGCTCACACCCAAATATGGGAGAAATTTGACAAGCTATAATAAATGATCTGCGGGGTATTTTGAGCTAAAACTTCACAGACATTCTGGGGACATCAGCAATCTATATTAAATATCCCTTTTAATATGTTTGTTCTGTGTTTGTTACCAAATTATTTTAAATTAAATGTCTCGCATATGTTAAATCGACGGCATAATAATTATTTTGAACTGTGCATTTGATTGACTGTTTAAATTATTTTGCAGAATTAAAAGCATATTCGTGTTGTGCCCTAGAGCACTGTTTGTACTTGGCATTCATTTACACCATTTAGGAGTAAGTAGTTGATTTCTAAACTAATTTGCAGTCCAGAAATAACAAACTAAGAAACAAGACTTGTTCACCTGTCTCCCCTACCTTTAACACATTTCTTTTTTCTTTTTTTTTTCTTCTCAATTCATTAATTTAAACTTCAAGCAGGGGAAGTCATGACCCTATGCAGGAAGCAAAAACAAACGACACCATTTCAGATGACAGAGATTTATTACTTGCATAAAGCAGTGTGGCTGAAATCAACACAAGCTACAAAACAGTTTGAGGGCACATCAAATTTTGTTCAACTAAAGTTTGGAGTGCATTTCAGGTTGTCCATTATGATGGTCTCCTCACCTATCAGCACAGAACAGGTTTTTGCCTGTACGGCTCATTTGCTCATTAGCTTTGGCTATATATGTAGAGAGCGAGACAGCTCCATCTGACAGGCTTTCCGGTTTGCTTCAGGGGGTGATTGTAATAATTTCAGAGTCTTGACAGCTACAGTATTCAACATGTTGCATATATCCACCTCTCGTCTCTTTTAATTGTAGGGGAGACGTTTACTAAATGTGTGCATTTATATGCAGCAATGATCGTGAGGTGTTATCGCGGAGGTGGGCGGTCATGTATCATCACATCATAGATGATGCACTGTCGCTGGAGGAGTTCGATGTCAGAAGAAGTGAAAATACCAGGAGGTTAAAGAGTTGTTGTCCAGGGTCTCTTGGGTTAATGGGAGAGAAAAAGGCCGGTGAGAATCCTGACGACTGTGCTACACTTCTCCTTCATCTCGCTCCTGAAATGCAAAGAAAATCGGTGAGGTGGTGACCTCTGACCTCACCTGAGTCAGGATGCAATTTCAAGTTTACCACGCTTGGTTGTGTGATGGCACTGGGGAAATGTAATGTGAAGGGTAGGGATTAAAACCGTCTCTTGTCCACTTTGATGTTTGTATGTGTATGTACATGGACTGGAAATAATATAGAATAGAATAGAATAGAATAGAATAGAATAGAATAGAATAGAATAGAATAGAATAGAATAGAATAGAATAGAATAGAATAGAATAGAATAGAATAGAATAGAATAGAATAGAATAGAATAGAATAGTCAATGACGCTGAATTTTTTATGTGGATCTATTAATTTATATAAAAAAGGCACACATACATACTTGTACTACACCTCTCTTATATGATGAACATGTTTCTGATTGTTTCTGAATTATTTTTGATATTTATGGGGGTATTAAAAACATGTTTTAACCGTTAAATGCATGAATGTTAAATGCAGTCATCATTATAAATATTTGGGTCTTTAGTGGATCTATTTTTTTATCTATTTATCACGGATTTATATTTATAACACGGATGGATCTCTACCTGTTATGATAATAGGTTATACATTTCCTGATATTACAGTAACAATTACAGAATAATACAAAAATGTTGTTACCTTTTGGACCTTTGAAGGGTTCAGTTAAAGCAGATGTTTTTTACTATCATCACTGCACTCGTCAGAGCTCACTTTCCAGTACATTCAGAATCTGGCTCATATTCGCCATCTCAAACATATTCCCCAAAGTATCATCTTGAAAATCAATATTTTGAGAGCCGACAGCTTCTTCATCAGATCCACCATTAAGTGTCAGTGGCCGTAATATTAGATTGCTTTTAGTACTTGCTCTGCAGTAAATCACTAAGCCATTTCAAGTGCTGATGATACTTCGTATTCTTTTGTTTTCAGTCTGTAGTATCTATGAGTAAAATGTCAAATTATCATTTTGTATCAGACAATGCCACATTGAGGAATAAAGATGAAGTGCATATATTTAGTCATCAAATATTCAATTGTTATGCAGAAAAAAAAATGCGTACACTGTTAAACACCTCGGGTTGTTAGTGACATTATACAATTTGATTGAGGAATACTAAATATTGATGTCTAACTTTAACAAATGAATGAGGAGGAAGGTATAGTGAATGACATCCCAGGTCACTAATGACCCGAGGCATGCATTCAAGGTTTAACTAAATGCATCATTTTAAGAGGAAAATAATTTGTTTTTAAATTTTATGGCATCAACACATCTCAAAAAAGTTGGGACAAGGCCATATTTACCACTGTGTGGCATCCCCCTTTTCTTTTTATAACTGTCTGCAGTCTGGGGACTGAGGAGACAAGTTGCTCAAGTTTAGCAATAGGAATGTTGTCTACAGGCTTCTATTTGCTCAACTGTCTTAGGATCTTTTTTGTTGCATCCTCCTTTTTATGATGCACCAAATGTTTATTACGGGTGAAAGATCTGGACTGCAGGCTGGCCGTTTCAGTACCTGGATCCTTCTTCTACACAGTCATGATGTTGTAATTGATACAGTATGTTGTCTGGCATTGCCATGTTGGAAAATGCAATGTCTCCCCTGAAAGAGACGACATCTGGATGGGAGCATATGTTGTTCTAGAACTTACCTTTCAGCATTGGTGCATTTCCAGATGTGTAAGCTGCCCATGCCACACACACTCATGCAACCCCATACTATCAGAGATGCAGGCTTCTGAACTGAGCGCTGATAATTTGGGTTGTCCTCTTTAGTCTGGATTAAATGGCGTCCCAGTTTTTGAAGAACTACAAATGTTGATTCGTTTGACCACAAAACAATTTTCCACTTTGCCACAGTCCATTTTAAATGAGCCTTGGCCTATAGAAAACGCCTGCATTTCTGGATCATGTTTAGATTGGCTTCTTTTTTGACCTAAAGAGTTTAAGCTGAAAAAACAGCTAATGGCACAGTGGATTGTGTTGCCCATGTTGTGATTGCCATTACAGTAGCATTCCTGTAGGTGATGCAGTACCGTCTAAGGGTCCGAAGATCACAGGCATCCAGTACATTTTTCCGGCCTTGACCCTTACGCACAGAGATTGTTCCAGATTCTCTGAATCTTTGGATGATATGCACTGTAGATGATGATAACTTCAAACTCTTTGCAGTTTTTCTCTGAGAAACTCCTTTCTGATATTGCTTCACTATTTTTTGACGCAGGATTGGGGAAATTGGTGATCCTCTGCCCATCTTGACTTCTGAGAGACACTGCCACTCTGAGAGGCTCTCAATTGTGTTGCCAACTGACCCAATAAGGCCTCTTATTGCTACCTGTCCTAGCTTTTTTGGAATGTGTAGCTCATGAAATCCAAAATGAGCCAATATTTGGCAAGAATATGGCAATATAAGAAATGTACAATATACCACATATCTTGTGCATCTCTTCTTTTTTCTCATTCACATTTGGAATCATTTTCATCACACATCTGTGTCCAGGATTGGTCAAACTGACGGCTCATGAATGATTGGAGCAGTAGGCATGTCTGTTCACTAATGTTAATCTTAAATCATTAATAACAATATAAACCCCAGATAGCAACATAGTGTCAGCCCAGATCCGGCCCACGTCTGGTACGTGTTGAATCCATATGTACCAGATGTGGCTGACACTATGTTGCTGACTGGGAAGTTAAGTCAGCAAAGATTTTTCAGCAAAAAGACTGATGTTCCATGACCAGAAGAGAAGCGTTTTCAGAATTATCAATCCGACTAAATAATTATCAGTCAGAATTGTACATCAATCAAGTTATGGTAATACTGATAATTTAGTAATTTTAAAGGATTTTAGAGGGATCTTCTGGACAAAAAGTAACAAGCTTCTAGAATTTAACAATGCAAAGGCATAAAATAGAAAGGAGATATAAGGTTCATAAGGGTTGCTGTTCTCATGGAGAAACATGATACAAAATCCTTGGATCTATGTGACAGTACTATTAAATATGAGTGCCAACGTGAAGGTGCGTGCTTATTTGAAGAAATGTGTCCACCACATATAAATTCTGTCACACTGTCATATGCAAAAGTTTGCCACATCCATCTCCGAAATAAGGTCTTTGCCACCATAATTTCTCATAGCAGTAGACACAGAAAATGTGTTGCATGCAACATATTGTTGTGTTAAATATATATCTAAGATTGTGAGTTCGGAAGTGTTCTCAAGTTAACATTTTACAGTAATTAGCAGTGTGGAGGGGGTGTTTTGTAGAAACTAGCATCTGTTTAGACTTAATCATATTTGATTTATTTTTATAGACGCCTGAGATGTGACATACACAGATTTATGATGACAGATCAACAACCGTCCTTTTTTATATCATCTGTGTTTGTACTAAAGATTGATTACAATAATGAAACTTCCTTTATTTTTTTGTTTGACATATGTCTGTGCTGCCAAAGTAGACATAAAGCAGTTTAGCACACTCAAAATGAAAAACTAACTGAAAACTACAGACTCTGAAATATGATCTGATGAGACATTATCTGATGAGCAATTATATGGAGGCTAATCTTTGTATGCTTTTTGGTATAATATGTTTTGAAAAATGTAATATTTGTATTGTAAAAGTTGTATAACATTTAAGACTTTAAAAAGTATATATTTTTTTCAAAATAGTAAAAGAAAACTGTATCAACGATACAAAAATAACATGGGTGTACACATCATAATCATTATTTTCTAAAAATATTGCATTGCATAATGCACATATATATATATATATATATATATATATATATATATATATATATATATATATATATATATATATATATATATATATTTTTTTTTTTTTAACACATTTTTACAAAAAAATTTTAATTGATTTTAATGATTGAATTTGTTTGAGACTTATTGACATATAATAATAATCTGGTCCGAAATGTAATGTAATTTATTTTATTGTATGTTTTATTTTTATTTATTTATTGCCTGTCGGTTGGACATTGACTTGGCCAAACATTTTTAAATAATAATAGTCAGTAAAGCAGTTATGTTAGAATATTTAAAATAGAAAATAAAAATATGCTCATTATAGAAGAGGTGTATTCAATCATCAGATGCATGAATTGTACATATTGTATTTCATTTTGAATAAATGTATAGAAAAATGGGAGTTACTGACTCACACACAGACCTGTGAATCTGTGATTTTTGTGGTAAAAAGTGAATTTCTTCTTTTCAAAAACAAGTTCCCATGCAATGGATTACATTTCATTATTCCATTTCTGGGGAAGCTATGATTAATTAATGAGAAGCCAGAAGGATAATCCCATGACCTATGACCCCTAGCCATCTCACTTCCACAGAAGGTCTTCAAAAAAGAAGAACATATAGATAGCTGTTTGTTGATCATAAGTCTGGTTGTATGAAAGGAATTTGAACTCCCGGTTTGACTTGCCGTGAGCTAAATGTTGAAACTTGACTGCTGGATTCCGATAAGCGTTCATTATATGCTCCTGCATACATTAAGAACCTGCATGTGGGAGGACTCGTTCCAACCTTTGTCTCGGCTCATTCAAGGGAACGTATCAGCACTCAGCCTAACCTTTAGTGATATATTTTGTGTTTTGCATGATGGGAAATCAGAGCGATAGGAGCGAGGGACAAGGTCTTTATTTTTATGTGAGCACTGACCTTTTCAAGTTGCTGTTGTTGTTTTGTTTAGTTGCTAATTCTTTGACAGAGGCAAGGTATGCGGTCCTTTCTTGGAAAACAAGACTGTAACATTCAAGAAAGGTAGACAGTATGACTAATTCTCTCTTCAGGGGGACATGTAGATAAAGTCTCTGGCGGAGCGGCTCAGTGTTGTTGAGCCAACATTCAGAACTACTGCTGTTTTTCTGATAATTTACCCGTCTTTTGTCAGCCACTTTAGCGGTATTTTCAAAATGCAAGAAACTTTAAAATAGATATCTGACAGGGCACAGGGGTTTTTAGGAGAGATAAAACAAGCTTCTTACTTGCGGCTATCTCTAATCTCTTATCACTTATCTCTTATAGCTAGTCAGAATTTGAAAGCGTCCAGAAATCACAATCACAAAGTAAATCACAAGTTTTGTGGCTTTTAGTTGATAACAATTTAATTCATAAGCCATTCATATTAAGAATTTCAAACTCAAAAACTTTGGGGCCACATCTCAGGTGGTGGGGTGGTTAAAAATAATTTTAACTACATTCATTATGGGGTAAACAGAATATTTCAGAGTTTAGTACTCATCTCACCCTCAAACCTGCGTACTCTGCATATTTAGTGGACTAATGATGCCTGAGATTGTGTTCCTTGAGAACTGCAGTTTTCTCCTTGCAGATCAAGCATTTAAGAGTCCCATTAAGAGAGCAGATTTTGCTCCATGATTTTGCGTTGATGTAAGGTAGCAGTCAGTTCACACACATGAAGTCTGTAAATAAAAGTATTCAATTAAATAAAGTTGCTGGCAAAGCTGAAAAGTTACAGTGTTTTTTAGCAGATGTAAAAACTGTTATACTCTGGAATATATTTCAAAAGGGACCTACATATTTACTTGACTTTATCATACTTTTTGTCAGACCTTATTCACTTTCATTATTCTGAATTACACCACTGCTCAAAGGTTTGGGGTCAGTAATATATATCAAAAAATAAAAAAATAAAAAAATAAATAAAAAAATAAAAAAATAAATAAAAAAATAAAAAAATAAAAAAATAAATAAAAATAAATAAATAAATAAATAAATAATTAAATAAATAATAATAATAGTAGTAATAATAATAATAATAATAATAATAATAATAATAATAATAATAATAATAATAATAATAATAATAATAATAATAATAATAATAAACCTATTCAGCAAGGATGCATTCAATTATCAAAAGTGATAGTAGAGATTTGCATTCTTATGGTGCTTTCACATCTCTAGTTCGGTTTATTTGGTCCGAACCAAGGGCAAACAATTATACATTGTTGTATTTTTTAGCTTTTTTGGTTGCTTTTCAGACCACAATGATTGCTTTGGTCCGAACCAGTTGAAACAAACCAAAACGCAGGCACGTGACAACATCCACATCACTCATTGGCCATGGTGTATTTCCTAAACTGCTTTTCGATTGGTCAGAATTTACGTGTGGGAAAATTCCAACAGAAGAGGAGAAGCCAGCAAACTACACAACACTATAGAGAGACGACTGGGCGGGCTAGTTTTATCCCTGGCCATAATCTACTACATTGTGTGTATTTACCACAGTAGGCCTATGCAAACAATACATTTCTATAATGAAGCGCGGATGCGTCTTGAAAACAAAGTTCTAATGCACTGCAGACGGCGAGCACACATTGCTCGTCACTTCAAGCGGAGACGTGCATTAATTATTCTTAACTCTGACATGCTCATCTTCGGAAAATATTGCCAACGATCTATCAGGTAATGTCATACACAATGTCAGCGCAGCTAACTATGGCAGCTGGTTTAGCCCAAAAATGATCAGTACTTTTGCAGTTGGTTCTGTTCGAGGTTGTCATGTTCTCAGCACAAACGAACTGCCCCAGAGTTTGTTTGAAAGCGTACTGAGACCTCATTGAAGAACTTGTTTGGTCCGATTTTGGTGCGCAACCCGAGTTTGATTGCTGCTTTCACACCTGACCAAACAAACCGCACCAAAGAGGGAAACGAACTCTAGTACGATTCAACTGAACTAAATGAGGCAGGCGTGAAAGCACCCTTAGAAAAAGTTTCAAATTAATGCTGTGTATTGAACTTTCTAATCATAAAAAATCCTGAAAACAATGTATAACAGTTTAAAAAAAACATTAAACAAACTGTTTTTTTAACATTGATAATTATAAGACATTTTCCTTGAGCACCAAATCAGCATATACTTGATTTCGGAAAGATCCTGTGACACTAAAGTGTGTGTGTGTTTATGTGTGTGTGTGTGTGTGTGTGTGTGTGCGTGTGTGTGTGTGTGTGTGTGTGTGTGTGTGTGCTATCCCTTTAAAATTCCTGTTTTCTTCTTCATGAAAACAAACCAAAGTACTCATGACTCATCTTGTCTGCAGGGGTGTGGTCATCTTTTTTATGTCCAATAAAATGCTCTTTGGAATAACAACATCTCCTCCCACTAAATTATATATACCACCTGCCTCTAACTAGCAATGGCAGATAGCAAACGATGGTTTTGCCTGGCTGCAAAGTCTACTGACTATTTAAACAGTTCTCTTGGTATGCCACACCCCAACTTCTTGTTTCAGTGACACATTAACTATCCTCTCTGCATCACTCTTTTTATCTTTTTCCTTGTCTATTCTATCTCCCTGTCCACATCACAGCATCCAGAGCTAATAGGAGCGAGACCACCACAGAGTGACAGTCATGTCGAACTGTGTGTGATGAAGACAGATTGGGAGCATCAATCACTATGTCACACCAGTTTCGCTTCACACCCTCCCTGAAGGCAGACCATGTCGGTCGACAGCTCGAGACTTTTCCCTCCACCACAGCAGTGATTGATTATAAGATCAAAGGACTCATGAAAGTTCAGGTACTTGCATATGTGTACTTTGCCAAGTGCTGTAATTGTGGTTTGACGTGGAACTAGGGCTGTCACAATAAAATAAAAAAACCCACAGTACCAGTGAAGTCTCACGTTTCTCAATACTCCCATGATCACCCACAAAATCAAAGGGTTAGGTTTAGGGGTGGGGGTTTATGCCTACCTTTTTAATACAAATCATATGATTCATACAAATCAAATTGCATAAATTTATACAAAATCATATATCTGTAATTAGTTGAACTTCCCATGACAGCAGGTTGCATGTGTTTTTTTTTTTACTTAGTTTTCTAAGATGGCTGTGAGTTTGAATTAAATTTTATTGACAGTAAACCAATTAAAATATGTATGTCATTTTCTTTTACATGACATACATATTGGTGGATGTCCAGGTACATATGTGTCGCTTACCTGGGGAACATGTGGCACCAGGTGTTACAAGCACGCCAGGCTCCACCCTTTCCCAGACACCACGCTCACAGTCACCAGAGTACTGATCACACGCACCTGCACCCCATCAGCATGCCAATCAACACCAGCACTTAAAGCCTAGTTCACACTGCCTGATTTTTGCCCCGATTTTGAGTCGCCGACAGGTTTTGTGAAATCGCAGGCAAATCGGTGCTCGTGCACGCGAGTGACAATCACGTAGTGTGAATGATCAAAGACGCGATCAGAGAGAATCGCCGACGAGTCGCCGACGCCGGTGAGATATTTGGCATGCTAAATATCTGGACCTGTCAGCGATTCAAACTGCTGCTGTGTGAACCAAGGGGGTAATCTAGTGCTCGGAAAGCGTTCCACCCCTAGGGGCTGCCATTGCTAACCAAACCATCACCTGCTGTTAGCATCCCATTGACTCCCATTCATTTTTGAGTCACTTTGACAGTGAATAACTTTACATCTGAGGCGTTTAAAGACTCCATTTGTCCATTGTTTATTTCTAAAGAAACACGACAATGCACAAAAGGCTCCGTTACCTTGTATCTTACACTATCGCCCCGCAGAAGCTGTTTTTGTAAAAATAGGCTAACGATTGCGTCATAACCAACGCGACTGTTGCACAGTTGAGAAATTACCGTACAGACCTGAGGAGAAGCTCGCAAGCAATCTTTTACTGTCTATGAGACAGTCGGGGGGACGTGGAGACATAAAGTCTGATAAAGTCAAGGGGGAAGAATGGGGAGAAGCCCATAGTGAGCCAAAAGCAACGGGAGAAAATATTTAAACAACGTGATTCAGCTTTCACTTTCCACAACTACTAGAAGACCTACAGCTGTCAGACAGGAGGCTCACATCACATCTACCTCGTCAAGCTCAGTCTGAGCCTGCGCAGTTCGCTCAGCCATCAGGAAGTGAGTGCTCCTATACTGACATCACATTCCGCCGTTGACGTCAATGGGATAGCTCAGTCCATTTCTTTTACTGTCTATGTGTGAACAGCGTTTTGACTGAAAATTTCACCGACAGCCAATGAGAGAGTGAGATACAGGGCAGCAGGAGGTTCAGGGAGGAGTTATAGAGCAGAATTTCAGTATTTTAATAGATATATTTACAATCCTATCAAACAGAAACAAAGGCCAAACATTTGCACATCCAGCCACAACAGCAGCGCATTACATTTATTTATTTACCTCAAACTGTCTTTGCAGAACAAAATCCTGGCTCCCTCTGTCTCTCCAACAATTTCTTCCACCATAATCTTTTTTCTTTTTCTCCACAAATCAGCGCACATACAATTTGAAGCAAGCTTTGTGCAGTTTATCATTTTTAATAACAATTCCATGTCTCGCGCGAGAACTCCGGTCTGACGCACGTGTGATCTCGCGTTGTTTACTTGTCACATCGCACGCGTGTTTGGGAAACCTAGTTTGCGCACCGGAGAGAGAGAGCTTTGTCGGCGATTCTTCCTCTTGTTCAGTCATGCAGTGTGAACTCCTCTGTCATCAAACCATCGTGCAATGTGACCACAGCAGGGACTGAATGATACCCCAGATAGTCATGCAGTGTGAATAGAGCAATGACCTGACGAGTTTGAAAATCGTGCAGTCTGAACTAGGCTTAAGCCCCGTTCTTGCATTCAGTCACTGTCCGGTCTCGTTTGCACATGCTACTGCCTATGCTCACTACCACGGACTAACCTGTATACTTACCTGTGTCTCCTGCCTGGGGTTAGGGCCTAGGGCAAGATGGATTCTGCCTGGGTCCATCTTGCCTGCACTCACCTCTGATCACCTCACCCTGGTTCATCTCAATAAACTCTGTTTCATTGTTCTCTGTTCTCCATGTCCTCTCTGTTTTGTAACACCAGGATGCACTATACAAGGCAAGTTGGCCAAGGCAGTGTGATGCTTTAGGCAATGTTCTGAAAACCTTGGGTCCTGCCATCCATGTGGACAGTACCGTGGCAAGGGCTGTTCCAAGTGTGCGAACGCACAGGGTATCGTGCCTCATGCAAAGTAGAGTGACAGCTGACTTGATGTAAAAAGCCAATGGTTAAAGTTTATGTTTTTGTCCTTCAAAATACAATAATAGTTCAAAGACAAAACAGGCTCGTAGAAAAAGCCTTATTCAGGCCATTTTATATTCTGATTTTGGCTGCCTCCTAAATGGGTTAAACCATAGATATAAGGCTACCGTTTATTAGGCGCATTTATTGCATGGACAGAGAAAGCATGGACGCCAGCATTTCATTTGATGGAAGGCTAGGCATAAAAGGTTTTTTATTTAACACTATAAAGTGAAATAACCATATAGCCTTACAATTACGCACCTTTCGGAGCAGAACCGCAGAACGAGTAAAGCCTACTCAATCTCTAGACCTTTTAAAGGTTTTTAAATTTGAAAAATGCGAAAAGCTACGTAATTGTCCGACAACCATTTAGCGCATGTTCAAAGAGGAAAACAACGTAAAAAAAGTGCTGGTTGTTCTTTCAATACTGTCTGTTTATTTTACTGACTGAGAAATCGCTTTAGATGATTCAGTGAGAGATGACATTCCAAACTAATTCAAGTGGATTCAGTCCATTTTGAGAGCACATTTGACCCATTCATTTAGAACATAATTTAAGCATCAAAATGTGCGCAATCTACTGCGCAGTTCAGTTACAGTTTTACTTCTTGAACCCATTTATCAAACCTAACTGGATATATATAATTTTTTCTTAAATATCCACATAAACAATAAATTGTTTGTCACTATAGCAACAGTAGACCCCTGTTAATATAGCCCTAGGCCTCGCACATCACGTTGGCATATGGCCTGCATGTAGATGTTATTTTGAGACTTGAGTCTTGAGACTTACCACCTACCTAAGCATTGTTGCAGTCCATGTACACCCTTTTGTGGAAACGGTATTCCCTGGTGCCTGTAGCCTTTTTCAACAGGATAAATGCACCCTGCCACAAAGCAAAAATGGCTCAGGGATGGTTTGAGGAGCACAACGAGTTTGAGGTGTTCACTTGGCCTGCAAATTCCTTAGATCTTAATCCACTCGAGCATTTGTGGGTTGTGCTGTACAAACAAGTCCAATCCATGGAAGCCCCACTTCGCAACTTACAGAACTTGAAGGATCTGTTGCTAACATATTGGTGCCAGAGACCACAGCACAGCTTCAGGGGTCTAGTGGAGTCCATGCCTCGACGGGTCAGGGCTGTTTTGGCAACAAAAGGGGGATTAACACAATGTTAGGAAGGTCATTATGTTATGCCTGATCGGTGTATATATAGGGTTTGACATTACTAAACAGATAGCACTTATTAGTATAGGATAATGATATGGGGTTCACTTTTAATGTTTATGGCTGCTTCATCTTTTATATGGGTACTATTCACATTTATATTTTTGTTTGAGCGCCAGTGGGAAGGGCCTATGTGTGCGGTGTTGTGCGACAGCCAGTGGTGTAAAGTATTTGAGTAAATGTAATTAGTTACTTAAATATCTTTTTAGCTACTTTTTTGATATCAAAGATTTTAGCATATTTTACTCTCAACTTGACTACATTTTTCAACAAGTACACGTACTCTTACACAATGCATCTTAACATTTTCCATGGCACCTAACTTTTTCCGCCGCAGGTTCTTTCTGCTACAAAAGAAGCAATCTCATCATCGCCAGAGCATTGATGGTAGGAGTGAATTCAGGTTGATTGGGACACTTTTTCTCATTGAGATGACTAAGGAAAAGTATCCCAATCAACCTGAATTCACCCCTACTATATCTTGTGCGTTTTGCCCTTACTCACCCAAACTTGTCAACAAGATTTCGCTACATGAATGTGAGTGAATTAAGCAGGTAGTTGTGAATCTCAGGTGTTTCATATGAGAAGAGGATGTGGCTGCAGCCCTTGATGAGGCCCAAACCATCACATCCAGTGCAGAGTAGGCTTTAACTATAGAATTGTTTTTTAACATTATTTTATTTATTTGTGATATTAAATAGACGTTGAAGGATGTTGGCTTACTTAAGCCCTTTTAGAACATTTGAGCTCAACTGAGACTTGAGTGTTTGTAGACATTTAAGAGGCTGTTGTGTCGACCATAAAGGGTTACTTCAGCGATTAGTTTGTGCTGTGACACTCGTGCGGCGACTCACTCATTATATTGAACAGACACGTTCAGCTTTTAATTGTAGTGTCTGTTCTCTAACTGAACTGATTTTATGAAAATGCTAATTATCTAGTAATCTAGTAGCGGTGGCTTTGTGAATTGGGAGTGGCCTCGTAGGGCAACGAAGCATTCTGGGAATTGTTGTCTTTCATCCCGATGAGAAAATAAATACATTTTCTGTCTTTTCTCAGTCTAGAAGGCACCAAATTCAAAAATAATTTCACATTAATGACCCAGTTTAAATACAGATTAATCTTCCCAGCGCTGAAGTACCCCTTTAACTTATTGCAATTTTCAGTGATTTTGATTTTAGAAAATAAACGTGATTGCTCTCATCACAATTAAACTGCCATGTCTTTTAGGGGTCAAGGATAATACATATTTGAGCCTGCATTCAGCACTTATAATTACTGTTAAAATCAGAAAGACAGTGGTTTTCAAACCTGTCCTGGATTACCACCAGCCCTGCACATTTTGTATGTCTGCAAGCCTGCAAGCCCTGAAATCTGTGTCAGATATAGGGAAACATACAAAATATGCAGGATTGGTGGTACTCCAGGAAAGGTTTGAGAACCACTATTCTAAGACTTTTATTCAATTATATTGGAATTGGTAACTTGTAACTTAAAATATATTAATTTTTGCTGTAAGGTGTCTGTACCTTTATTCAAGTGTGAATTTCAGGTACTCTGTACACCTCTTCTTGCTCAGGAGGTTGTCAAATGCAAATTTAATTGTCAATCGGACATCGCCGATCCCACAATATCCAAACAAACCATTTTTTAAAGCTGGATTACATAATTTTCTTTTATAGGCAAAGAATTTAAGATATGAAACTTGCGGGATATTTTAATGGTGCAAAGACTTCTTATATGTCAAAAGATTTAGATTCCTAATTTCTCATAGTCAAAAGACACTCATACTGGTTTACTGTCTTTATGAGTGAAACTTTTATCATATACAAATCCCTAATTTCAAATTATCAGCAAAGAAAACACCAAAATAAAAAAATGTTTTGGTCTCTTGTTCCGTTACAAAGTGTGTGTAGGTCAAACTCACAAAGGTGAACTTGGAACAGGAAACTTTTAATTGAAATGCCACAGGAACATCCAGACACACCACTTTACATGAACGACAATGGACCAACACTGAGGGGAAACTGAGAACTAAATACACAGGGCTAACCGAGGTAATAGACAAGACACAGGTGATGGGTATAACTAATTAGACAGACTGGGGAGAAACTAGGTCACGGTGGCTGAACTCAAGACACAACTGAACACAAGAGACAGGGCATACATGTAACACTAATAATGTGTTTCTTATGTTACACAAACCGTGTTCCTTTTCGCCATCTCAACGTCAGACAGCTGCCTTGTAAAAAATCAGCCTCCTTAGAAACTGTGAAATGGGTGGCACATGTTACAACCTAAAACCTGAGCAAATGCACATTCATTTGTGTGGAATAGTGTTTCCCCTCTGAGACAATGGTTATCTGTTATTGTGAGCTACATGTGATTTATTTTTTTATGATCACGTTTCCCTTTTGTATGTTTTTTTTTTTGTGGAGCTTTTTTGTTGGTCATGGATAGCTTTCATGGAAAAGAGCAGCTTGGATGTTGTGCAGTATTTCTCCTGTTAAGTTACTTGGAATAATTCATGCACACTGAAAAAAAATTCAGGTCTCCAATTGAAAATTTTCTAGTGACTGATCATATCTGAAATTTCAGTAGGCCAAATTAAATTTGAGTTAATTAAATTGCATCAATTCACAGAATTTCAATTCTGCCAATTGAAGAATCTATCAATTCACAGAAGTTCAATTCGGCCAACTGAAAAATTGTAGATGTGATCAGTCACTAGAAAATTTTCAAAATATATATATTTTTTTACAGTGCAGATTTGGAGAAGATTTTGAGCTATTCCTTTGACCCCAAATATTTGAAGCTATTCCTTTGACCCCAAAAAAGACTTATGAAGACTTTATGGCATAGCGTCAGTCATCTCCTCTCAGGCTTTCCATGCGAGCAGAAGTCACAGTTTTATATATCAAAGAAGTGCAGAAAGTGAAGTGGAGCTAAAAGGGAACGGCTGCACTGAGGGGCTGGCTGAGGTCCCACTCAATTATGCAGTCGAGTGAGCCCATCCTCACTCACACATAAGCACAATACACGTCTGAGATGTTTCATCATCCCCACAGGCCATATTAACTCGTATACACACGCCTGCATCAGACTCTGTGCTCTTACACATCTCGACATCCTCACTTCTAGCTCCAGTCGAGTCGCTGCTTCGCATTGAATACACTCTCTATCACTCGTGCCACATGACTCACTCTCACTCTTATTATATCACCCCTTGAGCTCCCCGTCTGTTTGTGACACTAACAGCCCGTGGTCTGGTTTCCGTTTAGCAGGCTAGTGAGGAAAACTAAATGAGAAGACCTGAATTTATCGTTCAGGTCACCCCTTAGGACTCGCCGGTCAATGACAATTTAACACACCCTTTGTGATGAAGCCATGCAGTCAACTGTGGTCACAATGTCTAATCGTGATCAATCTTGTAGGGTAGGACTGTGACTAAAAACCAGGCTAATCAAAATCCAACAACAAATCCAATAACATATCACATAATCAATGCATTTAATAATTTATCATAAAAATATACTGATTTCCAACACAATCTCACAGCAACTATTTTACGTTTTGCTGAATTGCTGGCTATTTTGTACGAATTCTGTTTAAACCCCAGTGACTGGGCCTTCATTATGAGATTAGTTTGAAATACATATGTTTTTTCATGAATGAAATAGCTTAGAAATCTAGACACACCCTAGTGGCAGCAAATCTAATCTGCCACGAGTGTCGTATAGCAACTCTCAAAACACTTCTGAGCTGTAAACGGCAAACTCTGGTCGGGACAATCACATTGTGTATAGAGTCGGTGGGCGGGGCTTAAAATAATTATGCCAGAGTTGCGTTTGCGTACTTCTAGTAAACACAGAAACTGGCGAACGGCGGTCTTTCGAATCAGCTTTGACCGCGACTCTGGACGACTTGGAGTTAAGCTTTTCTCTGAGAAAAGAACAAAGAACGGCACTGAAGTCATTCTTAAAAAGGGAAGATGTGTTCTGAGTTTTGCCGACCGGATACGGAGAAAGTTTAATCTTTAAACTAGCTCTGCTTCATCTTCGTTGCTCTGGTTGGTTGTAGCGCTATCTAATTGCATGCACGCTGTTCAGAGGGAGTTTGAAAGACAACCGTTTATCCCGCCCCTTGGACTGAGCCCTGTCTATGGTGAGTTTCCAGACCAAACATCTTGATGTGGGTCTGGCTTGTCAGGCTATGAATCAAATGAATTCATACAAAATCACCACCTCGTAAAATACTTACGTTTTCCAATGAGCTTGGTTTGGTTTACACTGTACTTTGATGATTTAAATAGGTTTTTTTGCATTGAAAGGGCAGCACAATTAAATTAAGCAATAAAAATAGTGGTAGACGGTAAAAGTACTTTTCTTTATTACTGTACTTAAAGGGATAGTTCACCCAATAAAAAAAAAAACGAATCATATGAAAATTATGTCTTTAATCAGCTACTCACTCCAAATGAAATGAAATTAATTTCATCCATATTCCTTCAATTTATGACGGACAGGCGATCTGTTTTATTTGGTATTTTGCGCCCCCATAGCAAGCTCCATTTCTTTAGACATTCTTTGTTTCTGTAAACATTTCGATGTGATATGGTTTTAATTTGTACGGGCCAGCACAATTAATTAAACTTTATACATGGTTTGGTGTGGGTGGACTTTTTTTTTCAGGTGGAGAGAAACTTTAATTAGGAAATTAAATTCACTCTTAGAGGTTGTAGTCTCTCAATCCAGTCTTCAAAAATCAATGTGGGTGTGATCTGTGAAACTATCCAAATCAGATCTCCCAGAGACCATCAGTGCATGGGCAGAAAGGAGAGTGAGTGTTTCTGGCTGGGTCTCCTGGGTTTGGCTCCGGGCCAGACTGTCTTTTTGCCGCTGTGTGAAAACTAAACATTAACTGCAGGAATATGCTTACTCAGACTTATTCTTTACTGATTTTCTCTCTCTCCTTCTCTTTTCCTCTTTTGTTCTCATCTGTGTACCCTGGCTAAGATATGGACAAGTAACTCCATTGATTTCTGTCAGTAAGTTCCACCTGTGGGGACAGAGCCTCAATCCCCTAGCAGGCGTTGTGCGTTTTGCGCACATTAATATGTGACAGATATATGCAGACGGGCTATGAATTTTTAATGTGTGACCCTCCTCTGAGCTTGCCCTTTGCTACAGCTCAGGGTTGACTGAACCACTGAGGGTCACTGGGTAAAGAAGACAGAGAGTGAGAGAGAATATATTTTGGAGAAAAGGAAAGAAGAATGATACTTGTTTTCTCCTCCTTTGTTCTTGAAAATAATGACACCCAGAGCAATTTAAACGTGTCCCCAGGTCCCAAAATACTTTCTCTCTGGTTGGAAGTGAAAATATGTTATTGGTCTGAACTCAGTCAAGACCATTTCAACAGCTGTTCTGTTGTGTTTGGTTCAGGCCAGGCTTTGTTTTAAAATAGGGCTGACCATCGATTCATTTTGATTTAATTAATTACATCATATGTTGATTAGTTACCCACTTAACATCTGGTATCATTTTTGGGATTTCCACCTGGATTTGGCCTACCCAAATTGAAAAGCTTCCCATAAACACATACAGTGGTCTAAGTTCAAAATGTTGGTGTGATTTTACAGGAAGCTGTTTAAAGTTACATAAAACACTGCTAAAAGTGATAAAGTTGTCCAAGCTGTAATAACACCCCCCCCCCCTATATATATATATATATATATATATATATATATATATATATATATATATATATATATATATATATATATATATATATATATATATATATATATATATATATATATATATCACAATGTCATTCTGGGGTCTGTGGATTTTAAGTGGTTAATCCAATCATAATTAATTGTGTATATATTTCAGGGTTCAAAATTCAGTACATTGTGCATTTGAATTGAACTGCCACACCGACAGGAAGTTAGTTGAATTGGAATTTAAATTACTGAAACCAGTGTTTGTTCATGTGACGTTTGCCAAAGCTTATTTAAACAAGTTTTCTTCCACCTTGGTTCATAAAAAATATGAAAGTGTTTTTAAGGTCAATTCAACCTTTTAAACGTCAATAATTTTTTTAAACGTCAACATCTCTCTGAGTATTTCTTCTTGTTGAAGGAAATTCAACAATTCTGAAGTCAAGTAGTTTTTCTTTAGAAAATCATGCAGGTCACTTAAGACTCAACACATTATTTTTCTCATAATACACTTTGCACATCACCTCATTTCTCAAAGAGTCTAAAATGACTCGTCTGAGCCAACTGTGCTCTGATTGGCTAGATGGCCCAGTCTGATGTGATTGGTCTATGGCTTATGCTGCATTCACACGGGGCGTCTGAGTTAAGACTTCTCATTTACTTTGAATGGGTGACGTCATGCATTGCCGAACTGAATTGTGGGTTTCGTCACTGCACTCGCAAGCATCAGAAGCTGAAGATTTCTCATCTTTTCAAGCGCCAATGCAGGCGTCATCCAATCAGTTCGCCCTATGCAAATTGTGTTCATGCAACCCTAGAGCAACCATGTGATTGGCCGGTGTCATTATGATGGTCGCATCAGCACAAAGCTTCAGCCACGCCCTCCCTCAAGCGTTAACACCGACGCCCTGTGTGAATGCACATTACATAGCATGTCAAAAATGAAACTCTCATAACTGAATTTCAGCTCCAGAGGCTTCCTACAGCTCAGCAATTGTACACTCAGAAACAATGGCATAGATTTTACCATATCAATCTGAGTGTAAGTACAATATTGAAACATTAAAACAACTAGTATATAGCTATTCCACCCAAATCTCCATAGCAATGATGTCTTGTGCAGGATGTTACTCAGTGATGTTTTTACTCAGTGTGTTGTGCATTGAGATGTTGCAACTGTAATTCCTCTACATAAGGCATTAACAAGTGTATGTCCATCAACAAACCAATTGTGTATATTTCAAATTTATTGAGGTGCACATGTGAGAACTGTATTATTAACTATCAATAACGGTGCATACGTTTGATGTCTGATGTAACAATAATGTTGCTCCATCCTTTATCATTACTCAAACTATAATGTAAAACATGTGGCGAGGTGGACAAGCGAGAGACATGGGAGGAGTGAGCGAGACCAGGACGTGATTGCGAATGAGCGTCACCTGCGAGCCACACCGGTCCGAGTCCTCTCATGAGGGAGCTCGGAGGCAAATAAGGACGAGCGACACCAGTGAAGCATGAGAGAGGACCAGGCCTGGATTTTACGTTATGTTTTTTTTTTTTTTTTTTTTTTACGGTTTGTTATGTGTTTTGTGGGTAGTCGTCCATGAGGGGCTGCTCGCCTTTACTTTCAGTTTGTTTATTTATTTTGGGTTAAAGTCTTTTCAATTTTTGCCGGTTCCGGCCTCCTTGCATACAACCTTGCTACAACACAAAAATATGTTTTTTGAACACTCGGTAGCAAATATATACATTAATAACTAATCATACTTACAGGTTGTAAGTTAGTTCAAATAAATTGAGTACTGTACCATTTTTAATGGATAGTCTTTTGCAAATCCTGCATTGACCTTGCAGAGATTTGAGAAACATTCGTCAAAAGGTTATACTGCTGTTGTTTTTCTGTGGTAGTTTTAACCACTGACTCTTCACATACTCCTCCTTTGGAAGTGTTTACAAAAAGAATTTAGCAAACTAGCTACATTGTTTGAGGGCGGGTCAAAGTAGGTTTTCTTAATGGGCAACCAATGCAGATCATTATGCAAATTTGTTACACTGTAAGACTCAGTAGCGTACCGTGGGGTTTCAGTCAAGGCCCACCACTGGTAAGACTACTGGCCACATCATATAACCTGCGCAATGCGAAGCCGGGCAAGTGTTTTTTGTTAGTTTCAGTCCAACGTAGCTATCATTTTCACATCCATGTTGTTTAAATAGCAAATGCACTTGCACATATGTGTTCGCCATATGTGTTCGCTGGTGTGAAAAAGAGGTGTGTTCAGGTGATTGAAGCTATTTTGAGGCAACTGAATTTGACTGTGCCATTGACCAACAAAAACCTGATCAAAAAAAGTCAATAGCGCAATATTTTTTTATTTTTATTTTTAATGAATGCGTTACTAATATGTGTCTATAGGCGTGTACACAGCATGCGTACATTCTGCTTATTACACACAAAACATTTTTAAATACTCAGAATCCACTATGGTGCAAGCACAACTGGCTTTTAAAGGGAATTTGAAATAAGACTCTAATTGATTTAATTCACGTTACGCCCAAAATACACCTGTGTTAAGAGACTAGATAGAACCCTTTTGGACCATGCGTCTGGCACGGTGACCATTTTTTCGAACAAGTGTGAACCATGCGCTTCAGACCATGTGCACAGATCTTTAAAATAAGGCCCTATGAGATGAAGGGAATTTATGATTACTGTTGGAATTATCATTCTTATCCTCAGTCTTGTCTTATTCTTATTCTTATCCTCAGTCTGTAAAATCTCAGTCTTAGCATCCTACAAGCTATTGAAACGTATTTTTTTTGACAGTTAAAAGACCATTTTACACCTTGAACAACTCCTCATATTTGGTATTATTGTGTCATGCACATTTAATCTTTGGAGTTGGATGTGCTTCTTTTCCAGTTGGACAGACGTTTGGAAGGAATCAAAAAAATTCCAAATGAAAACCCAGCATATTTCTCCTGTTTGTATAAGAGCCATTCAAGCAAGCTCATAAAACTACATCTGAGGTCTCATTCTCTTTCATATGAACCCCCAGAAGTCTTCATATAGATTTGCAAAGCCATAAATTGTATATCAAGTTTTTTTTTTCCCTCGTTCACTTTCATTAGTTTGAGGGCTGATGTCTCTTCTCTGTTCCCCCATCACCACATAACTTTTTATGTTCCCCCTCTTCTCTTAATGAGCGTGTATATTTACACTAGAAGGGGTGAGCATGTGCAATTTGTGTTTTCACACACACCAGAAAAAGGCAGTCTCCAGCACAGAGTGGGGAATATTTTTCCCCCGCCATTTTAATTCCTTCCTTTGCTTGAGTGAGTTGTGGGAGAGGAACTTTTGCACAGAGAATCAACCCACCAGAGAGCAAGTATAGCAGCAGCTCTCTGCTTTTTGATAAACTTAATGATGAGGGTGCTGCTTTTTTCTTTTTGTCAGATCTTGTGCCATGATTTGGATGTGCGGAGGAAGAGAGAGAGAGAGAGAGAGAGAGAGAGAGAGAGAGAGAGAGAGAGAGAGAGAGAGAGAGAGAGAGAGAGAGAGAGAGAGAGAGAGAGAGAGAGAGAGAGAGAGAGAGAGAGAGAGCGAGAGAGAGAGAGAGAGAGAGAGAGAGAGAGAGGAGAGGAGAGAGAGAGAGAGAGAGGAGAGGAGAGAGAGAGGAGAGAGAGAGAGAGAGAGAGAGAGAGAGAGAGAGAGAGAGAGAGAGAGGCAGGGACGTTTGAGGTTTGAACAGAGAGATTAAGTGTGATGGTAAACAATTAATGAAAGGGATGATGGTGTGACTTTTGAAAATTTGGGCTTTGAAAATTAGGTTTTTCCAGCAAATGGATCGTGAAAAGAGTGCTTGTTGATCTTTGCGCTAAATAAATAAAAAAAATAAAAAAAATAATATTAATTTCCTACATCTATTTATGTATATAACTGTAGCTATACAGTCATTTATGTATTATTCATATTTTATTAATATTTAAATGAAGCTGTCATTTAGTAGGTGATGCTGTAGTTTTAAACTACATATTGTCTTGTAGTTACTTATAAATTAAAGGTATTTTTTGTAATAAACAACAACAACAACAACAACTACAAAAAACATTACATTTATTAATGTAGCAAATGAGGAGCACAACAAAGTTATACATTCTAACATGGCATATTTGGAATCTTTGGAAAGTTTTTGTGTAATATTTACTACACTTAAATAATACGCTTTCTGTAAAAATGTGTTAAATATGTAAAATGTGTAAAACAGCCCTGACCTGTGGGAGGCATGGACTCAACTAGACCCTGAAGGGTGTGCTGTGGTATCTGGCAGCAAGATGTTAACAGCAGATCCTTTAAGCCCTGTAAGATGGGAGGTGGGGCCTCCATGGATCAGACTTTTTTGTTCAGCACAACCCACAGATGCTCGATTGGATTGAGATCAGGGGAATTCAGAAGCCAAGTCAACAGCTCAAACTCATTGTGCCTCCTCAACCATTCCTGAACCATTTTTTCTTTGGGGTGCATTGTCCAGCTGAAAGAGGCTACAGCCACCAGTGAATACTGTTTTCATGAATGGGTGTATGGTCTGCAACACGTAAAAGAAAACGTGACTCATCAGATCAGGCCACCTTCTTCCATTGCTCCATGGTCCAGTTCTAATTGGCGCTTTCGGCGGTGGACGGGTCAGCATGGGCATTCCAACTGGTCTGCAGCTATATTGCCCCATGCATAACAATCTGTGATGCACTGTGTATTCTGACTCCTTTCTATCAGAACCAGCTTTAACTTCTTAGCAATTTGAGCTACAGTAGCATGTCTGTGTGTTCGGACCACACAGGCCAGCCTTTGCTCCCCACGTGCATCAATGAGCCTTGACCACCCATGACCCTGTCGCCGGTTCACCACTGTTCCTTCCTTAGACCATTTTTTAGATAGATACTGACCACTGCAGACTGGGAACAGTCTACAAGAGCTGCAGTTTTGGAGATGCTCTGACCAAGTCGTCTAGCCATCACTATTTGGCCCTTGTCAAACTCACTCAAATCATTGCGCTTACCCAGTTTTCCTTCTTCTAACTAAGTGTGCCACACGAGTCCTGAAAAGTGAAGCAAAGCCATGAAATATAATGGGACAGATAAGCTAACAATCAAATTACACTTTAAATATTTTTTTTTTTCAAAGCTGTTTTTATCTGACGTTAGTTCAAGTGTTCGTTCTTTAAATAAGTTTGGCTTTAGTAATTTGATGCTGTAAACTCGAGGGTGTGACATTATGTTTGATTGCTCAGATTGACAGCTTCTCTAAGTGAAGTAGTCACTGAGGCACCAACGGACATTTTTCAGGAACTTCAGGAGAAAAATTTAAGGAGCTTTAACTTTCTACATTCCCATAACTGTTTATTTCACAAAAAGTTGCTGATGAGGTGGAAGTGTGGGCAGGACATTGATATCGAGGCTCCACATCATGCACACTACTGCGCAGACTCTGCCTCCAGGTTGCTATAGTATACTGTACAGATTCAAGACCCAAGATGTCAGCATCATATTTGGACATTGGCGGCTTCACACGGAAGAGAGTGAAGGCATGTCGTCCATCTTTTTTTTACAGTGCTTCTAACACATCAATTTTTAGGACAAAACTTGCTGTCACTTGCTGACTAATATAATCCACCCACTAAAAGGTTATACATACAGAATGGATTTCTGGATTCAATAAAGAAGGTGTAGACTTTTGAGGGGGGTCAGGACAACCACCATTTTAATGTTTTAATGCTCTTACAATGAAAATGTGCCAGGTAGACAAATGCAAACGATTAAGGATATTAAGGATGAAATGATAAAGAAAACATTCTGTCAGCTCTTGTTTTCTTTGTAGCTGCAAGTTCTCTTTGATGCTTTTCTCAGATTTGTGTGTAATTTTCTAAATGTCTAGTTGAAAATATCAACACAAATTGCATAAGAGTTGTTTGTGCAGGCTTCCAGATGCAACTAAGAGTTTAATAGATTAATGTTTTTTTTTAAAGACGGAGAAACATTCGGCTTCATTAAAGCAACCCTTCTGCTTTTATTAAGACTGGAGTGCAATACAGAAACAGCTGAAAGAATTCCGATTTCAAATTTCCAGCCACCATGTTAGATGATTTTGCAGATCTTCTTAAAATAAGTACAATGTTTTATTTACATCTTTATTTTGACATGTAAAATGACAATGGATATTAAATGCTATTAAAGTGCAGTAATATTACCCAGATAGCAAGCGGATGTGGGCCACTTCAGGCAATGATGCGGCACTGCAGGCCTTCTTATGGCCCGGATAAAATGTATGTGAGCCTGATGTGGCCCACAAGTAAAATGGCAAATATGGCCCAAATATTTTAAATCACATGTGGGCCTTTTTAGGCAAAGATGCGGCACTCATGGCAATGTGTAATCTGAATATGAGCCTAAAGTGGCCCATATGATAATTAATGAATATGGCCCAAATATCACAAACCAAATGTGGGCCACCTATGGGAAAAATCTGGCAAAACCGACAATGACTAATCTGGGTGTAAACCAAATATGGCCCGCATATGTTGCAGCAAATGTGGCCCAGTTATGTTATAACATATCTGGGCCAGTTTTGGCACATATGAGGGACAGTAATCACTGGCAAATCTGAATGTGAACCTAAAGTGGCCCACACTTGGCAAAGAAAATAAGGCCCGAATACTTTACATCAAATTTGGGCCACATTTGGCAAATATATGGCAAAGTCAGCACAGGCTAACCAGGGTGTGAGCCTAAACTGGCCCACACATAGTGCAGCAAATAAGGCCCAATTATGTTAAAACATATCTGGGCCATTTTTGGCAAAGGTGAGGGACAGTAATCACTGGCGAATCTGAATATGAACCTAAAGTGGGCCACACATGGAATTTTCAAATATGGCCTGGATACATTATACAAAATTTGGGCCACATTTGGCAAATGTATGGCAAAGTCAGCACTGGCTAACCAGGGTGTAAACCTAAACTGGCCCACATATAATGCAGCAAATGTGGCCCAATTAAGTAAAAAACACCTGGCCCAGTTTTGGCAAAGATGAGGGACATTGATCACTGACGAATCTGAATGTGAACCTATTGTGGCCCACACATGGCAGAGCAAATATGGGCCGAATACATCACAGCAAATTTGGGCCACATTTGGAAAATGTATGGCAAAGTCAGCACTGGCTAACCAGGGAGTGAACCTAAACTGGCCCACATTAAGTGCAGCAAATGAGGCCCAGTTATGTTAAAACATATCTGGGCCAGTTTTGGCAAAGGTGAGGGACAGTAATCACGAACAAATCTGAATGTGAACCTAAGGTGGCCCACACATGGTATAGCAAATATGGCCCGAATACATTACATCAAATTTGGGCCACATTTGGCAAATATATGGCAAAGCCAGACCTGGCTAACCAGGGTGTACACCTAAACTGGCCCACATTGAGTGCAGCAGATGAGGCCCGATTATGGTAAAACCTATCTGGGCCAGTTTTGGCAAAGGTGAGGGATAGTAATCACTTTCAAATCTGAATGTGAACCTAAAGTGGGCCACATATGGCATAGCAAATATGGCTCGAACACATTACACCAAATTTGGGCCACATTTGGCAAATTTATGGCAAAGTCAGCACTGGCCAACCAGGGTGTGAACCTAAACTGGCCCACATATAATGCAACAAATGTGGACCAGTTTTCTTAAAAAATATCTGGGCCAGTTTTGGCAAAGATGAGGGACAGATGAGGGACAGTAATCACTAACCAATCTGAATGTGAACCTAAAGTGGCCCACACATGGCATAGCAAATATGACCTGAATACATTACATCAAATTTGGGCCACATTTGGCAAATATATGGCAAAGTCAACACTGGCTAACCAGAATGTGAGCCTAAACTGGCCCACATATAATGCAGCAAATGTGGCCCAGTTTTCTTAAAAACATATCTAGGCCAGTTTTGGCAAAGGTGAGGGATAGAAATCACTCGCAAATCTGAATATGAACCTAAGGTGGGCCACACATGGCATAGCAAATATGGGCCGAATACATTACACCAAATTTGGGCCACATTTGGCAAAAGTACAGCAAAGTCAGCACTGGCTAACCAGGATGTGAGCCTAAACTGGCCCACATATAATGTATCAAATGTGGCCCAGTTTTCTTAAAAACATATCTGGGCCAGTTTTGGAGAAGGTGAGGGACAGTAATCACTAACAAATCTGAATGTGAACCTATGGTGGCCCACACATGGCATAGCAAATATGGGCCGAATACATTACACCCAATTTGGGCCACATTTGGAAAATATATGGCAAAGTCAACACTGGCCAACCAGGGCTTGAACCTAAACTGGCCCACATTAAGTGCTGCAAATGTGGCCCAATTATGTTAAAACATATCTGGGCCAGTTTTGGCAAAGGTGAGGGATAGTAATCACTCGCAAATCTGAATATGAACCTAAAGTGGGCCACACATGGCATAGCAAATATGGCCCGAATACATTACATCAAATTTGGGCCACATTTGGCAAAAGTACAGCAAAGTCAGCACTGGCTAACCAGGATGTGAGCCTAAACTGGCCCACATTAAGTGCTGCAAATGTGGCCCAATTATGTTAAAACATATCTGGGCCAGTTTTGGTAAAGGTGAGGGATAGAAATCCCTCGCAAATCTGAATATGAACCTAAAGTGGGCCACACATGGCATAGCAAATATGGCCCGAATACATTACACCAAATTTGGGCCACATTTGGCAAAAGTACAGCAAAGTCAGCACTGGCTAACCAGGATGTGAGCCTAAACTGGCCCACATATAATGCAGCAAATGTGGCCCAGTTTTCTTAAAAAAATATCTGGGCCAGTTTTGGCAAAGGTGAGGGATAGAAATCACTCGCAAATCTGAATATGAACCTAAAGTGGGCCACACATGGCATAGCAAATATGGCCTGAATACATTACACCAAATTTGGGCCACATTTGGCAAAAGTACAGCAATATCAGCACTGGCTAACCAGGATGTGAGCCTAAACTGGCCCACATATAATGCAGAAAATGTGGCCCAGTTTTCTTATAAACATATCTGGGCCAGTTTTGGAGAAGGTGAGGGACAGTAATCACTAACAAATCTGAATGTGAACCTATGGTGGCCCTGACATGGCATAACAAATATGGGCCGAATACATTACACCAAATTTGGGCCAGATTTGGAAAATATATGGCAAAGTCAACACTGGCTAACCAGGGTGTAAACCTAAACTGGCCCACATTAAGTGCTGCAAATGTGGCCCAATTATGTTAAAACATAACTGGGCCAGTTTTGGCAAAGGTGAGGGATAGTAATTAATGGTGAATCTGAATTTGAACCTATGGTGGCCCAGACATGGCATAGCAAATATGGCCCGAATACATAACACCAAATTTGGGCCACATTTGGAAAATATATGGCAAAGTCAAAACTGGCCAACCAGGGCTTGAACCTAAACTGGCCCACATTAAGTGCTGCAAATGTGGCCCAATTATGTTAAAACATATCTGGGCCAGTTTTGGCAAAGGTGAGGGATAGAAATCACTCGCAAATCTGAATATGAACCTAAAGCGGGCCTCACATGGCATAGCAAATATGGCCCGAATACATTACACCAAATTTGGGCCACATTTGGCAAAAGTACAGCAAAGTCAGCACTGGCTAACCAGGATGTGAGCCTAAACTGGCCCACATATAATGCAGCAAATGTGGCCCAGTTTTCTTAAAAACATATCTGGGCCAGTTTTGGAGAAGATGAGGGACAGTAATCACTAACAAATCTGAATGTGAACCTATGGTGGCCCACACATGGCATAGCAAATATGGCCCGAATACATTACACCAAATTTGGGCCACATTTGGCAAAAGTACAGCAAAGCCAGCACTGGCTAACCAGGGTGTGAACCTAAACTGGCCCACATATAATGCAGCAAATATGGTCCAGTTATCTTAAAAACATATCCAGGCCAGTTTTGGCAAAGGTGAGGGACAGTAATCCCTCGTGAATCTGAATATGAACCTGAAGTGGCCCATACATGGCATAGCAAATATGGCCTGCACATAATACACCAACTTTGGGCCACATTTGGCAAAAGTACGCCAAAGTCAGCACTGGCTAACCAGAGCGTGAGCCTAAACTGGCCCACATATTATGCAGCAAATGTGGCCCAGTTTTATTAAAAAATATCTGGGCCAGTTTTGGCCAATAGGGACAGTAAATCTGATTGTGACCCTAAAGTGGCCCAGACATGGCATAGCCAATATGGCCAGAATACATTACACCAAATTTAGGCCACATTTGGCAAATATATGGCAAAGTCAGCACTGGCTAACCAGGCTGTAAACCTAAACTGGCCCATAAATAGTGCAGCAAATGAGGCCCAATTATGTTAAAACATATCTGGGGCAGTTTTGGCAAAGGTGAGGGACAGTAATCACTGGCAAATCTGAATGTGAACCTAAAGTGGCCCAGACATGGCATAGCAAATATGGCCCGAATACATTACACCAAATTTGGGCCACATTTGGTAAATGTACAGCAAAGTCAGCACTGGCTAACCAGGGTGTAAGCCTGTTAATAGTTAATAACATTTACAGCCATGTTTGCCAAATATACAGTACAGTTGACATGTAGCCTGACAAGCCAGACCCACATCAAGATGTTTGGTCTGGAAACTCATCATTGACGGGGCTCAATCAGAGGGGCGGATAAATGGCTGTCTGTCAAACTCCCTCTGCACGCGATAAGATATCGCTACAACCAACCAGAGCAACGAAGGTGAAGCAGAGCTCGTTGATAGATTAAACATTCGCCGTATCCGATCGGCTAAACTCCGAACACATCATCCCTTCTTAAGAATGACTTCAGTGCTGTTCTTTGTTCTTTTCTCAGAGAAAACCTTAACTCCAAGTCTTCCAGAGTCGCGGTCAAAGCTGATTCGAAAGACCGCCGTTCGCCAGTTTCTGTGTTTACTAGAAGCACGCAAACGCAACTCTGGCGTCATTATTTTAAGCCCTGCCCACCAACTCTATACACGATGTGATTGGCCTGACCAGAGTTTGGCGTTTACAGCTCAGAAGGGTATTGAGAGTTGCTAGACGACACTCGCGGCAGATTAGATTTGCTGCCGCTAGGGTGTGTCTAGATTTCTAGGCTAGTTGACATGGAAAATATGCCATAAATATAATTACAGTTAATTTAGATGTATAGCTAAAAATGCCCACATTTGAAAATATGGCATAATACTTTGTAAAGAAATTGGGCTATGTTTGATAGGATGCAACTCTTAATTGTACAGTTTAATCTGGACAAAAAGACTATATCAGTTGTGGATTGGCCTGCCTTGTGATAAAAAAAGTACATAACTTTAATTGTGTGTGTGTGTGAGGTGTGTGTGTGTGGGCATGTTTTTGTTAAATATCAGGACACTGATTAAATGTGTATTATGACATGGGTATGACACATGTGGGAGAGGGTAAAATATGAGGACATTACCCATGACCCCATTTTTCAAAATGCTTATAAATCATACAGGATGAGTTTTTTGCAGAATGTTTCCTGTGATGGGTAGGTTTAGGGGCAATGTGTGTGTGTGTGTGTGTGTGTGTGTGTGTGTGTACTTGTTTATATTATATTGTAGGGACCAAACAATGTAATATAAACCTGAGCTCACCAGCCAGCGGTCCCCACAATGTAAACGGATTCATAAACATACTATGTTTTTTGAAAATGTAAAACTGCAGCATGTTTCCTGTGATTAGGGGTAGGGGCAGTGTAGGGGGATAGAATGTACAGTGTAAAATCCATACGCTTATGGAAAGTCCCCACAATTCACACAAAAAACAATGTGTGTGTGTGTGTGTGTGTGTGTGGTCTAGGTAAACCCTGTTATGGGGACACAAAACTGGCAATATTTGAAATCCTTGTCCATGTGGGGATGTTTTTGGTCTCTATGAAGAAAACTAAATTAAAAATTATGCTTTTTGAAATTTAAAAAAAAAGTTTAGATTTCTCTGTGAAGGGTAGAAGTTTTAGGGGTAGGTTTAGTGTAGGGTGATACAATATACAGTTTTTACAGTATAAAAATCATGTTTGTGTGTATACTGTGTACACACAGACAGCTACAGTAGGTTGAAAATATGTGTGTGTGTGTGTGTGTGTGTGTGTGTGTGTGTGTGTGTGTGTGTGTGTGTGTGTGCGTGCGTGCGTGCGTGCGTGCGTGTGTGTGTGTGTCTGATTATGAATTGTTTGCAACAGGTCAAATTTGTGAACTGTTTTTAATGGTCCTGACTTGAATATTTGGCTGAGATACATTTTGAGTTGCTGTATGTGAAAATCTTTGTCATGATTTTAAGTAGGACATATTCCTGGGTCAACATATGTATATATTTATCCTGGAACACAATTCCTGTCATGAAACATAGTCCTAACCCCCTAACCCTAACCTAACCCAGAGGGAAATGATAGGTAAATAACTAGCACCAAACCCTGCATTTAAACATAAACTTGACATAAACTTTAAGCTTGTCACTGAAATATGATTTGTTGATTGGAATGCAGGATTAACAATGTTATAAATATCCAGAAACAGTCTTGTTGAAATCACATTCACCTGTAAATGTATGGAACTGTAAGGCAGTGTCATCTTATAAACCGCTTCAAGTGACCCTGATATTCTAAATTATTTAAATAAAATACTCAATTTATCTTTCATTTTTGCTAAATATTGACTTAAATATTGAATATTATCTGTATCATATGCCCTGTCCAATAAACTGTCAGTATATTGATTGAGGCATTTAAGAGTAGGCTAAATGAATGACCAATCAGCAAAACCTGCTATGAGAACATTTTATTGTTATTTTGAAGCCAACTTTTTTCAACCCTTTTTTTTTGTTATGCTTTCATTACAAAAAACATTTTTTATCCCTTGCTAGAATATATATATATATATATATATATATATATATATATATATATATATATATATATATATATATATATATATATATATATATATATATATATATATATATATATATATATATATATATATATATATATATATATATATATATATATATATATATATAAAATCAACTGGTTCGAGTTCCTATTTCCGGCCCTTTAAATTTAAAAAATAGCCGCGGAAAAGGCGCCCAAAAGACGGAGCTGCAGAGGGGGATTATTGTTTGGAGATTTGACGGTGGAAAACGGCAAAGAAAGTTAAGGTAAGATTTAATAAAAAAAATATTGCTTCGTTTTGGGGATTGCTTCGTTATATTCAGTTGGAGTAACTTACTGCATGTTATGTGATATTAAAACGTTAGCTAAGGAAAGCTACAATTGTTAGCTATCAAACATTAGTTATTTTGTCAATTCAAAACTTTTGCCATTGCCTGAAGGATTTTGTAAGTGATAACGTTAGCAATTCAAGTTGATTATCGTTAGTTCACCTCTCTTTCATACATTTGTCACGTGATTTTTGATAATTACTAACTGCTAAATAAATGGTGATAAAATATTAATATCTGTCTGTTTCATTGCTGTACTAACGTTAGTCTATGCGGCTCTCACGTGACAAAAGTATGAACAAGGCCTAACGTTACCAGAATAACCTAAATGAATCATCTTTTTCTCATAATTTGTTATTTTGCCTGCAATATGTATAGTTTTTATTATCATTATTTTATTATTTATTTTAAATATGAAGTTGTTATCAAAGTTTGCGCTACTTGACGTGATTGCTAAATGATTTAAAGATCCAAGTCAGTAAAATGATCTGATCTTCCCATCACTAACGTTACAAAGAAGTCCTTCGAACTGAAAATCACATTGTCTTCTGCTGAAAAAAAAGCATAGACCAGCATGATTTCACTTTCACTCACTGTATACCAACCTGCAGTCAGTTCTATATGGTCAACGTATTTTCCCAATTATAATGTTATAATTATAATGTATAATTTGAAATTCATTTATGTATAAATTTGACATTAAACTGCACTAACTAGTTGTATTACTTGTATTACAGAAACAACAGGATGACAGAGCAAGCGAGTAAGCTGTAGAATCCCACATCAACAGATGGCTTCAAATTGCAAGTGAGAGAAGGAGAAGAGAAAAGGAGTAACGAAAATGGACACGCAAGTAATTTACACGGTCTATTTTACTAATTGTTTGTAATCATTTGGAGTAAATCCGGGACTGCACTTCACTTCACTTGTTAGGTCTATCTCATCTATTTCATCTTTGTTAATAAAAATTAGAAGAAATATGCAATAAAAAACAGTAATAGAAACTGTATATATATATATATATTTTAGGGATGCAACAATACAGTTAGTCCATGGTTCAATACATAACCTTACTTTGGTTTTTAACCACGGTTTTCCGGTTCGGTTCAGTTTTTTTTTGCTCTTCTATTCTTGGGTGACAGGAACAGAAAAAGGTTAAGGAGAAAATGGTTTTTATTGCAATACTCTTTCTTTTTTTTTTTACTTAAAAGACTTGAAAACCCTTACTTAAACTTAAAACTTTACATAAAAAAAAATGTATACACATTCCCAGTGTATTGTATTAAATAAAATAAATATATATAAAGATTTACAGTGGCAGCTCAGAGATGTACAGTAGCATTTAAGTATGAAATTGAATGAATAAATGTAGAGTATAAACGTAAATGCGGGTAAACACCCTTAACTTTAGTGCATATGATTGGATATTTGCTCAAATCAGCGCATAGACTCAGGCAAACCATTAAAAAAAGAGCAGAATAAATAAAGAGGAATATTCTAGGGGGTAATCTAGCGCTCGGAAAGCGTTCCACCCATAGGGTGTTTAAATATTTTCCCCCGTTGCTTTTGGCTCACTATGGGCTTCTCCCCATTCTTCCCCCTTGACTTGATCAGACCATTGCTAACCAAGCCATCACCTGCTGTTAGCATCCCATTGACTCCCATTCATTTTGGCGTCACTTTGACAGTGAATAACTTTACATCTGAGACGTTTAAAGACTCCATTTGTCCATTGTTTATTTCTAAAGAAACTCGACAATGCATAAAAGGCTCCATTACCTTGTATCTTACACTATCGCCCCGCAGAAGCTGTTTTTGTAGAAATAGGCTAACGATTGCGTCATAACCAACGCGACTCCGTCGCACAGTTGAGAAATTACCGTATAGACCTGAGGAGACGCTCGCAGGCAATCTTTACTGTATGAGGCAGTCGGGGGGATGTGGAGACATAAAGTCTGATAAAGTCAAGGGAGAAGAATGGGGAGAAGCCCATAGAGAACCAAAAGCAATGGGAGAAAATATTTAAACAATGTGATTCAGATTTCACTTTCCACAACTACTAGAAGACTCACAGCAGACAGGAGGCTCACGTCACATCTACGTCCTCAAGCTCAGTCTGAGTCTGCGCAGTTCGCTCAGCCATCAGGAAGTGAGTGCCTCTGATTGGCCTAATTTTTCCGCCGTTGAAGTCAATGGGATAGCTCTGTCCATTTCTTTTACTGTCTATGGGAATATTTCAAACGGGGGGAAATGGAAATAAATAATTAAATGCAAAACCGGAAAAAAAAACACAATTCACCAGCGCATATTGAACCATGAATGCGTACCTAACGGTTCAATATTATATTGAGTATTGTGGCATCCCTAATATATATATATATATATATATATATATATATATATATATATATATATATATATATATACAGTCTTGTTCAAAATAATAGCAGTACAATGTGACTAACCAGAATAATCAAGGTTTTTAGTATATTTTTTATTACTACGTGGCAAACAAGTTACCAGTAGGTTCAGTAGATTGTCAGAAAACAAACAAGACCCAGCATTCATGATATGCACGCTCTTAAGGCTGTGCAATTGGGCAATTAGTTGAAAGGGGTGCGTTCAAAAAAATAGCAGTGTCTACCTTTGACTGTACAAACTCAAAACTATTTTGTACAAACATTTTTTTTTCTCTGGGATTTAGCAATCCTGTGAATCACTAAACTAATATTTAGTTGTATGACCACAGTTTTTTAAAACTGCTTGACATCTGTGTGGCATGGAGTCAACCAACTTGTGGCACCTCTCAGCTGTTATTCCACTCCATGATTCTTTAACAACATTCCACAATTCATTCACATTTCTTGGTTTTGCTTCAGAAACAGCATTTTTGATATCACCCCACAAGTTCTCAATTGGATTAAGGTCTGGAGATTGGGCTGGCCACTCCATAACATTAATTTTGTTGGTTTGGAACCAAGACTTTGCCCGTTTACTAGTGTGTTTTGGGTCATTGTCTTGTTGAAACAACCGTTTCAAGGGCATGTCCTCTTCAGCATAGGGCAACATGACCTCTTCAAGTATTTTAACATATGCAAACTGATCCATGATCCCTGGTATGCGATAAATAGGCCCAACACCATAGTAGGAGAAACATGCCCATATCATGATGCTTGCACCTCCATGCTTCACTGTCTTCACTGTGTACTGTGGCTTGAATTCAGAGTTTGGGGGTCGTCTCACAAACTGCCTGTGGCCCTTGGACCCAAAAAGAACAATTTTACTCTCATCAGTCCACAAAATGTTCCTCCATTTCTCTTTAGGCCAGTTGATGTGTTCTTTGGCAAATTGTAACCTCTTCTGCACATGCCTTTTTTTTAACAGAGGGACTTTGCGGGGGATTCTTGAAAATAGATTAGCTTCACACAGACGTCTTCTAACTGTCACAGTACTTACAGGTAACTCCAGACTGTCTTTGATCATCCTGGAGGTGATCATTGGCTGAGCCTTTGCCATTCTGGTTATTCTTCTATCCATTTTGATGGTTGTCTTCCGTTTTCTTCCACGTCTCTCTGGTTTTGCTCTCCATTTTAAGGCATTGGAGATCATTTTAGCTGAACAGCCTATCATTTTTTGCACCTCTTTATAGGTTTTCCCCTCTCTAATCAACTTTTTAATCAAAGTACGCTGTTCTTCTGAACAATGTCTTGAACGACCCATTTTCCTCAGCTTTCAAATGCATGTTCAACAAGTGTTGGCTTCATCCTTAAATAGGGGCCACCTGATTCACACCTGTTTCTTCACAAAATTGATGACCTCAGTGATTGAATGCCACACTGCTATTTTTTTGAACACACCCCTTTCAACTAATTCAACTAATTGCCCAATTGCACAGCCTTAAGAGCGTGCATATCATGAATGCTGGGTCTCATTTGTTTTCTGAGAATCTACTGAACCTACTGGTAACTTGTTTGCCACGTAGCAATAAAAAAATATACGAAAAACCTTGATTATTCTGGTTAGTCACATTGTACTGCTATTATTTTGAACAAGACTGTATATACAGCTCTGAAAAAAAAATTAAGAGACCACTGCAAAAAAACTAGTCCTCAGAGTTGGGGAACATTGTCAGAGCAGAAGGAAGCATGTTTTCTTCTACACTCTAAACACGCTGGGTTAATAACAACCCAAGTTGGGTTGAAAATGGACAAACCCAGAAATAGGTTGTTTGAACCCAGTGAATGGACCTTTTCAAACAACTCAATGTGTGGGTTTGTCCATTTTCAACCCAACTTGGGTTGTTATTAACCCAGCATTTTTTAGACTGTAGGACAACCTTGTTCGTGGTTTAATTCATGCGTCCTTCACAAAGACAAGTCTGCCCAATTCAAGCATTGCTGAAGCACTCCCAGATCATCACCGATCCTCCACCAAGTTTCACAGTGGGTGTGAGACACTGTGGCTTGTAGGCCTCTCCAGGTCTCCGTCTAACCATCAGAAGACCATGTGTTGGACAAAGCTGAAAATTGGACTCATCAGAGAAGATGACCATACTCCAGTCCTCTACAGTCCAATCCTTATGGTCTCTTGCAAACCTCAGCCTGGCTCTTCTTTGCTTCTCATTGATGAAGGGCTTTTTTCTAGCTTTCCACAACTTCAGCCCTGTCCACTGGGAGCCTGTTTCGAACTGTCCTCGCCGTGAACTTCACCCCAGCTGCCTTTTGCATTCTTTTTGTAGGTCACCTGAGGTCATCCTATAGTTGTTGAGTGACATTCGAATGAGTTGGTGGTCATTCCAGTCAGTGTAGAGTCGTTTTCACCCTCTGCCAGTCTGTAACTTTGTTGTCCCCAATGTCTGCTGCTTGACCTTGTTCTTATGAACCGCCGTCTTTAAAATTTTAAGAATGGAAGCAACCCGACGCTCACTGTATCCCTATGCCAGTAAAGCCAGAATATACTTGTAGGCTTCGATACTTGTAGAGATGCTGATTTAAGAAAAAAATTGCAGTGGTCTCTTAATTTTTTTTTCTCCCAGAGCTGTATAGATATTGTAGTGTTTTACTTATCTAAACTTTTTAGGGAAGAAAAACAAATAATCAAATAAAATAAAAATCAATGTTTAGTCTTTAGTGTGTTTGTTACAAATGAATTGATCATTATTAAAGCTACAAATGTAGTTCAGTTAAGAACAGTGAGTGATTACCTTTTTTCTTTTATTGTTTCATTAACATAAATATAAAGACCTAATTCACAGATCTAATATAATGTTAGACATCATTTCCCCAACTGCTCCCCAAATGTTCACTTAAAACTGCATTAAGTTAGCCTGACAAGCCAGAGCCACATCAGGAAGTTAGCTCTGGGAACTCACCATTGACGGCTCAGTCCGAGGGGCGGGATAAACGGTTGCCTTTCAAACTACCTCTGCACACGATAGGATAGCGCTACAACCAACCTTCTCGGAACCTTCTCTGCCGTCATTATGTTAAGCCCCACCCACTGGCTCTACACACAATGTGTTTGGCCTGACCAGAGTTTGGTTTTTACAGCTCAGAAGTGTATTTAGAGTTGCTAGACTAAACCCATGGCAAATTAGATTTGCTGCCGCTAGGGTGCGTCTAGATTTGTAAAATAGCATTATGTAACATTTGCAGTAAGATATCCCAAAACCACTAGGCCAATACTACATATTTTGTTCAGTTGAGAACCTTCAATATCCCAAATGTTTCCAACTATTTGTAAATCGTGAGAAAATTGCTATTTTAACCAAGGAACTGGGACGTGTGAGGGCGTCGCCTAACGATTTTTTTCATATCTCTTAACCCTCGGTTTCTGGTTTTATTCTGCTGATGCGCTTTACTCCGACTGTAGTGTTAACAAGTGTCACAGCAGCCGCTGAGTGAACGCACAGAGTAACGTCATAACATAATTTAAAACTCACTCAAATGTGTTATATGATAAACAGAGCTGCGTTACCTCATACTCATTACCAGAAAAGCAGAAATAGTGCCGGCGACTATGGCATAATCAAAGTTTTTCGCGCTGCTTGTGAGGCTTGTGTTGTTCATCTCATTAACAATCACTCCAGCAGCCTTGCTTAGCTCCACAACACTCGCTACTGCTCTGCTTCACACTGCAGTAACGTTAATAGGGATGTAATGATAAATTGTTATATCGCATTAATAAAATGTGACTATATGTATCGTTGATGGAAACGATATGATTTGCAATATAGTTGTTTTATCCAAGGCTCAACTTGCTGTAGTAAGCCTATTTATAAGGTACAATTTACCCAGACACAAATTTACAAATGTACCTCAAATGTAAATTCTGTCATAATTCTCACCATAATGTCGTTTTTCGTTTAACTTCCAAACACAAATGAAGATATTCTTTATGAAACCCATTTTAAAGTCCATTACTCTCAAACTTAAACGATGCAAAAAATAAAGTAATCAAGTGGTCTAATCCAAATCTTCTGAAATCTTCAAGTCTTCTGAATAGACACAATGGCTTTATGTGGTGAAAATATTTAAAGCTACACTGTGTGATAATTTCCCCCATCTAGTGGTGAAAAGGTATTTGACCAACCAGTGATTATTATTTTCTGTTCCTCTCAATTCCGATTTTGTTTTAACTCCTACAGTGGCCAATTTAGTCCAAGATTAACATGGCATCCAGTTCAACCTCGTCCATGAGTGCCATCGAGTGTTAAAACGCGAAAGGCGAAGCTTGAATTTACGGGTATGTCCCTCTTTGGCTAATGTACTTTTAAGATGGAGGAGCAACATGGCGACCGGCATTCGAACCCCTCACCCGTATGTATTTTCAATGGCATATTATAAACTTACGAAAATACTTTATTACTTGAAAGAATTGCATTACATCACATTACATACATTAATTAGCACATATTTTTGAAAGAACTATGTGTTTTTAGCTAAGAATAAACTAAAAAAGTTACACAGTGTAGCTTTAACACAGTGAACATTCTGTAGTAAACACAGACGTTCAAATGATTGTGTGATGTGCGAAAACAACATGAAAGTGAGGTAAAATTCTTGGATGAGCTAAACATTTACAGTTTGAGAGCGGCCATTTTGACACACTTTCTTGCGATTAGAACTGTGATTGATTGCATTGATCATCTGAAATGCATGCACTGCTGGAATGACCCTCTTCAAAGTGAGAGCGCAAACATTATTTAAAGTGGCACTCCTCCAAAGTCAAAGCGCAAACACCATTTAAATCACCAGATCACATTTAGTTTTAGTAGTATGATTATTCAAAGCAGTTTAGATGGTTCATTCTTATACTGCATTAATAGCAGGAACAGCAGGACATAGCGAGCATGAGCAATGCTGCCTGCATTGAAAGTGCGAGTAATTCGTGAGGGATTTTCGTTTGAATAGTGTTTCAGTGACACTATTACATTAATAATCTCATTACATAGAATCATACAATGACAAAACATAATGTTAAATATAATTAATAATAATGCAATGGGAGAATATTTGTGGGTCCTGATAATTTACATTTTACATTTACATTTAATCATTTAGCAGACGCTTTTATCCAAAGCGACTTACAAAAAAGGGTAGAGCAATAGAAGCAACGAAACAAACAAAGCCAACAACCTGTAAGAGCTGTAAGAAATCTCAATTAATTAGCACAGTACACAACTGTGTTTTTTTTTATTATTTTTTTATTTTTTTTTATACACATTTATATGATAATAATACACAAATAATATAATAACAATAAAAAAGTACAAAATAAAAATAAAAACTTTATTTCGGCTTATCGGGATACATATTGTGTCGGGAGTTCAGTATCGAGATACATATTTAATCGTGGCACGAGTGTATCGTTACACCCCTAAACGTTAATAATCACTTCCATGAACATGATTTCTGAGTCCTATCCCGATTTTTTTCCTACCTGCTGTGAGGTGAAGACCACATGTCCCAAGATCTTTCCCAAAACTGACCTGATTGTCGCTTGTGCAGATTAATATTAAGATCTGTTTGATCTTTCTGAATTGTAGAAATTAACCAAATGATACAAGGATCAGCAGTTGTTTCTGCACTGAAAGTAAATCCAGACACGATTAAAATCAACGTTTGGGAAGCCAAATTTCCAGTATTTTTTGCACAAAATAATAAATCATGTCAATAAAACCCTAATTTTAGTGTTTAGGATGTTATAATCTATATACATAAAAGTGACATACACATTTTTATATAAATATGGCAGCGATAAGGTACAGTAATGGTTTTATTTGGTGTATTCTTCGCTAACAATCTTTCATTCTTATCCCGAGGTTACCATTGTCAGCTGGATCTGCTCCAAATCCAGATCAGATGGTGGACCTGCACCTAGACATCAACGCAGCCCTAAATGTCAACTAGACAACTCCTAGAGATGGATCCCCTGTGAGGAACTTGCTAACAGCCATCAACACAGATCCTCTGTCCTCTGCACAGACCCCTAAAGCCAGCTTAAACTCCGTGTCAGCATGTTGTATCCTGATCTTCAAGCTGGTGGATCTAGATGAAATATTCTGAATTATTGCAATCCATAGTCTGACTTGTAATGCAGCCTGAATCATATTCACACCATGTTCGTTGGCCAGAGACAACTGGTCCCCCAACTCAGCCTGGTTTCTACCAAGGGTTTTTTCTTCTCCATTTCTGTCACCTGATGGATTTTGGGTTCCTTGCCACTGTCGCCTTAGGCTTGCTTAGTTTGGGACGCTTAATATTCTACAATAGGGGTGGGCTATATACTGGTAGATATGATTAACTGGTAGAAATGTATCAACTGCTACTGATTTTGGACCATCATGCAGTAAGCAGTGAAAGACACCTCATTTGACGACATGTGCACGCTGTCAGAGAGACTGTTTCTAAGCACAATTTTTTTGTATCATTGGCAGCAAGAATTACAAAATGTCTATGGTATTTCTAATGTCTATATAATATTGATTTAATTGCACTGATGCTATTGGAGGAGAACTGAACTGCGCTGCATCATGTTTTCTGCAAAGCTGCTTTATAGCAAATTGAACTGATTTAATAATTGATGAACCTTACACAGTTATTGAACAGAACTGAATCAACACTGACCTGACTTTACTGCAGAATTTAACGCTGTTTGAATAATTAAATAATTATTTTCATGTTTATTCCGTTAAATCTGCTTTGAAACTTTATAAAGCATTAACAAAGAAAGGTAACTTGAATTGTGCAATGGCCTGATTGTGGACCAGATTGGGCAAACAGCTTGTGGGCCACATGAGGATTGTGTAAAAGACCAACTGTGGCCCACATTAGGGTCAGTTCTGGTTTATATCGGCCAAAGCAAGGTATTAGATCTGGGCCGGACCTGGGCCAGAATAAAATTTAACTGTGAGCCATATGTGGGCCATTTCTGCTTCATGTGTTTTGTTCATGGCTGACATGTGGCATTGCTATTGCTTGATTGTGGCCCAAATCTGGGAAACAAAAGTGGACCACTCAAGTGCCATCATTTCACGCGGTATGTGGGCCAGAGCAAGGTATTAGATATGGGCCGGACCTGGGCCAGAATTAAAATAAACTGTTGCCCAGATGTGGGCCATTTCTGCTTCATGCGTTTTGTTCATGGCTGACATGTGGCGTTGCTATGGCTTGATTGTGGCCTAGATCTGGCAAACAGGAGCGGACCACCCAAGTGCCATCATTCCACGTGGTATGTGGGCCAAAGCAAGGTATTAAATCTGGGCCGGATCTGGGCCAGAATTCAAATGAACTGTTGCCCAGATGTGGGCCAGTTCTGCTTCATGCGTTTTGTTCATGGCTGACATGTGGCGTTGCTATGGCTTGATTGTGGCTTAAATCTGACAAACGGGAGTGGACCGCCCAAGTGCCATCATTCCACGCGGGTAGTGGGCCAGATGAAAGTGTCAAGTGTGGGCCGGATTTGGGCCAGAGCAATTTTGCTATCTGGGCCAGATGTGGGCCAGTTCTGCTTCATGCGTTTTGTTCATGGCTGACATGCGGCGTTGCTATGGCTTGATTGCGGCCTAAATCTGGCAAACGGGAGCGGACCGCCCAAGTGACATCATTCCACGCGGGTAGTGGGCCAGATGAAAGTGTAAAGTGTGGGCCGGATCTGGGCCAGAGCAACTTTGCTATCTGGGCCAGATGTGGGCCAGTTCTGCTTTATGCGTTTTGTTCATGGCTGACATGCGGCGTTGTTATGGCTTGATTGTGGCCTAAATCTGACAAACGGGCAGTGGACCGCCCAAGTGCCATCATTCCACGCGGGTAGTGGGCCAGATGAAAGTGTCAAATGTGGGCCGGATCTGGGCCAGAGCAATTTTGCTATCTGGGCCAGATGTGGGCCAGTTCTGCTTCATGCGTTTTGTTCATGGCTGACATGCGGCGTTGCTATGGCTTGATTGTGGCCTAAATCTGACAAACGGGAGTGGACCGCCCAAGTGCCATCATTCCACGCGGGTAGTGGGCCAGATGAAAGTGTCAAGTGTGGGCCGGATCTGGGCCAGAGCAATTTTGCTATCTGGGCCAGATGTGGGCCAGTTCTGCTTCATGCGTTTTGTTCATGGCTGACATGCGGCGTTGCTATGGCTTGATTGCGGCCTAAATCTGGCAAACGGGAGCGGACCGCCCAAGTGCCATCATTCCACGCGGGTAGTGGGCCAGATGAAAGTGTCAAGTGTGGGCCGGATCTGGGCCAGAGCAATTTTGCTATCTGGGCCAGATGTGGGCCAGTTCTGCTTCATGCGTTTTGTTCATGGCTGACATGCGGCGTTGCTATGGCTTGATTGCGGCCTAAATCTGGCAAACGGGAGCGGACCGCCCAAGTGCCATCATTCCACGCGGGTAGTGGGCCAGATGAAAGTGTCAAGTGTGGGCCGGATCTGGGCCAGAGCAATTTTGCTATCTGGGCCAGATGTGGGCCAGTTCTGCTTCATGCGTTTTGTTCATGGCTGACATGCGGCGTTGCTATGGCTTGATTGCGGCCTAAATCTGGCAAACGGGAGCGGACCGCCCAAGTGCCATCATTCCACGCGGGTAGTGGGCCAGATGAAAGTGTCAAGTGTGGGCCGGATCTGGGCCAGAGCAATTTTGCTATCTGGGTAGAGTGGTTGACAACTATAGACTACTAGGCTAGTCATTTTCATAGTTCATATTTTTATTGTTTAACAGCAAATAACTTTTTGTATGTGTGTGTGTGTGTGTGTTTGTGTGTGTACGAACAAGCACACAAACTAAAATCTTAATAGTTTTAATATTATTTTAAATTGAAATGTGTAAATCCATTGTGTATGACCATTCTGATTATGAACTCTGATTGAAGTGCAGAAACATATCAACATGAACAATGTGGATAGAAATACAATTTCCATAATCTAATTAACCACTGTTTTCAAAATGACTGGTCATGATTTTACATAGTACCTGTGAAATGTAGATTAGAAAACAAGTGTTACCAATAACTGAGATCTCAAAATGCTTCTCAAAATGCTGCTAAATGGGATCCCAACAGAATGAATGCATTTCTTTTAAAGAGAGGTTTACCTCCTAGTATTAATTAATGTTTATACGGACTGCTTCCAAGTACATTTATTAGGTTATGCAGTAACACATTTCACATAATAGAGCATTTTTTTAAAGTTAATAGGCACTGCAGAAAGTGTTAGTGTAGGAGATTCTTAACTGTTGTAAACAGTGTGTTAAAATTAATAGCGTTTCAACTTCGCATTTTGTTTTTCAAATTGTATATTATAAGTACAATTTTATGATATTATAATAACTAAGAGATTGTACTTATACATTTTAACCCTTAAATGAATGAATGTTTTGCCAGTCATACATATTCAGGTCTTTAGCGGATCTATATCCAACATGAATGGATCTCTACCTGTCGCAATAATATAAAACTCTCCTGATATTAGAGTAGCAATTACAAGAAAAAAATAAAGCATATTTTGTTATCTTTTGGAGTTTGGAAGGGTTCAGTTTGAGCAGATGTGTTATACCATCATCACTGCACTCGTCAGAGCTCATTTCCCCGTACATTCAGCATCTGGCTCATATTCGCCATCTTAAACATATTCTCAAAACTCTTTTATAACATCTTACAAATAAATATTTTGATCACTGACAGCTTCTTCATCAGATCCACCATCAAGTGTCAGTGACAGTAATATTTGATTGTGTTCAGTACTTGCTCTGCTACAATTTGCACGAGCTCACCAAATTTGGACATTGGAAGACTGGAAAAATGTTGCCTGGTCTGATGAGTCTCTGTTTCTGTTGAGACATTCAGATGGTAGAGTCAGAATTTGGAGTAAACAGAATAAGAACATGGATCCATCATGCCTTGCATGGGGCGGCAGTGGCTCAGTGGTTCATGTAGGTTGTCTACAAACCAGAAGGTTGGTGGTTCAATCCCCGGTTCCACCTGACTAAGTGTCGAAGTGTCCATGAGCAAGACACCTAACCCCAGCCTTACATGGTTGACATCGCCGTCGGTGTACGAATGGGTGAATGTGAGGCAAAATGTAAAGCGCTTTGGATAAAAGTGCTATATAAATGCAGTCCATTTATATTAATGCAGTCCATTTTGTTACCACTGTGCAGGCTGCTGCTGGTGGTGTAATGTTGTGGGGGATGTTTTCTTGCCACACTGTAGGCCCCTTAGTGCCAACTGGGCATTGTTTAAATGCCAAGGCCTACCTGAGCATTGTTTTTGACCATGTCCATCCCTTTATGACCACCATGTACCCATCCTCTGATGGCTACTTCCGGCAGGATAATGCACCATGTCACAAAGCTCGAATCATTTTAAAAATGGTTTCTTGAACATGACAATGAGTTCACTGTACTAAAATGGCCTCCACAGTCACCAGATCTCAACCCAATAGAACATCTTTGGGATGTGGTGCAATGGGAGCTTTGTGCCCTGGATATGCATCCCACAAATCTCCATTAACTGCAAGATGCTATCCTATCAATATGGGCCAACATTTCCAAAGAATGCTTTCAGCACCTTGTTGAATCAATGCCACGTAGAATTAAGGCAGTTCTGAAGGCAAAAGGGGATCAAACACAGTATTAGTATGGTGTTCCTAATAATCCTTTAGGTGAGTGTATATCAGACACCTTGTGGAATAAAGGTGAATGGCACTTTTTTAGTCATCAAAGATTCAATTATTGTTGTGCAGAAAGAAAAAATACAGTGTTACACACCTCGGGTCATTAGAGACCCTATAATATATATATATATATATTTTTTACAAAATGAATGGGAAAACATGCATTCTTTTATATTTTTTCTTTTCTTGTAATATTGTTTATACTGAATGAAATGAGGAAAACTAAAAAAGTTGATATCTAACTTTTTAAAAAAAATAATAATGAGGAGGAGGGTAGTGAATAAAATCCTGGGTCTTTAAAGACCCAAGGTATGCACGTTTAAAAATAATTTTTTCACACCTCAGGACAATTCAGCTTTTTCCGATGTGCAAAATAAAGACGTTTCCAACATTGCAGAAGTTTTTGCCATGTGGCACCTGGGCCATTATTGCCCTCTCAATCATGCATTTTCATTTGTCCAGGAACACATGCCTCATTTACCATGTTCTCTGGTCCTGGGCCTTTCTTGTTAAATTATGCAGATAATGGCAGTCCATTGGTGTCCAGGCCTGCTGTGGGGGCATATGGCCTCCTCCGAGAGCTACAGACAGGAACTGTGACACCCTTCACCATATGTGCAGGGTCTCCAGCTCTCGACTTCACTCGCACAGAAACTCTCCTCTATCACTTGCTTTTGTACCTCTCTTCTATGTCTGACTGTCAAAGCCAGTCACTGTCATCGTTTGCACACCTTTTCCGAGCCACTCTATATTCTCTGAACTCTGGGTGACTGACCTTCTGGCTGCAAGCTGTTCACTTCCCCTTATACTCTCCCTGCTTTGCTTCAGCTGCCATTTTGGAGTTGTTTTCTTTCAGCCCCCCTTTTCTATCTGGTGGCATGAAGTATTTCGGGCCACTCAGACGGCTTGGACGCGTGCCCAATATCGTAGGGACATCTGGGCACTTTTGGCTGCCAAGACTATGTCGAGTCTCCATGGTCCTTGGTATTGGGGTCAGATTTCTAAAGACTGATGGGCAACCTAGGGTGTGGAGCAGCTATTTCGAGATGTTGAGTGAACGTGGAGAGAAACAGTCTTGCGGGGTTGAGTTGTGCTCCTCAGCACAGCTAAACAAAAAGTGATGAAAGCTCGCAAGCATTTGTTTTTTTGCAAGCTCAAAGCACAGTTGAATCTTTTGTTTGCAGACGACATTCTCAGCTCAACTCACCTCGACTGCCTGTCATCCCGGCCGGTCGAAGCAAATGATGAAAATAGATGATGTAATGTTGTGTAAGTCAGCAAAGCGGGATCATTTGAATCGTGCGCTTGCTCATTATATTATTAGAACCACTGACCTCCTCTCTGATCATGTCACAAATAATCTGATCAAAATTAATGACCTGAGAGAGAGAGATGCTTTGATATTTGAAAAAAAAAAATACAAATAAACATTCTTCTCAAGTCAGCATGAAATAGATGTTGTCCCTATCTATTTTTTTTTCATGTGGTTCATCTTTTAATAATTAAAGAGCTTGTAATGTTTAATCAGAATGTCATAACTCGATCTTCATGGTGAATCAAAAGATTTCTCTCGGGTGATGTAAGATGGAATTCTCCAATCATCAGTCTACTTAAACACGCTTCTTTTTTACAATTTAATTCAATCTCACATTCAGACTCGCGTTAATCCATTCGACAATAGAGGGACAAAACCAAGACCATTTTTTTTCATTCTTTTTTGTTAATCCGTTTAATATGGATGTCCGTCCCAATACAGAAGAAAATATTTAGGGCCCAAACACTGATGTGGACCCTATTGTAATTGCTCGTTCTATTATCATTCTTTGAAATGAATCACATTTTTGATGGCCTAAACCTGCTTAAACTCATGAAACTTTGCACGTGTCAGAAGTGGTGAAAATGTACACCAGATATGGCTTTCAGAATATAGGTGTGGCAAAATGGCTTGATAGCGCCACCTACAAAATTTCAATGATGTGCTATCATCATTACAAATTGGGTACTCATATGTAACAGCGCAGTACCTACAAAAAAAGTCCCTGGGAGCAAAATCTGAAAACCCAACAAGAAGGGAGTTGATTTTATTTCCAGACGTTGTACTTAAACGCCTTCTAGAGATTAAACTAGAATAACATCATATTTGTGGTATTCAGTCCTATTTACCCTTGGTGATGTTAAATTGGGAAGATCTTGTGTTTTCCCTGAAGGCCATGTTTGTGTTTGTGGCGGCTTCACAAAGTGCTATGTTTCGCCATGAAATAGGAAATTGTTGTACCTGAGGCATACACAGTGTTCGATCTGCCTGAAAATTCAAATGTTTGATAAATTGGGTACATTAAACGGCTATCTACAAAAAAGTCCCTGGGAGCAAAATCTGAAAACCCAAGAAGGGAGTTTTATTTATGTGTTATTTTCAGGCGTTGTACTTAAACAAACTCCTCCTAGAGATTAAACTAGAACAACATCATATTTGTGGTATTTAGTCATATTTTTTTTTTTGTCCTATTTAGCCTTGGTGATGTTAAATTGGGAAGATCTTGAGTTTTCCCTGAAGGCCATGTTTGTGGCGGGCTCACAAAGTGCTATGTTTCGCCATGAAATATTCGTTGTTGTACCTCAGGCATACACAATGTCCGATCTGCCTCAAAATTCAAATGTTTGATAAGTCCTGGCCTGAAGACATCTACATGCCAATATTAAGTTAGTTATAGCGCCATCTGCTGTCAACAGGAAATGGCATGGTTTACACTGTAAATTCACTCCCTGAAACACATTTAAATATGCCATGAAAAACCAAACATGCTAGAAACACAATAAGTCATGCAACACTTGGCTAAGAGGTTCTGTGTATGCTATTAATGGCACAAAACAGGAAATTGTTGTAACTCAGGCATGTCGATGTGCCCCAGATTTAACATGTTTGAGGAGAGTCCTGTCCTGAACACATCCACATGGCAATAGTCAATTATAGTAAAAGTGCCACCCACTGGCAACAGGAAGAGACGTGTTTAACACTGTTATGCACTACTAGCAACATACTAAAATATGCAATTGAGTACTAAACATGCTAGCAACACTTACCTGATTGCTAAAGCATACTATTAAATCATGAAACAGGAATTTGTTGTAACTCAAGCACACAATGTCCAATCTTCTTCAAGCTTCACATGTTTGATGAGTGCCCTGGCCTGAAGATATCAATGCCAAAATTGTGTTATAGTCATATTTGGCTCATTACCATGATTCCCTTGAATAGTATACTCTGTGCCTTTGTGGTAGAAACAGGGAAAAATGTTTGAGAACAGTCATTTTTGTTATTCCGTTTAGTTCTGCTAAAACATAAAAAACTGCTGAAACAGTGAAAAAGAGGAGGAAAATATTTAAAAAAAAAATCCAATATGGCACTGTCATGTTTTCATTCATGGAAGAACATAAACAAATTACATCAAAATAAAGGAGTCATTTATTAAATTAAGCAACCCCAGAGGTAATCCAACAAGAGGTGACATAAACGAACAACATACCTATCAAAAACAATACTAGACAGTGAATGTGAGAAACAGAGGAACTTAAATACACATTAATAATGAACTAAACACAGAGAGGTGTGGTCATTAAATTAATGTCCATGACAAATAATTAGTGGCGGGAAACCCTGAAAAACAGGGCTGCGTTTAGCTCTGACAAAATATTGCAAAAAAAAAAAAAATTTAATACATTTTTTTTTTTTAATGAAAAACAAAACAAAAACAGTGGTCCGTTGAACACCCTGATGATGCTTGAGTTGCAACTATGCAGCTCTTGCAGGTTGTTGGCCTTGTTTGTTTCGTTGCTTCTGTTACTCTCCCCTTTTTTGTAAGTCGCTTTGGATAAAAGCGTCTGCTAAATGATTAAATGTAAATGTAACTATGGCAGCTGAGAAAGCCATTCTTTGTGTTATTTTTGAAGAATTTTTGGAGTCTGATATAAAGTCAAAATAAATACGTGCTTAATACTGCAAAATACACTCAATGTTACAGTCACTGCCCTTGCCTACCAGAATAAAAGAGTGAAGTCCCAATCGAGTGAAAGGATTTATGAAAACTTTGGTCCCTAATTATTGTGATCTATATACTAACCAAGAAAATCTCCAATTTCTTATAAATAGTCAAGTATATTATTTTTTTTCAAAAGTTCTTAAATATATATATATTGCACATACCATTGATTCACACCACAAGACATTTTACATTATTTATCATATGAGAAACAAAAAGATTATGCCCATTCTTAGGATTTTATTTTTAAGATGTCCTTGTTTTATTATTATTATTATTATTATTATTAATATTATTATTATTATTATTATTATTATTATTATTATTATTATTATTATTATTATTATTATTATTAGGAAATTACAAAAGTTGTATCAATGAAATTTAGGCCAATTAAATATTTTTTAAATTGCTTTTTTATTAATTGAGTGAGAAATATTTATTTTAAACAAACCAGTTCATTTAAGATTCAAATAAATTACCAAATAATAAATTTTGCTTGCTGACTATTTGATAATGTAATACAAGTTTGTGTTTGTTACGTCACTGTCAGCAGGTATATGTGTGAGACGTAAAGAGATTGTCCACAGACAAGAATGATTTAAAGTGAGTGATATGCATTGAATAAATGAGTGTATGGCGCAAGGCACTGCGGGATGCAGATTTAATGTCCCAGTATTAAATTGAGCTGCTCCCAGCAGTAAGGCGAGCGATTTGGTATTCTTATCATGAGAGTGTTTTTCTGTGGCCTGGTATTATAATGACAGATCAGAGCAAAGGGGCTGAAAAGGTCAGAGTCAGTACAAGCTCAATCTGGAGTACTGTCTTCATTCTACTCCTAATTAAATGTCAGCATCACGACCAGGAGGAGACAAAGCAGAGGAGAAAACCTGGATCTATATGTCACTTCTTGCACAGGCCTGTTTTCTCCACTGACGGCCAGAGCAACTGGCGACAGAGTAATCCTGAACGCTGAGGTGACAGCGTCTGTCTGTCTGTCTGTCTGTCTGTCTGTGTCTGTCTAAGAGATTAGCCACAGAGCTAAAAGTCTTACTATAAAAGGCGTATATTGTCTGATATATTTCCCTGACCCTCCTAATTTAGCATAATGAGGCAAGTTGCTTATTTTGGGCTTGTTTTGTCAGATCAGGTTGCTTGTTGTTTTGAAGAAGTTTTGGCAGCTCTAGTTCTGCAAGTCTGCATTCTTCCATCTAATGTGGACAGAATGAGATTAAAATATGTGATACATGAATCAGAGGGGCCTTAAACTCTGATACTGTTATGATGATCAGCGCATATTATTTCAACACACTCTCGATTTTCGCACACATAAATCTGCTTATGCCCCCCTGATGGTTACATTCGGCTTGCTTTTTTTTTAGTAGTTATAGTATATTTCTGTATGAATCACATCGTGTTCATTCATATCAAATTTGACCTCTCAAAAATATAGTTTTCTTATTAAATCTATGGTTGAGCAGTATTCATATGGTCAGTTTATATTGATCAGTTGGGGAAAGTTGGGCAATTTCTCAAAGGTTCTCTTTCATTATCATAAGGAATGGATAAACTTGTGTCTCAGAAGTCTTTCCAGATTATCTATAACTCATTTAATGGCATACCTCAGATATTGGAATTTAAATGGCGTTGGTATTTGGGGAAATATGAACCAGTCAAAGGCACATTTAGTAGCACTATAGCTAGCGTTAGCATCGCGTTTAATGTAAATTTCACCGTTACTACACTGACGTTTTTGAGAGGGGTTTTGTCTATACTTCTAAAGCTTTCAAAATGACCACAAGCGACTGTGTGCATTTTATCCAGATCTCTTCTGAAATTCTTCTGAGAGTCTTTTTCTCAGAGAATAATTGGAAATGTATAACATTTAAAGTCTCAAGAGCTCTCCACTTAATCTCATAACCGTCTTTAGGCCATATTGCATATTGAAGAATTTCCTTACTGTGGGTCATAACTCAAGCGGCAGAATTTTAGTTATTGAATAGCCAGTGTTTCTTATTAATCCACCCCCATTCTGTTGTATAAAAATCTTTTAATGCAAAATGATGTGCGAGAGCTAACGCTGAATAAACATGCATTGCATTGCGAATAGTTATCGTTCTGTAGTTTAGTCTCGTCTTCTGCCTAACTTTGAACTGCACTAGCTTATCGATCATAGCATCCGTTGTAGTAGCAGGTTGAACTAATGACTTGTGTGATTTATAATTCAGTTATCTAGCTTATCCGCCATGTTGTCTGAGACTTTTTCTATTTTTCTCTGAGACATACACAAAGTGTCTGCTTTTAAATGGAGGAACCTCATGAATTATTCATGTTGACCCACTTTTCCCCCCATTAGCTTGATATAGTGCTAGAGCTCAATAGCAGACAGTGCTTGACAGGTCCTCCAGGTGTGGGAGTTTGCTTTTGAAATAGACTTCACCTCTTTATTTCTTCTTTTTATTTTAAGGGAATGTGCTGGTTTAAAATACCATGGTACTGGTAAGGGAGTATGGGAGTCTCTCTCTCTCTCTCTCTCTCTCTCTCTCTCTCTCTCTCTCTCTCTCTCTCTCTCTCTCTCTCTCTCTCTCTCTCTCTCTCTCTCTCTCTCTCTCTCTCTCTCTCTCTCTCTCTGTGTGTGTGTAAAAGCAGTGTGTTTTGGGAATTATCATCACGTCTCCGTCTCAGGGGGCATTTGGATGGATGTGTTTGCTGTCCACAGCCGGGCCATTACTGCAGCACAGCAGTCAGGAGAGAAGGAGTCAGGTGGACCTGCAGTAAGAAGTAGGTTACATTTACATGAATTACAGACATGTTCCCACCTCTCGTGCTGCCCCTCTACCCCCCAGAGACCAGAGAAGAGATTTTGGAAACACAGTAAAAATTACAAACAGTGTTTGTGTGGTTTAGAGTTTGTTTTCTTAATGACATGGCTTAAAGGGTCCACACATGTGCAGATTTCTATTATTTTCCCTGATGTTCACTTTAACAATCTTTCTTATGGTTTTTTTTTTTGTACTGAACACTTGGTGCCCTTAAGGTCTTGCAAATGTTATGGGAATGCAGTGTAGAAGGAACCTCCTATATAGTAATGGTCCCCTTAACATTCCCAGAATGTCCTGAATGTTCCCTAAAGGTCTGCTAAATAATTTTTATTCTTTATTTATTTTTATAACAGGATTTCTGTACTTGCTGCATACGTGCACAGACATAACCAACTGTTTTCATGAGAACTTAACCATGTCAGCATTTTAGTTTAGTCTCAATAACACATGAAAGAGAACTAGTCTAGGACGCACCGACATCCAGCTCTCTGTGCGCATACATTGGGAGTGTGTGCTAAAGTTGAGATATGGCTTTAAAACGCATGCAGATTATAATATTTCATGATGATTGTGGCAAACAGCGAGGCGAGAGACCGTAAGAGCTGGCCGGTGACGAGTGTTAATGAACGGCAGCTGCGCGACACACCGGTCTCGTCTCACGGAGGAGTGACGGGAGCATAAAAGGAGGAGCGATGACAGTGGAAGACGAGAGAGGACCACGCCTGGACTTTATGTTATGTTTTGTTTTTGTTTTGTTGCGTGTGTATGGGAAGTCGTCCGTGAGGGGCTGCCCGCATGTTATTATGTGTGTGCGTTCAGTCGTCCGTGAGGGGCTGCCTGCATTACTTTCATTTTGTTTATTTATTTTTAAATTAAAGTTGTTGAATGTTCACCAGTTCCCGCCCCCTTCCTTCCCATCTACGAACCCCATTACAATGATGAAGAACTGCAATGTCACGTAAGCGTGTCCACGATAGAGATGATCATCCAAGCATGTTTCAGTTTTTATTCGCGTGTTTACCAGAGCCATAGAACGGGCCCATCTGGGCTAGGGTGAGCGGCAGCTCATTTGCATTTAAATGAGACACACAAAATAGCTAATTTTTCTTAAACCCAAAAATAGGCATTTTCAAAATGGTATATTCAAGCTGCAGTAAGGAGTTTTTAGAAAACGTTGACTTAGCCTGAAAATTTGAACAAGCACAGCTCACAGGTCACTCCCCCTTGCTCTCTGCTGCGCTACAGCCCTTCCTCCACAGCTCCTCCCCATTACAAAACGGAGCCTGCCGTGAAGGCGCAGGCTATTAAGCAAGCAGTTATGGCACATTTATGGGAAAAGAAGGATGCATTTGCAGGCCCAATTTTGAAGGAGCCTTGGAAGAACCTTTGAATTGGGACAGCCTTCGCCATGCCGTGGTGACGCAATCCTCTGCACCTTCCACTGTAAACAAGTCTCGATGCATCCTTTGAAGGCCGCGTCGACCGCGCACTTCGAAGGACATGGGCTTCAAAGGATGCAGCCCTTGAATTGGAACACAGCTCTTGACACCAGCGGGGACATTTGAAGAACGTTCTGGGAACGCAAAATTTCTAGTGGGGTAAAAGTGTTTATATTTTAGACTGGATGGAATGGATTTTGTGGGAAATTGTGTACATACTTGTTCGACTCGAAGCGCGCTGCACAGACCAATCGTTGGGTGACACCACAGTCGAACAAGCCGGCTACTTTGTGTTGGAGTGGCATACGTTATAGTTGTCACAATGAGCGAGAAAGGTTGATATAGCCCAGAAAGCAGTAGCCGTCATTTCACTGTCTATGTTAACTATAGACCCGATAAAGTAACCTACTTACCAAAATAATCTTGAATTTGGTTACATGTCATTTTGCCAAAATATCTTTTGAGATGTATGATATTCCATCATGTAAGCAAGGTCAACATGATTTCAAGGTCTTTGTAACCCCCCCCCCCTCACACACACACACACACACACTAAAAGACTAAAAACAAGTTGGCAATATATTCACATATGGGATTGAATATTTATATTTTGCAATGTATTGTAATATATTGAAAGTGGCAATCATTTGTACATTTTGCAATATATAACACGAATATATAATATATTGTATAATGACATAAATATATTATTCCATGTATTTACATTACATAATAATATATTTCAAGTAATTTATTGGTAAATACATTTTCCTTTCGTAAGGGATCCCAGCATTAAAAATAAGTAACTAAAGTACATTTTTAAGAAGGTTTATCAAGGTTCATGACATTTCAGCATTATTTTATGATTCTGTCACAGTATATTCAGGCTTTGCAAAAAGCTGTTATTGCAGGATGGGACGGAACAAACTATATTAGAGCCCACTGTTTCTCATTTCACATGCAAAGAGGCCGTTTAAATAGAAATCCTAAAGGCATAGCTGCAAGAATGGGCCATTTGATTATGTACACATATTAGAAAAGTTGGAGAATGTAATGAAAAACTAAATTACACCTGTTTGGGGGACATTATAAGTGGATAAAACTGTAAGTGAAAATAATAATAAAAAATCGAAAAATTGCATGATATGACCTCTTTAATGCTTATTTGTCTCAAATGACCTATTATGATGCTTCTGCAAATGTGAAATGAGTAACAACACCCATAATGAACTGATGAGGTAACTTTTGAATTGTGAACATCAGTCTCTTATTTCAGAAGAGCAAGAAAATCTTGTTTTCTATGATCTGACCCCTTTATAATGAACCATACTCAGCTATTCAGGAAATGACATGTCGTTAACGATATTACAGAAAACGGAAGGATGGTTGGATTAGTTTTACTCTTGAACTTCAGCAGAATTGAGTGCATCTAAATGTGACAGACTCAGGAAGCGAACTGTTGATCAGTGCCACGCAGCTCCCATTTGCATAATGGTTTGAATGTTTTATTATAATGGCTTTGGGTTTTGTGGTTTCAGTCGCCCTATGGAATGAATATATTCTTTCATTGTTCTGTTCGGAGTAATCTGTCAACAGAGATTTTTTTTGTTGTTGTTGTTGCTAAAAATATATTCCCAAACATAATTCATCGAACTAATTCATCATCTATGTCATTTAAATGATTAGAACTCATGTTAAATATTCACACACACATTATGTGGTGTAATCTCAGATATTCGAGCCATATCAAAATTTCCATCATGAATATTTCAGCCGTGGAGAACGGCGGAAATTAATCTTGGATCTATTTTTAGAGTAACCAGACTGCTTTGGTATGCAGTGAAATCAATCAAATCACTTAGATTTATAAATCCTTAAAATACCACAGTCTATTATACACCTTAATAACTGCAAAAGATGAACTTTTCTCAGAATATCACAGGGCTTTAAATAATTTATATCGTGTTATATGATTCTAGATGGCATTGGGATGTTATATTACTTAGTAAATGGAAGTTCAAAGTTGAAGGCAGCTCAATTTTTAAATTTTTTTTTTTTTAGATATTACATTGTTCAATGAAGGTTAAAATAAAGGAGAAGATGCATTGTGTTTTCTCAGAGGGCCCTTGAATTAGCTGAAAAACATTAGGTCATTTGTTCAGTATATTTCAAGTTGTGCAATGAAAAACACGAATTTACCAGACCTCCCCAGGGAAAACTAATCCTATCTGCATAGGGCTAAGGATTTATATCATCTAGGTTTTAAATTGTCTTTGAAAAATACCAGTTCCATGAGGTGTTGTTTATAGGATCCTGTCTTTTATTTTGTAATGAGCCCTGCGTTAGCTGTATGTTACCATGAAGCTGGGCACCAGTGTCACTTGTCGGCTGCATAACGGCGCTTCGCTTGACTGTCTCGGTCGTGAGTCATACGCTCTCTGCGGTGGATGAATGTGGAGCTGTGTTCATTGCTTAAATCACAGGATTTCTCACCACGCTGCTGGTGAGATAATTGTGCTTTTCCCCCTTTTCTTTGCATTTCACAGTCTCCGTTGAGACCAGTGACATTTGCTCCCAGCTACCCCCGCTATTCTCTTTTTCTCTAATGATGGGCCGTGTAAATGTGTGTTTGTGTGGGTATGGTAAGAGATGCGCTGTCAAAGAGAGCTGTCCACCCACTAGCCAGTTGTTACAGGAAATGTGATAAAGAAATGCTTTACACGTTGTCCTTCTCCTTCGCGCTCTCTCGCCATCGCTCTGCCAATTCGACACACAGACACACAAGCATGATCCACACCTACTCTGGAACAACTGTTTCTGCCAAGGCATTGCTGTTTGTATGTTTGTGTATGATTTCTTGAGTGGAAGTCGGGCAGTATTTTCCTCTCTCTCCAGCTGAACACACACACTTTGTGATTAATGAGGAAGCCGGCCAATGTGGCTGTGACAGTGCTCCCCGACATTGAGTGGCAGTCTTGGTGAGCTCTTTTGGAAACCAAGGAGCACCTTATTAAGCTGATTGATTACCAAGAACTTTTTCCAGGTTATTGTGGCCTCTCTTAAAGTTCAGCTCCTGCAAAGCATTGAATATGTTACTGGACTTCATGCCAATGAGGATCAGCCATGTTTATGATCCAAGTTTAGTGTAATCATTGATTGTCTGTTGCATCATAGACATAAAGATTTAATACATTTTATTTGAATTAGTATTTCTATTTTTATTAGAATTTAGCTGAAGGAAATTACTCTGCATCCAGTCTGTCTTTAAAGGTGCAGTATGTTAGCCTAGAAATCTAGACGCACCCTAGCAGATGCAAATCTAATCTGCCCGCGAGTGTCGTCTAACAACTCTCAATACCCTTATGAGCTGTAATCCCCAAACTCTTGCCAGGCCAATCACATTGTGTATAGAGTCGGTGGGCGGGGCCATAATGACGACGACCGAGTTGCGTTTGTGTGCTTCTATTAAACACAGAAACTGGAGAACGGCGGTCTTTCCAATCAGCTTTGGCCGCGACTCTGGAAGACTTGGAGTTAAGCTTTTCTCTGAGAAAAGAACAAAGAACGGCACTGAAGTCATTCTTAAAAAGGGAAGATGTGTTCGGAGTTTTGCCGACCGGATGCGGCGAATGTTTAATCTATCAACTAGCTCTGTTTCACCTTTGTAGCTCTGGTTGGTTGTAGCGCTATCCTATCGCGTGCAGAGGGAGTTTGAAATACAACCATTTATCCCACCCCTCGGCTTGAGCCCTGTCAATGGTGAGTTTCCAATGGTTTCCAATGGTGAGTTTCAATGGCTTGTCAGGCTAGCAGTATGTAGTATTTGTGCAGTAAATATCCAAAAACTTTAACTCTCTTTACTCTCGGGACAGCATGGCAAAATACACTTTTAGAAAAAAGGGTTCATTGGGGTTCCGCAGGTTTTTTTTAACTCAACTCCAAAGAACCTTTTATACTAAAAAGGTTCTATAATGACAAGAAAGAACCCTTTTTGTCACAAAGGTACTTTAGGCTATAATTCATTCATATATTGCATTATTCTGCAACATTTTGTAGTTGTAATTAAATTATTGTTTATTAAACTGTTGTAGTAACTTAATATCACATTTTAATCATGCTGATTTTTGGAGGAGAAAAACTGAAATGGCACTCTTCATGTTATATTGATTAACTACATAAAATGAGATAAATATATACATTTTCTATATATCTTGAATTTGGTGATCATACACATGCATTCATAAATGCATTTGAATACACTGAATAATGCAGTGAAATGTTTGTCAATAATATGAAATATTTAATCCAGACAGGACAAAACAAATGATAATGAATAAACCCCTAAAAGGTTTCATATAGGACCTTTTTTCCTGGTTACAAAGATAAAGGGTTCTTTTGATTGAACCCTTAAAAAGGGAAGGGTTCTATACAGAACCTTTTAGGGGTTCCAAATACATTCCAATTCCAAATCCAAGCACCGATAGAACTTTTTAAGGTTCTTAAATCAAAAAACAAGTACAATGTTCTTGCTTTGTTCAAATTGTATTGCAACACACCTTTTCTGATATTGAGGTGGATATGGGTAGAGTTATGGACAGGCTAGTGTTAGGTTTAAGGGAAGTGCTAACGGTGTAATTACAAATTTAACTACAGAAATTAATTACAGACGTAATTACATGCAGGTATTTTTTAAAATGTAAGTGCAATGTAAAAACATGTATGTACACAATAAGTACATTGTATCAAATTATTCATTACAAACATAGTAGTTAAGGCAACCTAATATAAAGTGGGTCCCCGTTTCTTTTTGACGACCCGCTTACATCATCTTTTAAAAGCGACCCGTATCCGATATTTGCATTTACACTGTACACAGGCGACCTAATATAAAGTGGGTCCCCGTTTCTTTTTGACGACCCGCTTACATCATCTTTTAAAAGCGACCCGTATCCGATATTTGCATTTACACTGTACACAGGCGAAACAGCCCAAGACGTTCTTAACTGGAAAAGGAAGTAAAACGGCACAATATGCAAAAAGAATATTCTATGTTTTGCTTTCCGCACTTTTCCACACATCTTTAAAGGTCAGCAAAACATTTATCTCGTAAGGTGGAGAAAAAAAGGAAGAGATCTTTGTGTCATGTGATCGCAGTTCGTGTCCACCTGAGTTGACGTCATTCGCCTCCGTCCCTTTTTCTATGACGTACAACTCACATTTACTGGTGAATATCCGATTTGACCGCTTACATGGCAGACTCAAATGCATGTATCCTATTCATATCTGATTTATTACCACATATGAGTGAGGCCTGAATCCAATCCGAGGATATCGGCGTCCTTGCGTCTTTTTCCTGCTTACATGTTCACGTCATATCCGATCTGTGCCACATGAGAGAAAAAATCGGAACTGGGTCACTTGAACCATGCAGTGTAAATGGGGCCTAAGAGTCAATTTGTGAAACAACTGCAAAATGTCACCAGACATTATTTTCTTTCTTTATTATTTATTGTTGGCATTTTTGCCTTTTTATTATAATAGGACAGGGAGTAGACAGGAAGCTAAGTAGGAGAGAGAAGGGGGAGAAAGGTCCGGGGCCAGAACTTGAACTCGGCTATCAAGGCTATCAGCTCAGATGATGGGACATTATTTAACTCGACGGCGATGTTTTATTCTCCATCATTCAAATACATAAATTAACCTTTATGTTATGCCATGCAGATTAAAATCTATAAGTCAAAATATGTATTGCATTTATAAAGAAAAGGCTACGCACCTAAGGCTCTATCGCAGGGGTGGCGAACTCCGGTCCTGGAGAGCCTCAGTCCTGCAGAGTTTAGCTTCAACCCTTATCAAACACACCTGAGCAAGCTAATCAAGGTCTGAAGGTTTAATAGAAAGCTGCAGGCAGGTGAGTTTTTTCAGGGTTGGAACTGAACTCCGCAGGACTGAGTCTCTCTGCGTTCGCCACCCCTGCTCCATCGTCTACTGCCTCAATGGTGTAGTGTCTTTGGATTACTGAGCAACACCCATTAGGATTGTTTGTGATTTGGTCTTAGTGACGTAGAGTCTACTCCTCACTTTTCACAGATTTAGGAGCTGGCTTTAGTGCTGAAATGTAAGAGTAAACAAATGTATGTTTTAGAGCAAAGTTAGCACTTCCCTTTATGTCTTAGAGCAAAAATGTAAGAGTCCAAAAATTAGGATTGAAATGCCCATTATTTTTTAAGAGTTTCCCCTAAATCTGCAAGTTAGGAGGTACATTTAGCCTTAAGATGTCTTGTGAATATGACATCATATTAGTTTCTGTTGACCATACTGATTGCAGAAAAGATATGAGGAGCCATACTTTGCATGCATGAGATAAAATGCAAATGCATCTGTTAGAGTACTGACATATGGTTAGCCTTCATATATTTATTTATACATGCATAGATAAAAGTGGCAAAAGGAAAAAATTGAAATAAACGCTGCAGTTTGTGGTCGGTGGCTTGAAATGCATTTGAGTGGATATAAATCATATTTATGATTAGAACGATATCAATGTGACAGACAAAATGAAGCAGAAAGAGGAGCCACACAGTTCCTTATGCAAAGATCCTCATTTTCATTAATCCAATCATTTTCACATGCATTCACACTAATCAAAGAGCCGCCACATTGCCAACAGTGGCCTACATACAGAAGCCAGTTTTCCTTTACTTATTTATTTAAATGCTATCTTCATAATACAAATACTCTCATAACAATACGCCAAGAGTGAGGATGTTGCCAGCCTTCATCCTCATTAGGAGAAATGTGGTGAAACAGAAGATGAGAAGCGCTTTTCGGCTCCTAACGAGGCCTCAGGAAAAGAGACCTGAGCTCCATTGCATGAAACCTGACTCTCCGCCCTGCTCCCCATCATTGTTTGCTAATAAGCACAGAACTTTGTCTCTGCCGACTGTTTTCACTCGCGATCCGCAACATCATTATTACGGCTGTTTGAAGTTTTGCTCTCCTTTCGCGCACATCTGCTCGCCTGGCAAGCACGGGGAGCACAGACACCGGGAAGGAGGCAGGGATGAGTGGCGGAATCGAGAGAATGAGGGAGAGAGAGAATGCAGAGGCGAAATTTGCATATCACATAAGGAGAGAGGTTGGAGAAAGAGTCCTGGAGCAGATGTCGATTTGCATATTCAACAGTGGGCCGGCTGAGAGGGGGTTAGGAGATGTTAGCTGGACACTGGCCGGTTGTGTTGCTAACCTCTCTAAATGCATGGAGAGCCTGTGTGCTTGGGAGGGGGGCACAGGTAATGAGGACAATAGGCAACCTGTTTCATTCTGGTATGCTAGTGTTGGTTCTCCTGACAGACTGCTGCAAAGAGCCCTGGCCTACTTATATCAGGTGCAATAGGACTGAGCCTCCCCACAAAATGGAGGAATGTTTATTTTCTTTCAGCTTGATACAAAAACTGATGGTTCAGTGGCCCAGAACATTACCTATAGAGAAAAACACTGGATTTATGTTGCTGCTTGCTTTCGTTCTTTCGTTCTTCAGGCAGCATAAGGACAAGGCTAATAATATATTTAAACAAGCCTCTATATCCTTGAATAAACTGAATTTGATCATTTGACTGATGAAATCATAGAGGAAACAAGGCAAGGAAAGAGAGAAAGAAAAGATTTTTTAGTTCATTATGAGTTAGTGTTGAGTCACACTAAGAGACTTGGAAAGGGAGCTCGAATGGTAAAGATGGAAACTGAAATGATTGGAATTTCAGTTCCTTCTCCAAAACCATAGCTTTATGTTTTACCTCTCAACTTAGAGGGTTCACCCACTTCTTGTTTTCATCTATTCCTGAGGGAAGGGAACTTCCCCGGTTATTTGAAGTATGCCAAGCTCGAAGCCAAGCTCTCGTTAGAGTTGGAACGGATGATTGACAGGTGTTGTTTGCAGGCATATTTTTGGCACTTTAATATCATAAAACAGAATGCACTCTTCTGACCTGACATGTTAATTAGAATGAAAACACACTATGCAGATCTAAAAAATGTGCACCACACAAATCAAGACTGCCTTCTTTATGTTTTATTTTAAGTGCACCCCCCCGCCCCACACACACCCCAACTCTGTTTTTCTCCTTTTCTCTTACTTTATACATATCTCTATGGACTATTAAGATCCACTCGTGCATCTTCCGTTTAAAAGTTGGACTCCTACACAAAGACATTCTGCTAAGAAATACTGTACATATGAATCATAACCCTCAGAGCCTGAACAGAATGAGAGAGGAAGGCTGAGTTATGTGTTGGAAAGTGCAAGGAAAATGGGCCTGACCCATAACCCAATGAACTGTGAATCCCTGATCCCTGCTGATGCATGAGCACGCCAAGAAGAAATACGCCAAGCCGAACGAACACACACAAACGCTGTGTGTATCTCCATCACATGACCAATTCCCATAGCAAATTACACACCAAAGGCAACACAATGTTACCCAGATTGCTGAGACTGGAGGCCAGATGTGGATGCACACAGCACACAGCAGATGTTTACGCACAAACGTTGCTTGGTATCGTGGGCCATGTTGAGGAGACAGACAGCCACAGTGGAAAAACAACACACACACACACACACAGAATCAAACTGCTGTGACACTCCACTGAACATCCTATAATGTCTTTTATGGTAATGCAATGCATACATATGCAAATGCTTTGCGTTATCTCTCGTTTCTTTTATTCTGTCTCTGGCGTTTCTTTACATCCCGTTAATCTTTGCTTTAGGGCTACAGCGACTAATCCATAATTAAAATAATCAGAACATAAACACATTTCATTATCACTTAGTTAGATATGTGCACCGAGGCATTAGAGCATCAGTCAGTGGCATCACTTTACGGTACAAATGCATTTCTATAGAAAATGCATGACTAAAATAACACCAAAGATCACAGAAAGAGAAAAAAAATACTCTAATTTGTCCAAATGACGTAACACTATATGTTTAATGCATCAAATAAGATCATAAGCATACAGTTTCATGCTGTTCAATGTGGTTGATGTTTTTCAATCCTCAGAACAACCAGAACAAACGCGCAACCAAAATGGTATTGATTGGTGTCCTTTGCAGTCTGATAACCTTGTGGTAATAGTGTTTCAGGGGTTGCCATGGATTTTTTTACAAACAGAAAACTGTCATTTTCTATGATTTATTGTTCAGATAAGCACCAATTAAAGCCGCACCACTCTGCACCCCGCCAACTACGGCAAGCATCATGGATAGCTGCGACTGCCTGATTCATTCATGTTCTGATAGCCTGTGTCTATTTCTAATCATGTCCATTAATCAAAACGGACAGAGAGAGAGGGACAGACAGGGGGAAAAAAAACAAGAAGTTTCATCCTCCAGGCATTAAAGAGTGTAGCTGTTCTCTTCCGTGCAGTGGGTGATTTGCACCTCTTCTCTTTCCTTTCATCCAGAAGTTATAGCTGAATAATAGAATGGGTCTCAGCCGCATGAATGCTTCGGTGTCCCCGAAAGATAGGCAAACAGCTCCAACAGATGGAAGGAGAAAGAGTGTGAGAGAGCATGAAAGCAAGAAACGGAGCGTGGAGCACCATACACAGTGACACCTTCATAAAAATTTCAGTGTTCTGTCCAATTTCGGACGTCTTTTTCTTTGACTTGTTCAAGAAAACAGAGCAAAATTTGGACGGAGGTGAGATTTCCTCTATTTTGTAAAAAAAAAGTGCTAAAGGAAGTGACAGCATGAATTATTTGTTTAAAGGTGACCCACCAGTATCCATATCCCTTTGAAATATAATATAATTCGCCATCCATTCGCCTGGCCTATATATATGGAGAACTGTCTGGCTAATATCCATACATTTAGAACATTTGCTGAATCAACTGAATCATTTGGACAAGTCAATTTATCAAGTCCCAACGGCTGTATAAATATATCATGTTTCCAACTTCGATGGAAAAACAGGATAACAGTATTTCCCAGCATCTCTAGTGGGGTAGCATCTAAACAGAAAGTTTTTCAAAATACCAACTTCCTCAAGTTTGTTTGGTGAAATATCTTCAAAGAGCATTTATTGATCTAACAAAGTGATTTTAAAGGGTACTTTGTCAAAAGATTTGACAAACATCCCAGATTAATTATGGATTCAGCCAAACTCATAAGATCTTTTTTCCTACTTGGAATGTCTTTTATGAAATGCTATCTTACCAAAATCTCTCTTTTTTATTTTATTTTTTTCTGAACTGTCTTATATAACTGCATAGTTTCGATGTGTATGTGTGTGCATAATCATATACTCCAAAAAATAAATAAAAAATATTGGGCTGGACAGCAGCTCAACAAAATGGAAATGGGATTTGCCAGCATCAAATGAATAAACTCTGTTTAAATAACAAAAATTAGTAAAACTATCCATTCTAAATTTATTGTAACTGGTATCTATAATTGAACTTTTTCCCAGAAGATGTATGTCTACAGCAAACAGTAGATATATCCTTCATTGCCTTTGTTATGAGCCCCTAATTAAATACAAATTTGAAAGGGGTTAGCAAAATAAGAAGGACACGTAAAGCACATTAAGGGAGAAGCAAACAATATACATATTAGATCAACAACACAACAAAAAGGAATAATTAAAGGGATCATATTATGCCCCTTTTTACAAGCTGTAAAATAAACTGTTCTCAGAGTGTGTATGAGTTCTATCTCAAAATACCCCATAGGCATTTTTTATAGTCTGTTAAATTTGTCATTTTTTGAGGGTGAGCAAAACTTGTCATTTTTGTGTGTCCCTTTAAATGCAAATAAGCAGCTTCTCCTGACCCCCTTTTTAGAAAGGGGTGGAGCTTCAAGAGCTCATGTTAGCAGCTCAGATTACCTCACACAGACACGCAATGAAAATGTCAGAAACTATTCAGCCTTTTATGTTCAACCTGGAGACCGACAATAATGGATAGACTCAAGAAGAAGTGACAACATAATGCAAAAAAACAATTGTTTGATTAATTTATGTAGCTGATGTGGAGTTAACTATCTTCAAGTCATTGATTAGCATATTCTGTCATGATAATCTATAAATTGCTCATGTGGGAACTGATTTAAGACCCAGAGACTAGATATGTGAGTGATGTCCAACTTGCCCCTTCAATGGAGATAGAATCAGGGTTATGGTTATAGCTTATGTTGTCATCTTTTTTTTTTATGACATGCTATTGCATTTGTATTATGTACTATATTGCAATACATGTGAAAAGACGGATACTACAGCTTGAGCAGACTCTACTAAAACAACTCTTCCTCTCCTTTAAAGCAGCCCATGACGTCACTCCTTTTGTTGCGTGTTGCCAGGGGCAATTTTTTGACTTTGTGAATTTTTTTTTTTTTAAGGGAAAATCTTGTTGTAATACCTACCCAGCCATTTGTTGTATTCCTTAAAAAACATTTTTTTTCCCGTTTACATGCAAACCAGTAAATTGACAATGCAAGTAAATGCTGGAATACACTAGACGATTTTTGCCCCGATTTTCCACCGATTTACAGTCTGAACAAGTTGACGCTAGTTGACAAAAGTCAGAGCCAGTCTGCAGATTAGAGCCGACAGATTCCATGAAAAATTGCGTAGTATATCATGACCATAGACTTGTTTTTTTAGCTTCAGATTTTGATTCCATGCAGGCGGAGGATATCAAACATGTTTGATATTTTGAGACGATTTTAGAACACATATGACGCATCGCTACTGAAACCGGAAATCACTGACTACAAGCCAAAGAAAATCAACAAATAAGAAATGGAGACCAAGATCACAAAGTGGAACTCCGCCATGGAAGAAAAACTTATTCAGCTGTGGCAGGAGTATGAGTTTCTCTATAATGTGGACGACAAGTGTTACCACAACAGAGTAGACAAAGAAAAAGCAGATTGTCATTTTGACATGAATACATATTAATGAAATGACATTTTCATGTTTGAAAGTCTGTAGGTTAATATAAATGCAGATATAGGCCTAATTGTAATAATAAAAAACAACATAGTTATCGATTTTGCCTGCAAGCGTAGCGTGAGCATGGCGTTTATGTTGCCTGTCAGCCACGGAGCTGCTGCCTGCATGGTGTTTTCTCTGTCTTTGCACACCAGAAGGGTGTCTGACATGCCGCTGCTGCTGCTATAAATTTACAGGGAAGCCCTATACTTCATGTTAAATATAAATATATTGCCTACTGATACAGCAAAGACAAATAATAATACTGATAATAATTAGCAAACCAAATTCTGAGGTAAACATTTGTCTTAATTTATTCATTATTATGTTACTATTTACCATTACGGGTTTTACATTAACGCTTTCCCCGCATACGTGTTTAAACGTGATCAAAGCGTCAATAGCTGTGAATTATTAATTGCATTACAATAAATGTTAACAGATTATTTAATAACATAAACAAGGCCGCATTACTCGATGCTCACGCATCTTCTGTGTGAGACTTGTGTCGGAATCAAAACACCAAAACTATTGTATAAGTAACTTAAATATTGTCAACAAAAGTAGTTTCAAACAAAGCCACAACAGAGCATGTGTGCTTCTTCGAGCAACAGTGTTTCTTTAATGAAAAACTCAATGTTGTAAATAAATTAACGATTGAATTACCTATTTACTCATATGAATCCGAAGCTGTCCTCTATCTACATGTGTTGCAATAAAATAAAATAAAATAACAATAAACGAACAGAACACGCATACAGATTAGACTCAATATTTTGACTCATCAGCACAGAAAAACACTTACCTCTAACTCCCGCTGTAATCTGAATATTACTGGCCACGTCTAGTGCGTTTTGGCTCTTTTTATAGATTTTTTGCTCAGTGCACAGATAGTCGCTTCCGATTAAATTACCGCGCTCATCTCCTGCACATCCATGCTTGTTGTTATGTCTGTCATGCGTCTCCTAGCAACCAGGCGCTCGTTTTAGTTTTTGTTCCGGACGTTTTTAAGGTGTATATGCCCAGCTTTTCTGTAACATTTACAAAGTCGGCAAGTGTATGATGCCTAGTGTTTTTGAAATCTGCTCAGATTTTTTAAATCATGTAGTGTATTCCAGCATTAAACCGCGTTTACATGACTTTATTAATAAACCGGGCTATTTCCTTGTAGTGACGTCAAACATAATGTCCGTATCTGACTCGGAGTATTCAAAACATTTCTTCAGTTGTGATGTTAAATAAATGTGCACCGTGTCAGCGGGAGATTTACTGCTCATATTATCTCTCATGCGGTTACAGATGCAACGTTTTGACTCAACCTTCTACTTCTGCTTCATGAGATGAGAACACTTCTTTAAAATTTTCTGGGCCTTAAATGAGTTTGCATTTGTTATGTCCTTATTTTTATGCAAAACGCTCGCTCTGTCTTGATGCATTTAAATCTGCTCTAAGATTGCGTTTTTGTCACCTATCACACATGCACACTTCAATAAGCCAACAGGAAGCAGGTTAATGCGTTTACATGCAGCGCATAATTGGGGTAAGAGGCAAAAAACCACCTGCCCCGACCACATTTAGCACAATTTCCAAGTGAATAGGTCTTGTTGAGCTAAACGAATTGTTTGATTCTCAGTCTAATGGTCGTTCACTCAAAAACATATCAGCGTCATTTCATTATAAGTCATCACATGCACAAGAGCCTGTTCAATTGTCAAAATTACTCAAGAACATAATACCATGAATACCATATATGAATCCCTAGCAATATTTGATAAATTTATTACAGCAATTGACAGTCAGGTAAAACTAGAAATTCACTAATGAAGGAGGAGTTTCACACACCTCAGATAACCAATCAAGTTTAGTTACCTGACAGGTGCTGTCAGGTAAATTATCACGAAGAATTTTATCATGATGTAATTTATAATGATGTAATTTCCTTGCAATTTCATAAAAAGGCAAAAGGTACGTTTGCCTGTCTTCAACAAAAATGGAAGGCAACGTTGCAGTAAGAGGAACAGTGAGGATGAGAGGGGGAGCCCATGGAGAAAGAGGGGCAGAGAGGAGAAGAGGGGATGATGGGGGAAGAGAGGGGGTGATATAGGGGAAGGGGGATGAGAGGGGATAAGAGGGGATAAGAGGGGTAGGGGTAGAGAGGGGAAGGGTTCGATTGTATGAACCATGTGTGTGCCACACGGTGTCAAAATTAGGTTTTGTTAAATTATTGTAAAATTTTGAAAGAAGTGTTTCACTTTGCAAAAGATCTGGGGTGTTCTCCTACTTGTGTCTGTGGATTTGTGAATTGTGTGTAGTGCTTTGACAAAACAAGCCTTGTAAGCAATCGTAAAAAAACTGTAATCCTTATTTTGAAGAATATAACATTATAGGAAAAAGGGTCAAAGATCTACAATTACTGCCTACCATGTGAATCTATCTAATACTGTGGGTTTTACTGCAACACTTCAGTAAGCCAATTCATTGATTCCCCGCTCCTCTTTCTCTCAAATACCCCATGTTTGCATAGGGGTACATGTACAATGTTCCTATTGGGACCACTGGAGTTGTGGCCAGTAGTATAACTATAAGATCCAAGAACAATCCTATGTAATTGTCTGTAACTGTAGTGTGACTGATTTGATGTTTTCTTTTCTTTTTTAACGCTACTGTAGAGAATAATGGCATTGGAAGTAAACGAGACCCCTCACATCCTCTTATTTGTGGATGAAGCTGGCTATGAGTGCAATGTGTGATGTCAAACCTCAGAGGCTACTCTTACCCTAAAATCCTATTTCATTTTTTTTCAGTTTTATTCACAATTGCATTCTGTTAGCTAGATTTAAAAAAAACAGTACAGTAACCATTGTCAATGAATGACTGGGCTAAGACTGAAAGGTGGACATGAGGGATATTTTAATGGTCCTCTGCCATAGTGACAAAACATTTACACATTTTGACTTGCAGTGCTTACACAATGCCAAAGGGATGAAGCATTTTGGAGGCACTGACTGTTTAAATGAGAAGGAAATTTAGTTTTGACACATGAGTGAACTGTTTCGGGAGAGGTATGAGGTTTTGAAGGTGAACCATGGTGTTGTGCAGAACCAGCCACATTATTTTGGCAAAAGCCCCAAAAGTGTTGAGAATGTCCGGTCTGTTTCAAGAAATAAGCCAAAGTAATTGAGAAGGATCTTTTCCATTTTGGTGGCAATTCAAAGCAAACAAGCATGTTGATGGGACGACTGACCACAAGTACGGCATAAGTTAACCTGATGAAATCGATTAAATGTGAAAGTAAGAATGAATTGCATTCCCGCTGAAAAAGCTATGGTTTTAGCGCCTTTATCACTATGAATGATCATGTCTTAAATAATACGCACAGCAATTATCAACTCCTCTTACATTTTGCTTTGGAACTAATGTGGTCGGAACCAAAGTGTATATATATATATATATATATATATATATATATATATATATATATATATATATATATATATATATATATATATATATATATATATATATATATATACATATATATAATTTATTTATTACCGTAGGTACTTAGTAATGCTGGGAGTCCTTACTTTAGTGTATGTGCATGCATGTACAGGAGGTTTGAGAGTCTGAATGTGAAATGGAAGAGAGTGGAGTAGCTCTTTTATTTATTTAGTCTTCTGCCCTCACACCCAGTTTTCTAAAAGAGTTAAATCTGGTAACAGTCACTAGGGAACAACATGCTGCATCCCAATGAGGAACATGTCGCTCTGAGATGTTGAGTGGGATGGAGTGGTGAGAGAGTGAGGTGTGTGTGGGCGTGTGTGGTAAGGAGGACTAAGACTGGAGAGTTGCTTGAAAAGTGTCAGTTGTCTGAACCCTGTCTTGATATTAACTTTTCAGTATGTATTATTATTATTATTATTATTATTATTATTTTGTTTGTTTGTTTGTTTGTTTTTGTGAGAGGCAGAAGCCAGTGTTATTTCATTACAGTGCATGCTTAAAGGGAACAAAATAACTTTTTTACTTTTTTTGCCACAGTGACTGGTGAATGCTCAATTTTACAGCCTCTCTTTTTTCCTGTTTAATTATATACAATTATATCAAACAATTATATAAAAAACAAATATGAAACAAAACCCACAAAACAAACATGCAAATACATATTTAAATGGACTAAAACAAACATGTGGACAAAACACAAGGGTAACGCTTATATTTGCCGTCACACTGTCCTGTTGGTTTGCTTTTTGTCTTTTATAACTTTCTGTTATTTTTTTTCATTACAATTTTGTTTTTGGAACCCAGATTAGGTTCCAAATATTGATTTTTTGTTTATTTTTTGAAATGTTAACATGCAGAGTAATATTGTAGTATTTATTGTAAATGTGCATTCATCATATTATCAGTATTTATTAATCCATGTACATGTTTTAATACATGTGTCCTCATAATCTTTAATCAAAATATCTTGGATATACACTGATTAGGCATAACATTATGACCATTATGAGGTGAAGTAAATAACACTGATGATCTCTTCATCACTGCACCTGTTAGTGGGTGGGATATATTAGGCAGTAAGTGAACATTTTTACATTTGTTAGAAGCAGGAATAATGGGCAAGCGTAAGGATTTGAGAGAGTTTGACAAGGCCAAATTTTTATGGATTGACTGGGTCAGAGCATCTTCAAAACTGCAGCTCTTGTGAGGTGTTCCCAGTCTGCAGTGGTCAGTATCTATCAAAAGTGTTAGAAAGGAAGGAACAGTGGTGAAGCGGTGACAGGGTCATGGGTGGCCAAGGCTCAATGATGCACTTGGGGAGCGAAGGCTGGCCTGTGTCGTCTGATCAAACAAATGAGACACTGTAGCTCATATTGCTCAAGAAGTTCATGTTGGTTCTGATAGCAGGGTCCTGGCATCTATGTGCACATTACTTTGACACGTACCATCTACCTAAGCATTTTTGCAGACCATGTACACCCTTTCATGGGAACGGTATTCCCTGGTGGCTGTGGCCTTTTTCTGCAGGATAATTTGCATTACCACAAAGCAAAAATGTTTCAGGAAGGGTTTGAGGAGCACAACAATGAGTTTGAGGTGTTAATTCCACAGATCTCAGTTCAATCGACAATCTGAATGTGCTGAACAAACAAGTCCGATCCATGGAGGCCCTACCTGGGAATTTACAGGATTTAAAGAATCTGCTGCTAACATCGTGGTGCCAAATACCACAGCACAAATTCAGGGGTCTAGTGGAGTCCATGCCTCAAGGGGTCATGGCTGTTTTAGGAGCAAAAGGGGGACCAACACAATATTAGAAAGATGGACAAAGGTGACAGAAAACAACTTCCGTTTTTATGCTGACTCTAATTATTATAACAAATGCTGGTTTATTTTTGTTAACAGTGAGTCAGGAGAAGTGAACTTCTGAACATTCTGAACCCGAATGTGATGTGGTCTGGTGCATATATTTTAGAGCTGTTGGTGACAGAGCCCTATACACACCCCTGGACAAAGCTCGCCTGCCTTCATTTAATCACTTAGGGCTAGATTAAAATCTACCAAAAAAAAAGAGGCACACATCTGGATGATCCATCATTCAAAATAACTTTCTTAAACCCAACGGACAGTTTCATTTTTCCAGTGTTTACACTAATTACTTTTCCAAAACATTTCCAGGAGGCTCTGATTAGCTAATCCTGGGTGTGATTGATGGACTGGTTAAGGAAAGGAAAGTTATTTGCCAGTGGAGTGTTAAATGGATGGTTTTGTATTACCAGCTTAATCTTCTGTCTGAGTCACTAATTATCCCTCTGTCAGCAGAAGCAGCGTCACTGACCTGCATGGTGCCGTCTCTAGGGTCTTGTTAGCGTGTTGCTGGCAGCAAATTGTCGCCTAATCGTGAACGATTGGATGGCCCTAAGACTTTCAGCCTAACCTCATCCCTTGCTCTGTCACATCAGTCACACATTTTCCCTGGAGAATGTCATTCAGGCCCGGAGTGTGAAAAAAAAGAAGAAGAAAAAAAACCTGTTGAAAATGCTATCTGTGTAGTGGAAGAGGACTGTTGAGCGATGTCAATGCCGATGTCTGGGAGGGGAATTTGGAGATTTGATCCGACTGGCTGTGAAACCTGTGGTAATGACAGCAGATACCTGCAAAGAGTCCATGGCGAACATTAATTCAAGGACAGCAGTATTCTATGTAGGCTGTTCTTTTGAAATGATTTGTTGTGATGTTTTTTTTATTTTCATTTTAATATGGAGGTGTGCTGTTATAGATGTGACATGCTGTTGACCCATCTATTCATTTATAAAAATAAAATAAAACGAATAAGTACAGTGCCCCAGATACTGCCCCAACATTTAAGGCAATGGCTATTTACACTAAATGCAATAGTGATAGATGCTATTTACACCAAGTGAAAATAGCATATTTTCTTAGCAATAATTGCTATTTACACTAAGTGCAAATAGCTGTAGATGCTATTTACTAAGTGAAATAGCTTACAAAGTGAAAATTGTGATATATTCTGAGTTCTTTGCAATGTGTAAAGAGTAATCAGATGCTATTTATACTTTATTTCGACAGATGCATACTATTTGCACATATTTTACATATGCTCCTGAAGATGTTGAATTTTGTGCACCTTTTAATCTTGGTTGGACCAACCAGGCATTGTTAGGTGGAGCTAGTGCAAATAGCACTTGCCAAAAGGCACACTATTTGCACTTGGTGTAAATTGACACTTTTTTTGTTTAATTATTTATGTATTTATTCTTGAATAAATATGTAACTAATGTTATAATTATTTTTTACTTTTACTAATTACTTTTTTTCTCATCGCTAAACGTAATTTTTTTCTTCCTCAAGTTTTCAAATGCATATGAAACCAACAAGAATATAATGAGCGCATTTTTAGCAACTTGACATTTTTTAAAAATAATTCCCCTTTTCTATATTGTGGATATTGTTATTTGTCATAGACCCATTTTGCCTTGAGTTTTTTAAAAACATTTTCACAGTCACTCTACAATTTGTACGAATATTTATTAGTTCATCTTTAAAATATCTTATATTGACACTTATGTTTGCCTCACATGTAGTTTACATATGCAGCACCAACAGACTTTTTACAGAAATGATCAATAGCTGTACAGGTAACAGGGTTGTTTTCAAGCCATAATTTGTGTTTCGGTACCACTAATGGCCTGCAAATTGCAGCTATTACATTTAGTTCTGCTTTTTGTTATTTTCCTGGAGTAATGACAGATTTATGCCTGTCGAACTCCTGACTTGATGGGCTATCAGAAAGAAAGAAAGAAAATAATGATGGCGATCACCTTTCATCCTGATGTTGATTCCATTCATTTGGGTAAGAAAACAATGTCACAACTGTTGGATGCAATTTTGGATGTGGTATTTGCCTTTGAGATGCTCTTTTTCGTTTCTCGGTTAAGAAATAGCCTCATTGCATGCAAACTTCATTGTAATTTTTTTCCAGGGCTCTATGGGATTTGAATATTTCATTATAAAGAATAATGAAACTAGAAACTCCCATCTTTATTTGCCTCAAACAGAATAGTGCGAGTATAATGTTCACGCGGGCTCCATTTCTCACAAACCATGAACTTCATTGAAAACAAGACAAATTTATCAAGTGGATTCTAAGCATATCTACAATATAATGTTGTCAAATGTTGTGTGAGCTGCAACTAGAGGTTTTGTATTAAGGTTTTTTTTGTTTTGTAAATCAGTTTCCTGAAAACCTAGCAAGATACCTGTTACCAGTACCGAATAGTATAATGAAGCATGCATACATCTTAAACAAGCTCTCATAAGCAAGGGTAAAGCATGCAGGAAATAATTTCTAATACTATAAAATGATATCATGTTAGTTTTATGGCAATATTGTGCATAATTGACTATATGGGGCGGCAGTGGCTCAGTGGTTCATGTAGGTTGTCTGCAAACCGAAAGGTTGGTGGTTCGATCCCCGGTTCCACCTGACCAAGTGTCGAAGTGTCCATGAGCAAGACACCTAACCCCAGCTGCTCCCGACGAGCTGATGGCGCCTTACATGGCTGACATCGCCGTCGGTGTATGAATGGGTGAATGTGAGGCAAAATGTAAAGCGCTTTGGATGGCCATAGGGTCTGTTAAAAGCGCTATATAAATGCAGTCCCTTTACCTATATAAATGCAGTCCCTTATATTCAACAGGGTAAAGCATGCAGGAAATAATTTCTAATACTATAAAATGACAGTATGTACAGTATTTTACATACTGTACTGTACATCAGGGGTACAGTACAGTATGTAAAATACAGAATAAAGAATAAATTACATCTATGTTCCATATCATAGGTTAAACCGTTGCTAGTTGTCACACAGTCCTAAGATAAACGTATAGTTGTCACGCCCTCACAACCATCAGACACTGCCACGGCCACTCGTTCCCCATCACCACAATTCACCTGAGCACCATCACCAGGCACCACTACAAAAGCACTCCTCACCTTCACAATCACTGTATGGTCTTGCACCGATCCCATCGTCGACTACCTGTCCTTCCTAGAAGCCCTCACCTGAAACCATCGTCGTCTTCACCATCTTCGTCGTCCTTTAAGTATCACCTGTGTCCGTAACCTCTGATAATAAACTTTGCACTTGCACTAATCCCTCTGTGTCCTCGTATGTGTCTGACAAAGTGTTCCTGTAATTTATAATAATAATAATTTAATAATAAAGATAATAAGTTATCTCTGTTACTGTAAAATTTTGAATGAAAAAGCATGTTGTCAGAAAAGGTCAAATTGTATATATTTTTGTACAATAAGTGGAAAATGTTCAATTGCTTTTTTTTTTTAGCCAAGGCATGTATAGAATCTATAGAAATTGACTTTCAAAAATTAACATACCCTGACAAATACTCACACGTTCAGTAAAAAGTTTGATAACTACTTATTTAAATCTAAATCTGATGTTTTATGAAAGTTAATTGCTTTGTACATGAACTAAAATTTTTGACGGGAGTCACGCGTGTGACGCAGGACTGATTCGACTTTGCCAATCACGTTGACAGGGAAAAAAATAAATAATGTTGCGATGGCAGGTTTAGGGAAAATAGCGCTGTAAAAGTACTGATACAGCACTTAAAGGTGCCCTAGAATGATTTGAAACAATATTTTAAATTGTTCTCTGATATCTACATAGAGGGTATGTGGCTTATTTAAGGGTAAATATTGTAGATACAGTTTTACAGGTCCATTTACAACCCTATAAATTGTCCCTAGGATGTAATGCTCTGTTTTTGCCTTATTTGGAAGGGTCATGAATATTAATGTTGAACTCTGCTCTGATTGACTTATTTCAGCAGCTCACAGCAGTTCTGCTGTTCAGCTCGAGAGTCCTGACCGTCCTGACAGAACACAGACCGACTGAATGACTTTTTAAGCAAAACATCTCAAATGGAGATTGATAAAATGCAGCTTACTTGTTTATTGGTGTTTTCAGATCATCCGCGCACGAGAAAGAGCTCGCGTTCGTGCGGTTGCCAGCTTTTAGTAATGAAATCCCCCAAACAGAGCTTTGCTGTGAAAAACACCTGCATGCTATCCGGTGTTTTACCTAAACATGTCCAATCTGGCAACCATATGCACGCAAGCGAGCTCTCGCTGGCGGATGATCTGAAAACACCAATAAACAAGTAAGCTGCATTTTATCAATCTCCATTTGAGATGTTCTGCTTAAAGTGTGTCATTCAGCCTACATTTTAGACTTGTCTTTTTTCATCAACGATATTGCATGTTTATATATATATAGGCTAATGTTACACAGTGACTGTGATGTAGCCGAATCTGAAAAACAAATGGGCAAAAACATCATAGGAAACACCATACTTCAGTTCTCAAAAATATAAATATATAACATATTTTTACAAAATGAATAGCCTTGTCAAATGACTATCGTTTTAACTTATGGTGGAAAAGGTGACGTTTGCTAAAAGGATCGAGTGAACGATCTAAGCAAAGTATCTAAGGTTGTATTTTGTAATACAAAATAATATTAAACTTTGTCATTAGGCACACTATTTAGTTTTGTATGGTACTTGGAGTTTCCTATTGTTACTGGACTAGCATCTTGCGTCATCTAGACAATGCGGTCTCTCTAAGAAACTTTCATTTTAATCAGAAATTGTTTAAACAGTCAATAAGTGGATAAATTGCTACTTACTGCTTGCAGGAATACAGTTGTAATTGCCACTTTCTTCAATTTAAGACGCTGAGCAAAGCTTGCTTGAAATGGGCCGAAAAAACGAACGATCTTGAATTAAATTTTTGTGGTATTGGATTATAAACATCAACCATGACATTTTTTTTATCTGTGAGAAGGGTAGAAAAGTCTCCTGCACAGCCTGGAACATGAAGTTTGTCCATGCGAGCAGCTTTACCTGATGATTTGCTACCATTTCCGCCTGACAATGAACATGTTTGGACAGATGCAAATGTTGCAGGCGTGCATATAAATGATCCCCAACGTTTGCGTCACGGTTGGGTTTATGCTAAGAAGCACTTTTTTTTTAACTCCTACATAAGAAGTAGGAGGCAATGATGTTTGAGACTCACAGTATGTAATGTCCATGTACTGAACTCTTAATATTTCACTATGGCATGGTTAATTCAATTTTTGATTCTAGGGCATCTTTAAAATGTACTCAAGTAAAGGTATAAGTACACAATTTTTAAACTACTTCAAAGAGTACAATTCCTGAGAAAAATTACTCATAGACATAAGCTAAAACACATATACACTTAGGTGTAAACTATAATTTCCAATAATTGCCATCAAAATTTTAGCCATTTACATCAGAACATCCCCCCAGAGAACACTGTATATTGACAACATTTGACTCTCTTACCTGTACACAATGAGACAAGGACTTCTCATTCTGATGGCTGACATGTTCATTCACACAGATATTTACTTTTGAGAGAGAAACTAATGCTTTTGAGCAAGAGACTTTTGCACAAATTGTTTTGAGAAATGCACTTGCATTGTTTTTTGTTTTGCAAATGCATTGTTGAATTGTTTTGCAAATGTCAAGGATGATTCGAGAAATGTACCAAAACTACCGAGAAAAACTGTAATAATATATAAATGCAACCGTGATGAGCACAAGATACTTCTTTCAAAAACAGAAAAATCTTACAGACTCTTAAAAATAATGGTACTTGAATGGTTGGCGGGGTGTATGGTTCGGGTTGTATGAAGAACCTTTAATATCCAAAGAACCTTTCCATTGCACAAAAGGTTTTTTGTCGTGCAAAAATGTTCTTCAAACTATAAAATGGTTAGATTTTTTTGGAGAACCTAAAATGGTTCTTCTATGGCATCACTGTGAAACACCATTTTTGGTTCTTCCTGGCATCTTTATTTTAAAGGGAAGTATTTCTCATGCAAGTTTAACCTAAAACATTTGTCATTTTACTATGCCTTTAAGCAGCGAATTTGCTGAAATTCCTGGTCAGTGGCATCTTGAGTCTCATTGTGATCTTCATTGGGAAACTCTATCTGGAGAGCAGGTTCCGTCAGAGGGGAGCCTGATCAATTACACTGACTATATTTTCACCCTCATGTGCGATTTAGATCCTGTGCTGCGTGATAAGAGGGTTTTGTTGCAGTCACTCCTCTCCTGTTCCTGCAGGAAAGACTGTGAAAAACGAGATTGTGTTGCACTGTCATCTGTTATGTTCTCTCCGCGACATCTGTCCCCAGCAGCCTCTCCTGGTTGGATGAGAACTAAACCTCGCCAAAGCTCGCAGGTGCTGGGCTGAATATTCATTAGGCTAAGTTGCGTTGTTGTGGGAGGATGGAGGTACATCGCTTTGAGAGAAATCAGAAAATCGATGTGCTCCCTCCCCGCCTCGTTCACCCCTGGTTAGCCACGGCGGATTAATCCAGTGCAATGCAATCTACTGCGCCTGTATCAGATTACACAAGCCCAAATCTCAGACAAGACCTGGCTAATGGATAATGCATGCAGGCCTGAGAGATGTAAGAAAACCACTGCAGAGTTAAATAATGCCCTGTTACAAAGGGATGAGCAAGGTTGGAAGTTTAGACATGGGCATCGATCGATATTTGCCTTGAGACATATTGAGAGAGTCAAGTAAATGCAGGCAGTTAAAGCTGCCCTTTATTTGTTTGTGAATTGTACTGCTGTTTTTCCTTAGCCTCTTTCACACATTAGCAGTGGCAAATATATAATCAATCTGCTAGAAGGGAATCGATAAGGTTCGCCACGGAAGTAAGGTGATCTACAGTACAGCTTTGAAAAAAACGATAATTTTGCTGTATCACGCAGTATCTAACCTGATATTGACATCTAAAAAGAATAAGGGCATTACATTTCACCTAGGAACATCTGGCAGTAAATCTTGTAATTCATGTAGCTCTACTAGAATATGGAGCTAGCAAAAACAAGGCCATAGGTTCAATTCCCATGGAAAACACAGTAATAAAAAAATATGTTTGAATGCACTGCAAGTTGCTTTGGATAATATGTTTTTATACAGTTTTTATATTAAATCCTGACCAGGGGGCATATTCACAAAACATCTTAAGGCTAAAAGTAGCTCCTAACTTGTCGATTTAGGGGAAACTCTTTAAAATAATGGGCGTGTCAGTCCTAATTTTAGGACTCCTAAATTTTTTTATTAGAGTATTTCACAAAGCATTTTAGCACTAAAACGAGCTCCTAAATCCATGAAACGAGGTCAAGAGGACTCCTAAATCACTAAGACCAAATCACTAAACAATCCTACTGTCGCCATAATCTGCCCAAAGACAGACACTATGGGCCCTATTTTAACGATCTGAAACGCAAGTGTCAGAGCGCGAAGCACAAGTAACTTTGTGGGCGGGGCTCGGCGCTGTTGCTATTTTCCCGGCGGGATAAATGGCTCTTGCGCCCGGCGCAAATCTAAAATGGGTTGGTCTGAAGTAGCTTCATTATTCATAGGTGTGGTTTGGGCGTAACGTGAATAAACCAATCAGAGCGTCATCCAACATTCCCTTTAAAAGCAGGTGCGCAAGTTCCATTATGGATTGCTATTATAATGGCGTATTTACCAGGCGCACGCCAGGAGCGGTTCACAGCCGAGGAGTTTGATATTCTTGTAAGAGCAGTGAAAGACAGAGAAATTGTGTTGTATGGGGATGGGAGAAACCCACCCAAAATAGCGTCGATTAAATAGTTTTTTCAGTTTTTCAGTCGATTCTTTTTCCTGGTTCTTGACGGACAAACCAATTTGTCAGATGTCCTTATATACATATAATTCTTGCCACTATTGGGCTAGATTTATGCCTATTTTTTCACATCTTCGTGGCACACCACAATGATTTCCGTCATCTCATGTGTTAATATTTTTTTAGTGTAACAATTTATGATTTGCAAAAATAACTGTTGCATCTGTGTAGATTTCATGAGCAAAGTGTATGCGCGTTGTACACGCTATACATTATGGTCAAGCATGCGCCCTTAAAATAGCATAATGAACAACGCGCAACGCGCCACTGACTTTAGACCAGGTTTTTTCTGGTCAGTGGCGCAATTGTTTAATGGAACAGCAAAATAGCACCAGGGATTGTTTGCGCCGGAACACGCCTCCTTTTTTGCAATGAACCGCCCACGGAGCGCAAGTTCATTCACTGGTTTAGCTACGTACTTCTATGGAGGGAAAAGCGCGCTTTGCGCGGATGCAAAATAGGAATGACACATGCGGCGGTGTACAAAGTCAATTGCGCTGGGTGCAAGATAGGGCCCTATAGCTACAACATTGAGGCAATTGTGATAATTAATGTATCTTTAATAAAATAAAATATCAGATTACTAGATAGATTGTAGTAATCTATTTATTTTTGTTTGCACTGTTTTAAATTGACTAATATTATGTGCATCATCTCATGGTTTCTATAAGAGACACCAAAAACATAATCCTGTTAAATATAATTAAATTACTGCATTTATATGGAATCCAGAAAATAGTTTGTAATACTATTATAAAATATTGAATATTTTAATGACTTTTCAATTAATGTTGAATCTGCTGATTAAACTGATATACACCAATCAGGCATAACAGGTGAAGTGAATAACACTGATCTCTTCATCACTACACTACATGTGGGTGAGATATATTAGACAGCAAGTGAACGTTTTGTCCTCAAAGTCGATGCATTAGAATCAGGAAAAAATGGCCAAGCGTAAGGATTGGAACGAGTTTGACAAGGGGCAAATTGTGATGGTTAGAGGACTAGGTCAGAACATCTCTGTGGCAAGCAGCGGGGCGAGGGACCGCGAGAGTGGGCCGGTGACGAGTGGTAATGAGTACCAGCTGCGCGACACACTGGTCTCGTCTCGCGGCCGAGGGACGTTTGTGTTATGTTTCGTTTACGGTTTGTTGTGTGTGTGCGGGCAGTCGTCCGTGAGGGGCTGCCCGCGTTTTACTGTCATTTTGTTTATTTATTTGGAAATTAAAAAATGTGTTGAACGTTCACCGGTTCCCGCCTCCTTCCTTCCATCAACGAACTCGTTACAATCTCCAAAACTGTTATCATTCTGCAATGGTCAGTATCTATCAAAAGTGGTCCACGGAAGGAACAGTGAACCGGCGACTAGGTCACTGGCAGCCAAGGCTCAATGATGATGGGGAGCAAATTGCTCTAGAAGTTAATGTTGGTTCTGATAGATAGGTGTCGGAATAGACAGTGCATCGCAGTTTGTTGTGTATGGCCATACTGACCCCTGTTCACCGCTGAAAGCACCAACAGTGGGCACATGAGCATCAGAACTGGACCACGGAGCAAAGAAAGATGGTGAACTGATAAATATTGTTTTCTTTTACATCCCGTGCATTGCCAGGTGTGTCGCTTACCTGGGGAATACATGCACCAGGATGCACTATGGGAAGAAGGCAAGCTGATGGCGGTAATGTGATGCTTTGGGCAATGTTCTGCTGGGAGACCTTGTGTCCTGCCATCCATGTGGATGTTACTTTGACACCCTTTCATGGGAACGGTATTCCCTGGTGGCTGTGGCCTCTTTCAGCAGGATAATGTGCCCTGCAACAAAGCAAAACCGGTTCAGAAACAACGAGTTTGAGGTGTTGCCTTTGCCTCCTAATATCCTAGTTCTCAATTCAAACGAGCATCTGTGGGATGTGCTGAACAAACAAGTCCAATCCATGGAGGCCCCACCTCGCACAGCATTTAAAGAATCTGCTGCTAACATCTTGGTGCCAGATACCACAGCACACCTTCAGGGGTCAAGTTAAATTCATGCCTTGATGGGTCAGGGCTGTTTTGGCAGCAAAGGGGGGTATATATATATATATATATTAGACATGTGCCGATTTTCGATAATGCGATTTATCACGATAATGAATATGCACGATATTGTTATCGTGGGCACTTTAAAATATCGTAAATAATAATTTATTAACAATTTATAATTTTTTTTATAATGCACTCAGGAATACTTTGCCCATCAACCGTATAAATGCTCAACACCGCTGTATTCTGCGTCAAAGGGACACGCGCTCAGATATAAACAAGCCCAACGTGCGTTTGCACATGACTGAACCGCTGAAGGAGACGCGCTGCTGAAGTGCCGCTCAGTGACAGCAGAGGGCGCTGATGAACTGCAGAATGCAGCCGGTTACCCCGGAAACCAGCAAACAAACAAAAAAACGCGTGTAGTTTTTAAAACAGCTATTCGTTTTTGTAATCTCAATGTTGTTCATCACAGCACCAAATACTTAATACTTAAAGACTTAATAGGTTATTTATTTTCAAATTTAAACATTTTTATGTTTTAATCTGGACTACAACATGCCCTAATGATTAGAACTGTTCTAATTATTTGTTATTGTTCAGTATAACTTTGAGATACGACTCCATTAGTTAAAGGCACAATATGTAATGTTTCAGCATTAAAAATATAAAAGATCACTATATCTATGTTATATATTTTTTAAAGTTGTGTGTTTACATTATCCCGACAGTTCCAATTAACTTCTAAATCCAGAGAAATTAATATTTTAATTCGAAGACACGGACCGTGTCTTTATTTCCGTTATGTCGCCAGTCTTTCACGTCATATCCACGTTTGCGTCCTCCTGCGGAACTCGGCGGAACCATAGATATCTATGGGCGGAACCGCCAAACTCAAAGAGGAACACTGACAGACAGTATAAGGGGAACCCCCGTATAAAAAAGTCTGTATGATAATGGATCATGACTACTCTTTGCCTGTACGTTGTGCCAGCTCAACAAAGCGCAAACGTAAGGGTGAAAAAAATGACAGTAGAAGTAGCAAGAGACGTGTAAACCTTGGAGAAGCCTTTGAAAGATGGCGAAATCTTCGTGACAAGCTCGGACTGCAGAGAGATGCTGATCTCGCTTGCGTTTTAATAAACAGGTCATTTAAGTAACCATTCAGCTAACATAATAATCATATAATCATAACATGCTGTATGTTTGCATATTGCATAGCGATCTTGACCACATTGAGACGCGTTTAGCTGAATACCTATACATTTTGTATCGGCTTTTCAAACAGGCGGATTCTGTGTTTTTGGAGACTGAAAGAGCTATTTTTTAAAAAACTGATTCAAAAGTATTTCTATCCGTATATTTGGTGACACGATGATGTCATGTGTAAAACGCAGATGGACTAGCTATTATTGGTTTTATATGTAGCTGGAGAAAGTAACGTTAGCTTCATAAGGTAATATGCCACTATCTTGGTCAATTAATATAAGGCGACCGTCACTTTTATCATATGTTAATACTAGCTACATATAATATTGATTTAATAATGATCTACTTATTCATATATCTCTGAGTTCCAAAATAAATGTTTATTAGAATGATTGATGAACGTGGGGAGCGACACAGCGCGTGTTCCAATGAACAACGTATTGCTGGTGCTGGTTCAATCATTTACTATGTTTTATGTTGGTAATGATAAACTAAATTGAAATGTATTTCCTTATTGAACAGTTGATATACAGAATGTTCGACAATCGCGGATGCCATGTCAACATATCTATAATTTGAGTAACTCAAATTATGATGCGCGGTTAATATGTCAACATAGCCTACCAACTTATAGGTATGTTGGCATAGCGACCGCCCGCACAACATTCTGTCTCGCACATTATCTAACGTTACTGATAAGTTTGTTAAGTAACGGTAGCTTGCTGCTATTTCATTAGATTGACATTACATAAAGTGAAAAGCCGTAACTAAACTTAACAATAATAGAGATGTAATATAACAATCAATTACCTTGTCAGTGAACATGTTTTCTGCTGGAGATGCCAGATTCGCTGGTTGACAGTGGCAATAATGACAACAACTCCCATGAGCCCACGCACTTTCCCGGCGTCATCAAAGTACGTCAGTTGTTATTATTTTGAATGAGTGACCCCTAGTGGCCAAAAGTTGCATACTGCACGTTTAACATGTTAATTCATTATTACCAAACTGACAATGAAAAATACTTATAAAGAATTAATCATTCTATGTTAATTTCTCAGTTACTTTTTAATAACACTAAAATCAAAATAACTTTTTTAATGGACCTAAGATAAAACTAACAATGATCAGTATTTCTTAACTAACATTACCAAAAACATTATACTTTCTGTACCAAATGTAGCTATTGCTCAATCTTAGGTAATGCATTAACTAATGAGACCTTATTGTAATTTGTAAGCCTACCTGTTGTTCTTCATAGCCTAATTCTTTTGCACTTTAATCTGTTTGAAAATTGTACTTTTACAGCTCTGAAAAAAAAATCAAGAGACCACATAACATTGATTTCTCAAGAGGGATTTCTCATGAGTCTCTTAATTTTTTTCACCATAGCTGTATATATTTTTGGTGCATTATTGTATTTAAACATTCAGTTATTTTTGTTCTTACAAAAATAGTTCTTAAAGCTGTTATGCTATGGTAACACGTTTTTTTTGCAACTTATTTCAATATCGTGATAATATCGTATATCGTGATAAAACTTCATCAATTAATCGCAACATGAAAAATTGATATCGGCACATGCCTAATATATATATATATATATATATATATATATATATATATATATATATATATATATATATATATATATATATATATATATATATATATATATATATATATATATATATATATATATATAAATATCACATTTGCTGTTTTATAATATTAATAATTTTCATATTTAATATTATTACCCTATAAATTGTATTATTTTTATTATTACAGAATTAAAATACTTCTGTAAACCACTAAGGTACTGTAATTCACATGGACTTAGTGGGCAGTTACTTAACTTTATTTCTAAATCCCCACACAACTTTCTGATTTTCTAAAGGCTTTCTGTTTTTTGCACTATAGTTATTCTGCTCTAAATGATGAATTCCATTCATTACTTCCACAGACCTTAGGGTCAACACAAGCCATGGCTAAACAGATTTCATTAACCAAGAGCAAGGCAGGCTGGAAAAAGAAGCAATGCTAGTCGACCTTGGCCGTAAGGTTACACGTTTATTGATTGTTATCCCCCTCCCCTCCATCCCTGCCTTTCTTCTGTGGGCTATCGGGTCAGCTCGATAATGTTTCACCCTTTGTGTACAGTGTGTGGACCGTATCTTGTTATGTCTATGGCTAGAGTGGTGTGGAGATAAGAAATGTTTGTGCTTTTGTGGTACTGCGGATTTCAGGCTATAGATTTTCGAATTATACAACGTAGCGCATTTCACATTTAGTAGCCTACTGCTGATATGGCTACAAGTGTATATGGAGATGTTACAAATTACTGCCTCCAATTACTTGACTAGAATTGGCTGAGGATTTCTGTACACTTTTGCCTTAATTTAAATTTGGCCATGTACACACTGCAGTTAAATGCGTCTTTTAAGTGCTTAATGCTGTTATATGCTTAGGATTTGGGTAATTTATGGGAGTGACGACCTACAACTAAATTCAGGTAGTGACAACCAAATTTAGCAAATTAATAAATTAGCATAACATGTACAGAACCGAACATAACAAACAGTTATTAATGCATTAATTGGAAGAAGCTTATCAGTAGCTTAAAGTCTAAATTAAATCACTAACTTTTATCTGTTTTCATAATTAGTGTCAAATTGACACAAATTATGTCTCAAACATAATCCTGGTTTAATTGTGCACAATTCACATTATTCCAAGAGAAACAGTATTGTTACCATAATCTTTCATCAAAATATAACTTTCTTCACTCTAACTTCTATTGTGAAAAAGAAGTGGCATATATATATATATATATATATATATATATATATATATATATATATATATATATATATATATATATATATATATATATATATATATATATATATATATATATATATATATATATAATTTAAAACAATATAAGTCCAAACCAAATATAATGTTTTCAGACACTTTTTTTTGATTGCAATTAAATGAAAATATATTATGGTTAAAATTAACATTAAATCCAATGATGTGCTTTTTGACCAGATAAGGGCTTAAGAGCATCTTCATATATAATTTCCTATTTATAATTTCATCCATCCATCCATCCATCCATCCATCCATCCATCCATCCATCCATCCATCCATCCATCCATCCATCCATCCATCCATCCATCCATCCATCCATCCATCCATCCATCCATCCATCCATCCATCCATCCATCCATCATCCATCCATCCAGTGTTAGGGTGGCTTTTATTTTTTAAATGAAATAATTTATGACATGGGATATAATGTAGTAGCCTAACTGAAAGGGGATGTGTTGTCCTCTTCATGATATGGGCATTGTGAAGGGAAAGGCCCTTCCATCCTGGGTTGCAAACAAATGATAATAACAGGCATTATGTCCTGCAAATAAACTTGACACAATCCAAAATTAGCTTGCTATATCCTTGTTGCCATGTTGTGCAGTGAGAATGCTAATCTTGTTGATGGTAGGTCTTATAAGTTGTCCCTCACAGTGTTTTCAAAGATATATTGAGTGCTGTACAGCATGGAAACCCACTCAAACCTCACCAGGGGTCTCAGTTTTCACAACCAACTTCAAAGAGCTGAATCTTAATCTTGCTCTGGCCAGAACAAGATGCCGCCATGGCACTGAGCACCATTTGCTCTGCCGGTAAGTGATGTGGACTGGTGTGACTTGGGAACAATTCTTTTGTGTATGGAAAGCAATTTAATTTGTATGTATGCAAAGTAAATTCCTCAGCCTCCTACATGCAAGTTCAACGCGATGCATTATTTATGAAATCTTATAAGATAGACAGTCGCATATGGACCACATTTATGAATCCCAAGCAGAGCCACATCACAAATACGTTCTGTACAGAAAATGCAGATGCATAATGCGTGAAATCTGTTTTTTGCAATGTGTGACCTCAGTCATGCGCATTTCTAATGGAACGTGTAACGGTAATTGTTATGATGAGATTGCAGCGTCCAGACTAAGTTCGTTCTTAGGATTTAAGGGAGGACATTAGCCACGGATTGTCCGTGTTTGTATTTTGCACACATTTTTACAAACACTCGTCTTTTGTCATCTGGATTTCAAAATGCCTGCCCGTAAATGACCTGCACACACAAATTGCATTTAATTGCTGTCAAATGCCAATCACTGATCTGACTGACTGTAACTAATTAGGATCAAATACTAAGCACAGGTGTGAGTGACGGCGGAGAGCTTTTCCTCACATTTAATCTGTAGTTTTCCCCAGCTGCTGTTGGCGAACCTGACAGTGCTGTGGGGACGTGTAGCATTAAGGGGATTTGTTCTGCTGGAGTCTTCTTCGTGCTTCAGAATACTGGCCTTTGAAGCAGGATTATTCCTCTGATTGTGACTCATGCCCTCGATTAGTGTCTGTTTTTGGGCTGGAAAAAAGAAACAGGGATGTTCACAGCATGGCAAAGACTCATAGGCCTGATCATCACTCTGTATTAGTATCCTTATCAGTCAGAGGGAAAAATTAGAGCCTATTAAATACCCAAGCAAATGCTGATGGATCAGAAGAGAGTAGCTATAAATAGAGCGTCATATCCAAAGTTGATGAAAAAGAAATCACACTAGGAAAGTGTTTTTTGCCTTCTATGTAAGAAGGGAAATATACTGGGTCTCATTCTGAATTGTGTCCTTCTCATTGTAATATTGATGAATCTGTATTATTTGAAATGAATGAACCCAAATTATCATTCCCCATTTCATTTCTCTGCAAAAGTAATTTTATATTCTGTAAAGAATATCTGAAATCTCTTATGCTCAACAAGGTTGCATTTATTTGATCACAAATAAAAACAGTAATATTGTGTCGCCAATCATTATTACATATTCGGGTCTTTAGAGACCCGGCTCTAAATAGTACAATGTTGTTCTGATGTTTTAATAACCGTTACAAAAGAATAAAATGAAGTGTGTTTTGATACCTTTTCAACAAAAGATGCTTTTTATCATCATCACTGCAGTCTGCGATTGTCAAAACTTGTTCAACATCTGGATCATATTCACAATTTCAACCATATTCTTAAAACCATAATTGTGTATATATATATATATATATATATATATATATATATATATATATATATATATATATATATATATATATATATATATATATATATATATATATATATATATATATATATATATATATATATATATATATATAAATTTACAAACATTTACAAGAGTACAAACTTATGATGAATCATGATTTCTGTGTGAAAATGTCTGTGAACAAGTTAAACGAAAAGTACATATGCACAGCATCTTCCTGTAGGAAATGATTTTAAACCTAGAACTGTAATTTCGTTGTGATCAATACTTTTTATTTTCTCTGGCAAGCAGACCGTGCCAGAAAACTGTGCAAAAATCTAATTAAATTCAGCCTCACAATGCACCTCATGTAAGCACACATACACCACCAGCAAACACCACAGATACAGGTGCTGGTCATATAATTAGAATATCATCAAAAAGTGGATTTATTTCACTAATTCCGTACAAAAAGTGAAACTTGGATATTATATTCATTCATTACACACAGGCTGATATATTTAAAATGTTTATTTCTTTTCATTTTGATTATTAGAACTTAAGTAATATTCACATTTTCTGAGATACTAAATTTGGGATTTTCCTTAGTTGTCAGTTATAATCATCAAAATTAAAAGAAATAAACATTTGAAATATATCAGTCTGTGTGTAGTGAATGAATATAATATACAAGTTTAGCTTTTTGAATGGAATTAGTGAAATAAATCAACTTTGATGATATTCTAATTATATGACCAGCTCCTACACCGCCAGTATTTTTCCCCTTCATGTTGTTCCCGTTATTGGTTCTCCTTGCAAATTTATTTGGCTCCAACAACTTGAGTCTTACCAGACTACAAATGTTTCTTTTAAGATGTTTCAGATGTTGTCATATATCTTCCAGCAAACCCCAGGCATGATGTAACATTGGTTTTCCTCAGAAGTCTCTTCCTTCTAGCCACTCAACCACAAAAACAACATCAATGGGTAAGAGACAGCCAGTAAGACAAAGCAGATGCATGTAGAAAAATGGTGATGAGCTGTTTTGATGAATCCATCTTCCTACAATGTCATTTAGGCCATTTAACAATGCCTATTGAAATCTTACTCTACCCACATCACCTGCACTGAATGCAATGGACCATTTTTCTTCTCTGCATAGCATGTGGGTGTATGGGGACATACAGGGGAAATTGAGCTATTACCAGGCGTAAAAGACAGTATAATGATTCATTAAGACATATGTGATGTGTTTATGAAAAGCTCAGGAACATTCCCAAACCTTCTCCATCCAGACTGATTTATGGGATTCATGGAATTGTTCATATTGTTTCTGCATTCTTGAGGATACAGACAGTGGAGTGGGATGTTAAGGATGAAAGCATTCCAGCCTACGCCCCATAGCTTTCATTAATGAGTCTAATTAGAGTGCTGTTAATTTGCCATTTGTGCCCCTGGCCATGATCTAGTGCCTTCATTTGCATCCTGAAGGATATTTTTCTCTGCTCTGCCAACTGACCAGAATACCAAGAGGAAAGGAAGAAGAGATGAGAGGACAGTTCAAAAGAGATGGGAACAAAAGATGAATTGAATGGAATAAAATATTTTCCCAGAGGAGAATTTGATCGTTTGGGTGGTTGCTCATTTAAGTATCAACTTTGTTTCCTGATATCACTTAAAATTCCTTTGGGGAGAAAAAGTCTAATATAGGAACATTTTAAAGGAGACAAATGACTTATCTGTACTATTCAGAAGTAATATGTTTATTAAAAGGATCTATCTATCTATCTATCTATCTATCTATCTATCTATCTATCTATCTATCTATCTATCTATCTATCTATCTATCTATCTATCTATCTATCGTCTGTCTGTCTGTCTGTCTATTCTTCATTCAGTTCTGTCTGTTGTTCATATATCTATTGACTGTCTGTAAATCCTTCTATCTTTCATATCTATTTTTTTTCTTTCTATGGCTACCGACCTACCTACCTAAAACCTACCTACCCAAAACCTACCTACTTATAGATAGATACTAGATAAATGACTGTTTTAGTGTGTCTGTAGTTATGTCTATCTGTTGTTCTATATATCTGCTGTTCTGTCTATTGTTCAGATGTGGATATCAATCAGTCATATAGTCAGTCAGTCAGTCAGTCAGTCAGTCAGTCAGTCAGTCAGTCAGTCAGTCAGTCAGTCAGTCAGTCAGTCAGTCTGTCTGTCTGTCTGTCTGTCTGTCTGTCTGTCTGTCTGTCTGTCTGTCTATCTATCTATCTATCTATCTATCTATCTATCTATCTATCTATCTATCTATCTATCTATCTATCTATCTATCTATCTATCTATCTATCTATCTATCTATCTATCTATCTATCTATCTATCTATCTATCTATCTATCTATCTATCTATCTATCTATCTATCTACCTACCTACCTACCTACCTACCTACCTACCTACCTACCTACCTACCTACCTACCTACCTACCTACCTACCTACCTATCTATCTATCTATCTATCTATCTATCTATCTATCTATCTATCTATCTATCTATCTATCTATCTATCTATCTATCTATCTATCTATCTATCTATCTATCTATCTATCTATCTATCTATCTATCTATCTATCTACAGTTCTATCTGTCTGTCTGTCATTCTGGTATGGATTGATGATGTTCTGTCTGTCTATTTGTTGTTCTAGTTTCATTATCTGTCTGTTTATCTGCCGTTATAGTATGACTGACTGACTGCATATATTTTCATGGTGTACCTGACATGAATGTATTTGTTGTGTAAACAGCAGTAAACTATAAGTCCACCTTTAGCAAATCTGGATTTGTGTTTTGTTTTGGCAGTGGTTTTGTTAAATGTCAGAGCTGTGTGTGGTGAATTGGATCAGCTGTCAGCTAGAAGGGTCTAAATATAAAGCTGTATTATTCGCCTGAGTTTGGGGGTTGTTCTTTTGCTCTTGTCTGCTTTGTGAACCTCCATTATCTCTCATCACCACTGGGAATAGAGGGACACATGCCACTCCAAACCCCGCTGCCCATTATTAACAAAGAAATCTCAAGTAGACACAGAAAGAATGCATTTGGGTAAAGGTGTGTGTGTGTGTGTGTGTGTGTGTGTGTGTGTGTGTGTGTGTGTGTGTGTGTGTGTGTGTGTGTGTGTGTGTGTCATGGGAGACAGGAACTCAATGTGTGTGGAAACAGTGGTGTGACCTATATTGGCCACACAAGACTCAGCCAGGGGTCGGTGTGGATCTTTCTCCTCTGCCTGCAAGGTTGGTGTGAATTCAGGGCAGTGGTCATCTCTCAGCGGGACATCATGTCCTCTGTCTCAGCCTGAGCTGTGCTCCAGAGGTGCTGGCCTTTCAAGTCCAATCTCTTTATCTGACGCTTTGTGGGGAGGCGAGCTTTTGCTTGCAGAAACACATTTCTGCCAAACAATAGCGTGATAGACCATGGAGATGTGTGAGTGGAGGTATGGCACTCTCCTGCTGAGTGAATCTGTGTGAGGCTAACTTTGGAGGCATCGAGTGTGTGTTCATTATCTGTGTGCAGATTAAAAAAGAAAAGAAAAGAACATGACCACTTACACCTCTTCGAGAGTAGAACAGATTTCAGGCATACCAATGCAATCCCATGCGGAAGGTCCAAAAGTGTTCTACCCAGTCTCTTAAAGAGTCATGGATGTGTTTTGGATGTAACGTGCAATAAACCAATCAGAGTCTCATTTCCCATTCCCTTTAAAGGCTTATTCAGCTTGCACCATGGTGTATTTGCTATTTACATGGCGGAATTTGCGAGGCTGCACTGACTTGATCAAAAATACTGTAGAAAGTAATATTTTGAAATAGTATTACAATTACAATTTTCAGCATCAAAAATTCTGCAAAAATCATTCTAATATGTAACCCTGGATCACAAAACCAGTCATAAGTCGCAGGGGTATATTTGTGGCAATAGCCAACAATACATTGTATGGGTCAAAATTATACATTTTTCTTTTATGCCCAAAATAATTACCATATTAAGTAAAGATGATGTTCCATTCATATATTTAGAAAATGTCCTATACTAAATATATATTAAAAATTATTATTAGTAGTAATATGCATTGCTAAGGAGAGAAACAATAGCAACAAGAGAAGACAGTAACTGTTTTGTGTGTTTTTCTCATTTGATTTTAGCATAGTTGTTATTACTAAGAAACTTTGTTTACTGTGTTCACATGCTCTAGTTGTGTTGTCGAAGTGTTGTTTTCTTGCATTTGGTCACGTTTGTAAATCGTTTCGGAAGCAAGGTGTGGCCTTCTTCTTTGGTTGCCCATGCAATCACTCACTCACACCATTAACACCCCTCTTCACACTGCTACATTTCCCACAGCTTTTAAGCGGGCTCGGGTAACCCCACTGCTTAAGAAATCCTCTCTAAATCCAATACTTTTAGAAAACTGCAGACCGGTATCCCTTCTTCCATTCATTGCAAAGACACTTGAGCGAGCTGTGTTCAACCAACTCTCTATAATTTTCTTGCACAGAACAACCTTATAGACAACAACCAATCTGACTTTAAAAGTGGCCACTCAACTGAGACTGCCCTGCTCTCGGTTACTGAAGCACAAGAGCAGCTTCCAAATCCACAGTACTCATCTTGCTGGATCTCTCTCCTGCTTTTGACACAGTCAACCATCAGAGCTTCCTGCCAACACTCATAAAGATGGGCATCTCAGGAATTGCACTCTAGTGGTTCAAATCTTACCTCTCAGGTAGTTCCTACAGGGTGTCAAGGAGGGGTGAGGTGTCTAAAGCCGCGTTTTCACCGCAGGAACTTTACCCAGGAACCAGGAACTTTGGGTGGTACTCAGTGTGTTTTGACCGCAGGAACCAGGGTCTAAATGAAGTTCCAGGTAAATATTTCCACCCCAAACGGCCCTGCTCATGACGTAGTACTTTTTCAAAGTTCAGGAACTTTCGAGGGCGGGACTAGGAGGCTGAACATGCTGATTGGTTTAGTATTTTATTTCAACCGGCATTTTTAAAAGTCTTTTGCGAGGTTTCGGTCTACTTTCAGTAAATATCAGTCTTGCTCTCTGTCTGATGGCGCGCGTTCGTCTCAGCCATCTCACGTGCAATGTCCGTAGCTGATAATAATATACATTGTCATTTTAAATCTAGCTTTACAAGCTTTCTGAATATGCTGCATGCTGCTGAATCTGCATATTAGTGCTCTTTTCTGTCGTTGTTAATTACCTTTTTAGTAAACCACATAACCAGCAAAAGCAGCACAGCTTGAATCTCTTCCATACTCGTTATTAATGTTTTTACAGTCTATATTTTTCACCATGTAAACGACCTGACCGATTACTTTTAAGTGTGTGTCCTTACATGACGTGACAGCGCGCGCCGTGCTCATGTTGACAAGAGAGGAAAGCTCATTTTTCTGAGGGGTAAACTTTTTATTTCGTAAGTTATGAAGATAATGTTGGAATAATGATACAGCGAATATTGCCGCAGGAAGTTTTTATTTCAACTGCGCCTGACAGAAGAATTTATTTTTTTTCTGAGATGATTATTACACTTTACAACAAATAAATAGCTTATATAATACTGTATTAGTCCTGATGGCCGTTAAGAGTTGCTATGGCTACAGTAAACACATTCCAGCTGCTGGAGAGGACAGCGTTGACATTTTTTCAGACAAACTACATGTCACAAAATGATTGCAATTGAAAGTCATCACATGTAAACACCAGATCGGTTTAGATAACGTCACATGTAAACAGTCCACTAAATCTTTCAATCGGTATAAAAAATATCATCATTTTTTGTTCATTTTTTGCGGTCGTGCAAAAATAATTACTGTCCGTCACTGACTTGGAGGAGCAGTCGCGCGCAGACAGTCCTACATTACCGGACTAATTTACCTAATCTTCACGGAACTTTAGATCGCAGTGGAAACACAGACAGTTGCAGATCTGGGGGGAGAAAAGTTCCTGTAAAAAAGTTCCTGGTAAAAATTGTTCCGGGTTATTTTGGTGGAAACGGGGCTTAAGTCAAAACATCTAGCTACTTGGGTTCCCCGGGGCTCAGTGCTTGGACCACTTCTCTTCTCTTCTCCATCTACATCTCATCATTAGGCTCTGTCATTCAGAAACATTGCTTCTCCTATCACTGCTATGCTGATGACACTCAACTCTACTTCTCATTTCAACCAGATGATCCAACAGTTGCTGTTCGTATTGCAAGCTGCCTGACAGACATTTCTGGCTGGATGAAGGACTATCCCCTTCAACTTAACCTTGTGAAGACAGAACTGCTTGTGGTCTCAACCAACCCAGCACTTCATCACAATTTCTTCATTCAGCTAGGTTCATTAAACATAACTCCTTCCAGGACAGCCAGGAACCTTGGAGTTGTGATTGATGACCATTTAAACTTCACTGACCATGTTACTACAACTGCCCGGTCCTGCAGATCTGCGTTATAACATTAGGAAGATTAGACCCTTCCTTTCAAAGCAGGCCACACAACTCCTGGTCTAAGCTCTTGTTCTCTCCAGACTGGACTATTGTAATGCTCTCTTAGTGGGCCTCTATCAAACATGCATGCACTATCAAACCCTTGTAGCTGAGCCAGAATGTAGCAGCAAGGGTGATTTTCAAAGAGCCGAAGAATGCCCACGTCACAACTCTCTTCATTAGCCTGCACTGGCTGCCAATAGATGCGTGCATCAAATTCACGGCACTGGTGCTTGCCTGCAAATCTACAACAGGTTCTGCACAAATATTCCTAAACTCATTTGTTCAAACGTATGCACCTTAGTTGCGTAAGTTTGACTACCCATTGACTACCCTTACAGACGCTTTGTAGTGCCATACCACCCGGTGGAACGACCTGGCTATCTCAATTTGAGCAGCTGAGTCAGTAGCCAATAAAAAATAAAATAAAAAAGTCTAAAGACTCATCTTTTTCAGCACCACCTGACCAATTAAGACAGGTGATTTTCTTAAAAAAAAAAAAAAAAGGCTGATAATCACCAATATGCTGATTTGCTGCTAATTTGTTTTAAATAAAATAAAACAAAATTTATTATAAAATTATTGTTTTTTTTAATAAATAAATTATTGCATTTATTTATAGAAACCATTTTTTACATTTTAAATGTACTGTCACTTCTGATCAATTTAAAAGCTGCATGGAGTTACAATCTGAGGTTATTTTAACCATGCATTTCTCATATGTCCAAAAAGCAGAGATGGTCAAAGGAAGTGTTCTCAAATTTCTTGAAATATTCTAAATCAATGCATGACACATGCAAATGGAAAGAACTGCAAATAAAACATCTAAATCCTGAAAAGAAACTCAGTGCCAGATGGTTATGGAACACTCTATCCCTGTCTTACCAGCAACTCACAAATTAAACATAAATACAGACTGTCACAAAAACTACAGCATTGAAAGTGGAATATTGGGAAAATAGTCAAAACATCAAAAGTGAAGTCAAATTAAAATGAAACTGGAACCTACAATTAAACCGTTATTAGGTGGAATGTTCTGATGAATTTATGAGTTTGTTTCTGTCAGGGTTTGCTTCTAAATTTGAGAATGTACAGACTTAGTAACCGCAATCTAGTTACTGAGAGAAAAAAAAAAATCTGTGATCTCTGGGCAGTGGGAACGCTCTTCTGGAACAAATGCAGTACAACTTTTATCAGTTTCAAAGTTCCTCGCTTTCTCCACTGAGTGGAAGTGACACACTGGCTCTGCTCCAAAACCTAGTGAGTCTCTTTGCCCTACATAGGGCGCATTCTAAGCCAGTATCCTAACTAAAAAGCAACCTGATAAGTGACTGATCTGGAACACTCATACGCAGCAACTCTATCATGAAGTTAATTTGAGATATAAAGTTGCTTTAGCAATTTGCAATATGATAATCCTAACAATGTGATAATCCAATAAGCATTTTAACATATCATTTTTCTATGTATACTTTTTGTTATTGAATGCATTAAATGTAACACTTTTGGCTTGTTGAAATTGACAATGAGGTAGCTGTCATTGTAAGCTGCCTTAATGAATTAACTAGTTGGTCACATTAGTTGGTCACCAAAGCAGCATTAGCCATCAAAGTCCTGCATGGATAATCATGTTAGCGAAATCAAGTCTTTTCAGCAGGCATGCTTTATCAAAACCATAAACATAACTTTTGGAACAGAGTGTGTCTATGCCTTACATGCTGTCTGTATAGCTCAGTGATTTGGAACAGAGCCACGGTTCTCATTGCTACTAAGGTACAGCAGCTGAGTATATTCTCTACACCTATGTACTATATTACACGCTTTGTATGTATTGAAAATCTTTATGGTCAAGCCAATAAAGCTTTGTTGACTCAGGGAAGGAGAGAAAGAGAAATGCTTTGTGATGGGTTTGCTATGTGGTCTCAGGTTTGTGTGCTTCTCTTGGCAGAAGGGCTCGTTATCCGTGTGGCTGCATTGATCTTTCCCCGCTGGCTGGCCTTACCGCAGCACCTTCACGGCCCATGGCCAAAACCATTAGCACAAACATAAAGCCCACAGACACACATTCTCCCTACAGTCATTGACACACACACACATAAACCCATATAGACTGTCATATACTGTATCAGCATGAATTGTAGTGCGTTTTGCACCTTATTCTGGTCAAATCCCCCTATTTAGACAAAAATGGTCTGTGTGATCGACATGTTAAGTGATTTGTACTTTATAGTATTTTCTTAAGTGCCTGAAAAATAAAGTTATTGTCTATAAAAGAAATAACTGATTCTGAACTTCCGAAAGGAGTCTTCAGCAATTCCTGTCTCACTTTCTGTACCTATGTAATATTTGCACAGTTCCGGCCTTTATTGGCTGGCTGCGAACAACATCTACTGTGACCCACCCTCAAACACTATTGTAGCCGAGGCCTAGAAGGGTTTGGTTGGTGTTGTTCATGTCAAGAAGATGCTGTTTTCTGCTGCCAAAGCACATCTACTTTGATGCGCTTCCAAATGATAAGATTGATGCGGTAAAACCGATGCCATTATTATTCAAATCACTGTGTATAAAAGTGTTGAGGAAGCCTATGATATGATAATTGCTTTGACTTTGCTCAACCAATCACAACAGACTGGACTGACTGACCAATCAGAGAAAAGTATGTTTTCAGAAAGGAGGACTTTATTGAGAATGAATCTATGGCCTAACCATTTTTAGTCTCTTTTAGAAAGTAGGTGATGTGCAATCTATATTATGAAAATTATGAAGTTATTTTATTTTATTTTTACCTTTGATGCATGTAAATAGGTTCTAGGAGACCCCCGAAAAAAAATTAAGAACATTTTAATATTGCATAACAGGGGCAATTTAAAGGTCAAAAAATAAATGTAAATGCCTTAAGGTTTTTGGTTTTGTCGTGTTCATGTATACATGTCATAAACCCTGTTTTTTTTGTTTTTTTTGTTTTTTTTGTTTTCTGTAATCACAGAAAAGTCTGAATTATATTCATAGTTAAAATTTGTTTTACTACTATAGCTATTACCCAGATATCACTCTAAACAGATTTACCGGTGCTCTAGTGATTTTATTATATGCATGAGGAAAACATTAATTTTTTTCTTGCATTGTGTTTTTTTAAATAAGCTGATTTAGCTAATTATCAGTTCATGTTATTTGCAGGTTTTATGGACTGGGCTCTGGATGATTTGGATGGACACTTGCATACTTGCATATGACAAAAATCCTTCAGGTGACAAAAGGAACATCCAGGACATAGTTGAAAAGTAAAAGCGAAGGAGCTGGAAAAGCTCATATGTGCCATTTATGTGGTCTGGGAAACAAATCCCAGTAAAAGGGCCTGTGTGTGTGGATTAGATGAAGGGAATGAGCACTTGAATGATGATAGGGAGAGTGAGACAGGGAAAGAGTCGAGAACAGGCCCGCTGTGTTCATAAAGCTCCTTGTAATCCTTACAGATGAAATGGGCTGTTCTGCTCCGGAGGACGGATAAAAGGAATTCGGATCTGGCATCTTCCCTCTGCTCTGTTACCCTTCCATAAATTCCAGGTCAAAGGTCATGCCCTTTATGAGTGTCACACATTATGGCTCATGCTGAAATCAGTCGCACAAGTCAAGAGCCAGACTCGAAGTTCACAAGTGAAGAAAGGCTCGACGGCATTTGGGATTACTTCTAAAGGAGTAATTGAAAGATAGAAGGAAAAAGGTGTGTTGAGCGAAATAAGGAGAAGGCAGAGGGAGGGAGGAGAGGAAGAGATAAATGTGATGAAGGAGCATTGTTGATGGGTTTCACGTCTGTGTTTGTCAGCAGTAAGGGAGTTTAGTGGACCTGCCCTTGGATGGGCTTATCTGGTATTAGCAGGTCTACTGTCCCATTGTCCCTGCTCAGGGACTCATGGGATGTTCAAGCGCATAGCCTCCATGGCATTCTGCTTCATCTGGATGGAGGCTCACTTTCCTAATCAGAGTCAATGAGCACAACTCTGACTAAGGAAAAGAAGAAAAAACTTCTTAAGACAAAATGTTCTCAGAAAGTTTCTCAAGAACTTTTTAACTTCTTAATTTTTTCTTAAGAATAAAATGCCAGGCATCTAGATTCTAAATGAATACTTAATACTAACTTACTTAATATATATATATATATATATATATATATATATATATATATATATATATATATATATATATATATATATATATATATATATATATATATATATATATATATATATATATATATATATATATATATATATATATACTATTTGAGGGTTTTCATTGTGTTGTTATCCTCCTAACCATAATAGTTTGCCTGTTTGCTTGTTTTTTTTTATTTCCTTTTTTTCTGAAGAAAAGATAAGAAACTGGCAAATACAATATTTTTTGAAGCAAGAGGGAGAGAATGGAATGAAATAGTCATCTGGTAAGGCCACTTTTTCTCTTTTTCAGTCTGATTTTGGAGGTCTGGCACTTCTGTCTAGAGCTTTTACAGAACTGTCATGTTTCCTGATTCAGTGCCTCCAGAATGACAATTATAAAATGGCACCCTTTTTGACATCCATGGCAGTTCTCTCTGACAATTAATAACTCAGACACTTTTTTACAAAATTGATATACAGACAACTATAAGTAAGCCATTTATAAAGTCTGATTTGTGGCGCTACCCAAAATGGAACGGCCGGCCCTTTATTTCATGGGCTGTTGGGTCACCAGTGAGGTCTCAACAAATGTGCATTTAAGGCAGATAGAGACTGCAAAATAGTCATTTGGGACATGGCCTGTTCATCGTTACTTTGTTTGAGGATCCTATCTAGCCTAGAAAATTGCCTCAATCAATTAGGGTATAATTCTGTATTTTTATTTTTTATTTTTATTTTTTTTATTTTTTTTTGAGCAATGGAAGTTTTTTTTGTAATTCTTGTATTTTATGTTTGTACTGTCATTTATTATTATTTTCATTATTTATAAAGTCTTGTCTGAGAAAACACCCCTAGTATATACCCTCATCTAATTGCCCTGGCAGTGCCTTTTGCTGGTTCCGTTTAAATGATCTTCTGTCCCTGAAGACAAGTCTTTATGCACTTACCTGTGGCTCTGCTATTATGTGTGTGCACTAGATTGAATTCTCTCCTCCCTTGGGTATTTGCTGCATTGTTTTTAGACCTCTGCTTTGATACTTATTGTGATATAATTTCTCAGTGCTGTTTAGTGTCAACCACATCTCTCAGACTTAAAGGGATAGTTCACCCCAAAATCAAAATTCCGTCACCATTAAGTCATGCTCAAGTTGTTCCAAGCCTGTATGAATTTCTTAGTTCTGCTGAACACAAAGAAAGATATTTGGAAGAATCTTTGTAACCAAGCAGATCTCGGCAGCCATTGCATCTTTCCCTCCACTATGGTAGTCAGTGGCTGCTGAGATTGCTTACTGGGCTGTACCAAACTGTAATGGGCAGCATTGCTTCTATGTCTAAGAAAACCAGGTATGTTTATGCATCTTGTGACATCATGTCCTGTCCCCGAAAATAGGGTTCAGATGGCAGCATTTACGCTTATTCAAATGAACCGCACTAAAAGAGCACTTGCAGTTCGTTTTAGTCGAACAAAATCGAAACCATATAACAGTGTTGGGTTACTGCAAGTTCCTCTGAAAAAGTAATTAATTACTAGGTACTAATTATATCTTAATTACATCAATAGTGTAACTATGTTACTGTACAAATGACTTTCTCCAAAAAGCATTTAATTATTTATTACTTTCTATATCCTATATTATCTTCAACTAGTTGGTTCAAGGACAGACACAAAACAGCTCTTTTAATTTATTCAAATAAATAATATAAAATGACATAAATTATTCTTATTAACTGACCCAAATATTACAAATAAAAACATGCATTTTAAAATCAGACTTTAAATTTGATGTTAATTCCACTATTAAATTATATTAGTATATATAATTGTTCTACAGTCTATTCATTTCAGAATTTTTCAGAACAGGAGAAACCGTAATTAAATTACAGAAAAAAATAAGAGTAATCCCTTTCTTTACTTTTTCAAGCAAAAAGTAATTCAATTACAGAAGTAAATTACTTAGTACATCAAACACGGCATATGATTGTTGAAAAGCTCTAACCAGTCTGGAACGGCATTACATTTTGTTTCTTTTGAGCAGGATAGTGGATTGACTTTTTGTGTGCTGTATATTAAATGGCATTTGACTTTTTAAGTGAGAATAGTTATTTTCCCCTCAGTTCTCTCTCCAGCGTGATGAGTTCATTCACAGATGTGAACTGCAGTTTTTGTCCTGACCTCGTCTGGCACCGGAGGGGGGAGCCTGTCTGTCTGATTAACTCAATACAGCCAAACTGACAATGATGAAAGCCAACAGAAGAAAAATACTACAGTGCTTGGAAACCATTTCTGACATTTGTCTGATGGGCAAGACCATAGGCAGCAGTATATCTAAGACATTTTTCCATTCACAAGCTTTAAGTCCATGCGATCTGAAGCTGGAATTTTTTTGTATGACACTAACCTATTACCATTATCGCTCACTGTGCTTCCCTCACTTCCTCTATATCTCTCTTTCACCAGGTTTTAATGGGTTATCTGTCACTCCAAAAGCTGAAAGTCACCTTGCCGTCTCTCTCTTATCTGTTCTTACTGGGAGTGAAATGGAGACTCTTTTGAATGCGTTTTAGACATTTCAGTAAATGTCACTGCAAATGGAAAGTTCAGATAACAAGCAGAACTATCTCTTATGTCTATCTCTTAAGTGTATGATTCGACTGTTACAAAATACATTTTTGTCCTTAAAAGGCATCTACTAATTTATTAAACATAGTTTTAATTCAGTTTCAGAAAGATGTCGTAATTTAATTTCTACAAAATATATTGTATTTAAAAAAAAAACAAAAAAAAAAACGTAATGTAGTTAGAGTAGATGGAGATTAGATCAGATTAGAAGCAAATATGAATATGAAACGCTGAACGCTCCGAGCGAGCTGTGCTGTGGTAAATATGGAACTTTTCCTTGACATGAAACGGTGAAAAATCAAACCAGTGGAAGCAGTGCATTTATCCTTTATTCATGCAATATCTCTTCAGTCAGTACAGTAGCCTACACTTTAGTAATGTTTCTGTTTAACGTTAAACAAAATGAGGCATGGTAGCTAACTGTATCTTACATAGCTTGCATAAAACTTTATCTCACGGCTCAACAATTTTACCTTCTACCGACCAAAATCCAAAGTGCTTCCAGACATGGCTTTAGATTTTATTGGGTTAAAATCTCTTTCTCTGATGCGGTCGAGTTGGGCTCGGCACTTTCTGCCATCTTCCATGCAAGACCAACATTCAGCTCTGCCTGACAGTGCAATTCCTGTGAAAGTTTTGACACAAACTCTTACATTTGTGTAAGCTGCTTTGATTCACTTCAGAAGGCCTTTATTATCCCTCCTGAGTAATGTGGAGCAATTTTATGATATATGAGAGATGAACGAGCGTTATTTGAATGACTCTGTATGCAATTGGACAGTCCTTCAACCATTTAGACCACAAGAGGCATGATCAACAGGCAACAACCCATCGCTTCTCTATCTGTCATCGCGTTAAACCCGCAAATAGCGCACCAGGCGGATAAGCGAGTCTTCGATTGGTTCCAGCAAAAGTGTAACAGCAGCAGTAGAAATTAATGTACGGGTTTCCAGAGTTGCTGGGCGAAATCAACTATTGGTACCCAGTCTGGGTTTTCCACCATAATTTGCAAATCAATTCTTTAAAAATGTGATTTTCTGGATTTTTTTTAATCAATCTGTCAAATAAATAAATAAATAAATAAATAAATAAATAAATAAATAAATAAATAAATAAATAAATAAAGTTGATAGATTAATGCTTTTAAAGCTGTTAAAGCTCTAGCCTCTGTGCCAGATATTCATAGTTAAACTGGCTCTATTTAACACATATAGTAGCCCCAGGCAAAGCATATGAGGTAATCAAATGATTATAAGAATTAAGGCAATAAAATGTCTTTTTAAATTATTATTTCTCTCCAGATGAACCTGCAGCCCACAGGCATCATTTTGGCATGGGAACTAAAGGAGGGATGGAGAGGTTATCCTGTTGACTCATTCAATCTGCATCACCATCTGCTTTTTGAAATACATACTCAGTTTGGTATTTCTGAGATTTGGATCAACGAATTTGATGATATCCACTGGGGATCCTGAATTGAAATAATTGAAATAATCACCTTGTCATGCTTCCCCTTAAATTAGCAGGTTTCATAGGATTTCAAAGAACAGTTTCATATCTTCAATTCATTGTTCTTAAAATAACCTAATCTGTGTACTGGTTAATTAAATATAATCTGCAGAATGTCTGTTAGGTGTAATTACTGATTTGTAATCGCTGTTGTATTTTTTTTTTTTTTTAAACTGAACAGTTTTGAATGAATTGCTCAGTGTGTATATCCAGTGGCTATTCACAATAGCATGTTTTCTTCAAAAGCTCTGTTGTTAAATTAATACTTTGTCTAGGAGGAATTGAAAAGTTGTGTTATTGATTTTGCCCTTGGGTTGACCCTCTGTGTCTGTCAAACACTATCAGGCATCACGGGGTGCAACATGTCCGACTTAACTGACACTGACATACACATGGTCTCAACAAAAAAGTGGAAATGTCAGTCACTCTCTGAAAGCCTCAGACAGACATTAGAACTGGAAAAAGGGATAGCACAGACAGATTTAGCTGATAACAAACAATAACCATACATTTATAATTTAATTTAATTGGGAAATAGAAAGGAATATTGTGGGTTATTTTTAATTTAGTGGCATGCTTCCTAATCCCACAGAGAGTCATTTTGATTGGTCCCTCAGCGTGCATTAACAGACAGGAAATACTTTTACAGTAAATACACTAATGGAAGCTTATAGCAGACTAGAGGTAATATGAAACGTGAATCTTCTCACTTGATCGTGAAGTTTACATTGTTCTTTTTGATGTGACTATTAGGTGGATGAATTACTGACATCATTTCTGAGGCTGAGATTTTCAAAAAATTGTGTGGCCATGTAAAACCAGTTACAATCATACAGTATTCTTCATTGTTCTCTGCAAAAGCAACCACAATATGTTTACTTTAATATGAAAAAATGATAGAAAAATCATATCTATCACACCAGTTTCAAGTTTATTGTTTAAATGTTTGGTTATAATCAAATGGTGTGTTTACTATAAAAATAAATTAATAAATTAATAAAAAAACATTTCCTGTTCATTTACACACCCTCACAAATGAGTCGAAATTGTCTGGAGTAATTGAGAGTGTGCCACAGATGCAGCATATACCAATTAGGTTGAAAATAGCATTTATATTCCTTCAAATTAACAGTGAAATGCTATCTAATATGAATAACTGTGAAATTGATTCTCAATTTTTTTTTAATTTATTTAACAAATTGACTAGAAGCCTTGTCAAATGACTATCGTTTCAACTTAGATGGTGAAGAAGGTGACGTTAAAGGATCGAGTGAGCGATCTGTAAGCAACTAAACAGTAGTAGTAAACGTTATGTTAGTTAGCTTCTAAGTTAATGATGAAATATAGGCTAGTTTAGATTTTAATCCGTCAAAAGGGATCGATATACATATCTACTGTTGTATTTTATGACAACACTGGCAGGAAATAATATTAACCTTTGTCATTTGACAAACTGTTATGTGTGCTTCTTGGAGTTTCCAATACTAGCATCTTGCGTTAGATCTAGACAACACTGGGAATATAATCGTAATGTTGTCTTACTCTGAAACTTTCAAATTAATCAGAAATGGGTTCGAAAGGTCAAGAAGTGGATAAAATCGATATTTACTGTTTGCAGGAATATGGAATCGGCCCTTTCTTCAGTTTTAGACGCTGAGCGAATCCTGCTTGATATATTGTCCAGGTTAGAAAAACTGTCCGTGGTGAAATGGGCCGAGCAAACAAACAACTTTAAAAAAAAAAATGGTTGCGGTTTCCGATTGTAAATAAACATCAACCATGACTGTTGACATTGTTTATCTGTTGTGCAGGCTATGAAAAGTCCTCACATCCCCTGCACAGCCTGGAACATGACATTTGTGCCCATGAGAGCTGCCGTTTTCGCTATCCTCGCGTGGCACTTTTTTACCTGGCGAACTGATGATTCAGGTGCGCAATTCCACCTGAAAATGAACATGTTCGGACATATGCAAATGTTGGGGGCATACATATTAAGGATCCCAACGATTGCGTCACATGTAGCGTTATGTTGAAAATAGCCTGTTTTTCCGTGGTGTTTTTCACAAACAAGATTTACATATGAAGGAGGAGGCAAATGTGTTTGAGACTCACAGTATGTAATGTCCATGTACTGAACTCTTGTTATTTAACTATGGCAAAGTTAATTCAATTTTTCATTCTAGGGCACCTTTAATTAAGATTTACACATTTTAAGAGTAAAATTCCTCTAAAATTAATAATCCTTTAAAAATGCATTGAATAATTGAACAACCCTTAATCAATTATTCATTTGAAATATATATGGATTATTCAATTAAATTGGATAGAATTTTGGATAGAGTTGAAATTCATCAATCAAAAAAAAAAAAGAAAAAAAGTTTGGTTTAGCCCCGTTGATGATTCACCATCTTCATAAAATAAAGAATCAGAGTTCATCCAAAAATTTAAGTTCTTGACAAAATATCATGAGAATTTGTGGGTGAAAAAGCTGTGTATGATTAATGAACAAATTGATTTTTTTTCTTCAAATTTTTTGATTTCAATCTGAATGATTCGTGCACATATTGGACATTCTCTAATTAAATTTCTGTCTGTATCTCACACAAAACATTGAAAAATTTGTAATTTATCCACAAGCCATTTATCGGCCAGTTTTTGATTCCCTTTTGGTGCTGGAAGTACCTATTCATTGTAAAAAAAAAAAAAAAAGACTAGAATTGAAATAATTCTCATTTTGTGTACCACAGATGAAAGTTTGCAATGACATGAATAATTCACTTTAAGATGGGAAATTGACCTCTGAGGCCTCTGAGACAGTCAACTCTCTCTCTCTTCTTTCTCTCTCTCTCTTCTTTCTCTCTCTCTCTCTCTCTCTCTCTCTCTCTCTCTCTCTCTCTCTCTCTCTCTCTCTCTCTCTCTCTCTCTCTCTCTCTCTCTCTCTCTCTCTCTCACTCTCTCTGCTTTTAGTCCCACTAACTAGCCTGAAATGGAACAAGAGTGAAAAGAAAACCAAGAGCGCTTTAAGCACTTGTTAAATGCCAATCAGCAGAAATGTCAACTCTCATGTTGCAGATGTTTCTAAAATGGATACAGTGCTGTGAAAAACATCATTCCAACACTGCCTATGAAATTGCTTTCCCTCTGCCTAGATTAGCACTCCTCTCTCACTTCCTTTCCCCCATTTCCCCCTCCTCCATTTCTGTTTCTTTTTTCTCTCTGTTCACAGCCATTACCTGGAATGTGCACTTTCTTTTCTCTCCCACAGAGAGTCTTTCCAGGTTGCAGTTGAGGACAAACTGCCTCACGCTGTCTCCGCTCAGGGGGAAAAATGGTCTACCGGAGCGACCGAGTGCTCTTCCTGACAAAGAGAGACAGGTGTGTGACAGAAAGAGTGATATATTAGGTTACGTAGAGAAGGTATGTAAGTATTCTCACATGGCCCTTTAATGAGGGAATACAGGTGGAATATGGAAATAACTTTGATTTTGAAAGTGCTCAACATTCTCGGCATAACGCATACTATGATTTTTTCAATTCTTACTCATTGAAATTCAGGCCGGCATGTAGTCAAGGTTATAGTCAAAGCTGATGAAACAAAGGCCTTGAAAGGAGATGCTAAAACTAGGTCTTTCAATCTTGATTGTATTCTGTTTCAACAGTTTGGAAATGTTTTCATATTCTCAGTCTGCTAAAGCTAGTTTACCAATTTTCCATAATTCTGCCAGGTTTAGCAATTTATTTTAACACACAACACTACCAAAATAGTATTGTCTTACAACAAGCATACAACTGACTTCTACTAATAATTTTAATATTTTAATTTTAATGCTTCAATGCTTTAACTTCCTGTCGGGATTCTGTTGTGTTTTGTCTTAGTTTCATTGAAACTAAAAAAAAAAAAAAAATGTTGCGTTAGTTTCATTGAAACTAACATTGAAAGTTAGTTTTGATCTTCATCTTCATGATTCTGGTAACTACCACATCATTTGTGACACAAATAACTGACTGACAAAATTAATTGTGAGGACTATGTTTCACAAAATGGCCGGTCTCTGGAGGATCATGTGGAGGATTACCCGGAACCCTATCACGAGGCGCACTGGGACGATGAATCTCTGAAACAGCATTTCTGGAGCGGGATGGACGATAGACTCGGCAAAATGCTGCTGTTGGGGCAGGATCACCGTCTGTTCATCAAGTGTATGGATTCTCCCTCACCGTGGGGGTCGTTGTGGACAACAACACCATTAACTCCAACTCCCCAGGACTATCAACACCTCCAGCAGCCATCTTTCTGCCCAATCAAAAAAAACCCTATTTGTCCCAGCCTGGAGTGTTCTGGAAAGATAGAGAGACCTCCCGCAAGGGATCCAGTAATGACGCCCATGCCTGCCACAGAGTCTGAGCCCGAACCAGTGCACGCCGCAGACCACGAAGGCCCCTCCGTGCATGAAGTTGGAGCCAGGTTACTACATCCGTCCCGAGGCTGAAGCCGAACGCCAGGTCCAGCGAGGAGTCAGGTCCGGTGAGACAGTTCTCAGATAAGCCAGTTGAGGAGTGCTGGTTCATCAGTTTCATCATGGAGCTTGTCTATCAACCAGCCAATGTACGCTTTCTATCATGGATGACCCAATTCCACCTAATATCCTGGCCAGCCTACTGTCACCTTCATCTCCTCTGATTCCATCAAATTCTCTTACCTGCCCCACTGGTTTCTCATAGCTCTTCGACTCAGTCCTTGCCGCCAATCCTTGCCAGCTCACAGACTCCCGCCTCTTTGCCCATTTTCTGTTATCCGCAGTGTTGGGAGTAACGCATTACAAAAGTAATACATTACAGTAATTTATTTATTTTTGATGTAACGCAATAGTGTAAGGCATTACTAATGAATTTTCAGTAAAATTTTACTCGGTACATTTTCAGTAACGCTTGTCTTGAGCTGACAGATGATCGCGGAAGATTTGGTTTCAAAGTGAAATGTAAAAGCGTCTAATAAAGGGAGTTTGTCATTGTGTTTTGTTTTTCATTAAGAATAATAGGCTAATTTTAAACAGAAACTAAAATCTGCTTGGCTGCACAGAGCGCGCATTTACTGACGAGTTGTCATTCACGGTGTGCGCGCACTGGCGCATTTTCAGTTCATATGGAAGCATAACTTTCATAGGAATTCATTGAAAGCGCTCGCTTTGCATCCGCTCCCGTTAATAATGCCTGAGCGGCGGTGCGAATGTTCCTTTCGGTTAGATCGAATTAGTGATTTAAAAGCCCAGATACGGTTATTACCGGTGTTGTCACATCACACTTTGATTAACTGGTGGGAAAATGTCCTCACCTTCACATCTCTACTGTACATTCGCGATATGGATGCGCATTCCTTAGTTTATCACAGATAAGGACAAGAACGTAGGCTAATAGTCAAATGTAAATGCAGTCAAATGCAAACTTTGTCTAAAACCGAAATTATATCGATGTCGCAACAATAAGAAAAGAACAAATGCGCATATTGTCATAACTTAAGAGTTTACACACAGTTCTGTTGTGTCTATGAACAGAAGCTATTCCCAGATATTGCCAGATAATCTTTACCTCTGCAATAGGCCAAGGCTACTTATAACAGAATTGGATCGTTTGTGATTCTGTCTGTCATGATTTCTTGCATTGTCTTGAGCCAATTCTCTATTGTTAGCCTGGATAGCCCACAGTCATTATTCTTCATCATATCGCCTTCTGGATGTACAATGCTCTCTGGTAGCCTACATTTTAGAATGTTAAGAGCTACTTCTGTGGTTATTTTGGTGAAAGTAACTAAAAAGTAATACAGGAATAATGTAACGCATTACAATTCTGAGAAAGTAATATTGTAATGTAAAGAATTACTTTTAAATAGCAGTAATAAGTAATCTATAATATATTACAGTTTGGAAGTAACTTGCGCAACACTGGTTATCCGGGAGTGACGCGCAATGACAAGATGGCAACGGCAGCTTGACTCTACTTCACACTTCAGACTTTATGCTAACGGCTTATCGGAATCCTATGGGTGACGTCACGGACAATACGTCCATATTTTTTTTTACAGTGTATGGCTCCACCTCGAGCTAATTAAGCACACACTGTGATATGGATCCCCTGGCTACACCTCAGGCCTCCAGGCATTGTTCTCCACCTCGCCCTTTCAGCCCTTCGGATTCGCCTTGGCTCTGCGCTCCCTCATCTCCGCAGTGGTCTGCCATCACTGAGGCTTCACCAGGCACCCTCGTCCCTCCAGTTTCACCTTGGGTCTCTCGTTACTCTGGTTTCACTGCAGTTTTTTGGATATCTGGTTTTTTGGGTATCCCTCCACCCGTCCAGCTTAACTGGGATTCTTCCTCCTTCCGAAGGAAGGATATATATATAATCAGACTTGGATTCCCATGCTAAACATTACATTTAAAAAAATATTTTGGGACGTTTGATGGAGTATTTCTGTTGCCAAAAATACTCCTTCCGGTTTCTTACAAGTTTCTAAAAGTTTTTTTTTTCCGACTATGGGTCTGTGTGACGTCAGATAAGTCAGAATGTCCTTGTACAGGGCATATGGGATCTTCTCCCAGAAGGGTAGGCACGCGACTAGAGCGAGGGAGCAAATGCTCGCTGGCTGGGCGCAGCAGTCACGGGACTTCACAAAATCAACAATGTCACCAAAGAAGTGTGTTTTTGGTTGTCAGGGCAAGACAACCCTGCACAGCTTCCCAAAGAATTCAGCATTAGTGGGACAGTGGATGTAGTTTGTTTTTCTGGAGCAGCAACAGAGCTGTGCAAGTGTTTTGGTTTGTTTCCTGCATTTCAGTGACCGTTTATAAACAAAAAACATGTTTACAGCCTGGTACAAATTGTGGTTTTGGTCTGTACAGCTAATTTTTTATAACTCATTCATTTACATTATATGAAGCCTTATAGTTCTGCATAATTAAGTGTGTGGTTACTTTGATTGACAGGTGGATAGCCATTTATATCCCTTATACAGTCATTGCTTCACCTTTGTTCTGCCCACATCCCACCTCTTTGCCCATTTTCTGTTATCCAGGCGTGACACACGATGATGCGTTGCCAAGATGGCAATGGTCAGCTTGTCTCTACTTTATGCTTCAGAACAGCTTATCGGAATCCTATGGGTGACGTAATGGACACTATGTCCATACTTTTTTTTACAGTCTATGCTGCTAACATTAAATCACATACAATTATCCATAAACCAAATTATGTCATCATAAACCACGAGTAAACTCACACAAATGTTATAAAACTTGCGCAAATACATTTACAGTACCGTTACATTCCTGATAGAGACGTCCTGCTGTTGCTGCTTCTCCTTTTCAATTTCAGCCTCTAGATCTGATTCTAGATCATATATGTATGTTTAAATTTGATTGATCTCCACACTGTAAAAAATTATTCAGAAAAAAAGTTACCTGGTTGCCTTCAAATTTTGGGATTTTTTTTGAGATTCGACAACCTTTATTTAAATATTATTAGAAGATTTTGTAAGCATATTGGGTAATTGTGTGTGTTTTATTTCTGATGACGCAGTGAAACATGCCAAATTGTGTTATTTTCATGATTTTTTTTTAAATGTGGTTCAGATACAATAATATTTTGAGTTTCTATTTATTAAACAAATTTCCTTCATTGTATCAACTAAAATTTTTAATTTCAATAAACTCAAAATTTTAAGGCAACCATGTTACTTACTTTTTAAAGTTAATACAACAAAAAACAACACATTTTTTTACAGTGCATGGTTTATTTAGGATAAAAATGTATTTTCCACAATTAAGGACAAGATTTCAGATGCTCTCAACTTAAGCTGCGCGAGCTCGTGATGCTTTAGCTCTGCACACATGAAACGCCGACAGCTGCTGAGTTAAAATTTTGTATTAACACGGCTAGTGAAAACAGCGCCATCTGGCGGAGAGGATAGTTACGGACATCCAAGAAATACAAATCCCCTCCCCCACCTACTGACAGACCAGATGACAATGCTGTGAAAATGAGTAATGTTAACACCGGCATAATGTTTTATCTCATCAACAGTATGACGTTTATAACATTATATTGTTTTAGGATGGTATCTGTGATGTGTGTGTGTGTCCGTGCGATCCTAAACTTAGAGATATCTTCTTTGGGAAACAGGCGACTGAGGCGAGATAACTTTTTTACAGGGAAATATAGAGTAATTGTTTTATCTCATTTACCATTTGTTTTTTATAATTTATTTATTTACAGCAACATGTACATGCTGTGCGCGTTTAAACGAGCCAACACTTTTCTCTCAGGGGACATGACTCGCCGTGCAGTGCAGACATGGAGTTTACAGCTACTTTTAACCAAGATAACACTAAGTAAGTGTTTAAACTCATTTACAAAGTGAATTAATGACATTATATTGTTTTATAATGATATTTTTTGTGTGTGTTGTGTGCTCCCAGAGCCATTGAAATACAGAGTTCCTACACGCTTTTATCTCACAGGGTTCATGGAGCTCTCAACAACTCGCGCCGTCTATCGGTTAGATTGGAGGAGGATATAGACAACGGTTTCACTTTATTTGCTGCAATTTCTGGTAAATATTAACTTTACAAATTGAAATAATATCAAATTGTAAAATATTTGACAGCTAACTGTTTTACAATACGTTTAATGAGCCACAGTAGCATACACTGATGCAAACTACTCAACTTTTTAATGCAATTCCATAATTTTAAATTAAGAATATACAATTTAAATGTCATTCACTGAATGCAACAAGAAAAGAAAATGTTGTATTTCTATTTATTTGTTTAGATTTTTGACATACAAACAAAGGTGAATGTGTGTATATTTTTTATGGATTTATAAAATTTTGCCTATATAGGCTAAAATTAGACCACTGATTACAACACGTTAATTTCTATGAAATTTATTTTCCAATATCTATCAAATGACAGCTTATATTTTTATAGTTTTAAACAACAAGTTACCATTTAAAGTCTTCCTAAAGTTTCCTTGAACAGACCTAGAAAATGTTTGTAATGCAGAGATCATATTGCAACTTTATTTTCCATTTGCATGTTTTGTCAGCGTTTAGCTTTTTTCCACTGAATTCAATTGCCCAGGATGTGTTTGGGAGAATGATATTTTCTTTACCATGTTCTTTTTTTCTTATTTTTTTTTCTAAGAGTAATTTGCATTTGACTTTGTACCTGCTCAGCTCTTTCAGCGCTGTTTGTATGTCACCACTTTCTAATTAAATGCTAAAATATTTATGTCTGAAAACTTGTTTATTTCTGCCTCTGCCTTTGTTTGCGGAGAGACTTTTTCAAAAAGAGTGAAGGGGTGATTTTGTTAGCAATCACCTCCTAGTCACCACAAACAGTAGAATTAATGAAACTGAATATAAAAGAAAAGGCTAGGGAGACAGGAGAATGAGAAAAAAACAGGTCTGCATTTACTATTTTTTCCCCTTTACTTTTTTATTCCCTCCCTCTCTCTTTTTTCAGCATTCAACTTTTGAGTCAACTGCCCATGGGTGACATTTTAGTTCCCGGTGCACACTTGAATTCGGGCTTCAATAGGCACCCTGTCTTCCAGCTCCTGGCTTTGAATACCGCTGGGGCCAGAGTCCTGGCAGACCTGCGCTTAAAGAGAAGGTCTCTTCAAGACCCTTTCTCCTCTGCCAGCCTGACTTTCCATATTTTAGTATACAGCAGAGAGGGTGCAATTCCCCACTGACCCTCTTCATGTTCTTTTGAAAGCCACAGACACAATCAGGGTAATCCTTGCGACATGGTTTGTGCACACAGTATTTAGACAGAACTTGGTAAAGAGCCTATTCAGTGATACAGAAAACTACTCCTGGCAGTGGCACACCAGGGGGGGAAAGAGAGGAAAAAAAAGAACCCACCAATATACTTGTGTAAATGTACTTAAATTCACCTTAATGCCCCCCAAATTTAAGTCAAAAGACTAAAAATATGATTCAATCCACCCGACTATATTAGGATACACGAATGATATTCAGTTTTCGCGCTTCAAAAATATAGTACACTTTGTTTTGTTTGTTAACACTTTATTTTAAGGTAATACAAGTTTAAGAAGTTACATGTACGAACAGTAAATTATGCATAATTGCAAGAAAAGAAAGGCAACCCATACACTGCATAACCCTACACTAAGTACATGTAGTTAAAATTACTCAGCACTTATTTGTATTATTACACTGTATCAGTGTTACCTTAAAATAAAGTGTAACCCTTTGTTTCAATAAGCCATTAGGTAATATTATATATACTATTATCTAACATAAAATTAACCTAGCATGCAGGTTTTCAAGGTTAGGTTTTAAATGTAGTATATTTTTTTAGTTTGTCCCACCTCTAAGGTTTTGATCTTCTCATCAGTATCCAATAAAAATCATACTACAATTACATAATTTTCACGTAATCTATTAAACTAATAATTAGCCTTTGCCCATTGTTTTGTACATTGTGCTCATTTAATTTTAATTTAATAACTAGAAGAAAAATCCCATACATCAGGCTTTTAAGTGTTATAAGCATGAAAAAAAGGAGTCAAGTAGTCCTGAAAATATTGATCATCAGAATATTTGTTATAAAAGGACCTATTTTGTACTTGTGTGAAATCTTCGAGACTCAGATCTAGTTGAAATAGCACCTAAATGTAACAACATCCCGTGTAGGCTACACTTTTTATAGCACAGTGCTTCTTTTAAAAAAAGGTGACCTTGCTGCTATTTTATTTTATTACCTTTGTGCATTGGTTTAGGCAGGGAGTATAAATCTATTATATTAAATCTATAATATATAAATATTTGATAGTCCATGTTAGTTATAAGCCTATTGTTTTTGTAGTTCACATAATCTTTGTCTCCTGGGTGTGTTGGAGACCTGCAATATTGAGGTTTTTTTATGGTTGCTAAGCATGGCTGTTTTCATGAGATTTTTCCCTGGAAAAAGTGTTTGTCCACCATGTGGTGATGTTAACAGGAACTGTGCATGTGTGTGTAAATGTGAGTAGGTATGTGCCTCTGTTAGGAGGAATGTATTGATTTGTGGCAGAGGGAGGCTAACTCGGATGGACATCCCCTGAGTTCAGAGACAATGAGTAAAGTAACAGATCAATTTGTACACACACACACACACACACACACACACACACACACACACACACACACACACACACACACACACACACACACACACACACACACACACACACACACACACACACACACACACACACACACACACACACACGCACGCACACACGCATTTCTCAAAAAAGATTTAAAAAAAAATCCTGTATGATTTATAAGCCTTTTGAAAAATGGGGACTGCTGACTGGTCCCCAAAATGTAGGTGATCTTAGGTTTTACTATCCTTATGGGGAGATTTGGCCTGTTTTGGGCAAGAACTCCCTGCGCATCCACGCAGCCTAGCATGTATAAGAACAGGGAGAGCAGCAATAACCCATTTAGGGTAAACAGAAAAGAACCAACATGTATTGCAGATATCATTAATATTATATTTACAAAATAATTCAGGAATTTAGCTTGATTAAAGGGGAATCAGAATACCAAATACTGACTGGACAAGAGGAGGAGTTGGGGATGGAGGAGGGAAAATGAGCTCTGGAGAAACACGATAGCTGCTGATTGTACTGAAGGAGCTATATTATAAACTAATGCGAGTTTGACTAACGTTACCTGCCAGAACTGACACTACGCTTGATTTAATGACTATATGTTTTGAGGGGTAAGACAGTATTTAATGCATAGAGTCTTACATTTATAGTCATACAAATAAGCAATTGATAATATAGGAAACGCCATTCAATTGCATTTAATCAATTGCATGACTGTACCAAAGCACTTACAATTTGAGCGATGGGACTTATGTCTCCGTTCACTCCTTCAGGCTCCCTCCTACATGTCTAAATGAGATGTTCTCTTTCAGTCAGTCACGTTCGACGTACGTCAGAATCTGAACCCACGAATTGGGATCCCTAATAAAATATCACAATTTCTAAACCCTTCCAGTGCCCGGTGCAAGCCTCATATCCTTCACATTTTTCTGCCGATAGGATCAGACTTAAGCAGGAGAGTCTGCTGCTCTTCCGCATTTCCCATACAGTCAGACTTGGATAACACTAGGGAAGTGTGTCAAAGGGAACACTGCGGAGAACACATCGTGCCGGTAGGGAGGTAACGCTGAAAACACATATGTCTGGCCAGAGGGCAGAGCAACAATATGGAATGTCCCTGGGATGGCTCCGGCTGTAGGAGGGAGACAACATCTGGCAGGGACGACAGAGCAGACTCTGCCAAGGGAAAGACACTGGCTTGCCGAAGGGAGCCATACTATGGAAGAATACACATATGGGGCCAGAAGGTCTTTCCTCAGAGGAATGGGCAAAGGAGGGGCTGTCGTGAGGAGCACCAGTTGCGGGAATCAGGTCCGGTTAGTCCTAAACGCACAACCAACATGAACTGCTTCTCATCCTCAATGACTTTGCACAATATTTGTGCAAGAAGGCTCACTGGGAGACATGCATACTTGTGTAGGCCCCAGGGACATCTGTGAGCCAGTGTGTCTGTGCCGAGGGTGCCCTCAGTAAGGAAATAAAATTAAGTGGCTCCGAAGTGGTTCCTGCATATCAGCTGGACCGCCTGGGGATGGAGTCTCCATTCTCCCAGAAGGGTAGGCTGTCGTGAGAGATTGTCGGCTGCACGGTTAAGCACGCCGGGGATATGAATGCAACGAAGTGACCGCAGATGTTTCTGACAGCATAGGAGGAAATGTTGGGTGAGTTGCAAGATACGACAAGGAGCGTAGACCACCCTGATTATTGATGTACACATCAGTGACCGTGCTGTCCGTGCAGACCAGTACATGCTTGCCTCGTAACAGCCCTTTGAGGCGGCCCAGCGCAAGATGGATTTAGCAACTTGAGGCAATGTGCCATTGCTGTTGACTCCCCGTCCACAGACCCGTAACTTTATGCCCCTTTTACGGGCCCCCCATCCAGTGGTGGAGGGCCCGTAACAAGGGGTCTGACCACCGAGTGACACCGAGTGGTATGATGGCAGCTCGGTGTGACAGCCACATGGCTGTGAAGCCATTGCTAAATTGGCCTCATATGACGTAAAATGAGTGATGATACTGCGGATGCCATATGCCCCAGAAGCTTCTGAAATTATTTCAGTGGGGCTACTGTCCTGCTGCTGGGAGTACTCAGGCAGTTCAAAACACTGACTAGATAGATGAGAATGCGAACACCACGCTCTCTCATTAGGAGCAATGGCCGCCTCCACAACTTCCGTGAAGACATGGGGCGACAGAGCTAGCCCGAAAGGTAGTACCTTGTACTGATATGCCTGCCCCCTGAACGCAAAGCAAGGACTGTGTCGAGGGTGAATCGAGACATGAAAGTAGGCATCCTTCAGGTTGATCACTGCAAACCAATCTTGGGGATGGATGGATTCGAAAATGCATTTATATATCAACATCTCCAACGGCAGCCTGTGAAGGGACTGATTCAAGACTAGCAGGTACAAGATTGGCCGTAACCCACCACTTTTCTTGGGTACAGTGAAGTAAGGACTATAAAACCCTGACCTCATCTGGGCTGGAGGGACTGGCTCGATCGGATCCTTCGCCAATAGGACTGCAATCTCCTTCCAACACAGATGAGCATTCTCTGCCAGCAGGATGAAAAGAATGCCCCTAAAGACATTGGGACACCGGGTGAACTGAATTACGCAGACGATTCTGATAATGTGGATGAGCCAGCGAGATGGGCTGGGAAGCAATAGCCAGGCTTTCAGACTGCGCATCAGTGGTACCAACAGTAAAAAAAGATGAACCTGCAGTGGGGCAGTGAGGTGGAACAAAGGGACCTGACTCAGATGGCAGAGTGGCCCGAAGTGAGGTTTGTGTGCTGGGAGTCAGGTGGTGTGTAAGACAGCATGTTTAGCGCAGCCTGCACACGAGCGGGTGCTGAGGGTGGCAAGGCAAAGCATTGGACCAAATTGGACAAAGCTCTTGACCCAGAGGAATAAGAAACTGCCCTTTTATTGAGAATTTGGGTACCGCTGGACCGTCAGCGATGGAACAGAAACAAAAGGAAACAAAATATCAGGGTCACTTGCGTGACCGCTTGCCACCTGCCTTGGCTGCGTCTTTAGCGGGCTGGGTCCTCTGTGACGAGCAGCTAGAGGAGCTGCAACTGGCGGCTAGGTGGAGACCGCCGGGGCAGGATGAGAACATGAGCTATCCACAACAGCTGCTTCAGTGTGCTGAATGCTCAAACATATGATGCAGCAATTGCGGCCATAAGCCAGCGTCAAGGAATAACCGCAAAGAATCTCTTCGCTGCCCAGCTCTGAAATGAAAGACAAAGGTACGTTTGCATGCACTTCCGTATTTTTTACCCACACTGTGGGGCGGAGTGCAACATGCAAATCTTGCACACCAATGTTAATTGGCTCATTTAGTTAGTGGTGGAGGAAGTAATGAATCTCAGTAGAGTAAAAGTACAAATAACCAGAGCCATATTTACTTCAGTAAAAGTAGAAGTACTAAAACGACAGCCCTACTTGAGTAAAAGTAAAAAAAAAAAAACTTGATTTTAAATGTACTTTAAGTATTAAAAGTAAAAGTACTTGTATAACAAAAAAAGAAGAAAACAGTATGGGCTGTGGCGTTTTAATTAAGTTAGAGATTGTTTTAAATATATATTTTTTATACAAATAAGAAACGTCGAAAAGAAGGTTTAAACATGAAACTAAACCACCAGTAGGTGGCGGGAGGTCTTAATGAGTGAGTCATTGAGCCGGTTCGTTCAAACGGCTGATTCATTCATGAATGAGGCAGTCGTTTACAAACAGGTCATTGCATATTTGATTCAACCGATTTATTCAAACACTGAATAATTCATTAAAACACTATTGCTGTGAGATGCGTTGTGGTTCTGATGTGGAAATATGATCTGATCTTGGAAATATTTTCACTGCTGTAATAGAACAAAAGCAGTTTATTTTGCATCTAAAATGTAAGTGACTAATTTTAATTAATTGTTTATGGAACTGTCATGAAATCAGTGTCACATTTTCAGTCGTGATGGTATTCAAGAAAACAGCACTCTTGGTCGTGTCATGTGATGTTTTTAAACTGTAGCCTATGTTATAAAATATAAAAATCTTCACATTTTGAATATTTACTGCAGTATGTTACTGAGTTTCTCTGTATGAGTGCCGTTGGTTTGTTTCCATTTCTTCACGAGAGGCTGCGAGATTGTCAACAGCACAACTGTCAGATACATTAGCCTATTTATTATTATTATCCATTATTTATCCGAACAAGTCTTAATCTCAAGCCCTGAAACAGATCAGAAAATTTAACTGAATGTTGTAGAAATGTAGTGGAGTAGAAAGTAAAATATTTGCTGCAAAATGTAACGAAGTAAAAGTAAAAAGTGTGCACCATTGAAAGGACAGATACGTGAAAAATGTACTTAAGTAAAGTAACAGTATTTGTACTTCGTTCCATTCCACCACTGCATTTAGTACACACTTGAAGGTGATAAGGCTCTCATGCGATATCTTAATTCGTTGGTTCACTTTCTGGAGTAGCCTACATCGAACATGACCGACTGAAAGGGAACTGTAAATATGTAATTACAAATGTTTGTGTAAACTTTAAATGTACACTAATAAAACGATTCTGTGGTACAACTACAGAACAAACAAACATGTAATCTTAGTTACTTCAGGCAATAATTAAAAACAACAAAGTATATTCTATAGTAGTACTCAATTCAAGCTTTTAGATATTAAAACGTAAATATCATTGTCATAAAATTAAGTGAAACCTACTCAACATTTCTGATCATCATGCAATGGGGATGCATTTACATTATTATTATTTTGTAGTCACATAGTAACCTGCTTTTTGTGACATATGGAGTTCATCTTTTACTCAAAATGACACCGTTATTGTGTATTGTGTACCACGTATTGAGGTCTCTGTGTTCAGGTGCTGCATTGCTTCTATTATATGGTGTCTACACAATATCTATTGTATTATTTTCTTAGATGTTTCTAAGTACTTAAAGAGTAGGGTTGCACTTAAAGAGTGTGGTTTAATTCAGTGTTATATTGTTTAAGTAAAAAGTATTGCAAAGGAAACTTCAACTAGACACACACAAAGATTAGAGAAATGCCAAAATTAAGTTTACTTTATGCGCAAATTTCTTTCAACAGACTGACAAAATTAAGTTGTTTGTACAAAGACTCTTGTTTGATCTACATCATATTGATCTATCAGATTTTTTTAATCATTGTAACATCAAATAAGACAACAGTTGAAAATATAATAAATTACTTTAATATACATTAGTATATTAGTCAGCACATTAAAATAAGTATACTTTAAGGTACAACAAAATATTATTTAAACAAAATGATGTACTTTAAAATAAAGTGTATTATTAACATTACTACAGAGTGAGCTTTAAAAGTGTGTATAGAAACATAGTCATAAAAGTGTCCTTTGAATAGTATTTTATTGATATTATATTGTCCAAAAATACAGGTTTAAACAAGTGCATTTCATTTATAATTACGCATATTTTATTTTTCTTTCTACTATGAAGTGTAGCTGATCAGTCTTGTCCTGTATTTTTTTTTCTTTTCTTTTCTTTTTATAAAATCATAACAAAGATGCCCCAACCAGATCTTGCATGTATGTGTCTGTGCATTCCTGCATGTTGAGCTCCTGCAGCCATGTAAAATCCCCCTCACTGCAGGCGAATGAGTGAGAGCGGTCACTGCTCAATCGTTAATAACGATTTGCAATTTGTAAACAGTGGGACCCATTTTAGCAAATGTCAGGCCTATTTCAGCACAATAGTGTCTAGATTATTTTCGCATCGAGCAGCAGACGAGGACAAAGTGACTTCTCTCAGGTGAAAAGCGAGCAGAGAGAAAAGGCTATTTTCTCTTTCCTTTTCTTCTCTGCCAAAAGAAAGTCATGCTGAGACAGAGCAGGGAGCCATTTTCAAATGTTTGGAAACAGGAAGAAGACGGGCGTTAAGTCAGGGATGGTACCTCTTTATAGATTAATGCTCCCTCTGTTGAATGTGTGGATGCAGAGCACAAACATAACAAACTCTGTTTTCATCATTTAAAATCACACCACAAAGAATGGGCGAACTACATTGTAATAGCTGCACCTCAACATGACTCCTCTGATAATGAAAAAATCACATTTGAACTGGATATTTAAGCACAACCCAAAGATTGCATCATTTTGGGCTTACCACAAATCTGTGCCTTTTGTGATCTATGAGTGGGGCTTTTATATAGTTTTACACTTTGATTTGTCTATTTTTCATTAGTTTTCACTGTATTTTAGAAAAAAAATGCCTTCTCAAATTCTGTAATAACATTTATTATTTACACTGATACACTTCTACCATTTAAAGTGTACACTTGGAGAGAGATACAGGTCCTTCTCAAAAAAATAGCATATGTGATAAAAGTTCATTATTTTCCATAATGTAATAATACAAATTAAACTTTCATATATTTTAGATTCATTGCACAGCAACTGAAATATTTCAGGTCTTTTATTGTTTTAATACTGATGATTTTGGCATACAGCTCATGAAAAGCCAAATTTCCAAAAAAATTGCATATCATGAAAATGTAATGATAATTAACTAATTAACTAATTAACTCTAAACACCTGCAAAAGATTCCCGAGGCTTTTAAAAACTACCAGCCTGGTTCATTACTCAAAACCGCTATCATGGGTAAGACTGCCGACCTGACTGCTGTCCAGAAGGCCATCATTGACACCCTCAAGTGAGACGATAAGACACAGAAAGAAATAACTCTTTAGAGCTAACACTAATTCATACTCGAAGCCAGAAGGCTCTCTCTGACAGAAAGTCCAAAACGGATCCGTAGAAGTAATACCCTCTCACGTTCAAGGGGGTAATCTAGCACTCGGAACGCGAACCACCCATAGGGGCGGCCATTTCTAACCAAGCCATCACCTGCTGTTAGCATCCCATTGACTCCCATTCATTTTTGAGTCACTTTGACAGTGAATAACTTTACATCTGAGGCGTTTAAAGACTCCATTTGTCCATTGTTTATTTCTAAAGAAACACGACAATGTATAAACGGCTCCTTACCTTGTATCTTACACTATCACCCCATAGAAGCTGTTTTTGTAAAAAATAGGCTAACGACTGCGTCATAACCAAAGTGACTCGGTCGCACAGTAGATAAATTACCGTATAGACAGGAGGAGATGCTCGCAGGCAATCTTTATTGTCTATCAGACAGGGACGTGGAGACATAAAGTCTGATAAAGTCAAGGGAGAAGAGTAGGGAGAAGCCCTTAGTGAGCCAAAAGCAAGGGTGGTAATGTTTGACAAAACATTTAAACAACGTGATTCAGATTTCACTTTCCACAACTACTAGAAGACTTACAACTGTCAGACAGGTTACTTACGTCACATGTCAAGCTCAGTCTGAGTCTGCGCAGTACGCTCAGCCATCAGTAAGTGAGTGCTTCTAATTGACTTCAATTTTCGCCGTTGAAGTCTATGGTATCGCTGTGTCCATTTCTTTTACTGTCTATGGTCAAGTTCCAAAAGCGCAGGAGCAGTATGCAGCTGAAGGAAGGAAAACAATCGTTATGACTGATGAAATGTGACGACAATCATACAAATGTGACAATATATGGTTTATGTGTTTTTCAAGCCATCTCAATGTAGGCTATTTATTGACAATATAAAGTATATAATATGAATAATGCAGCACTAACTGACAGTTTTTTAAATGTATATCATCAGTGTATTTGCTATCTTACCGAATGAAAAGCAAGAGATGCGATAAATTAAATCGGTCAATTAGACACAGGTCAAAAAAATAAATAAATTGGTATTACATCTGGAATTTCCCCCTCACTTCTGAAAAGATGGCTATGCCCCTGGACGCACCCAGCAGGTAGCAGCAAATTAGATTTCTAGGCTACGGTTACGCTGCTACTCTGTTTGGAATATTGCCTTTGGTTTGTTTTGCTTTGTTAATGTTTTTCTTTTCTTCTCTTTTTTTCTTGCACAATAACCTTCTTGTCTTCTTCGTGGACCTACTCGTGATCTACTTGCGATGTTTCCACCCACCTACTTTTATGCACATTTTCAGTTGGAGACGCTAAGATACGCAAAAATTTGAAAATTTACCCTAAAAATGAATTTCGTGGTCAAACAAAAAACTTGCTCAATTGAATCCGATACATTTTTTATATAGTAAGAAGATGTGCATTTAGACTATAATGGAAAGAAATTTGCTATAAATATAGTATAGCAGTATAGCCCTATTGAGATTTGAGATGGAGAGGTGGGGTAAAGTAATTAATACCAAAGCTTCTCAGTTATTTTAATTCTGTCCAAAATGTGCCATCTCAGTAATCATTACCCTCTACATCATTTTATTTTCGGTAAAAAGGTCTTGAAAAATTACCTCAGGTAAGGCTAATCATGTGCGAATAGACCAGCTGTAAATATGTTGGCCTACATAAATATTCTGTCGTTTCCTGTTTAAAACTAAGTTTTCATGTTTTTTCTAAGTATGGAGGTGCTTGAATAAGCAAATTGCATTCCAGGCATTGAGAAAAGCAAAATCTCAAGTGTTTTCCGCCTACCATTCGGATCAAAAAGAAGGTCAAAAGCACTTGTTTAGCATCAGGCAAGTGCCTATTACCAGCACAATCCAATAATAATTTAATAATTTTAATAAAGAAATCATTTGAACGGACCTTGTGTGTCTGCACACGTGATATCAAAAAGGAACGTAATATGCACATGAAGGTGACAGCGGTACATAAATCGACTTATCCCTTATCACCATTTTAAAATGCCTTTAAGATGACTTCTTCTATGGTGTATGTTATTGTACGCACAGTGTTCTTACATGAGTGCATATGCATAGATAGATCTCATATATATATATATATATATATATATATATATATATATATATATATATATATATATATATATATTCCACATTAGTGCCTGATTGGACCGGTCAAATGAGAAATCTATGTAAATATATTGATGATTGCACCGGCTCTCTCTGGTCTCGGTCTCGACTCGAACTCGACCCTCTCTGAACTCGGGCTCAACTCGGACTCGACCCTCTCTGAACTCGGGCTCGACTCGGACTCGACCCTCTCTGAACTCGGGCTCGACTCGGACTTGACGCTTTCTGAACTCGGACTCGACTCGGACTCGACCCTCTCTGAACTCGGGTTCGACTCGGACTCGACCCTCTCTGAACTCGGACTCGACCCTCTCTGAACTCGGACTCGACCCTCTCTGAACTCGGACTCGACCCTCTCTGAACTCGGACTCGACCCTCTCTGAACTCGGACTCGACCCTCTTTGAACTCGGACTCGACCCTCTCTGAACTCGGACTCGACCCTCTCTGAACTCGGACTCGACCCTCTCTGAACTCGGACTCGACCCTCTCTGAACTCGGACTCGACCCTCTCTGAACTCGGACTCGACCCTCTTTGAACTCGGACTCGACTCGGACTCGACCCTCTCTGAACTCGGACTCGACCCGGACTCGACCCTCTTTGAACTCGGACTCGACACTCTCTGAACTCGGACTCGACCCTCTCTGAACTCGGACTCGACCCTCTCTGAACTCGGACTTGACCCACTCTGAACTCGGGCTCGACTTGGACTCGACCCTCTCTGAACTCGGGCTCGACTCGGACTCGACCCTCTCTGAACTCGGACTCGACCCTCTCTGAACTCAGACTCGACTCGGACTCGACCCTCTCTGAACTCCAACTCGACCCGGACTCGACCCTCTCTGAACTCGGACTTGACCCTCTCTGAACTCGGACTCGACCCTCTCTGAACTCAGACTCGACTCGGACTCGACCCTCTCTGAACTCGGACTCGACCCTCTCTGAACTCAGACTCGAACCTCTCTGAACTCGGACTCGACCCTCTCTGAACTCGGACTCGACCCTCTCTGAACTTGGGCTCGACTCGGACTCGACCCTCTCTGAACTCAGACTCGCCTCGGACTCGACCCTCTCTGAACTCGGACTCGACTCGGACTCGACCCTCTCTGAACTCGGACTCGACTCGGACTCGACCCTCTCTGAACTCGGACTCGACCCTCTCTGAACTCAGACTCGACTCGGACTCGACTCGGATTTACTTTTGCTATTGTTAAATAAATGTTTAGTGGTATCTTCCAAAGATTTTTTAACTTTGGCACTAAGTTTCGTCATCCTTGCATGTGTGGAAAGTTTTAAACCGTGTGTTACAACTAACCCCACGTTAGGTTGTGCCCCACTCTTCCCTATCTGAAGAGTGCTAATGCAAACCATCTATATAAAGACTCGTGGGACTACCACTTTGTTTGCCTCAGGATTTCATTCTTGCTGTTTTTCATTTTATCAGACTTCAAGTCCTCTGACAGATGTTACACCCTCCCAATTCGGGTTTTACTGAGATTTATCACGTGCAAATTTTCCAATAATATTACAGACGTTCTGTGGATAAATTACATACCCCATCTGAAAAGGTTTTATGTGAGTTGATAACTCGGCTAACTAGAGGCACAAAATATTATTGCACAGAATCCAAAATGTTGCTTTGGTCATTTGAAATGCCTTAGCAAATTCGTTAAAATGGTTTGGTATAATTACCTCCTAACTGTCTTACACGGTTATGGTCCTTTCCCAAACATCAGGCATCTGCCTCCAAAATCAAGATAATATGCTTTTATTGTGTTTGTATGCGCACTCTGTGGCACAAGTAATTTATTATATGAAAAAAAGACCCAAAGCGGCTTAATGATATTTGGCTGCAGTTTATCAGGAACTTACGATTTTGTTCTCTTTGACTACTTTTTTTTTGCAACTGTTTTATGCAATATTTCAATTTTTTAAAGTTAAATTCGAAGCTTTAGATGGAAATTTAGCTAATGACATTCATAGATTTTTAAGTGTGACTTAAATGTCCAAACACAATGCAGTAACATTTTCTGTTTCACCTCTAAATAGGCTACCCTCCAAAAAGAAATATTTTCTTTGAACCAAACGCAGGTGTGAATTTTCCCCCCTGGCATCTAAAAACAGGTCTACTTGATATTGGTCTGAAATAAGAACTATTGTGTGAGACAACAATACAAAAAAATATTTCAGATAAGAAAGCCTGCGGCGGCTAATCAAGACACCGCAACTCTTTCACTCGCTCTGCCTCGTCTCTTATTTCTTCCTGTCAAGTCTTTATCCATCTTTCTTATCTCATGCCATCCTCTTTCAAGCGCTTCCACCTCTCTCCTGTTCCCTTGTGGCCCCATTCACAGGTGATCAATAAAGTCGCTTGATAGGTTTCCTGTCTTGTCAGGCGTAGTGCTGCCATTACTGTGTCCAGTTACAGACCTGCCAAGTGTATTACACGAGTCACCGGCGTCAGGTCCTGATTATATCAGACCCACGGGATGGAAAGTGCGAGAGACAGAGGCAAATTCACTAAATAGTTGCATCACATTTTCAGGCGTTATTTCACTTGTTTGCTAAGCACCCTCAATTAATTCTGCACACCACAATAAATGAAGTCACTATGTGCCTTGTGTAGTTAACGTCATGGTATATTACTGCCTGCGGAACTCAAGAGATAAATGGCTTTTTTTAAAGTTCAGTTTGTGTATAAGTGTTGTGAAGCAAAGCCATTAACTTTATATGTATTTTTGTAATGGCAAAATAATTTGTTTCTGTATTTGGATGGAACTACAGGAAGTAAGTGGGGCTTAAACCAAACATTAGTTAACATACTCCCCTCAGAGTTTCCATATGCCCTATAATCTGAATGTCCTGTATAAGACAAATAACAACAACATTGTGACTTCTTAATGGCAGTCTGTGATTTTTTCTTTACAGGTAACTTTATATTAGGTTTATATTAGGTGTTTTGGTAACACTTTACTTTAGGGTTTAATTCTCGCTAGGACATTGGCTATTTATTAGTAGTTATAAAGCACGCATTAATGCCTTATTCTGCATGACCTTATTCTACATCCCTTAATCCTACCCAATACCTAAATTTAAATGCTACACAAACTACCTTACTAATAATAAGCAGCAAATTTGGAGTTTATTGATGCAAAAGTTGTATGTTTTCCATACTAAAGTGTTACAGGTGCATTTACTTACTATGTACTTAAAGGTATACTCCACCGTTTTTAGAAATATGGCTTATTCAACATCTTTCCTACATTTAGATATGTGGGCAAATACCTTTTTGTCTCAGTGCATGGATTGTTTTAGTTTGGCAGGGTGACCACTAGCTTAGCTTAGCATAATGAATGGAATCCTATGTTGCCAGATAGCACGTCCTGAGTAAAAGTGATAAAAAATAAAATAAATAAATATATATATATATATATATATTTTTTTTTTTTGTGGCATGCGTATTCACAACGAGTACAAATAGCGATGCACATCAAGACTGGGCTATTTCCTACGCAGATATTAAATTGGAACTATTAACCGGCATTCTTTGGAAATAGAACGGCAGGAGAAGAAGGTTGCGATCGCTCAACAGCCACTTTCAAAAGGTAACAATAACATCGTTATTTATTTTAGTTTAGGTTGTTCACACTAAAAAGGTTGAATTCAACATGTGGTTATACTAGAGGAGGCTAACTTTCTTTGAACCGTAGTCTACAGCTTCTCTAGCCTGACAAGCCAGACCCACATCAAGATGTTTGGTCTGGAAACTCACCATAGACAGGGCTCAATCCGAGGGGCGGGATAAACGGTTGTCTTTCAAACTCCCGCTGCACGCGATAGGATAGCGCTACCACCAACTAGAGCAACGAAGGTGAAACGGAGCTCGTTGATAGAGTAAAAATTCGCCGAATCCGGTCAGCAAAACTTCGAACACATCTTCCCTTTTTAAGAATGACTTCAGTTGCTTTCTTAGTTCTTTCCTCAGAGGAAAGCTTTACTCCATGTCTTCCAGAGTCGTGGTCAAAGCTGATTTGAAAGACCGCCGTTTGCCAGTTTCTGTGTTTACTAGAAGCACGCAAACGCAACTCGGCCGTCGTCATTATGGCCCCGCCCATTGACTCTATAAACGATGTGATTGGCCCAGCAAGAGTTAGGCGAATACAGTTCAGAAGGGTATTGAGAGTTGCTAGACGACACTTGCGGGTAAATTAGATTTGCTGCCGCTAGGGCGCGTCTAGATTTCTAGGCTACAGCTTCTCAGAATCTATCTTACAACCGAATACAGACAAACAAAAACATAAGGAAGAGTAATAAAAAACAACTTATATGTGTAGTTTGTGCCTGTGCTTTGAAAATGGATGGGACGGCCGTATCTTTCAGACGCAGTACCGTCTTTCTTGGCTTTCCATATTGCATCTGTTCAAAGTAGTCCTCCGGTGCAAGATGCTCTTTGCAAACGCCATACTGTTTAATTTTGTAGAGAGGCGTTGAAGTACAGATATCCAGAGTAGCTAGCCATTTATTTCTCAGTTCCACATTTGATGGAATTCTGTGAAACATTACATTAGTGTATGTCCGTTGCTTGTTCTCACAGCCTTTAACTACGCAGGTAATTACCATGTTTGCTGTAAATGTAGCTGTCACTTCTCAAAATAAACAATCCAACACATAAGACACTTTTTGCAGGTCACGTGATATCTCTGCGCCCATGTAGCAGTGCTTCGCCTGTGTGCTTCCACATAATATAGTCCCAAATTAATATCTGCCTAGGAAATGACCCAGTCTTAATGTTTATCGCTATTTGTACTCGTTGTGAATATGCATGCTACAAGAAATAATTAGGTGGGGTTTTTTTTGTTGTTGTTTTTAACACTTTTACTCGGGACATGCTATCTGGCAACACAGGATTCCATTTATTATGCTAAGCTAAGCTTATGGCAATCCTGCCAAACTAAAGCAATGCATGCACGAGACAAAAATGCATTTGCCCACATATCTAAATGTAGGAAAGTAGTTGAATAAGCCCTCTTTCTAAAAACAGAGGAGTATCTCTTTAATGTAAAAATATTTTATGATTCATTAAAACATTAGTAAATAGTTGTTAAACATAAAGTGGGTCATAACTGTGTTCGCTTTTTGAAAGAAATCATGAAAAGAAAGAAAGAAAATTGGAAATTATGTGTATAATACCATAATTTATTTTGTTGTTACTGGCAAGTTCAAGTGTCTATATGGCCACACACCAACCAAACCAACTTACATCCACACTAATCAATAATCCACATGTATACACATCTATAATGTTTTTTAATGCTCCCTACTTGTCCTCCATAGTCTTGGTAGCAGAGCAAACTACTTAGGTCTATTAGCAAGTACTCTTGTCTACTCTGAAGATGTATAGCATGTCTTAATCCATTTTATTGGGCGTTGGTCTTTTATGTGCACTTCTTTGTTGTTGTGCATCTGGCCCATACATTTGAGCTTAAACACACCGCAAAAAAATTACAGTAAACTGCTAACTAGCACCTGCATGAGAGGACACACCTGTCAATTAAAGAAGGTGCCAGTAGACTGTAATCACCATTCAAAAAAGGGAATTCGGAGGTGTGTGGATATACACACCAAAAGAGGCAGCACTTTTTTCACATAATGCTCATCACAGATGGATTCAAAGAAAATGATCACAGATGAGATGAAGATAAAAAATGAGAAAAAAACCTTTTTGTGCGTACCCTCTTGGCTTTGTCGTTTGTTTGCTTTTGTCACTTCCATTTTTCTTCATGTGTAAAGCTCTGAACATCTGTTCAGTGTGACCTCACTCACGGACGGGCTTAGCTGCCGATTTAACATGCTAGAAGCAGACTGTAACATAAACCATCCAACTCATCCCTTACAGGAATGTTTTGCCAATTATTATTATATATTCGGGTCTTTAGCGACCCAGATCTATGTCTAACACCGATGGATCTCTACTTGTCTCGAATAAAACTCTTCTGGTATTAGAGAAACAATTACAAGAGAATAAAATAAAGCATATATCCATACCTTTTGGAGTGTGGAATGGTTTAGTTTGAGCAGATGTTTTATAGGATCATCACTGCACTCGACAGAGCTCATTTCCCTGTACATTCAGCATCTGGCTCATGTTCGCGATCTCAAACATATTCTCATTTTCAACGTCTTCAAAATCAACATTTTGAGAGCAGACAGCTTCTTCATCAGGTCCACCATCAAGTGCCAGTGTCAGTAATATTTGATTGCGTTCAGTACTTGCTCAGCAGTAAATAACTGAGCCATTTCAAGTTTTCCTGATGATGCTTTCTATTCTTTTGATTTCTGCCTGCGGTAACTATGAGTGAAATGATGCTTCATCAATGCCTGACACTGATTTTAAGGTGAATTGCACTTATTCAATCATCAAGATTCAATTATTGTTGTGAAGAACAAATATATTTACACTGTTACACACCTTAAAAAAAAGCCTTTTAAAGCCTTGCCAGTTAAACGTTTCATTTGCCCTGAGTTTGCGCGCCTGTCAAACACACACTGAAAAAAGGTTTTCAAGCAGTACTTCATCCAATTAATAATTTATCTTTCAATTCAATTCACTATTATTTGTTTTATTTTTCAAGTAAATTTTTTTTAGTTCAAAACTTTGCTAAACCTAAATACTTTTCATTAAGAGTTCAACTAAGAAATATTTGTTTTGACGAATGTAAAGTTTTAAGGTTACACTCAGGCCCGCGCATGCGCATTAAACACAGATCTCGACCAGTTATCCGGCCGCGCTGTTCAAATCTACGATCGCAGAGCACTTCACTTTCCTGCTCCTGCAGACCTTCAACAGAGAAAACCACGTTTCATCGTGGAAAAACTCTGGTAAGTTAAACAACCATTTATTATGTGATGCTGTATTTAGTAGTTTGTTAATTGTATGCCAGATATTATGTAGCAGCTCTAACGTTACTGACTTTTCTCTTAGTTAAATTGTTAACTTGGTGTCAGGTAATGTTAACGTTAGGGCCTATAGTTCCTCAGTTTACATTAACTATAGTTAACGTAATTTACCATGTCGACGTTAATCATTGCCTGACCGATTGCTAAAGGGAACATAAGTAAGAAAATCATCAAATTTTACCATGGTAAACGTGAACGTTTAAGCGTTGAATTGAATATATCTTATGACAGCGCCATTTTTCACTCTGTTGAACGACTCTCCAGTCACTCATTAATATTTTTTTAAGCTTCGTAAAATACTTTGGAATGATTATAAAAATAAATTCTTGATGTTTTAACGTTGTCTGTTCATGTAGACATTTTGTACGGCGCTTGCCTAACGTTACATAACGTTAACGTTAGTAATGGCGCTGGAAACCAGACCACATGTCTGATGGCGATCAATTTCGAATAATTCGCGATCTTGCTCCTTACTCTACTTTAAGGTGAGACAGTATTAAATATTCCTTGCACTTTTTTTACTGAAACTAAATATATTTTAATGTTACAGCTGATAGAACACTGGTGTGAATATGGCGTAATTATATTTACACAAAATACATATACATAACGTTATATACATATACATATATTACACACACACACACACACACACACACACACACACACACACACACACACACACACACACACACACACACACACACACACACACACACACACACACACACACACACACACACACACACACACACACGGGTATAAATACTTTGGACATGTAAATATGTCATTCACTTGTCAGGGTAAAATATGTGCTTGTCTGGAAAAAAATAAGCTGAAGCAATCAGCTTGGACATATTTAAATCTGCATATTTGTGATATTTCCACCTTTTTATAAAGGGCATTTTACCTAATCTTATTAAATAAGATTTTTCTATGTTTAAATTTATAATTAAAATATAAAAACTAGAATAAGACACTATAGGGTTGTTACAAATCAAATTACATTTTTATTATTATTATTATTATCCACTATCAATTGCCACTTAAAATAAATTCAGAATCATTCTTATATTTTGGTGATTCCCTAGTTATTTTTTGTTATTGACCTATTTATCAGGTTGTCCGGTCCGGCAAGTTAAATTCTTTCACTTGCCCTTAAAGAAATCCAGTTGCCCCAGACAAGCATTTATGTTAAGCCCTGAACACACACACAATGAATGGGTCGACTGAACCAGTTATATACATCTTTACTATCTTTGCAGGATACTGACACTGCTACAAAGAGGGAGATTGTACTTAAATGTCTCGTCCTTAACATGGGAGAAGCAGTGGAGGACCTCATCAAAGATTTCCTGGTAAGGCAAGGTTACTTTAGAAATGTAAAAATGCTAGCTAAGGCTGTCCACTTTTAAGTTAGCTGTCAGACTGTTCAGATGTATGTCTGAAAACAGTCTGAACGCTAATTTCTTATAGAAAAAGCAATTCCTTTTGCAAGTCCCATGTGCTGGTAAATTTTTGTGACTGTTAAAGGGGTGGTTGATGTATGATTTTACTTTTTTATTTTTATTTAGTTGTGTAATGTTGCTGTTTGAGCATAAACCAAATCTGCAATGTTTGTTTTAAGATAGTGTTTATTAAAGGGATAGGTCATCAAAAATTAAAATTTGGTGTTTATCTGCTTACCCCCAGGGCATCAGAGATATTGGTGACTTTGTTTCTTCAGTAGAACATAAATTACATTTTTTTTTTTTTTAACTCCAACTGTTTCAGTGTGTCATTCGTTTAATGCATGTTAATGGGGTGTAATTCTATGAGTAAAAAATAACAACATGCACCAACAACTTCATAATAAACCGTGCAACTCATAATACCTCAAATACAACACCCTGTCCAACAGCCGTGAGTGTGCCATCTCTTCCACTGGGTGAGGTCAAAATACACAATATGGTTTATCTCAATGGGATACAAGCGGCGGAAGTCTCGCCCGCATTTCTACGCCATATCGTGTACATTTGACCTCGGTGAACAATGTGAACGATGGAGTACATAGTGTTGTATTTGAGGTAAAAAATATATAAATACTGTTCAGTTTCTCACACAAACCAATCATTTCGTGTCTAAAGACATCGTTTCGTCATGAGCCGCAGGGTTTTAGAACCAAATACATATGTTTGTGTCTGATTATTTTGACTCTAGTCCAGTTATAAAGAATATAACCACCCCCCTATATTATTTTCCAGGTTTCGGAGAAGGAAGGGGCTGAACAAATTCTCCAACAGGAAACCATGGCCATCTTCGTCATCAGAGATGCACAAGCTGTACCCAAAGACATTGGCATCATACTCGAGGGACAAGAGGTTCTGAGCAAGTTGGCATCAGTCGCAAATGCTGTTTCCATTCTCCTGGGCCTCCTTTATTCTCTCAATCTAGAGTATCCCAAGAGTTTGAAATTGACATTTGAATATATCCAGAAAGTCATCATGGAGCTAGACCCAAAAGGCATGTCTAACAAAGTGAGGAGGCTCTATGACCAGCTCTACAATTGAGCTTAATGAGGGGCTCCCAGTTTAAACCTGCAAGTTGCAGTACTACGTTCTGCAGCATTCTAAAAGCTGCTTGTTTACGAGACGGGACTTTTTAATTCCTGACTTTAACAATATTTGTTTTTACAGTTGGATAACATTTGTAGCCTAAAATACAATGAGAATTGAGATAGTGAGATGCTTTATACAGCTTGCATTTCCCTAATTCACTGCATTGTTCTCAATTTAAGGCTGTTTTCTTAGGGCAATGTTTGCCTACAAATCTGACCCTTAAATACTTTTGTGGATGTGAAAGTAAAAGTTAATAAATAAAGATGCCTTAAATTATTGATGTGTTTTTGATTCATTTTAATAAGAATAACGGGAAAAAATGTTTGATTAAAACTATATTTTTATTTGTTTAAATTTATTTTTATTTGTTTAAATATATTCTATTAACTCAAATGAGAAAAACTTGTTTAATTAAATCTATATCTATTTGATTGGATAAAGCAAATAATTTCTAATACATATTTCTTAAATGAGAAAACAACTGTTTAATTAAATCTATATATTTTTGTTTAGATCAAATGTCTAATTTAAATTAATTAACTTTCTTCAACAAGAAAATTATACTTTGTGCCAAATTATATAAATTAGCTTTTAAAGACATAGAAAATATTGTTTAGGGCAAGTAATTTATTTTTCATTGGCTCAAGATATAAAATATAGATGTGAACCATTACCCTAATTTTTTTTAATTGGTTGAATGAAAATCTTTTTTCAGTGCAGGTGATTACTCAACTTAGTAGTCTTACTCCACTAATACTGTCAAATACACACACGGTTAACATGTATAAACACAATCGGTTATGTTTAAAGTGAAAGTAAAATCGTGTGGTTCTGTATATGAGATGCGAACAGGTCTTAGCAGCGCAGTGATTGTGAACACTTGTCCTTAAAGGGATAGTTCACCTCTAAAATGATGTTTAATAAAGCAAAGAGAAAAATCACTCACTGCTCTTGAATAATGTATATACAGTAGCTTTCAATCAATGTATATTGTATATTGAAGAGTGTGTATTTGTATGTAATTTAAGCCTACATTTATTCATTCAATTTCAAAGGCCTACTTAAATGCTGCTCTACAATATATATATATATATATATATATATATATATATATATATATATATATATATATATATATATATATATATATATATATATATATATATATATATATTGTTATATATATTGTTATATATATTGTTATATTGTTATATTGTTGTATTGTTTAAAATGAATTGATTAAAGGGTTACTTCACCGCTTTTTCATATTAAACTATGTTATTCCCTTAACTAAGACGAGTTGATACATATCTCTCATCTCAGTGCGTGCACTTAATCTCTCTGATGCACAGTCTGATAGCATTTAGCTTAGCCCACTAAGCCCAGTTCATACAGTTACACGAATAGTTGAACGATCAAGTATGGCGACATAAAATAAAACGTGTCACTTTTCTCAGCAGATTAAAAAGGAGAATTATAAAGTATGGCGAAATAGCACTTCTGAGAGTACTTCGACTCGGTGCAGTAAAAAGTCACTCCTGAGAAATCGTCCCTCACATAACTAACCAACTTTAAAAAATAATGTGAGGAGGGTAGTGAATAACGCCCTGGGTTACTAAAGACCTGAGGTAAGGGTTAAACTAGCAACCACCAGAACACCTTAGAAATTGCATAGCAATACCCAAGAAACCAACCAAAATACCATAGCAACTCTTGAGCAACCAGAATATCTGTTTTCTAATAAACTGCCTTAAAACCTTCAAAATTCAATTCAAAACTCCTTCAAACTACTCCAATCTTAAAACCTTCAAACCTACATTTTTTTTAAATACTTCAATCATTTGGCCACACTTTTTTCAGGCCAACATCAGACTTTTTCAAACCTTTTGTTGGCCTGAAAAAGTCTGGCCAAATGATTGAAATAGTTTTAAAAAAATGTCAACAAATGTCTTGACAATATGCTCATTACAAATAATGCTTGAAGTTCTTATTTGTGCCTTTATGAATAAGGTATTTCAAACCTTAAACCTCCAAAAGATTCAAAGAGTGAACAGGAAGTGAAGTAAGTTGTGCATTTATGTTAATTTTGTCTGCACCACTCCTGTCTCTAGTTTTAGCATTTTATTAGTATCCTTGTTCTTTTTGTGGTGCAGTGGTGAGTGGATGTTTGCGCATATATCCCGTTTAAAGGCTCAGCCAGTAGAGGACTCAGGGTAAGTGTGATTAATGGCGAGTGTACTATGAATTCGACTCCTACTGTCCTCCAGCTGACCTGCAATTATTTGTTTTGCAGATGGAGAGTCTAGCCACAACACCATCCAATTTAAAGTGTTATATTCTCAATTACCTCACACCTTGCAAAGCATGGTCAATATCTACGGGAAGCGACAATGAGTTAGCGGGATCAGGTTTAAAATGAAGACACGTGTGAAGCAGTCATTGTTTTAAGATGGTGGCAGGTGGGCAGACGGCATACCTGAGGTCAATCTGGCAGCTAAATGAATCACTGCTGCATGGCTTAGTGCATGTTAGTAGGGTGTGATAAATCCCCACAACGTTAGCTGGCTAGCCGCTGAGAGGGAGGCCCTATTGCACTGATGTATAGCTGTGCAGGGCTCATCTCAAGGTCATTAGTAGCACACTAACCAAGGAGTGCACGTAACCAAGACAAACACCCAACAAAAAGGATGATAAGAAATGTTATTCATCTTCAGAGAAGACAAGATGACTTGCTAATAAACCTAAGTATAGTGCTCTGCTTTGAAAATGTGGAGGATGGGCAAAGAGCATTAAAAAACATGGGATGGAGCGATTATAGTTGTGTATACATGTGGATTATTGATTGTAGTGGCTATTGTAAGTGCATAATAATGATACCCAAGGAAAAGGGAGAACCTTGCTGGCTGCTTATTTCCACATTTTATTGCACTTGTTTCATAGCGGTTGAAATGGATATATATATATATATATATATATATATATATATATATATATATATATATATATATATATATATATATATATATATATATATATATATATATATATATATATATATATATATATATATATATATATATATATATATATATATATATATATATATATATATATATCACACACACACACACACACACACACACACACACACACACACACACACACACACACACACACACACACACACTAAAATCATGTCAACGAGTTTGCTGCCATTGTCATTCATTTCCCCACAGCCATGACTTCCCATAACTCTATCCCAGTTGGTGTTGTCAGATCCAACCTTGAACCTTAGCATTCATGTCACCTATTACCAGCAGCATATTATGACGGGGACTTTAATAAGTCAATAATAAAGTATTACAATTATAATTAAATTTACGTTACACTATATTTCAATAGTCCACCTTAGGAAATCTGCCAACTATAATTTTGCAACTACATGTCAACTAACTGTCATGAATTTGCACGTTAACTATTGTGCTATTAGAGTATAAGTGGACCGTTAGGGTTAGTAGAATAAGTTGACATGTACTTGCAGTTACTTATAATCAGTATAATGTATGGGTAACCCCGAATAGTCAAAGATTGGAAATTATTTTGATAGGAGGAGCGTGATTCGACTACCAACGTCACAGTCAAATCTTCGCAGAGTTATGAAATGAGGTTCATCTGCGTTGTGCTCTGGAGTTGGATAGCTACTATTATGCCCATCTCGTGTTTTTAAGAGCAAAAACGCATTCTGTTTGATCACCCCCTTATGCCTTTCACTCAGACGTCACAATATGATGTCAAATTGAACTGATAGTTAAAGGGGTGATGAATTGAGGAATCAACTTTCCTTGAGCTTTTGATATAAAAGGTCATGGTAATAAGAATATCCTCAGAGCTGAAAACTTCCTTGTTAGTAAAAGCTTTTATAGACACCAGGCTCAGCAAACAGCCCTGTGCTTCATACTGAAGTCAGTGCACGACGAAACACCGCCTATGTGAGCTGTGTCTCATTTTGTTAACTTACGAAGGCTGCGTCCTCCGGAGGACACATCCTGTGTAGGATGCAGTATACGGAGTGTCCTCAATCAGAATTAAACAAGACGTCTTTCGTAGGACACACAGGCAGGAAGTATCACGTTGCTATGCCAACAAGTTCAGCCTCACTGTGCTCTCACGCCAGTTATATGAATGAAAATTATTTATAACTTGAAAATGACTATGAAATGTTTCTTGTCTTGACAGCAATTACTGATCTAAACGTTTAAAATGCACTAAACAGTTGTAATCCTGTTTACCACAACTATCTGTTTGAGGTAATAGAGCTTAAAAAAACAAAATAACTTAATTTCGCATGTATATCTGGCGGTGGTGCCGTTTTTTCATATAATATGAAACAATAAATGACAGTTGTTAACGGAGACGCAAAGAATTGTGGGTTATCTCCAGCCGTGAAGGCTACACCTCATGCACACTCCAGATTCCTGTGGAAGAAGGACGCATTCGAAGGTCACATTTGGAGAGTCCTACTCACTTTTTTGAAATCAGATGGCCTTATGATGTATGCACCCTTCGAATGCGATCTCCAGAGGATGCAGCCTTCTGAAATGAGACACAGCTACAGAATCTACAGCGCGTCTAATTCAGTAGCCCTTCCCACCGACTCATGGAGGGCTCGTGCTAGCTGGTCAACAACAATACATGCCAAAGAAGATTAAGATATTGCACTATTCCTGGTTGTGAAAGAACACAGTCACTGCATAAGCTTCCTTCAGATCCTAATATTAGGAATGAGTGGTTGAACTTTATTTTTAATGAAGTTTCAGCTCACATGGGGAAGACCGTGGTGTTCACTGGAATCATTTGTAAACAAATCTCCAGTCGTAGTGTACGTGTCTAACAGAGCATATCTTTAGCACACTGGACTCAGACACGTATGGGTGGGTCAGGGCTCACAAAGCCCGGCAGGCCGATGAATCTCATTATATTCCGTTCTTGTTCTGCTTTTCTCTCTCTCTCAAGTTGACATTTGAAGGGTGGCGCGCGCCGAACGTGTATGAATGTGCTCGCGGTTTGCACTTATATCGTCCGATCTTGCGGGCTATGTGTAATATAAAAATAATAGTCCGATCAATCGCCGGTCGATGAGAAGTTAAACATTGTGTTTGTTTGATAAAGACGTTTACGAGCCCTGTGATCAAGATAATCATTCTGGTTGCCGCTTCTCCTTCATTCTCTCCTTTGTCATGTGGACTGACACGGGAGCTTAAGTTCATTACATATGTAAATCTTATCCAATCCTAGACGTGGGCGTTTACTTCCAAGTCTCAGTGCTGCACGCCCATCAAAACCCAGCGTTTTGGAGAGAGCCTCAAAACCAGTGTAGAAAATAGCTGTTACTTATTAGTTATGATGTTTTTGAATGTAAAAAACACACAAACATCATTAGTTGACCTCAGACAACAGTATAAAAAAAGCTAGTTCATGACACCTTTAAACTAAAGCACTTCTTCTCATGCAGGGGAATTAAGACAGGGGTGCGTTGCTTAAAGATGACTGTCATCACAGAATTTACCAGTATTTTGGTGCTGATGTGTGAACGGTCTTTTACTGGTATAAAGCCAGTATGACATTGATTTTTTTTAACAGCATATTTGTGTATTTACCGGTAAAGCCATTCTAGTAATTTCCCGAGAATTTCCCAGGATTTTTCTTCAAATACAAGATTTATTTTAAAACATTTCAGCCCGTTCTAATTTCATGTTTGGATGCTGTGGACATCTTAAGCTAAAAAGACTGCCACTTTTTGTTTCTGAGTTTGTATGGAAAAAAAAAAGTGATACTTTTATACGTGTGTAATGTGTTGTTGCATAGTGTGTTAATAAAACAAAGAAAAAATGCCATTGTTTTGTTAATTGCGGAAGATGGAAAATGACAGTATTGTATTGGAATATTTACAAATAACAAGATATATAGTATGTTGAATTACAGTATTAAATTGCTATTCTGTCGTAAACTTGCAACTGAGTTGCAGAATATACAAGAAATTATAATAAATTACAGCATTTTACTGTAATAACGCTACTATAATCACAGTTGCACTGCTGTAGAAATACAGTACTTTATTGTATTTTAAAAACTGTAGAAATCCTGTACTTATCTTATTTGTCATTTCTCATGACTGGTAATTGATATGCAATTGCAAAGTAACTTATGGTTAGTAGAATTTCTAAAGTGGACTGTTGAAATTAATGTTTATGCCATAATTGCTTTGCTTTACTGAATGTAATTTCCTTGTAATTAAAGATCAAACCAGGTGAACTTCTGATCGTCAAATATTAGTGGATCTTGTTCATATTAATGTCATGAAGCACACCTGTGGTTACTCTTCTAGGACACCTGTGTGAACTTGAGGGAAACTGATGTCACCCCCCCCCCACACACACACACACACACACATCACCTTGAGAGCAGCTGGTTACACGGCATTAAAATAAATTACAATAAAAGTGAAGTTACTTTTCACTCTGCTAAACTACAGCCTGAATGAACAGGAAAGAATTTTGTTTTCTACAAAATCTCAAACCATAGTGGAAAAAGCTCTCATGCAATAATGCCCTGAAATGCAGAGCATTTCTCTTTATACCTGTGCTCTCTAAGGTCTGTCTGCAAGCAGAGCTACAAAAAGGGGGGCTGGTCCTGGCAGAAGCCTCTCAGGGTTCGACAGAGAACTGAACTGTGAAGTGAGCTGGAGGAGAAATTACACTCTCTCTGCTGTCTGTTCCACTTCCACCATCTCATTTGTTATGTCTCTGCCTCGTGTTGCTCCCTCCTCTTCTTCACTGCCTCGGTCTGTAACATGGGACAGAACATATGTCTGAGTCAATGACAACCGAGTGCTGCTCCTCCTCTCATCATGTAAGACATGAAAAGGAAGGGGGAAAAAATCCACAGAGTAAATCAGGAACGCAACCTCTCAGGTGTTTCAGGTCCTAGACAATGTCATATATTTTTTTACAGTGAAAGCACAATTCATCTTTAGCAGTTGTAGGCTTGAAGCAAAGGCCCCCTTTGAGACAAAGCCGTACAGTATATGAATCACTGATGGAGGAATTTCCTATCACAGTCTACCACTCACAGTCCCACCAAAGCACTACACTCCCTCTCTGTGGGTATTTTTGTTGTTGTTCTTGGTCAATTCCTTTTAGTTTGTGACTTGATCAACTTGACAGTTTCACTAATAATTAACATTACCTATACAAATATCTGCTAACACATTGGCTAAATGTGAGCTTCCCAGCCTCCGTCAGTTTAAATGCAGCCCTGGAGATATTAGGAGGCGATGTTTGAAAGTGGATGCTGTAAATAGCATGTAAATAAACTAAAAAGAAAAAAAGAGTATCCTCCCACTGTCACTGTTTCCTTTCCTTACCTAGCTGTCATCCATTCCTGGATCAGGCCTCCCACAGACACAGTGTTGCTAAAGACACAGCTACTGAAGACTGGGTGGGCTGGTGTTACACCTTTATTCTTAACTCTCACTACGGAAAGCTGCACCTATGAGTGTGTGTGTGTGTGTGTGTGTATGTGTGTGTGTGGGTAGAGGGAAGACCCATGGAAAGGCAAGTGAGGAGCAAGGTGGAGTTTTTTTGAATAAAACAAACAAGTTGCATTGGTTTGTTGTATTGCAAGTGGCGTGGAGAAAAGATATGTGTTATTCTAAATAGTGAGAGACAAGCTGAACATGAGAGAGAACATTTCAAATGTGTGACATCTTTACATTTTAGCAGGACTGACGCAGAGAGGAATCTGTGACCTTTTCTCACCTTAAAGGTAGGAATGATCTTAAACACCTTTGTCCAAATTTGTTTAAACTTTCTTTATATGTCAATACATAATTAAAATGTAAGTACTCTGAAAAAGAGAGTATAAAAATCAAGTAACTCTAGACTGTTTAATCTGCAATAAACACCGCTCATTATTTTTGTTTGGGACGAAACAAATGAATGGCTTGGGCGACTGTCACTCTGTCTCGCTACCATGGCAACCACCTCTTTCGCTACAGGTTCTGCCCACACATGCGCGCACCCCTAGGAGGAGGAAAAACATTCAAAATGCACGGTGCCGGGTTTTGCAGTCACCGAAGGCAAACAATGCAAAAAAAGGAAGTCAGTAGGCCTAAAAGTCAAGGCAATGCACAAGAAGTCTTTGGATAAACAAAGAAATGAAACGCGAGTAAATATCAGCGTGGCTTTCCAACGATAGAGAACTCAGGGACCTCCAGGGGCTGAAAAGCGACTCCCTGATGGCTGTATTTCTGCTGGACAGGTAATCTTTCAGTTTGATTATACATTTTGTCGGTTTATGTTTTCATGAAGCATGTATCACTAGCACTCTGCAGCTGCCTAATATAGCATAATATTTCTTAGCATAAAGTTGCAATATTATACACTTAGTCATTAGTAAAGATGATAAATACTCAATATGCTTAGCTCAAGTTGATCACTGTCGCGCAAAATGTAACTTTATAACAAAATGCATGTGTAAAAGCTAGTACACCGCATCCAGGAACTTTTTTTAGAACGAAGTTAGCTTTAGCTACTCCTAATCAACAATGATTTCATCATGGAAACTCTTACATGCAAAACACAATTTATGTTATGAATCTTACACGAAATTCATCTTCCTCATAGTATAACTGATGTTATTGGGGAAAAAAATGTAACAATGCTACCCGTTTTTAGCTTTGCCTTATAAATATAACTAGCTCGTTACCGAATTAAACAAAATATATTTTAAACTTTACCAGTATCGGTATTCTAGCTTGATAGTGAGTACTAAAATACATCTTATTTGTTTATATTCATACTGATAAAGTTAGATTTTTTATTACGTGATTCTGACATGATGTCTCTGCTTGTCTCAGGTAAATAATGCATCTTCCAGCAGAGCGGTCGGTGTAGCGCGTTCATGTATTTTGGGGGCGTGGCTTTGGAAAGAGCCCGAAGGTAGAAGGTGAAGTGAATGGAAATAATGAGCTGCCTTTAAAACAATCGTGAGAGGTCTACAGACACTCAAGTTTTATGCTTTCTTTTTTAGAGTACTTACATTTTAATTATGTATTGATATATAAAGAATGTTTAAACAAAGTTGGAAAAAAAAGTTTTTTAACCAATTCTTACCTACCCTACCTTTAAGAGTTGAAGCAAAGATGTAAATTATTCAGAGAAAACTGCTCAGAGAAAAGCATGTGGCGTTCTGTTTAGAGGCAACTTTTACTTACAAACTGCTACAATTTTTTTTTTATTAAAATTGAATTAAACTGGTATAGTAAATGACTGAAAATTATCAGATTATAGATGATTTTCCTTTAAAACATACTCCATGCTGCAATCCAAGGCTAACTGTTTTAGTCATCTGATGATTATTACTCATATTACATAACATTATTAGATACGATTCATATTTTTGTGTATGGGTTCCACGGATTAATAAAATACTCATTTCCAAGCATTGGAGGCACATCCTTCTATTAGGCTGAGTGGATGGGATGAAGCTTGCTGGGTCTTGATTGGTAATAATTTGAGAGGATTATGTGAAGAGGGCAGATATCATTATTGAGCTGGTATAAAGGTTCCAAGGCTTTTGACAGGGTATAACTGATTCACAAGCTTTATGATCAGGGATCAAAGCATGGACAGGGTGACTGACCTCAATTATAGTGTATCTCTCCCAGACGTGTTTGTGGGTGGCTGGATTTAAGTATTTATTATTTTTTGTGTTAAAGGGATAGTTCAGCCAAAAACAAACATTCTGTCACTATTTGCACACCCTAATATTATTCCAAACATGTACTTTTTTTTTGTCTTAAACACAAAAACTTTTTTTTATGTTTTCCCCCAAATCCTCTTTTTATCAGCCGAAACCTTTTGATCTAAAATATTTACTTTAAAGGTGCACTATGAAGTATTCTTGCAATAAAATGTCCAAAAAACCCTAGGCCAGTGTTATATATTTTGTTCAGTTGAGTTCTTACAATATCCCAAATCCCGGAAATAGCACTGTCGCGTCATAATAAAAGTCTCACTGCTTGCGATCCGCGTGTTTGCTTAACAATCGCTCCAACGGCCTTGCTCAGCTCATTCAACATTCGGTCCTGCTTTGCTTCATACTAAAGTAACATTAATAATCACATCCATGAACATGATTTCTGCCCGAGTCCTAGCCCGATTCTTTTCCACCGGCTGTGAGGTGAAGACCTCATGTCCCAAGATTCTGAGCTCAAATATGGCGTCGTTAAACTACGCCTTTGTTTTGAAAGGCGCCCTCTAGCGGATGGACAAGTTACAAAGTTTAGTTTTAATTTTACATTTTTATGATTTAATTATTAGCTTTTCATCAACCCTCAAACTCCCAGTTATTTGAAAACTCCCTAAAACTCTGCCCTGAGATATATTTTAAATATACAGCATTCTCATTTGTGATTTTAGTAACACTTGATTTTAATATGAAATTGTTACTTGTTACTTACTACTGTAAAACTTCTCTGGAAATTCAGGACTTGAACTATCAGCTATCCAATTTCTTATTTTGTCTAGAGCCAAACAACAATGATACAATAGCGTTTGTTTTCTTGGCTGGTTGTGATGGCACTAAGTATAAATATGGAGGCTCATCTGCTGTTGCTAAAAGGAGTACCTGCTGTCCCTCAGAGTAATGTACTTTTGTTGAAGAGTGTCAACTGTTGGAAACTCAGAAGTGAAGACCAGGAGAGCTTGGGTATATCTTTCGGGCAGGCGTTCCTCTTTATTGAGAAACACACGTGCCGTCTGTGGCTGCAGTCGTCCAAGTCTAATTCTAAACAGTATAAATTGTAATTTATCCACATTTCAGGGGGAGGGATTTACACAGTAGAGGAGGAGACAATCTAAACAAAGGAATGCACATGTTGTTTAGGTAAAAGGGACACACCCCATACATTTCCAGGTCACCAGTCCTAATCCTATCAGCATAACAGTGCCAATCAAACCACCAATCCAAATCCTATCAGCATAACAGTACCAATCAGACGAATAGATGCAAATGTGATCACTCTGACAATGTTGCTTATAGATCAGGAAGTGCATAAAGACAAAAAGACTGATTAGCTTGATCTCCCTAGAATGTAGTCAACCTGAAACCTCCAAACTGTAAAGCATTATGTACATAACAAACTGTCTGTATACTATTACATTGGAACCTTGATATAACAATTTATAAATTTGTAATCCCACACAACGGAATATATGAGCATCCTTTACATCCAGATTGAGCAGAAATGGAAATTGAAGACTTAAAAAAAGTTTAAAAGCCATAGTTTAAAAAAATAACCAGATATCCATCTGAAATATATTACATTATGAATGGCAAACGGTTGTGAATGCCTAATATTTTCATGTAAACTTTTAAGTTATTTCTGGATGAGACTACCGGTGTTGACTGGCTTTTAACAGATTTTGAACTTCACTTGGAAGTTACCCTAACAAGACCAACGATGTATCTTCTGCCAGGCAAAGATTTTTTAATGACGTCGTTAGGAAGCTAGACATACGGTATACCCAAAGCAACAATTGGCATCCTAAAACCAGCATGATGAATACATTTCCAATGGGAAAAATACCGCACTCTGGTTTTGCAAAATCAAATGACCACTCATCATGAATAGAAATCAGCCTCTATTGAGGTCCCCTTATGTACCCTATTGAGTTCCATAATGCTCCCATGATTACATTTTTGACCAGCAATTACCTGTCAATAAATTATTCACTGCTGTCATGGGCCAACCTACAGTATGGGAAGATGGCCCATTGTGTGCTCATCAAGCCTGAGCTTTTCCATGCCCTCAACCTCTGAGGATCAACCCACTAATCATGACATACTTTCATCCTCCATCATCTAAACAGACAGCACCTCTGTCTGGAACATGCAAATAAGGGGTGGGGGCACCCCAACTCTTGTACTATCAAAAACATTATGACACCTCCATCTGTTCAAAGGCACTTTTGAAAATGAGGATACACAAGAGAGATGAGATTCAAAAATAGGGAATGAGGGATGTCATCATTCACACATTGCTCTTAACGTGAAATACAGAAAATAAGACATTTTGATGAATGTTCATGCTGCTCATTCCCAATTAAAAGGATAGGTCACCCAAAATTGAAAATTGTCATCACTCAACCTCAAGTTGTCCCAAACCTGAATAAATGTCTTTCTTCTGCTGAACACAGAAGAATATATTTTGAAGAATGTGGATAACCAAACAATTGATTTCCATAGTACTTTCTCTATACTATGGAAGTCATTGGCGTCAACAGTATTAAATAAGCTTTAGGGTTAGTAAATGATGACAGAATGCAAATTTTTAGGTAACCTATCCTTTTAAATACATTGATGGAGTTAAACTACCAATTTTCAGTAGTGAGATGTCAAAGTTTTAAAAAATTAAATAAAATTCAGTAACAAAGGTGTTTTATTGATCACGTTGCAGTAAAAAGTATTATGGAACACTACAGTTTTTTCTTGACAATTACTTCAACAATAAAGAAGTGTGTACAGTATCCTTTGTCATCTGGTCAGGTTATATATGCAGGTACATGGGTATACTTTGAAACTGGAAAAAGAAAAGAGTGATAAAGCTAAAACAGACAGAAAGAGGCATATAAGGGTGAGGATGTGAGAGGGAAGGGGAGGGGGAGAAGAAAAATGATGATGGCGGTAGCAAGGAGAGCTTGACTTTCACAGGATATGATGTATAAGTTCAGACAGGCGGTGGAGATTGCCACACTAGTCTAAATTTCAGAGGAGGCTTCTGTGGCTCCCAGTGTGCCAAGGTGCCAACATAACCTCATCACATCTCAGCCTCCCTATTGTTGGCTTATGGATGTCTTATACACAGGCAGGCGAAAAGACCTCTGGGAAATTAACTTTAGATATATCCACAACAAATTCAGCACAGATGGAGCAGGAGTGTCTGGTAACCTATTTTCCTACAGTAATCTCACTCTCCTTATAGAGCATCCGTGCCTCTAATATCCAGTCCCTGGTTGTTTCCCTACCATCTCATTAATGCTTTGATTAATTATTAATCAAATGAAGTGAGATAGAGTGATCGCTATGAATTTTGATGTGGATTTTGCTCCGGAATCATTGGATGACTGTCAGCTGTGAAGGATTCTAAGGATTTAACGAGTCCTGGATCAGGTTTCTATAAAGTCTCGTATTGTTGTAATAGAGTATGGCGTTATTTATGAAGATTTTTCTTTTATCTGCATAAGAACTTTTTTTAGTCTATCAATGAAATTCATTGCAGTCATCTTAGTTGCTGGCAATCATCCATCTGTTTGGAAGGCTGTCTCTTTTCCTTCATTGTAGCAATTCTTATACATTTTAGTGAGGGTTATTCATTAGGTTTCTAAGGGTTCAATGCCATGTTTGTTCATCTCATACACAGCCAATAAAATAACCTCAATCACATAAAAAAGAAGCATTTTCACCCGGCCTCTTTGCTAGGTTTCATACATTTATGTTTGTGTTTATTTTAGTGCTGTCAAATCTATTAATTGGGATTAATAGCATCCAAAATAAATGTTTATATTTACATAATATGTGCTTGTGAACTGTGTATAATTATTATATACTATTTACACTGACCAGGCTTAACATTAAGAACTAGTTACTTCTAATTTTGTGTTGGTCCCGGTTTTGCTGCCAAAACAGCCCTGACCCGTTGAGGCATGGTCTCCACTGGATCCCTGAAGGTGTGCTGTGATTTCTGGCATCAATATTTTAGCAGCAGATCCTTTAAGTCCTGCAAGTTGCGAGGTGCGACTTGTTTGATCAGCACATCCCACAGATGCTAAACTGGAATCAGATCTGGGGAATTTGGAGGCCAAGTCTCACGTGCACACTGTTGCCGCTTTCGGTGGGGGACAGGCGTCAGCATGGGCACCCTGACTGGTCTATGGACCCTGACTATGCAGCTCCATATGCAAAAAAACTATGATGCACTATATATTCTGATACCTTTCTATCAGAACCAGCATTACTTTCTTGAGCAATTTCCTCCCCATCATCAATAAGCCTTGGCTGCCCATGACCCTTTTGCCAGTTCACCACTGTTCCTTTCTTAGACCACTTTACTGACCACTGCAGACCGGGAACACCCCTAAAGAGCTGCAGGTTTGGAGATGCTCTGACCCAGACGTTTAGCCATCAAAATTTGGCCCTGGTCGAACTTGCTCAAATCCTTACACTTGCCCATTTTTTCCTGCTTCTAACACATCAACTTTGAGAGAAAAATGTTCACTTGCTGCCTAATATATCCCATCCACTACCAGGCATAGTGATGAAGAGATAATCAGTGCTATTCACTTCACCTGTCAGTGGTCATAATGCTATGCCTGATCAGTGTAGTGTATTCTATTTTAAAAGATACAACACATATTAATTGACATGAGCACTTGTATACATCATGTAAATGTGTTGTAAAACAATTTATTGGATTCAAAACATGGCTCATTATGTCTGAAACCAGTGGTATAAGGTTAAGTGTCTCAAAACCCCTCTAAATCCAGCAGACGGGGAGGCCTAAAACAGTTTGCTGGTTTTAGCTGGTTTAATCTGGTCAAGCTACATTAGTCTCACAGCCTGTCCAAGTGTCCAAAACCCCTCTAAATCTAGTCTGTGCATACTTTCAGACCTAAGACGTCTTAACTGGCTTAATCTGGTATAGCCACAAGTCTCTCTGCCTGGCCAGCTAAAATGTGCCAAACGCTCTTCTAAATCCAACAAAATCGACTAGCTTGAGCAGTCTGGTAAATCTTGAAATCTCATCTTTTTTTCTACAGCTTTTTGCAAGGCTTTAGATGAGTGCACACTGCACACACAAATCTTCTCTCAGTGCGCACAAGTTCACTTTCACGTCTTGCTCTTGAATGTTTAAATTGACATGGCTTAAATTACTTTAGATTAAAGGCGAATAGCAACGTGGGGTGCTCGGTCTCACCTGCGCCCACACGCTATCAACACACGGGTGATGTAAATGACTGGGTCATGTTCGAGTGACTTTGTCTATGCTTTTTGGCTTTTGGGAAGCAAGAATGTGACAGAAGCATAGCTGATCTCTGTCTGTCTGTTTTACGCGTTGTTATAGATGTGTCATCAGTTTTTAGATTAACTGCTGTGCAAGAGCTTGCTGAAAGGGTGGAGAAGCATACACCCCTTGTAGCCGTATGTATGTGTCGTATAATATTATTGTGTGTTTTCTCTTTGCATATGTTCACCTACTTTACCTAACTTATTTTTTTTATTCCCAAAAATGGAAGGCTATGCTGGGTGGTATGTATTGTTGTTTTTTTGTCTTCATTGTGCTTATTCCAGCCTTTATAACCCGCATGTTTCACCCTGGTGGAATCTCTCTTTTGAGTTCCACAGCACCTGTAAGTATTTAAGTGGGCTTTACGGCTGATAAGACAGCGTCTCCTACTCCCCTGAGGCACACAAGCATACTGGAAGCGAAATAAACAGAAACTCTCACCAGGTCACTTGCGGTCTCTTGAGTATTTTATTCTGATGCTCACCGCTATCTGCAAATCATAGTTACGACAACCGTCAGGGGATTCCCATCAAGGGCAAGCTTGTCGCACTATAGTGCCGTATGAGGTATGAGGTCTTGCGTTAATGGAGCAGCCACATGTAGAAACATCGTCTTACCTTGGATAAAAACATCAAAGCATTGTTTTTGCCTTTAAATGTCTCCTTGACAAGAGAGAGGGACCAAAAGAGTGCACATATACCTATACACACCTCCATTCATCCCTCTCCCAGTTCTCTTCAGCTTGACTTCCTGCTCTGTCATCATTGAGGACATTCAGCCCACTCCAGAGGCAGCTGTGTAATTATAAGATGTGTTAATCAGTTGATGGGATTAGGAGTGCTTCCTTGAGCACAAATTCTTGTCACAGTGTGGCAAAGTTAGTTATACTTATTCAAGGGATTTAGTGAACCACCCTTGCCATTTTGTATTTTCAGACAGTGGAAATACAATAACCGATTGTATATTCTGTTGTGCTTATGTTTTCACTCGGTTTGCTTTGTTCCTGTTTGCCAGAGTTCCTAGTTTGTTTCCCTGGCTGTTAATAAGTTTCCACACACCTTTCTGTTTCCTTGATTACATTCCCTGTGCATATAAGCCTTGAGTTCTTTCTGTTCAGTGTCCGGTATCATCTACGTTAACGGTGTTGTGTTATTTATTCAACTGCAATCTCCTGCATATTTTATTAAAGTTTTTGTTCTCTGTCTCTTAAGTTGTGTGCTTCATTACAGCCAACACATATGAGAGAAGGAATTGTTCACAGAAAACTGAAATATTTATGTACTTATTCTTATTCCAACCTGTTTTTTTTGTATAATGAAAGTGGATCTACAATGTCAAGCTCCAGAAAGGTTTGAAACATACCATAATATACTGAAATGGCCAGCCAGCAGTCCAGATCTTTCACCCATTGAAAACATTTGGCACATCATAAAGAGGAAGATGTGACAAAGAAGACCTAAGGCAGCTGAGACACTAGAAGCCTGGATTAGACAACATTCCTAAACTTGAGCAACTTGTCTCCTCAGTCCCCAGACGTTGGCAGATTGTTATAAAAAGAAGAGGGGATTCCACACAGTGGCCTTGTACCAACTTTTTTGAGATGTGTTAATGCCATGACATTTAAAACGTCTCGGTTACGTATGTAACCCTCGTTCCCTGAAGGAGGGAACGGAGACGTACGTCAGAACTGAACCGACGAATGGGATCTTACTTTAGAGACCAATCCTACTTCGAGCATCTAACAACGAGCCAATGAAATTTGGCATGCGATCACGCATTCCACGCTCCGCCCCGCAGCGCGGGTATAAATAGGAAGTGGAATGGTAGATCAGCGCTTTTTCTGCTGAGGAGCCGAAAGGTGACCGGACTCCCAGCGGAAGCACAGCATCTGGCGACGGGACGTACGTCTCCGTTCCCTCCTTCAGGGAACGAGGGTTACATACGTAACCGAGACGTTCCCTTTCAGTCGGTCACGTTCGACGTACGTCAGAACTGAACCGACGAATGGGATCCCTATGGAAAACGCCAGGATGCTGGCCCTTCCAGCGTCCTGCTTGAGCGCACTGCACCGTCTAGTATGGTACGGAAGTCAGGGCTCCAAGCAGGGAGTACAGTCACTGCTGTTTCTGCAAGACCCACTCAGAATGACTATTGGATAACGCTGGGAAGCGTGCCTACCTCGTATTTGAGAGAGAGGGTACGCTGCGGGGCCACGTCCTTCAGGGAAGGAGAGGTGGCAGAATACACATAAGGACTAACCTGGCAGGGTAGTGCAACATATGGCAGTCTCTGGGGTGGTTCCAGCCTGATTGAAGGGGGGAAAGAACACGCCCAGAGACGACAGAGCGGGCTCTGTCGAGGGAAAGACACGGGGCTAGCCCGAAGGGTAGCTGATACCGTGGAAGAATACACATATGGGGTTGCCGTGAGGGAACCGCTACATATGGAACCCAGCCTACAGCCACGTTTCACAAGCATACGGGTGCAGGCCTGGCGTCAGACGGTCCGCAACGTCTGACACCGGAGGGGTGACGGAGGAGCTCGACAGGGTTAGCCGGTTTCCCGGGGAACACAACTGGAGACAATAGACGCACGTATCCGGCCCAGAGGGCGGGAGTGGCGTTTCGCAAGCCGACACTTAGAACGGGCACTTAGCGCTCCTGGCCACTGGGGGCGAGGATGCGGGAAGATACCGGCTCTACACGTAAGCTATAGAATCTAGCAAACGTGTTAGGTGTCGCCCAGCCCGCAGCTCTACATATGTCTGTCAGCGAGGCGCCTTGAGCCAGCGCCCAGGCAGAAGCAACACTCCGAGTGGAGTGAGCTCTTACACCGAACGGGCAAGGCACGTCTTGGGACTGGTAGGCCAAGACTAAGCATCCACTATCCAGTGGGCTAACCTCTGCTTGGAGACAGCCTTTCCCTTCTGCTGGCCTCCGTAACAGACGAAGAGTTGCTCTGAGGTCCGAAGGCTTTGGGTCCGGTCAACGTAAGCGCGAAGAGCGCGGACCAGACACAGCAAAGCCAGGGCTGGGTCTGCCTCCTCCGAAGGCAGCGCTTGCAGGTTCACCACCTGATCCCGGAAGGGAGTGGTAGGAACCTTGGGCACATATCCGGGCCGGGGTCTCAGGACAACGTGAGAGTTACCTGGCCCGAACTCTAGGCACGATTCGTTGACCGAAAGTGCATGCAGGTCCCCTACCCTCTTGATCGAGGCCAATGCCGTCAGGAGCACTGTCTTCATTGACAAGATTTTCAGCTCACAAGACGCCAAAGGCTCGAAGGGAGGGCTCTGAAGTGCTCGGAGCACTAGAGCTAAGTCCCAAGAGGGTATCGAGGATGGACGAGGAGGATTTAGTCTCCTCGCACCTCTGAGGAACCTGACGATTAGGTCGTGCTTCCCCACGGACTTACCTTCTACTACATCATGGTACGCTGCTATTGCTGCAGCATATACCTTGAGGGTGGAGGGAGACAGCCTTCTCTCCAACCCATCTTGCAGGAAGGAAAGCACGACACTGATCGAACACCTTCGGGGGTCTTCCCGGCGGGAAGCGCACCACTCAACGAACAGGTTCCACTTCAGCGCATAGAGGCGCCTCGTAGAGGGGGCTCTAGCTGAAGCGATGGTGTCTACGACAGCTTGTGGTAGTCCATCTAGAACCTCCGCGTCCCGTCCAGGGACCAGACATGAAGATTCCAGAGGTCTGGACGCGGGTGCCATAGTGTGCCCCGTCCCTGAGAAAGAAGGTCCTTCCTCAGGGGAATCGGCCAAGGAGGGGCTGTCGCGAGGAGTGTGAGTTCTGGGAACCAGGTCCGGTTGGGCCAATACGGCGCAACTAACAAGACCTGCTCCTCGTCCTCCCTGACCTTGCACAGAGTCTGTGCAAGAAGGCTCACTGGGGGGAAACGCATACTTGCGTAGGTCCCGGGGCCAGCTGTGCGCCAGTGCATCTGTGCCGAGGGTACCCCCGGTCAGGGAATAGTACCACTGGCAATGGGTCGAGTCCGGAGAGGCAAACAGGTCGACCTGTGCGGCTCCGAACTGGTCCCATATCAGCTGGACCGCCTGGGGGTGGAGTCGCCACTCTCCCGGAGGTGTCGGCTGACGAGAGAGCTCGTCGGCTGTCTGGTTCAGCACACCAGGGACATGAATGGCCCGAAGCGACCTCAGCTGCTTCTGACTCCACAGGAGGAGGTGGCGGGCGAGTTGGAGCAAACAACGGGAGCGTAGACCACCCTGACGGTTGATGTACGCAACGGCCGTGGTGCTGTCCGTACGGACCAGTACATGCTTGCCACGCAGCGGCCCCTTGAGGCGGCGGAGTGCCAGATGTACTGCCAGTAACTCGAGGCAATTGATATGCCAATGCAATTGCGGCCCCGTCCACAGACCAGCAACTGCATGCCCGTTGTACGTGGCCCCCCAGCCTGTGGTGGAGGCATCCGTGAATAGCACAGCATGCCTGGACACTTGTTCTAGGGGCACCCCGGCCCGGAGAAACGAAGTGCTGGACCACGGGCTGAAGGTTTGGCGGCAGTAAGGAGTCACTGGGACCCGGTACTGACCGCTCTGCCACGCCCACCTCGGGACTCGGCCTTCGAGCCAGCGTTGAAGCGGTCTCATATGAAGCAATCCGAGCGGCGTGACCGCGGCTGCAGATGCCATATGCCCCAGGAGCCTCTGAAAGAATTCAGTGGGACCGCTGTCCTGCTCTTGAACATATTCAAGCAGTTCAACACCGACTGGACTCGCTCCTCGGTGAGGCGCGCCGTCCGGTTGACCGAGTCCAGCTCCATACCGAGATAAGAGATCCTCTGTGTAGGACAGAGTTTGCTCTTCTCTCGGTTGACCCGAAGGCCCAACTGGCTGAGGTGACTGAGCACCAAGTCCCTGTGTTCGCACAACTGGTCCTTCGATTGGGCTAGGATCAGCCAACCGTCGAAGTAGTTGAGAATCCGAACGCCGCGTTCTCTGAGCGGAACAATGGCTGCCTCCGCGACCTTCGTAAAGACGCGGGGCGACAGGGACAGCCCGAAGGGCAGGACCTTGTACTGATATGCTTTCCCCTCGAACGCCAAACGTAGGAACGGTCTGTGTTGAGGGAGAAAGACACACGGAAGTACGCATCCTTCAGGTCGATCGCTGCAAACCAATCCTGGGGACGGATGCATTGGAAATGCGTTTCTGCGTCAACATCCTGAACGGGAGCTTGTGCAGGGCCCGATTCAGAACTCGCAGGTCCAGGATTGGTCGTAACCCACCCCCTTCTTGGGCACAATGAAGTAGGGGCTATAGAACCCCGTCTTCATATCGGCTGGAGGAACCGGCTCGATCGCGTCCTTCGCCAGTAGGACCTCGATCTCTGACCTCAAGACCTGAGCATCGCTGCTTCGCACGGAGGTGAAGAGGATGCCCCTGTACTTGGGCGGCCGGCGCGCGAACTGAATCGCGTAGCCGAGTCTGATGGTACGGATGAGCCAGCGAGACGGCCCGGGGAGACCTAGCCAGGCCCCCAGAGACCGTGCAAGCGGGACCAACCGCACCACAGACATGCCCGGGGTGGGGCAGCGAAGCGGAGTACTCTGGCCCGACTCGGGAGGCCCGGAGGCGGCCCGAAGTGTTGCCTGAGCACTCCTGGTTTGGACAGAGAGTGGGTGAGAAGGCCCGGAGGCGTCCTCGGAGCCCACTCTGCTGCCCACTGCCCGGAGGCAGGGAAGTGAAGCACTCAGCCCCGACCCGGGAGGCCCGTGGGCGGCCCGGAGTGTTGACTGAGTGCTCACGAGAGAGGAAGTGTGTGGGTGAGAAGGCCCGGGGGCGTCCTCGAGGCCCACACAACTGCCCCCTGGCGACGGGAGGGTAGGAAAGGAGTGACAAGGCCCGTGGGCGTCGCACACTGCCAACCTGACCCTCTTGGGGCCCAGAGAGAGAGGAAACTGCTCTAAAAATGTGGGTACCGCTGGACTCCGGAGAGCCAGTGGCAGAACCGAAACCAGTCAGGGCCCCCCGGTCCTCCTCCGGGGGGGTGGGGGAGGGATGCGAACATCGTCTCCCCCGAGCAGCTCCTGTTCTCCCTAGCCGGCCCGTCTCAGGGCCGCGTCCCCTTGCGCTTGCCTGCCGGTTAGCGGGCCCTGGACGGGTTGGGCATCCCTCGCGTCCGGCACCCTGCTCCTCCAGTGGAGGCTGCTGCTCGGCTCTAGCAGGGTGGAGGCGGACGCAGGAGGGGATGCCCTCGGCGACGAGCCGGCAGAGGCGCTGCGACCGACGACCGAGCAGCTGGTCGTCGGCACCCTGGTGCAACGCCTCCGTCTGCTCTTGGGCCACCAAGAACTGCTGGGCAAAGTTCTCGATGGTGCCGCCGAGGAGGCCAGCCCGACAGACAGGCTTTTCTTGCGCATATCTGTCAGGTTAGCCCCCTATTCCTGGACCACTAGTGTGGACATCGCCTGACCCAGGGAGCGTGCAGTGATTTTCGTCGCCCATAGGGCGAGGTCCAACACCGCACGCAGTTCCTGCACAACCCCTGGGCTGGGACTACCCTCGTGCGTGCAGGGCAGAGGGCAGTGAGAGAGGGAAAACAATGATACTTTTTTTTTTTTTTTTTGTCTCATTTTTGGCCCTTTTGACCCTCCATATTTCCCTCTCTCCGATGCAGCAATTGACATCTGTCCTCTGCCAGAGCCAAAAATGAAACGCTAGCCCTTTTTCTCTTTAGGACCAGCGATTCCACCTTCAACTACCAGCAGGCATGCGAGACAGTGAACGTGGCCGTCAGAACGGCACACAGCGCACTGAGCGCTCAAGCCTCTATGAAGAAGGCAAGGCGAACAATGCCCTGACGTGGTCGTGTTCTCATGAGAGAATCCGTACCACCCACGAACAGAGTCTCAGCATGCTTTTGATGCGATAGAGGAGTGGGGGCCCGAGGGGATTTACCCGGCGGGGAATCCCCACTGTAATCCTCAGGCCACCAGCGCTTATCAGCCAAAGTAGCCCTTTTCCAGTAACACTAGAAATGAACTAGATCGGGGGATAGGCGAAGGGACTCGACCCCATCTGAGGTTTCATAGTCTCGACCGCGCATCTAGAGCGCCGACTGACGCGCGCCGGTTGTCGGGACAACAACCGCTGTCAGCCGGCCGCTCGACGGCACACGGCGCGCTGAACACTCGAGCCCTTTATGAGAAGGGGGAGACGAACAACGCGCCGACGTGACCATGTTCTTTTACCAGAACATGAATCACCCACGATAGCAATCTCACATGCGCTCGTGGCCGTCAAGAGGACAGGAAACAGTTGCATACCAGGAATACACGGTTTGAATGACATCTTGAAAAAGACGCAGGGTCAAACCGTGTTGCTCTTTTGTGAATGGAAAGCTGCTCTTTTAGTGTGCTGAAGCACTCAGGGAGATGACCGCGGCTCCACACAGTTCGTTCTGCAAGCCTGTGTGAGCTCTCAGTGATGTGTATTTGTGTGTGTGTAACGCCCAGCGAACCAACAGTTTGTATAGGAAACGCTCAGCGAACCAACAGTTTGTATGGGAAACGCTCAGCGAACCAACAAGCTCCTTTAGATCGCTTGATCACTGATCAGACGGTCTCTCACTGTCGCGCCGTATCACCCGCACTGGCAGACTCTCTCACTCAACACTCTTTGACTCATAGTCAGACACTCTTCGTAGGAAACAGTAAGCACTGCTCGGCTCCGAAGTAGAAAGCGCTGATCTACCATTCCACTTCCTATTTATACCCGCGCTGCGGGGCGGAGCGTGGAATGCGTGATCGCATGCCAAATTTCATTGGCTCGTTGTTAGATGCTCGAAGTAGGATTGGTCTCTAAAGTAAGATCCCATTCGTCGGTTCAGTTCTGACGTACGTCGAACGTGACCGACTGAAAGGGAATCTTATTTTCCCCTTAACAGTTTAAACATTTGATATGTCATAAATGCTGTATTCTGAATAAAATATACATCCACATCATTAGATTCCTTTTTATTCACAATTTGTAGTGTCCCAACTTTTTTCAAGACGGATTTGTAATAAAAACAAGGAGACACATTTTAATTAAAACATTGTTTTATTTATTCTTCCAGTACAGCTTATAGTCCCTGGCATATAAGAATGTCAAGTGCTAAGGTTAATAGTTAGTTGCTGTGCAGTGATATACTCAACATGTCACCATGCCAAAGTGCCATCTGTGGTCTGTCTCACATACGATCCTTCCAATGCGCATTCAAAGATATTTGTAATGTAAATTTCTTCTTGATTTAAGATCTGGCACATGTTTTCACAGTAGTTTATGACAGACACCTATATCACACAGTCAAAGGCAAGGTCACTGAATTTTATTTTTTATTTTTATAGAGTGTGATTGCTTACATGCTACATACAGGTCCTTTTTTAAAAATTGCATATCGTGATAAAAGTTCATTATTTTCCATAATGTAATGATAAAAATTAAACTTTCATATATTTTAGATTTATTGCACACCAACCGAAATATTTCAGGTCTTTTATTGTTTTAATACTGATGATTTTGGCATACAGCTCATGAAATCTCAAAACATTAACATATTTCATCCGACCAAAAGAAAATTATATTTAATACAAAAAAGTCAACCTTCAAATAATTATGTTCAGTTATGCACTCAATACTTGGTGGGGAATCCTTTTGCAGAAATGACTGCTTCAATGCGGCGTGGCATGGAGGCGATCAGCCTGTGGCACTGCTGAGGTTTTATGGAGGCCCAGGATGCGTCGATAGCGGCCTTGAGCTCATCCAGAGTGTTAGGTCTTGCGTCTCTCAACTTTCTCTTCACAATATCCCACAGATTCTCTATGGGATTCAGGAGAGTTGGCAGGCCAATTGAGCACAGTGATACCATGGTCAGTAAACCATCTACCAGTGGTTTCGGCACTGTGAGCAGGTGCCAGGTCGTGCTGATAAACGAAATCTTCATCTCCATAAAGCTTTTCAGCACATCAGCATGAAGTGCTCCAAAATCTCCTGATAGTTAGCTGCATTGACCCTACCCTTGATAAAACACAGTGGACCAACACTAGCAGCTGACATGGCACCCCAGAGCATCACTGACTGTGGGTACTTGACACTGGACTTCAGGCATTTTGGCATTTTCTTCTACCCAGTCTTCCTCCAGACTCTAGCACCTTGATTTCCGAATGACATGCAAAATTTGAGCAACAGTCCAGTGCTGCTTCTCTGTAGCCCAGTTCAGGCGCTTCTGCCACTGTTTCTGGTTCAAAAGTGGCTTGACCTGGGGAATGCGTCACCTGTAGCCCATTTCCTGCACACACCTGTGCACGGTGGATCTGGATGTTTCTACTCCAGACTCAGTCCACTGCTTCCGCAGGTCCCCCAAGATCTGGAATCGGTCCTTCTCCACAATCTTCCTCAGGGTCCGGTCACCTCTTCTTGTTGTGCAGAGTTTTTTGCCACACCTTTTCCTTCCCACAGACTTCCCACTGAGGTGCCTTGATACAGCACTCTGGGAACAGCCTATTCGTTTAGAAATGTATTTCTGTGTCTTACCATCTCGCTTAAGGGTGTCAATGATGGCCTTCTGGACAGCAGTCAGGTCGGCAGTCTTACCCATGATTGCGGTTTTAAGTAATGAACCAGACTGGGAGTTTTTAAAATCCTCAGGAATCTATTGCAGGTGTTTAGAGTTAATTAGTTGATTCAGAGGATTAGGTTAATAGCTCGTTTAGAGAAACTTTTCATGATATGCACATTTTTTGAGATTTTGGGGTTTTCATGAGCTGTATGCCAAAATCATCAGTATTAAAAAAATAAAAGACCTGAAATATTTCAGTAGCTGTGCAATGAATCTAAAATATATGAAAGTTAAATTTTATCCTTACATTATGGAAAATAATGAACTTTTATCACAATATTTTTTGAGAAGGATCTGTATATTTTCAAGTATGACTTTGACTAAGGAAAGTAAGAATACTTTTTAGGTTACAGTGTGCCATGCAAGGGTTGGTTCAGCCCAATACATTGGCAACATCTTTTTATAATATGAGTAAGTACAGATGTGTGCAGGTTGTTTTTAAAAGAGGTTTCATATGATCAGATTTACAGTAAATCTGTGCTTGTTTTGGCTCAAGCTGGGGCATGAGCTAGGATCTAGAGAAGGGCACGGTCCTGTGCGTGTGCCCGAGGCAGAGGTCTCGTCTGGGCTTGAATGGGTCTCCTGAGCTGCCCACTGGGCTCCAGGCCAGGCAGAGCCGCTGTCTAATAGAGATTAATGGGAGTCTTGGATCAGTTTGGACACTGGACTCCTTGAGCATGAAATACAGTCTCACGGGGTTGGCTGCAGTGTTGATTTATGTCGTCTAGATCCCAAACGTCAGCGTCTGTGGGGGGTTTTATCTCCTTCCTCACCCATATAAAACAAACGCATGGCCATCTATATGCCCGAACAAGCACACACAGTAATGTACACGCACTCGCGGCATCCAATATTAGATCTATTAGATATTGTGCTTGTGAGAGGAATGCATACTAACAAGTGTGTCCTTGGCCCCGAGGGGAACAATTCCTCACTGAGCAGATTTGTGTTTGTGTCTGTGTGGTCCTGGTAAACCCTTTGTTATCTGGAAAAAATGTCCCCAAAAAGATGGCAAATTGGCAATATCCAAAATCCATGAGGAAAACATTGATCGTTTTTGAAAAAGTATTCTGTGGTGGGTTAAGAGGTAAGTTTATGGTTAGAGGATAGAATATGCAGTTTGTACAGTATAAGACTCATTAATGTCCCCATGAAACACAAAAGCCCAATGTGTGTGTGTGTGTGTGTACTTGTTTATATTACATTGTGGGGACCAAATGTAGGTTTAGGGGCAGGGGCAGTGTAGGCAGATAAAATGTACAGTTTTTACAGCGTAAAATCCATTACGCCTATGGAAAGTTCCCACAATTCACAAAAACCTAACATGTGCACATAAAAATCCCCAGTGTTAAATCAACACTGCTCAGGGTAAATTTGGTCCCACTCTACATGTAGTTAAAATAACACTGAATCAGTGTTAAAGTTAATTAGACAATTAAGAGATCAATTAAGTGATGATTGACCATTGGTGATGAACACCTGATGATAATGAGCAGAATCACTGAAGAACAGAGAAACACAAGAACTACAACTGACTTTAGTCACAGCCTTTGATGAAATCAACTGACGATAAAAGAAGACATTACATCTATGAAGATCTTAGCAGAGGATTAAACAACTTCACAGTTATTCATGTCATACTATTGTAGCGACTCAGGCGAATCAAACACACAATCGCCAGTTACATTTAACAAATATGTTTTGAAAGTTGTGCTCACTAGCAGACCTTCCCCCAACACAACAGAGGGAGATTCTTCGTTACCCGGGAAACCATCTGATAAGATGTTTTATGGCCCCAAAAGAATTTGGCCACATGAAGCTTCAGACACAAAGAGTTTAAGACACAGAGCTTTTGCCTCAAATTATAGACAAACCATCTATAAATGAACATGCACCCCAGGACATTATATGTAAACACATAACTGTCTTGTAAAATGTTTATTCTGTATGATATTTTGCATCTTTTTGTCTGTGTCTTAACAAAGTACTAGTTCAGATAACCTCATATATGTCATGTCTCCTATCAAATTAATGCTCACTTCACGACTTACACTTCCATGTATATCACTTATTCAGAAAATGCAGTGTGTGTTTGTTGCATTAATTATAGTATGAAGACTCAGAGACCCACTGAGCCGAACTTTGGAACAAAGAGCTATAAAATCTGCTGAGGAATTTCCCGCCGGGAAATCCCAACACTCTCATTGGTTAAGTCTAACCCTGGAGGGTGGGACTTCTTCCAGACTTTAAAAGACCAGTGGAGACAATCTTCTCTCTCTCACTTAAGCCATGCCACCAATGCAGGCCCTCCAAGCAGGCCTCATCTCTTCCAAAAATCTTCTCTTCTACAATCTGATCTTCAACAACACGAAGCATCGCTAAAGCAAACAGCCGCTTCCCTCCCAACCTCGGAAAGGACCGCCGGACACGCAGAAATACACGCACACAAGCGAGAAGCCAAAACGAAACCAAAAAGAATGCAAGTATTCTTATTCTTACTGCTGTAAAGAGGGTGTGTTATTTTCCCGTTGGGACAACTTAACTCCGTGAAGGTCGTATTTGAGGAACTGAAGGAAAACTGTTTCTTACCCTCCCCCACTCTCTTTGTCTCTCTCTCTCTCCCTCTCTTTGTCTCTCTCTCTCTTTTTTATCTCTCTCTAACTTCAGTCTATTCATTATTCTCTTTTATGTATTCTTTCGTTAATATCTATACTTCTACTATCTTGATGCATATTTAGTATGTACTTTCTGTGTGAATTGTAGTGTTATTTTTAGTCTGTGTTTATTAAACCTCCAAAAGACCTTTAATGAGTTGAATCTGTTATCCTGCCACATACACAAAGTCAATGAAACTTGTGATCTAACGTTACCTAACTGCTTATGCTACTATGTTAGTAAAGTAAACTGTATGACCATTTGAAATATTGAACTTATCCTGATCAGTAAAGTTAATGTTTCTTATGCGCTCGTAAAGCAGTAATCCATTATTGAGAATTGATTTGAAAAGTCTATAACTAATTTGCAGGACAAACTTAGTAGGATAATTTCAAGCAATTTCATAAAGGGTTACTTGTATGTAATTAAACAATTTTCCCTATCGGAAAATTTTAATACGTAATGAACAACTGGCAATTTATATTCATAAATTCATGAATATTGAATATTAAATCCCTTTTGAGTTAATTATTCCCCGAGACATTAAACTCATGAGTCGTTGTTGTTACACTATACATCTACAGAAGCTCATATTGAGAATGAACAGAGGTTTAGATGTTGATGTTTTATGGAAAATGTTTGGTCACCATTATGGTGATCAGTATTTCCTTTTAGTTGGGCAGTTTCATTTAGCTTTTTAAAGTGCAGTGTTGATGTTTCTAAAACACATAGTTACAAATGAAGCCAGAAGCAAATCAGGTGATATAGTTGTCATAATGAAACAGAATTAATTACTAATCCCATCACTGGTAATTAGTGTATATATATATATATATATATATATATATATATATATATATATATATATATATATATATATATATAATGTCTTCTTTTATCTTTAGTTGATTTCATCTAAGGCTGTGGCTGAAGTCAGTTGTTATTCTTGTTTTTCTCTGTTCTTCAGTGATTCTGCTCATTATCATCAGGTGTTCATAACTAATGGTCAATCATCACTTAATGAATCTCTTAATTTCTTAATTATCTCATTAACTTTAACACAGCTTCAGTGTTATTTTAACTCGCTGTGGCGTGAGACCAAATACACGCTGAGCAGTGTTGATTTTAACACTGGAGAGAGAGAGCTTTTTATGTTGTTAGGGACATTTTTGATTAATCATAATAAGCATTTCTTTTTTTCTTTTCTTTTTTGCAGTATTAATATTTATATGCTTTTGTAAAATAAATGTCCCCAACACTCTTGGCCCAAAGTGTGTCTAAATCATGTCTGAATATAACAAAATGGGAAATTGCACTAGACAGATGTTTGAGTAACAAGTTTAAGTAATCCCGAAATCCAATTTGCTTTTGCCTAGTAACAAAAGTGTTTGCTGAATTATACACATGAAGAACCAATCATATTGTAGAAGAATGATGTAATGAATATTTGAAGCTTGTATACACAATTGAATGTGTTATAAATGTGCAAAGTAATATAATTTATAAGTAATTCAAAATGCCTGACTGTCATCCCACTTATTAAAAAGACATAAAAAAATGGACATGAGTTTTGGTTCCTTGCCACTGTTGCTTTTGGCTTGGCTTGAACTAAATTACTGATCTTCCCACATTGTCGCTATATGGTAATTCAAACGAGCTAGATGACATCACCATTTTCTTCAGAGTGAACCAAATTCATTTGAATTATTTTCCTGTTAACACTGTGAAGTGCTAAATAAAGAAAGTTGACTTGACTTGAAATTATATGGTAAATGGACTGCATTTATATAGCGCTTTTAACAGACCCTATGGCCATCCAAAGCGCTTTACATTTTTGCCTCACATTCACTCACCGACGGCGATGTCAGCAATGTAAGGCACCATCCAGCTGGTCGGGAGCAGCTGGGGTTAGGTGTCTTGCTCATGGACACTTCGACACTTGGACAGTGGAGCCAGGGATGGAACCACCAACCTTTCGGTTTGTAGACAACCTACATGAACCAGTGAGCCACTGCCGCCCCCAGCCACTGCTGCCCCACTGCTGCCCCACTGCCGCCCCTAGCCACTGCCGCCCTCTTTATATGAGAGACAAGCAGTAGAAACAAGCAAACATATGTAGACAATCAGTTACATGGGGCAATGTTACATTATGTTAGTTAATTGTTCATGCATTCATAATGTTAATAAATGGGGCCTAAGTTTAAAGTGTTACCAAAATATTTTGTTTCTATGGTGAGTGTGCTGAACGAGTTAAAACCTTTGCGTAATATATCTAATACTTTGACATTACCACAGGATATGGTTTTAACTCATCTTGAACTCATCCACAATCAGATATCGGTTGACTAAATATCCAATATTGAATGGAAAATCACTGATATTAGTTTCTATCTGTTTTGCTGATGATATATCCCTGATTAATGCAAGAATCTCTCATCATCCTGAGGCTTTGAAAAAAAGAAGCGAGACATGATATAACAGGCAAATATTCTAAATTATGTAATATCATTATAGCGTGTCATATATACAAGCTTTAAGTGTTATACCAGAAAGTCATTAACATTCAGTCTACAGATAAGCAAAAAATTATGCATTATCTAATGTTTTAGTTCAGCAAGCATTGAGCGGTGTCATTGAGGACACTTACAAAATGCTCTCTTTCTCTCTCACACACACAGTCAGAGTGTGTGTGTCCTGATGAGCAGGTGTCTCTAAGGGTAGCTCAGTAACGCGAGCGGTTACGCAGCAGTGTGTCAGCAGATTGGATTAGCTGCTCCAGGCCCCGAGGGTACGGCCGGCCGGCCGCTCGCTCCCCACACCCACACACACACAGTGACACGTCTTTGCTTTTGTCCACTGCTAGACTGCCTTTGTTCCACACATGCACTGTCTCTTCTTTGTGCTGCCCATTTCTTATCTCCTCCTGTTTCTCTTTCTCTCTTGTTCCCTTTTTTTATCTCAGTCTGTCCACCTAAACGTATCATTTTTTTGTTGACAGTTCCTTTATTTAATTTCTCTTTCTCTCTCTGCCCGTTGTTCAATCTTATTTTTCCTTTACTTCACACTCTCGTTTCTTTTCACGCTACTTTTTTCCATCTCTCCATATGCTTCCGCCACAGTAAGATTCATTTCAGACCTGCCAGGTTGGGGTTTCCATGGTGACGGGCCTACTGAGGTGACGGCAAAGGCGCTATGATGGCCTACACTATTTCTAATTGCAGATTCCCCTGTTACAGCTGATGGGAGAAAACTGTATAGACACCCAGACTGCATAGACTTCATTAAAGGACGATTGGACAGTCCTTTCGCATGTCACTTGAGTACATTTGCATCAGCTTCAAGGGTCAGGTCTTGTTAATGTGTATATCCTTCTGTTCTCTGTCTCTCACATCTCATTCAATCCTGCATTCTTACAGAGCTGCTGAAATGGTGTTTGCAGCACATTTAACTTCCTTAAAGGGATCGTTCCTCCAAAGAGGAACATTTTAAATTAGTCCATGATTTACTCACCCTCAAGTCATCCTAGGTGTGTATGACATTCTTCTTTCAGATGAATAAAATTTATATTATAAAAGTTAACTCTCTAGGTTATATGAAAAAAGTCCTGGATTTTCCAAGCTTTATAATAGCAGTAAGCATTGCTCTGTTTTTGAAGTCCATAAAAAATGCATCTGTCAATTAAATAATGTACTCCATGGCTCTGGGGGTTAATAAAGGCCATCTGAAGCATATTGATGCAATTGAGTATGAAAAATATCCATATTTAAAACTTTATAAAGTAAAGTTTTGGCTGATTGCCTTCCATGGAAAAGTGTTGAAAGTCCCATCTCCTAGATCAAAATGCATGTGCTATGTCTGACGAGTTTAACTGGTCGCGTAAGCCTTTGGAACTGCAGAGGCACTTTCGGCACTTTTTCCATAAATTGAATACGGAAGGCGATTGGCCGAAACTTTACTTTATAAAGTTTTAAATATGGATATTTCCCTTTCGGGGAACTCGAGCTGCGTCGAAACGCTGTGAGAACGCCTCTGCGTTAATGCGTCGTGAAGCGCCTGTAGAACCATTCCATCGGAAAAAAGATCGATCGTCGCCGACGTGATGACGTCGCCGACGTGATGACGTCATCAACCGGAGACTATAAAAGGTCCGCGATCACAAACAGGAACTAGCTTCTGAGCCTTCAGCAAGCGATCTGTGTGAACCTGTCTGTCTATTTGGTGTTTTTGTCTGTCTATATCCAGAGATTTTCCACCCTTTTGTTAAATATTGCAGTATATATTAACAAACAAAGAGAAAATAAAATAGATAGAGTAAAATGGCGAGTGAAAGCAGCTTTAAGAGGTGTGTTCATCCCTGCCCACGCTACATCACGAGCGGGGATACACACTCTCTTTGTGTAGCCTGCTTGGGAGCGCAGCATGCCCAGGCAGCCCTCGAGGGGGCTGCTTGCGAGCACTGTGAGCGTATGCCACTGAGAACGCTGCGCTCCCGCCGGGCACTCTTCGAGGAGGGTGCCTCGGCTCGTGTTCCCCGCGGCTCTGGTCCCGCTGCTGCCGAGGCAGAGCGGTGGCTTCAGTCGTGGGGTTCACACACGGACTTTACAGAGGGGTTTGAGACGGGCCCAGCCTTATCTCAGCCCTCACCTGTATCGTCCAGTGTCTCGTCTCGGGGTTTGGAAGCCCGCTCTGCGGTCTCTTCCTCCCTGGGCGGGGCACCGGTGCTCCAACTATCCAGCTCTGAGGAGGTGGACGTTGAGGGCATCGCGACTGAAGACTCGCCACTTCAGTCACCCGCTAGTGAGTTGAGGTTCTCACGAGAGCTGTGGCCAGGTTAAATATAAAAATAAGAAATGACTGGCTGGCTGAAATATCTGAATCCCATCGAAATCAGAGAGAACGAAATTAGATGAGCGATTCCTGCCCTCTCGTGCAAAGCATCAACGTCCTGCCATTCTTCCCTGACCTGCACACCGAGGTGTCTAGGTCATGGAGGAAACAAGCGGTATCATATAGAGTGTTCAGCCCACATACATCTGCATATAGTAATGTATTTGGGCTGAGACACTATGGTTATGGGGCGATGCCGAAGATCGAAGAGACGCTTGCGAGCTATCTCTCGCCTTCAGCTGCATCGTCCCTGGCATTTCCCCTCCGAAGGAAATCGGTGCTTACCTCAGCACACGGTACCCGTCTTCCTTCGGTGCCCACAGGGGGCCGTGCTGCTAACCCCGCCGCAATGTCAGGGCGCAGAGGGTCTCCGCGGGCCACCTGAGGGTGGTCCGCCCCCTCCTCGGAGGGCATGCGAGCAGTCAGGTCAGGTGTTCCCTGCCGGTTCGCCGTTTCAGGGCACGGCACTCGCTGCTCAAATTACACCAGAGGCCAGCCTCGAGAGGCTGGTTCCCTTAGTTTCCCCTCCGTGGGAAGACGGTGCTTACCTCAGCATACGGTACCCGTCTTCCTTCGGTACCCTCAAGGGGCCGCGCTGCCAACCCCGCCGCAATGTCGGGGCGCAGAGGGTCTCCGCGGGCCACCTGAGGGTGGTCCGCCCCCTCCTCGGAGGGCAGGGGAAACAAAAGGACGCTGAGGGTAGTCCCCTCCGAAGGGAAACGGTGTTTACCTCTGCCTACGGTACCCGTTGTCCTGCAGCGCCCTCTGGGGGCCGCGCTGCCAACCCCGCCGCAATGCCGGGGCGCAGACGGTCCCCGCGGGCCACTCGAGGGTGGTCCGCTCCCCCTTCGGGGGGCTCCCGAGCAGTCAAGTCAGTCGTTCCCTGCCGGTCCGCCGCTTCAGGGCACTGTGCTTGTTGCTCAAAATACACCAGAGGCCAGCCTCGAGAGGCTGGTTCCCTTAGTAGATTTTCTAGATGAGTGGAAACGTCTATCAAATATATCTCAGTGGGTCCTGCAGATAATAGAAAAGGGGTACGCCATTCAGTTCAGAAGTCGGCCACCTCCTTTCTGCGGTGTCCTACCTACAGAGGTGGGCCCGGAGCAGGCTCTGGTAATGGCACAGGAAGTAGAGACACTCCTGCAAAAAGGGGCTATAGAGAGGGTTCCCCCTCCCAGCAGGGAGTCTGGCTTTTACAGCCGTTACTTCATCGTGCCGAAGAAGGATGGGGGCTTACGCCCGATATTAGATCTGCGGCTATTGAATCGCTCGGTGGCCAAGCTCAAATTCAAGATGCTTACACTCAGACAGATTGTAGCGCAGGTCAAATCGGAGGATTGGTTTGTCACCATAGACCTCAAAGATGCGTATTTTCATGTCTCCATCCTTCCACATCACAGGAAGTTCCTGAGGTTTGCCTTCGGGGGAGAGGCATACCAATATCGTGTACAGATGCCTCTCTCACGGGCTGGTGGGGGGCGACCATGAGTGGTCGCTCATCCCAGGGTCTATGGCAGGAACATCAGCGGCACTGGCACGTAAATCGGCTAGAGATGCTCGCAGTGTTTCTTGCATTGAAACAGTTCCTGCCCGACCTCAAGGGGCCACCATGTGCAGACAACACATCGGTGGTCGTCTATATAAATCACCAGGGGGGTCTGAGGTCCCGTCCGTTGGACAATTGGCACATCGGATCCTCCTGTGGGCCCAAGGGAAATTGCTGTCAGTCAGAGCAGTATATATCCCGGGGGTCCTGAATCAGGAAGCAGACAGCCTGTCGAGGCAGGGGCCGAGGCCCGGGGAATGGAGACTCCACCCAGAAGTGGTGGAGCTCCTATGGAAGGTATATGGGAGCTATTTGCTTCGGCGGAGAGTTCTCACTGCCCGCAGTGGTTTCTCTGACCCATCCAGCCCCGCTGGGGTTGGATGCCATGGTACAGGGGTGGCCGAGGCTACCTCTGTACGCCTTCCCCCCGATTGTCTTGCTTCCAGGAGTTCTGGAGAGGGTACGCCGGGACGGGGCCCAGGTACTCCTAGTGGCTCCGTACTGGCCGACCCGAGTATGGTTTTCGGACCTGATATCTTTCCTGGAAGGCTCTCCGATGGAGATTCCGACCAGGAGGGATCTTCTCTCTCAGGCGGGCGGGAGATTCCTGCACCCACGCCCAGAGATGTGGAAACTGTGGGCCTGGCCTCTAAGGGGGCTAGGCTCATAGAGGAAGGTCTCTCGGCCGAGGTCGTAGAGACCATCCTTCACTCCAGAGCTCCGTCCACGAGGAAACTGTACGCTCTGAAAGGGAAACTTTTCTCAGCATGGTGCAGAGAACGCCAGTGGGACCCAGTTAACTGCCCGGTTGGTACAGTGCTGGAGTTTCTGCAGGCAAGGTTCTCGGCAGGGTTGACCCCCTCCACAATAGAGGCGTACGTGGCGGCCTTGGGTGCCGTCCACGTCCCTTTGGGTGGAGTGTCTTGGGAAGACACCCTCTGATTACACGTTTCCTCCGTGGCACTTTAAGGTTGAGGCCTGTTATGCACTCGAGGGTCCCAGCATGGGACTTAGCCTGTGTTTTGCGGGGCTTGTCCGAGCCTCCGTTTGAACCCTTGTAGGAGGTGTCGGATAAGTTCCTCACCTCAGGACTATATTCCTTTTGGCTATTTCATCTCTCAAAAGAATAAGAGATATTCAGTCCCTGTCTGTAGGGCCCTCATGTCTAGAGTTTGCGCCGGGGATTTCTCATCCCAGGCCGGGTTATGTCCCCAAGGTTCCTACGAGCCCACGGGGCCCCATTACTCTTCAAGCATTCTGTCCTCCTCCTTTCACGAAGATTAATCTGCTGTGCCCTGTTAGAGCACTAGATACTATGTCCACAGAGCTGCCCTGTGGAGGAAAACTGATCAGCTGTTTGTCTGTTTCGGGACCCCTAAGAAGGGGCCCCAGTATCTAAGCAGAGGATGAGCAAGTGAGTGGTCGAGGCCATCTCACTTGCTTATGAGGCGGCCGGGCAGCAGTCTCCACTGGCTGTCCGGACGCATTCAACCAGGGGTATGGCTGCTTCCTAAGCACTTTTTTCGGGGGCTTCCCTCCACGATATTTGTAAACGCGGCCGGATGGTCGTCTCCTTTTACTTTCGTCAGGTTCTATGAACTAGACCTGGCATCTACAGTTGGGGCACAGGTACTCTCGTAACCGTGTGCGCTTCGGCTTCACACATACGAGACACTTGGTCCTATGGCGATGTGGGTATAAGCGTTCTCACAGCGTTTCGACGCAGCTCGAGTTCCCCGAAAGGGAACGTCTCAGGTTACGTATGTAACCCTAGTTCCCTGAGGGAACGAGACGCTGCGTCGCTCTGCCATACTCCCGGCGTGTCCGTGATCACTTACTTCAGGCTTTATCAGAAGCTAGTTCCTGTTTGTGATCGCGGACCTTTTATAGTCTCCGGTTGATGACGTCATCACGTCGGCGACGTCATCACGTCGGCGACGATCAATCTTTTTTCTGATGGAATGGTTCTACAGGCGCTTCACGACGCATTAACGCAGAGGCGTTCTCACAGCGTTTCGACGCAGCGTCTCGTTCCCTCAGGGAACTAGGGTTACATACGTAACCTGAGACGTTTTCTTACACAAATGCATTGATTCGCTGCAGAAGGCCTTTATTAACCCCCAGGAGCCATGTGGAGCACGTTATTTGACGTACAGATGCAGTTTTTATGGACTGCAACAATTACTGCTATTTCAAAGCTTGGATTAGCCAAGATTTTTTTTATATAACTCCGATTGTATCCATCTGAAAGAAGAATGTCATATAGGATGACTTGAGGGTGAGTAACTATTGGACTCATTTTCATTTTTGAGTGAACTAACCCTTTAATGTGAATATTTTAGAGTGAAACACAATATTCAGTGGAAACTGTTTTTCCAACCTTCTGCAGTGAAAGTACACAGGAATGGTAGTGAAACCCATGACTTTCCACTAGATCGATGTACTCCCAGTTACGCTCTCTGACGTCACATAATCCACTAAACAACAACAATGGCAGCCCTATGTAGATGTAAAAATTATGTAAAATAAAAGGTATAACAGCTTCTCTTGACTTATGCACCATTTTTCTCCTCAAATCGTGAGTCATGGTTTGAAGTGGTAACTTACGGGCTCAAAAACCTGTCTGGAACGCAGCATTAAATACAAAGCAAATTACGTGGGTAATGATGCTTGACACCTGTGCAGATTAAAGAGTGGTGGAAAACAAAGGAATACATGCGTCTGAAAATAACAAACTAAAACATAACTGTGACACATAGTGTATAAATGCACAGTGTGTCATTTCGGACACAACTATACTGTTCATGATAAAGAAAAGGAAAAAATCTTTAAAAATTCTAGTTTAAAATGTGCATCATAAATCATAAAAGTGTATCATTTTTTTGTAAAAGTTTTTCAGTGTAAAACTTTTGTACAAAAAAAATCAAAAACATCATTACAGTTTGTCTTGTGGGGGAATTGGTTTTCATTTTAATATTTGAATTAATATATTATTATATTATACATATTTGAAAAATATACAAAACTACTGTAACAGCTGGTATGTTCTACTCAACAAGTACTAATAAGTAAAACATAATGCAGATCACATGAGAATACACAAGAATACAAATTAGCATGAACACACTCAAATGATGATCTATTATGTTTTTTTAACATTTTCAACGTACATACATACACATCACAATGTTCTTCATCTAAATCATTTCAGCAGAAAGACTTAGTTTATTGCAAAATAAATGGATGCGATGAAACTCAGTTAAGGTAAGAAGCTTCCACTTCCAAAAAACTCTCAAGGTGGTTGACCAATCACAAAACACTGGTGCAACCAACCAATCAGAGCACATTGCACTTTTCGAAAGGAGGGGCTTCATAGAGACCGGTGCTAAACAGAGCGGCACAGACAGACTGGGAAAAGAGGTGCTGCAACAATGTCAAATATAGCCTATGAAAAATAATGTGTTTTTTGAACATTCAAGCATGAAAACCTGTTTAAGTAGACACATTTAGTACCTTGTAAAAGGCCATATATGTTATATAATTAATAATATTGAATTAACCATTACAACCCAAATACCAATGGCACAAAGAGATGCACATCTTCTTAACACCTCATTTTCACACCTGATCCAGAGTTCAAGAGTAAGTGGAGGGCAGTTCGTTGGCATGTGTCACATCAGGACCAGTGAGGTGTTCAGGAGCGTCTGACAGTGGGTGGTCTCCCCACCCTTTAGGCTCACAACCACATACTCTGACAAGACAGATACCAGTCATATTCTGCTGCTGCCTTGTGCCTCCCTTGAAGGAAAACAGCAGCGGTGTCAGGGGAGAGACAGGTGTTCCAGCATGCCAATGTGTCATTCCTGACACATCCCACACCGGATCGCAGCTGATGGGGAAGAGCAAGCTGACAACCCTCTGGCGAGTGTGTGCATGTGTGCGTTTGTGAAAGAGTGAGAGCTAAAGTGTGTACCCAACATCCCTGGTCAGATAGTGTTATTCAAAAGAAGACACTATCTCTAGTGGTACATGTAAAAGGCTACTGCTACTTGCTTTAGAGGTGTTACGCAGTTTGTAAGTGTGTTACAGAGTCTGCTTCAGTAGGTACTTGACAAATATATGCCTACCGTACAAGCAAAACAGCCAGAGAGCAGATTCCAGGACTTTACAGTGCAGTAGCATTTTACTGAGAATGAACCAATGGGTCTAAAGTTGAATTATGTACACTATCTGTTCTTAAACTAGCAGTAAAACCTGAACTTTAAATACAGTACATGAGCTAAAGGAAATGGGGTGAGAGTAACGGTTGTCACTGTGCAAGTAAACCCCATTCCCCTGTCCTCAAGAGATGCTCTTACGACTGACGTTAGTGGTTGCAGCCTTTGGCCTCCTTGCTAGAGTGTCAGACTCTCATGCCGGCTGACTGTGGTTTGAGCCCCACTTGGAGCGGGCAGTTCGAACAGGAGGGGTTACATTGGTGCTGTTGACCCGGATAGGAGTGAGGTTTAAGGTAGTGAGAGAAACCGTTGTCTGTGCGAGTAAACCTCACTCCCCTGTCCTCAAGAGATGCTCTAGCGACTGAAGCTAGGGGTTGCAGTCTTTAGCCTCCTCGCCAGAGCATCCGACTCTAATGCTGACAGACCCAAATTCGAGTCCTGCTTGGAAGGTGGTTCGAACAGGTGGGGTTACACATCTTCTTGTAGTAAAACACACATGCCTCCTCCACACGCATTAGTCCAAAGTCTCCTGTTTGTGGTGAAGGATGTAACAGTAGTAGAACAGAATGTTCCTTTACAACCCTTTACAAAGGCAAAGCCATGCATGCTGTTGATTCCCCATGCTGCTGTTTTCCTCTCTCTCTTTCTCTCTCTCTCCTGGCATTTACATTGTGATGTGTGAAGCATTAACAGGCTGTCAGCCCATAGCTAGGGGTACAGCTAGAGGAGTCGGGTGAGGGAGGGGGGTTGTATTACATTATTGAATGACATTATCGGATCCTGAGCTGCCTACAAAGTTTGTGTTATTATATCAACATGCAATAATGAAATTTCTAAGTGATTCTTAAATGGGAGTAAATCATTAGCAGGCCAAAATATTGGTTTTGCTTTTTTTATAGCAAAAACATGATAAATGCACTAATTATACTTATTGATTATTAGTTTAATCCTCTTTAAATGGATTACCAAACAACATACTTTATACCTTAAAAAACTGCTTACGGTTTAGCTTCAAATGTTGAATGCTTAAGCTTTGCACAGTCCAGACTTCAAAGATGGAAGATCATTTATTTTTCCTCCTCTTATTTCATGTTTTCCTCTCCTTGGGTCAGTTCGATAGTGTCAGACAACTGACCTTTGCAGATGGGTATTAAAAGGTTTATGAGCGCTTGTGCTCTTTTTCTCTGTCAATAACCAGCCGACTGTAGCACCTGGATGACAGAAGGTGCTGAGACGTGAGGTAAAATGCTCTCTAGAGGACTGGTAGTGTACTGAAAGAAGAAGTAGTTGCAAAGGAAGACAGACAGAAGTGCTAGATTGCTACTTAATATGGATGGTTTTATGTTGTTTTCATCACTTTCTTTTTTTCTGTAGTGGGTAGTGAAAAGGTCACTCTGATTCCATATATGTTCTCCAAAAAGAACATTTAATTGGCAATCCATCATCAAGATGTTGATGATATAATATCAATATCATATATTTTGATTACCCAGGCATATTATTTATTAATACGGACTTATTTTCATGCAATTCCTTGCAATATTAAATGTTATAACACTATATTATAATAAATGTTATAACACTTTTACCAAAGTGCATGACATTTGACGTTTGCTTTTGTTAAAGTACCCCATCATGGGTTTTCAAATATTCCCGTTCATGCAGTGTGTAATACAGCTGTTTGTGAATGTAAACTTTCTGCAAAGATGTAAAGTTGAAAGTGCACGATAAATTTTAATTATTAAAAAAAAAATGCGGGATTTTACAAAATGCTTGATTTGGAAAGATGGTCCGTTTATTTGGACTAGCTTCCTATCACAAAGTATGAATAATTATTGATTTATATATTTTCTACCAGGTGTTTAAAATACATAGTTTTGTGATTATTATTGTTTAAGTTTCCAACTGCCTGACTGTTTACTGAAATATTTCTTCTAACCAGCTATGGGGTCACTATTACATTAAACTGTGTCTGTTATAGGGATAGTTCACCCAAAAAAGAAAAATGCTTGTGACGACAAATTGGTGTCTTAAGACACAAAACGATCGGGTTGTGTGAGAAACCAAACAGTATTTATATAATATTTTACCTCTAATGTCAATATACACGTCTGGCGCAGAGATACATGCGAGAGATCACTTCTGGCGATTCCGCCAGATCATCTACATTGTACATTGACCTCACTGTTGGACATAGTGCATTAGAGAAAAAACTATATAATGATATAAATACTTAAGGGGGGGGGGGGGGGGACACTCAGTTTCAGTCAATCTCATGTCAATCTTGAGTACCTATAGAGTAGTATTGCATCCTTCATATCTCCGAATAGTCTTTAGTTTTATTATATTTATAAAAGAAAGATAGGCTGTACCGAGTCTTTCCGGAAAAAAACGAGCGCCTGGAGGCGTATCGAGTGGGCGGAGCTAAAGAATGACCTCGAACAAAGCGATGACGTCCTCAAGCGTGGAGAAACCCATGGCTATCTCAGCTAATAGATATATGATCCAGAATCAAATCTGAGGCTGAAATAAATTAAACAGTGTGTGTTTACTCGCAGTTTATGAGGACATGATTCGGTTTATGGACTATTGTATGCGACTAAACCTTAGCAGTAGCAAGCAAAGCGGTTTTGCACGTCAGACTAGTGTAACCTCATCCATAGAACAACAATGGAGTAACGTTAGCGCATTTGAATGACGAAGCACGTGATCGTGTCGTTTACTGATGTTTACTCATGCAACGTTAGCCAACAGCAGAGACATTTGAAGTTGATTTACTCACCGGCTGCTTCCAAAGCAGGACCGAACCTTTATCGCTGGGACCGCTCCGTCAAAAACATACTTCTTTGGTATGATTTGGTGAATTCATGTGACAGCAGTGGCATGGAAATCCACTTTGAGATGCGACTGAAGCCATGTTGTGAAGCTTCCCGTCATTTCTGCGTTCAAATCGGTTCAAATGCAGCGCTGCAAACCCGGAATGCTGTGCTGAAGCGGTGAAGTCGCTTAAAGTGGAGCGTGGCGCCTGGATCGACTGGATCTGCAGCTGAGAGTGTTTATGGCCGTGCATTTCCTCTCTCGCTCTAGTCACGCGCGCGCGCACCCTAGCGGGAGAAGAGCCCGTACGGCCCATACAAGGACCTTCCGCTCTTATTAACGTCAAGCCGAGCCATACTCGAAAAAAACTCTCCGAAACTTGTGAGAAACCGGAAGGAGTATTTTTGACACAGAAATACTCCATCAAACGTCCAACATTAGTTTTTGAAACTTTGTCTATGTTTAGGATGGGAATCCAAGTCTTTAACAGTGTAAAAAGCTCAGTATGCATGAAACAGCATTTCACCCCCCCCCCCCCTTTAAATACTGTAAAAAGCACAATACATGAAATGAAACATGATGTCTTAAAATGCCAAGCAGCAGGTTTTACATGTATAATGACAGCCAGTCCCATGCTCCACACCAGTCAAATGTAACTGACAATCAAACACCAGTGAAATGTACGGAGCCTTTTACTTTTTAACAGCAAACCTTGTAATTGCCAATAGAATTTGAGCCCTGCATTGGACACCTTTTCACTTTCACACATGGTCACACTTGGATAACGCTGTCCTGTTAACGATTCATGAGGCAGTGACCCTTCGGTGACGTTAAAGTTGACTATAAGTGTGTGCATGCTCTGGCACTGACAGGCCTCAGGTTAACAGCACACATCAATGCCCCTGGAGGCTTGATTCTGAGAACAACAGCCATTAAGTCATACAAACACCCTGAATGTCAATCCTGACACAGAGAAACAGAGGGGGGAAGTATCAGCCGTGGCTCTCGAGGTGTAGGGTCGTGGTGATGTATGCTGTGTGTAGATCTTCTCCTGAGTGTTGCTGCAGAAAGGCTCTTCTCAGGTCTCTGGGCTCGAATAATGTCCTGGCTTGATACATTTTTGATCAAATAAATGCAACTTTGTTAAACGTAAAAAAGGTTTCTTTCAAAAACATTACCAAATCTTACTGACCCCAAATTATTTTGATCTTATTAAGATAATTAATAATATTATTATTACAAATTATTATACAGAAATATTCGGTTGATGTTAATATTGTTTAGTCCAACCTAGTTCTTCATACCTTAATACATCTGAGATGATTGACAGATCCCATATCATATCTAGTCTCATATCTAGTCATATCATTCTAATCCTGATAACTGATCTCTGGCTAACTTGGTTCTTCAAACGTATTTGCGGATTGGATTAAAATATCTGGATTAAGTTATCTAAGATTACTGCGTGTTCCTGCGTTTACTGCATGGATGCATCGATACTCGAAACCACGATCAGCAATGCAGCGATTGGCTGGCGTCAAAACAATGTAATGACATATAACATCCAACATGTCCTCCAACCATTACGCCTATATAGGTCGTTTGTCACTTCCTTAAAAAAATCATGTTAATTATTTTATTTTTTTATAATTTATCTTTTATGTTTTGTTTGGTCTTTTGGCTGTTTCCTTATAAAAGTCCATAAATCATGTTTTTGTCTTTTTTTAATTTGTCAAGGTTTTTTTTTTTTTTTTTTTTTTTTTTTTTTGCCATGTGGCTTTTTTAATTATATGATTTTTTAAATTTATTATATGATATTATCAACCTGTCCTCCAAAAAAAATACGACTCTATAAGTCATTTTTCAAGCGCCTCATTACGACCTATATTTACGTTTTAAAGTCATGTTCCTCTAGCTGGCGTAAAAATAATGATAGTTTTATGTTACATCTGACGTCATGAACTGAAGTATGACAGTCGTTACCAACCAAAATGCATGTTCATTTTAATGCAATGTCTGGACTTTTTGCCACCATTTGTCATATTTCCATTTAGCAAATATATATATATATATATTTTTAATTTACAACTACACCCACCCCATCCCTAAACCTACCCAGTGATTTATAGTGCATACACCCTTTATGAGCACGTGTTTCCTGGGATCGAACTCACGATTGCATGATCACATGTTGCTGTTGTATAGTGCAATGCTTTCCCAACTGAGACATGCAAAACCTTAAATATTAACCTTTTACTAAGATAAAAGGGAAAAATGCTTTAAAATGAAAGTGTCTTGCTGTCAATAGGAGCACAACTTTAGAAAACGCTCCTGTGCGACGTATTTAATTAATTAAAATATTGTCGATAGGGGCGCAACTTTAGTAAACTCTCCTATGGGTCATATTTCAAGGAAGTGACAAACAACCTATACTGTATAGGCGTATTGGTTGGAGGACATGTTGCAAGTTTCTCAAGGGTCAAGATCAAATTATCTGCATCTCTTGCGCTAAATCAAGCCACTCCCATAATATCCGTCATCACTCAAATAAATGCATGGCTCAGAGTAATGTTACTGCATGTGTGTAAGACTCCAATAAAGTTATAAAGAAATTATTCTATCACAAATAAATCTCTCAATCAAATAACTTATATTATTATATACCTTTTACACAAAATTATAATATTATTTTTAAATGAACCTTTATATTAGTATTATTTAAAATTATTATTGCCCCTGGTTCAGTAATGAACTCTTGTAATAGAGTAGCAGTGGCTGGAACATTTTTTAAGTATACCCTCAAGACGCAATCTAATCCTGTGTACATGAAAAAAGCTGCTCCTGAGCAGGTTTAAGCTTATGGACCTGTTGCTATGACAGCAAGTCCAGGAAGTGCATTGCAGAACCAAACAATCCGAGATTGAGCCAAATCGTCATCAATCAAATCCAGCTAACTGAGTTAGCAACGTAGGAAGAACGGGCCCCTACAGACCATAGGTTGAACGTTTGATGGCATATGGCAAACTTTGAGAGTTTTGTTGTTCGAGACGTCTGGTTGAACAGGAAATCCATGAGACGGGTGTGTTGCATTCTTCAAAGGTCCGCCAAAAAACAAATGCCGTAACAGCAAACTCCCTTGTGGAGTTTGCAGTAAACTTGCACAACGTTCTTGAATGAGTAATTTATTGAAGTTTTATAAACTAATTTTGGGAAAAGCACGTGCAGACAATTAACTCTAATTAAACACAGGTGGAGCAAGCTCAGATAATTAAACCTAAATTGAACACAAGAGGAGCACATTAAACTAACCAGTTAATCAATGATAGGGGGTGTACATAGACAGCCGATTTACCTTCCTGTCATTGACAGTTTCTCAGCATTGCCTTTGATTCAATACTTCTCAACTCGAGGCTCACGTAAGCTTGGTAACACAGGGCTGGACACAATGAGTACTACCATCTTGCTAGCATTTTCAACTAAGGGCGTTTTCACACCTGAAAGTCTGCCCCAACGTCTGAATCGAACATTCAATCGTCCGATCACATTGCAATCATGCGAGCCGCTAGGCTAGCGCACTTAAACATTTTACATGGATACTTGTGTCCTGTAAGTTACATTCATCTATCTGGGCTGCATCTTGACATTGATTGGCTTAACTGATGTGCGTCTGATGTCAGCGTGTTGTCATTCGGCTGGTAACTTTGACAAGACTGAATGAACAGACAAATATTTGGTGCCACTAATGAACGTGGCATATTGCTTCCCCATTAAATTCTTACCGTTTAAATTAGCATCTATATTAGAGGTACCATTTAAGCATCTATACAATTTATCATGTTGTGAGCCTGCTGAATCTCGGTTCATTCATTAAACAAATTAGGAGTAAACATGAAACATTGATATAAACAGGAACTGCCTGTAAATGGTCTGAAAGTCTGAGGGATACTACCTACGTTCGTTCTTAAACAAATCTTTTAGGTGAACGAATCACTCATTCATGTGGTCTATTGACTCATTTTGTTCACCAAAAAATCCTCCCTCCACAACAGCGTGGAGCTATTGGCAACGACTGCATGCGCAGCTCCGTGGACTCTTTAGGCTTGTTTGAGATGAGCAAAATCTGCGCAGAACCGATCACAGGTGATCAGCGCAAGATTCATGCCGGTTAGAAATGTGTCCGAGGGCGGTCCGCCTTGCTCTGACGTCATGCTGACATATGTCAAAAATCTCTCGCGAGCGAAAGGTGGATGTGTCGGATTCTGCAGTCAAGCGCAGTTGCTTTCCACTGACTGCGCTGACCAAAAGCACGATGGTGTGAAATCGTGAATAGATGCATGTCGGTCCGTTATTGCAGGGACATCGACTTACATATTTACATTTCAGGGGGACCTTCTGCCAGTCTGAAGGTCTGGCGACTCAAGACTAATGCGTTCCAGCCAGGTTTTTGAGCCTGTAAGTTATGACTTCAAACTACGACTCACGACTTTGTAGCGTTCCAGGTAAAGTCTCCCAAAACTGGCAGAGCACAAACAAAGCATTGCGGACCGTACGGGGTTTGTGCACATTTACAATCATTTCTATCGCCAAAGGTGCTTACTCCTTGCTTATTTGAGGGCAAGAGAAGCTGTTATACCTTTTATTTTACGTTATTTGGAAAATACCGTGTACGACTTACATAAACACTGCAATTGTAGGGGCTGGCATTGTTTATCACAGGCTATGTTGACGTCAGAACTCGTAACTGGGAGTACATTGATCTAGAACGAGTTCATGGGTGGGAAGTCACGGGTTTGACTGCCGTTTCAGTGCACTTTCACGGTTGGAAGGTTGGAAAAACATGGTTACGGGTTGCCTGAAGCGTGGCATAAGTCCAACCTTACCCAGTCCTTAAGATTGGTTGATAATGTTGTTTCAGGTCTAACAAGGACATTGATCCAGGAATATGTTCTGCTTGGATAATCCGTTAAGCTTTATGGTCAGACAGAAAATAAATTTGCAGGACACAAGATGTATGGAGAAGAGAAAGTCTAAAATGCCATATAGAGCCAGAGGGAAGTTTCTAACAATCTGGGTGTACTTCCAAACCGTATGGGTACATAATTCCTTTGCTAGAGACCGAAACCGATACGTACAAAATCATTGAAGTATTGCAGCAGGGTAAAATATCTTTTCCACCATGTAAATAAAAAAACGACAGGCAGAGGGATATTTTTTATATATATTCATGATATGATCTGTGCCGTTCGCTCCTGTCTCTGGTTATTACTCTCTTACGGCAAGAGAAAAACTGGAGGGGTGTGGGTGGGTGCAGAGGGGGTCTTGTTTATTGTTGGGCTGTCACCACAGCACTTTATCTGCTGGACACCCCATCTGTAACACATGGATGCACCCCGGCACACACTGACGTACAGGCAGAATATAAAAAAGCCTGGCCTGATACATCTGCCTGCCACCAAGGCCCTGTGGCCTTTCTAAAACAGTGTGTGTGCATGTGTGCGTGTGTGCCTGTGACTTGCTAAAAAATAAATAAAAAAATTGTATGTGTGGCAGGGGGGACATAGGGTTTTAATATATGAGATTGAGGAACTATTTTCTCTAGCACTCACCTTAGAGACATTAGCTATGGTTTGTTAAGCCAATGATGCATGTGAGCCACATTAGCCATAAAGCTAAGTAAACAAATTGAGCTTTATAGTGCATAGCCTTCAGTAATGCCCAATCTGTTTAGGCATGGAAGCAGTTATGTTTGCCAGTCATAACAAAAAGTGTCATAATCATAATCATCTCTTCTAAAAGTAAGTAGACCCTAACCACACATTATGGCTAAAATTTAACAGAGATCTATATATCATTTCACTTTCAGTTAGTTTGTAGTGCTGATTGTCCACAGTGGAGACATGGATGTACTGTCGCAAAGTTTATCTGTAGGTATTATATAAACCTAATTTTAAAGGGGGGGGGGGGGGGGGGTATATACACAGCCGAGAGCCGACTCACCAAGTTACCTCGACAGACCCCGTTCCTCACTCTTGGTCTGCGATACAGGGCAGAACTTGTGCTTTCCTGTAGCTCAACCAGTAGAGCATGGCGCTAGCAACGCCAAGGTCATGGGTTCGATTCCCAGCAAGAACTGGGAGAACTGACAATAATGTAAAATGTGTACCTTGAATGCAATGTAAGTCGCTTTGGATAAAAGCGTCTGCCAAATGCATAAATGTAAATGTAACTCTGGGTTTGGGATAAATTCAGAGTGGGGAGCCCTTGACTGCTTTGGACAATCATTTGTAAGTTTGAACTCGTAAAAACAAATACCACAGGTAATCTGACATTATTTTTTTAAAATTAGAGATACATTGGGTGGATTGCGACAACACCCATTAGGATTGTTTAGTGATTTGGTCTTAGTGACTTAGGAGTCCTCTTGTCTACTCCTAGAATTTCATGGAAAAATGTAGGAGTCCTAAAATTAGGACTAACACGGCCATTACTTTTAAGAGTTTCTCCTAAACCGGCAAGTTAGGAGCTACTGTTAGCCTTAGATGTTTTGTGAAAACAGCCACTGATCTTTAACCACTCTTAACACAGAATACTCCACTCTAGACATAAGAAGAGAATAAACCTGGAGCACTGGCTCCAGCCAACTCTCTTTGATGCATGAGTGGAAGAATGAATGTTCAAGGCTCTAAAAGGAGAACGACAGTGGAATATGAGGATATAAGGCCAGAGTCTGTGAGATACTTAAAATAAATGTGAGCTGCTAGGCCTGGGGTCAGCAGTCTTGGAGACATTAAACCTTGTAAGACAGACTGCAACCTTCATATAGATTTAGAGCATGCAACATCTTTCTTCGGGAAAAGTAGCTCTACAGACACACATTTACAATTTGCAAATTGTGATGCATCATCTGACCTATTATTAATTTCAACACCCTGTGGTTGGCACAGACCGATAGTTAACAACATCATCTGATTATATGAGCGTACAAACTGAATGCCACTAAATCTTATTGGCATCTGTGCAAAAATCTATTGCACTGTACTTGTACTGAGTCCAAAGAGAGTGCCTGCAGTGTAAACACTTGAGAATATCTCATTCATCATGATATGATGTAAAATCAGTATTTACTGGTCATAGAAAATAGTTATTGACAGAGCAAAGCAAGAAACCACAGCTTACATGGAAAATTTACAATGTGTTCAGCATCAGATTTATTGGAAGACCAAGATATATCATAAAGACAGACATTTATTTCAGGCACTGCTTTCAAAGATGTGAAAGTGTTTTTTGCATATGTGTATTAAACAATCTCTATAGGGTCTGTGGGGTGTATGTGCAATACTGTGATGCCCAACAGTATTTATACACTAAAAAATCACCTTGTTGGGAAAGTCATTGCAAAAAACATAAAATCTACTAAAAAAGATAGTCAAATGTGATTTGGATTTAAAAAGTCTCGCTTAGTCAGACCTTCAGGCTAGCAGTAGAAGGTCTGGACACTATCTCAGCATGCATTGGCTAATGACCGCCTAGAGGCCGTTTGGCTGATATGAAGTGTTGGGGGTAACGAGTTACAAAGTAACGGATTACAGTAACGATATTACTTTTTTGAGTAACGAAGTAAAGTATTACACTTAAAATATTGGTAACTACACTACTTTACTAGACTATAGGAACGCGCTTTCATGCGTTACCTGAGTCATGTTTGCCTGTGTGTGAACGGAAGTCTTGATCTGTTTACGTGCTTCGTGCATGCGCTGCATGTACTTGCCTGGGCAACACTGCCATAGAGATCGATTTGAGTGAAGTAGCTCCTGGTGCAAGGAGAGAGGGAGATGGGGACAGTGATCTTCACATTACTTTCACTTTAGATGCATTTTCACTTTTCTATGGTCCAGTGATAATTTGGAAAGAAGACAGAATGGAAGCCTACATGTTAATATAGCAACGAATGCAACCTTGGAGTGGCGTGGAGAGGGGCAATTAAATGCCACATTGCAGGATGTTTTTTTTTATATTCCATTGCGCTACTTTTCTTTTGTTTTTAAACATTCCCAGGACGTTTGACTGTTGCGCTTGTATCTCTTCCATACGTTTGCATGGTATCGTGCATGCATGACGCAGCTTTATAAACATGGCACCCAAGTAAAAATTTTTTAAAAAAGTCTCATCTCTAGACCTGCATAACGCATTTTAACCGCAAAAACTGATATTAAACTGTTATTTAAACAGTCAGCTTGCCTCGTAAATTCAATTTACTGCATCAACAACAAGCCAAAGAAGGCAAGGTTTCAACAGAACTGCTTTGCATTTTAAACACTTTTACATTATTTTCTAGCTCTGTCCATGTAATAAATGCACGTTCTTAAATTAGCGAGTTTTCACCTTTATCTGCAAGATTTGGCCTTGACTCACATTCATTATCTCTCTTAAACACAAAGTGACCTTTATTTTTATATTTTTCATTGACCTTTTTTTTTTTTTTTTTTTTTGTGTGTGTGCCATTAATATAATAAAAAACTGGTTTTGTTCTCAGGAGAAGAGTTTTGTTCCCTTTCGTTCAGTCACTCCGACGTAACGTCAGTGACTGACGAATGGGGGTTTCGCTTAGAAGCCTGTCATCTCCGAGACTAGAAAGCGCCCAATGGCAGTGCCAATGCCATGGGCATGCGAGATTTGCATGCGTAACTCCGCCTACCCACGTGGGTATATAAGGAAGTAGCTGGCATCATCGCATTATGTTTTAATGCTTCGGAGCCAAGGGTTACATACCTTTCACTCCTATAAGCCTTCTGAGTTAAGTCAGTTCTTCGAGACAATCAGGATCTTCCAGTCGGTGTTGGTGTTCGGCGCGTTCCAGCGGTCACATACTTCCTGCCTGCTGGTCATACGATTGGTTTCCAGTTGGTGTGTGGTCCCCTGGGCGCTTCGGCATCGACTGCGAGGTTAATCCTCTCACAAAAGAGCTCACACGTGGCACGTCCTTTTCAGGATGTCTCGCCCGTGTGCTTCTGGGTGTGGCCGGTCTTTACACTCCACTGATGGGCACTCGCACTGTCTGGCATGCTTGGGCTTCCAGCATGCTCAGGCAGCGCTTGTGGATGAGTCATGTTCTCACTGCGGGAACATGGCCATCTCCGTGTTGCGGTCGAGACTCAATGATCTCCGTGCGGCCGCCGGAGTGAGAGTCCCCTCCGTCACCCCCCGATCTGACGTGTCCGCGGCCTCGGTCTCATCCGGTCCGCGGGGGGTCTCTTCGGCTGGTGGCCAGGGTGACCTGAGGGTGATGGTGTGGAATACAGCTCCGACGCTCATGCCTCGGCCCACACCCCCCTCTGTTGCACCGGTACCCGCGAGCGTTGTGATGGAGCCCGCGGCCTCGGTCTCGGCCGGTCCGCGGGTTTCGTTCGGCGCTCCAGAGGAGGACGAGATGTCGGTGACCGCATCGCAAGGTGGGCTAGAGTCCTCCGAGGATGAGGATTCGGCTGTGCTGCCGCCTCCGGGCGCGCCAGCATTGTCCGAGTCGGACCCGGAGTTGACAGCCATGCTTGCCCGGGCGGCCGCGGCGCTCGGTCTGGAGTGGAACCCTCCACCCCGGCCGGAGCGTTCGCGGTTAGATGATTGGTTTTTGGGTGCGCCACGACAGGACAGCCGTCCTGCCGTGCCCCCAATTCCTTTCTTCCCGGAAGTGCATGAGGAGGTTGCGCACTCGTGGAGGGCCCCCGTGTCTTCTCGCGAGCGTTTGGCAACCTCTTCCGCCTTCTCCGCCCTCGATGGGGCGGCGGCTAGAGGGTACACTGGGGTCCCCCCGGTGGAGCGTTCTGTGGTGATGCAACTGTGTCCCCAGAGCGCCTCCTCCTGGCGTGGCGACCCTAAGCACCCCTCCAAGGCCTGTAGATTCACATCTTCAATGGTGTCGAAGACCTACAGAGCTGCGGGGCAGGCCGCCGCTTCTCTGCATGCCATGGCAACCCTCCAGGCCTACCAGGCCAAGTTGCTGTGCGACATGCACGAGGGTGGAGCCGACCCAGGGCTCAGAGATGAGCTGCGTGCCGCGACCGACCTCGCTCTCCGAGCGACGAAGGTTACCGCACGCTCCCTGGGCCGGGTGATGTCCACTTGTGTGGTCCAGGAGAGACACTTATGGCTCAACCTGGCCGATATGCGGGACGCCGAGCGGACTCGTTTCCTCGACGCCCCCATATCCCAGGCTGGGCTATTCGGCGGTGCGGTCGAGAGCTTCGCCCAACAGTTCTCGGCCGCCCAGAAGCAGACTGAGGCTATAAAGCACATACTGCCCCGGCGGCCCGCTGCTGCACCCCAAGCGCCGCCGGCACAGTCGCCTCAGCTGCCTCGCCGCCGAGGGCGGCCTCCTGCGGTCCCCCCCGCTCCCGCGCGGCCACAGCAGCAGCCTTCACCCGGGCCGCGCCGCGGAGCGCGCCGCAAGAAGCCGCCCCAGTCCGCGCCAGCCCCGCGGCCCGCTAAACGCCAGGCCAAGCGGCGCTCCTGACGCGGACAGCTCAGAGATGGGCAGTTCTTTCCAGGAGACGGCAGCAGGGCCGCTCCTTCCCCCGGTGGAGGGCCGGGGGAGAATCTTTCGTTCCGCTGCCGCCCCCCGGGGTGGCAGCACCCTAATGTGGTTAAAGAAAGAACTGACAAACCCATCTCTGAGCACCCAGAGACCGGTGACGGCAGTGTGCGCCGCCCCCGGGCCACGCCGCTCTCGTCCCTCTCTGTCGCCAGCCCCCTCTCAGAGCAGACCCCAGTGGAACGCGAGTCCTTCCCTGGTCTCCTCTGTCAGGGCGCTGCCTCGCTGCCCCACCGAGGGTACGCCGGTGCTCCGCATGACCCCGTTGGTACACTCCCTGGGAGCGTGGCTACAGCTGCCGGGACTGTCCCGCTGGGTCGCACGGACCATCCGGCTCGGCTACGCGATTCAGTTCGCGCGAGCTCCTCCCCGCTTCCGGGGTGTCCGGTACACCATGGTGGGGTCCAATGCCCCAGTCATGCGTGCGGAGATCGCAACCCTACTGGCGAAGGGTGCGGTCGAGCTCGTCCCTCCAGCCGAGATGAAGTCCGGCTTCTACAGCCCTTACTTCATTGTACCGAAGAAATCCGGTGGGTTACGACCGATCCTGGACCTTCGCGTCCTGAACCGATCCCTTTACAGGCTTCCGTTCAGGATGTTGACTGCGAAACGCCTTTTCGAATGCGTTCGTCCATGCGATTGGTTTGCAGCGATCGACCTGAAGGACGCGTACTTCCATGTGTCCATCCTTCCGCGACACAGACCGTTCCTACGGTTTGCGTTCGAGGGGCGGGCATATCAGTATGCTGTACTACCATTCGGGCTAGCTCTGTCCCCTCGCGTCTTCACGAAGATTGTCGAGGCAGCCCTTGCGCCACTCAGGCAACAAGGGGTTCGCATCCTGAACTATCTCGACGACTGGCTCATACTGGGCCACTCTCGGGACCGGGTGTGCGAACACAGAGACCTGGTTCTCCACCACTTAGCTCGTTTGGGCCTTCGGGTCAACTGGGAGAAGAGCAAACTCTGCCCCGTGCAGAGGATCTCTTTTCTCGGTATGGAGATCGACTCGGTCGCCATGTGCGCGCAGCTTACCGGCTTGCGCGCGCAGTCGCTGCTGACTTGCCTCAAGCAGATAGAGAGCAAGAGGGCGGTTCCACTGAAACTGTTTCAGAGGCTCCTGGGGCATATGGCATCTGCAGCCGCGGTAACGCCGCTCGGATTGCTTCATATGAGACCGCTTCAGCACTGGCTTCGCGATCGAGTCCCGAGATGGGCATGGCGGTCTGGCACGCTCCGGGTCCCAGTGACTCAGGCCTGCAGACAGACACTCACCCAGTGGTCGAACCTCAGTTTTCTACGGGCAGGAGTGCCCTTAGAACGAGTTTCCCGGCATGTTGTTGTGTCAACAGATGCGTCCACCACGGGTTGGGGTGCCATGTGCAATGGACATGCAGCCGCCGGCTCTTGGTCAGAGAGCCAGAGCCGCCTGCATATCAATTGCCTCGAGTTGCTGGCAGTACGGTTCGCCCTGCACCGCTTCCGAGCGTTGCTGAAGGGTCAACACGTACTAGTCAGATCGGACAACACGGCCGTAGTAGCGTACATTAACCACCAGGGGGGTCTACGCTCCCGCTGCATGTCTCAACTCGCCCGCCATCTCGTTTTATGGAGTCAGAAGCGCCTGAGGTCCCTTCGTGCTGTCCATATCCCGGGGATCCTGAACCGTGCAGCCGACGAGCTCTCACGGGTTCAGCCAATCCCTGGGGAGTGGAGACTCCATCCCCAGTCGGTCCAGCTGATTTGGGATCAGTTCGGGGACGCACAGGTAGATCTGTTTGCCTCCCACGACTCGTCCCACTGCAGCCTGTACTATTCCCTGACCGAGGGCACGCTCGGCACGGATGCACTGGCGCCCAGCTGGCCGCGGGGCCTACGCAAGTATGCGTTTCCCCCAGTGAGCCTTCTTGCACGTGTTCTGTGCAAGGTCAGGGAGGACAAGGAGCAGGTCATTTTGGTCGCCCCGTACTGGCACGGCCGGACCTGGTTCCCAGAACTAGTGCTCCTTGCGACAGCCCCTCCCTGGCCAATTCCTCTGAGACAAGACCTACTCTCTCAGAGACGGGGCACCCTGTGGCACCCGCGTCCCGATCTTTGGAACCTCCACGTGTGGCTCCTGGACGGGACGCGGCAGGTTTGAGTACCCTACCACCTCCGGTGGTGGCTACCATCACTTCCGCTCGGGCTGAGTCCACGAGACAGGCCTATGCGTTGAAGTGGAACCTCTTCGTCAATTGGTGCTCTTCTCGCCAAGAAGACCCCTGGAAATGCCCGATCGGGTCTGTGCTCTCTTTCCTCCAGGAAGGGTTGGATCGAAGGCTGTCTCCATCCACCCTGAAGGTTTATGTGGCCGTTATCGCCGCCTACCATGACCTCCTGGACGGGAAAACGGTAAGTAAGCACGACCTGGTCATCAGGTTCCTGAGGGGTGCGAGGAGACTACATCCTCCTCGCGCTCCTCTCGTACCCTCTTGGGACCTCTCAGTAGTTCTAAGTGCTCTGCAGAGGGCCCCATTTGAGCCTTTGCGGTCAGTAGATGTTAAGTTCTTGTCTATGAAGACAGCGCTCCTGACCGCACTGGCCTCCATCAAGAGGGTAGGGGACCTGCAGGCATTTTCGGTTGACGAAGCGTGCCTGGAATTCGGGCCGGCCGACTCTCACGTGATCCTGAGACCCCGGCCTGGATATGCGCCCAAGGTTCCCACCACTCCTTTCAGAGACCAGGTGGTGAACCTGCAAGCGCTGCCTTTGGAGGAGGCAGACCCAGCCTTGGCACTGCTCTGTCCAGTACGCGCCCTTCGCGCTTACGTAGACAGGACGCAGTGTTTCAGGACCTCAGACCAGCTCTTTGTCTGTTATGGTGGGAAGCTGAAAGGGAAGGCTCTCTCAAAGCAAAGGCTGTCTCACTGGATAGTGGGCACCATTGTTTTGGCTTACCAGCAGCAGGGACGCCCATGTCCCCTTGGGGTCAGGGCCCATTCCACCCGGAGTGTGGCCTCCTCCAAGGTTATTTTCGTAAACGAAAACTGAAACGAAGACTAAAACTATTGGTCAAAAAACATTTTCGTAAACTGAAATAAAATTTAAAAATCTGAATAAATAAAAAACTAAAACTAAACGAAACGAACTACTCTTACTAAAAAACTAACTGAAATAAAATAATAATTAGCAAAAATAAATATTCGTTTTCGTTATTAATAAGCCCTATTTAATGTGGTGGAAAATCTGACTGTGGCGGTTGAGGGAGTGTCCGCGCGTGAAGTGATCTGAGGAGGAGATTAACCGCTGTCCTGTGACGGACGCGTGCAGACAGGCAACACATCGCCAGTCCTAAACGGCAGTTCACAAAGAATCAATGCGTCCGTGGCAGTGAAATGGGAAATAACACAAGGTAATGAGATGCACGTTGAACTTCTTATCTTAAGCTCACTGTTTTAGAATGCCGTTTCTTACGCGACGAGAGACGCGGCGCAAAAGTCAGCAACTATAGTAGCAAGTACTAGCCTACTATGCGTTTGAGATTTCATGTTTGCATAATATTGACAGGCTCAAAAGTGTTATCATAATCATCTACATTATATTATATTATTATCTGTGTGGAGACATTTCCCCACAAAGTAGGAAATACCAGGACACACACATACACACAGGTTTGTTTCACTATATAAGTGAGGACATTGCATGGACTTCCACTGATTTATATCAGGTTAATGATATTTTATATCCCCTAACCCAACCCCTATCCCTATCCCTAAACCTACCCATCCCAAGAACGTGCAAAACAATAGATTTAAATAAAAACATGTTTTGGACGATTTATAAGCCTTTTTAACTAGTGAGGACATTTGACTGGTCCTCACTAGTTAAAAAGGCTTATAAATAATAATAAAGTTATTATAGTTTAATTATATATATATATATATATATTACTAGATAAATGAGGACACTGGTCCCCTTTACAATTATAGCACAACAAACACACACACACACACACACACACACACACACACACACACACACACACACACACACACACACACACACACACACACACACACACACACACACACACACACACACACCAGTGTGTGTTGGCTGTATTCAGATGACTTTAGCTGTGGTCTTACACTGCTAGCCTACATTTTACTACTGAAGAAATTAAAATAAGCATTTAATTGTTTAACAATATTTAATCTTTGTTATGAATGAGTTTGTCTGGAATTTATAATTTTTACTTTTATATTTTACGTTGCATCTATTTTGTTCTTTAAGATAGATCCTCTGAGTATTAGCCAATGTCAAAAATATAAAATATAATTTTTTAATATCAAAATATAATTTATTTCATTTTTAATCTCCAGATCGTTGTTTGTATAGGTCATAGTTTGACTCAAGCTTTTTTGCTCAAAGGTGAAGACCCAACTTTATGCAGGTTTTGTAAGACCTTCCTGGGTTTAAACAATAATGCTCGTTTATCAAGTGATTTCACTTAAGGATGTAAGATTAAACTCTAATCTGTGCAAACATTAAACTTTGCTGAAATGAAAAACCTTGATTTGGTCTCTACACTTCATTATGGTAACTCTGCTAAACTATAATTACTAAAACTAAAACTGAAACTAAATAAATAAAAACTAAATAGAAATGTATTTTTAAAATAAAAACTAAACTAAAACTAGCAAAACCATTTGTAAAACTAACTAAAACTAAACTGAAATTTGTAGCAAAATTGAAAACGATACTGAAATAAAAACTAATTTCAAAAAGCAAAACTATAATAACCTTGGCCTCCTCTTGGGCTTTAGCACATGGCGCTCCGCTGACAGACATCTGCAGAGCTGCAGGCTGGGCGACACCAAACACATTCGCTAGGTTTTATAACCTCCGAGTGGAGCCTGTATCCGACTATGTACTCGCCTCTACAAGTGGCCGGTAATGGATTGGCTCAGGTGTCTTCGCTTGCTCGCCATTCCACTCCACGGACTGGATACGTGCGATATTCTTCTCAGGTGAGTTCCCCGAGAGCCCTGAGCTCCTCCAGCACTGACGACGCCGACGTCAGTAAGTCTGCCCTTAGCCCAGACACTCGTGTCCGGCCAGGTGCCCCATGTGCATGGTTCCCCTCCGGCGACCCCCACATGTGTATTTCCACCGTAAGCCTCCCTGAGCGGGTGTATTCCCTTGGCAACCTTGCCACCCCCTGGGGTTAAAAATCCACCTTCGGCTGGTACCCCAGTGATCTTCCGTATGCAGCCCTCCGGGGTCATACGTGTATTCCTAAGTCCTCCCTACGGGTAGGCATCTTGGCGCATATCTCCTCCTGGAATATGCCTCCCAGTGTACCTTGGTATTCCTGCGTTAAGTAGAGGCCTTTGACCATCCTAACTTGCATCAGGGTTCTCACGCTTGCGCAGGGCACTGGAAGACAGCCGAGTGGCGTTATTGCATTGGGACCCCCATTCGTCAGTCACTGACGTTACGTCGGAGTGACTGAACGAAAGGGAACGTCTCGGTTACGTATGTAACCCTCGTTCCCTGAGGAGGGAACGGAGACGTAACGTCCCGTTGCCACATCCGCTGTACCGCTGGAACGGAGTTCAACTTGGCTCCTCAGCAGGTAAAACATAATGCGATGATGCCAGCTACTTCCTTATATACCCACGTGGGTAGGCGGAGTTACGCATGCAAATCTCGCATGCCCATGGCATTGGCACTGCCATTGGGCGCTTTCTAGTCTCGGAGATGACAGGCTTCTAAGCGAAACCCCCATTCGTCAGTCACTGACGTTACGTCTCCGTTCCCTCCTCAGGGAACGAGGGTTACATACGTAACCGAGACGTTCTCATGTTTCCCAAAGCCTGTGTTTTGAAACTTGTCATTTGCACCGACCCCATTATAGCCTCCTTTATCCTGTTGTTTGTGGATTGTTACATGAGGCATATTTTTTTGTGCAGACAGGGATATTGTTCTTTCATATGTTTGTTTTTTTCGTGGCATTTTGTAAACATTTATACAGTAAACACTATATGCTGATAGGCTAAGTAATGATAGGGCTATGATATCTGTCCATGTACTCTAAATTAATAAACGGGAACGTAAAGTAATAAGTAGTGAAGTTACTTTTCAAATGCAGTAACTAGTAAAGTAATCTCATTACAATTCACAGAAGTGAATAGTAACTAGTAACTAATTACTTTTTTTGAGTAACTACCCCAACACTGCTGATATGTAACTCCACCAATCAGAGTTTGTTTTGTTCTGCATCATGTTTAGGGCGTGCATCTATAAATTATTAATTCAAGAATGATGTGCACGTTTACTACCACAGTAGAGCCTTGAAATTCACATACTTTTGAAAATCCAGCGTTTAGTTGATCCTGGTTAAGCGCTCATTGTCACAGTTGTAAACACAGCGGTGTTCTTCTTTCTAGAGGGAGATTGGCGCCACAACATTTGTTTCCAGACGGACCGTTGTGAGAACACTCGAGGACATCCTGTAGAATTCAACCAATCAGATTACGACTTTAAAACTCCTGAAGCGTTTCCAGATAAACTATATACATCAGACGTTCAGCCAGCAGTCTGTGGCCATGACATCTGAGGCTGAGACAAAGATTTAAAGGGGTGATGAATTCAGAAATCAACTTTCACTTGAGTTTTTGATATGTAAAAGGTCATGTTAATATAAGAATATCCTGTTAGTTTCAGAGCTGAAAACTTCATTGTTAGTCAAAGAAAAGCTTTTATTGACACCAAGCCCAGAAAAAAATCGTATGCGCATCTTGACGTCATCGTGTGGCGAAACACCGCCTCTACAGAATAATAAGTTCGCCTCTTATTCAGTAGCCCCGCCCTCCGACTCATGGAGCTGTTCGGATTACGCTAGCCAGCAGCAATAAACATGCCGAAGAAGATCGCAAGATATTGCGCTATTCCTGGTTGTGGAAGAACACAGTTCCTACATAAGCTTCCTTTGGATCCTAATATTAGGAATGTGTGATACTTATTTTTTTTTTAATGAAGTTCCAGCTCACGTGGGGAAGTCATTGTAGGTGTGTTCGCTGCGGAATCATTTGTAAACAAGTCTCTGGTCGAGCTGGATTTGCAGAAATATTGAGATTAAACCACAATGCTGTGCCTTCTATATTGGATCCGACAGGAATGGTGAAACACACTTATGTAAGTAAAACATGTTTTTTTATATGTAATAGTAGTCCTCGGGGCTATGTGTTTTCCAGACGGGCTACCAAAACGTAAGCAACTCGGCATGCTGGTGAATCTCAATTAGTAAAATAATATTACTTTCTTGATCTGGGCGCACGCTGTGGTTCACGCTTACATACACTGATCGGGCAGGCCAAGTAATACAAAAAATTATATTCCAATCAATCCCAGGTAGAAAATAGCCTATTACTTATTAGTTATGATGTTTTTGAATGTAAAAACCACACAAACATCATTAGTTGACCTCAGACAACAGTAAAAAAAAAAAGCCATTTCATGACACCTTTAAATAATATCCGGAATGATTAAATGGCGATCATCTGGGGACTAATGAAAGTTTTTTTCTCCAAAAGCCTGTACTCGAAAACTTTGTCAAGGTGTTCAGAAATGCTCAGATAAATATTTTTAATCAGCATCCACATCAGTCATCTTGAAACTGGATATAAATTGTCCTCTGACAGTTTTTTTTCCAGTGATTCTCTTTTTTTTTCTGTAAACAGTGCAAGCCACTGCCACAGAAAGCAATTTAAATAAGATTGTATGCGAAGGTTGCTTTGATTATTTCCTTCTCACAGTGTTGACAACTCACTGACATTGTGCTCTGACAATGAAAGATTAATGGGATTTCCAAACAACCGTTTAAACTTCAGGCCACTTGATTAAGGAGCTTGAGCCATTTGAGGACTCATTATAAATACTTCTCATTACTTTTATAGAAATGGCTTCAAACTAGTAGGCCTACTGTCTTTGAAAATCCGGAGTTTGTTTGAGGAGCTTAAAAACTTTTATTTCATTTAAGCATCTTTTTTTATTTATAGGACAGAAACGCTGGTGATTCACTTTATGAAAAATAGATTTGGATCATGAAGGGCTCCATTATTAATGAAAGTGTTTGGAGCACTCATAAAAGTGAAATTAAAGACATTCACATACACACACTGCCTTTGAAATTATCTGTTAATTTTTAATTGTCATGTGACATCTGAGTTTATTTTCAAAGACCGAGAGAAAGTGGATCATTTTAATTAAATCATTAGGTTTTTCAAACTTAACTTATCAAACAGTGTAAACAGATTTTTAAACATTTGAACGTTTAAACGGAAAACCCACTCAAGTTAAGATTGAAGTTACTGGCAGCATTTCTCTGAATACATTAAAAATAATAATAAATAAATTCACTCGCTGCTTGTTTGAGAGCATGGCTTTAGGCATCAGACCAACATGGGATTATTGCTGGTTGTCAAAAATGGCACCTGATCCACCACCTAGAGTTAATATGACACATACAAGGTTTAGGGAAATCGTTTAAAGGAACAGTGCAGCCAAAACACACATTTCTATCCTTATTTATTCACCCTTATGACATTCACACTGTTACTATTTCCATGGAAGACCATTTGTGAAGCTTCTTGCGGCTCTTTTCGAGACAATGCCTGTGTTAAGCTCCAAAAGAGCACCCTTTTTTTTAAATATATATTATTATAAATTAATCTCATTCGCTATATTTCTGAAGCAACATTTTTGTAAGAGGAACAGACTGAAATTGTTATTATTATTCCCTGATAATCTTCCCTCTAGCGAGCTGTATATTTAAATGCTCAAATTTCATCAATGAGAATTAATAAATACGATTTCAGATTTTTTTTGCATACATGAACCCTACATTTTTAAATCTAAATCACATATTAGATTACACGAGTCTAATTTTAGTGTTTGCCTTGATGACTTAGGCCTATCTTTATGTTGATGGTCCACCTTAGACAATCTAATAATAACTTTGCAACTTAATTTCAAAAACTCTCATTAGAGTATTAGTCGACTGTAAGAACACTGTTAGGTTATGGGTAATTATAAGGGTTATCGTTAGAAATATGACATATTAATGAGAAGAGTTTTTTTTTTTTTTTTTTTTTTTTTTTTTAGCAAATATGTAGTACATTTTCTTTCTCATCCACTGACCAGTGGTTAGTAAAATGTAAATAAATATATGAATGTCCATAAGTCGTAAAACAAATTTAAACATACACATAATGGCAATGCACATGTATTGCACAATGCACAGGTATTTTTTTAATGGTACATAACACAGCTTCTGCCAATTTCATGGGTTTGTTTGTTCCCATCTGAGGACAGACAGAAACCCCGTAACATCACTTTCCCACCACGGCACAGCCCTAATCGTCATTTGCATTTTCATAGTAATAAAATAATTTAGTTCAGTTAGAGAAAAGTTAAAAACTGAACGTGTCTGTTCAATACAGTGTGAGCCGAATGAGAGTCGCACAAACGCAGCAGGAGTCAGATTTCATTGCTGACTCCTGAACATGTATAAGTATAAGTAAGTATATGCGCACAGCCGCACTGTCAGATCTGTGTTGGGTTTTGCTCAATAAGATAAGTGGCAGATCAGAGTTGAATATCTGATCAGATTTGCTGTCGTTACGCCAAAGTAAGAAAACGCCAAGTAAGTACAAAATGTTCTTTGTGTTACACATATCCTTACAAGTACGATTTTGGCTGTATTATTAGTGTACCCTTCAAGAATTGCTCTTGAGAAATTTTATGTTTATAGTCCCCCCAACTTTTAAAATGAAATGTATGCTGCTGCCCATAGAGGAATATTACATCCTTCATATCTCTTTAGTTTTATCAGACTTATAAAAGACAGATATGCTGTACCGATTCTAAAAACAATTGGAGCTAAATATGCACAATACATCATCGCATTATCCCTTTATAACTTTCAATTCATTATAACGAATACGTTCATTTTGTTTACATTATATGCACTTATGGGCCGATTGTCAACAAAACATCAACAAGACATTTGATGCATTTTTACTTACCCCCTCTGATTCCGACTCATGATCGAGGATCGCTCCATCTTTCAGTTTCAAACTGCAAATTCAGCACCGAACTGGGCCTTGTTTATAAAACATTCATCACCGACATGCTGGAAACAAACATGTACATGCTCAGGTGTTAGGTCAGGCAAGTAGCCTACTCATCACTGGCGCGTTCATCAAAAATGCAGCACTCTAAACCAGTGGCCGGCAACTGGCGGCCTGCGGGCCAAAATTGCCTGCCAGCGATATCTGGCCCCCGCTCGCAGCCAGATTGTTTTGATAGCGGCTGGTTGTGAAATATATCCGTCATGATAGTGCAACGAAGGCGAACTATTGAGTGCTGTACAAGTAAACTCCCCTCGTGTCAAAAGACGCACGCGGTCTAGCAGTGGCTTATGCAAACATGGTCATTCTTTAGCCTCATTGTTAGAGCGTCAGACTCCCACACGAAAAGAACCGAGTTAGATCACTGCTTAGAGTGGGCGGTGCGAGCCAAAGAAATGATCATTTCACAATCAGTTTGTCACTTTGTCTTTAGTGATTTTACCTGAAAAAAAGTGCAAAAACGTATTTCCAGGAATGTTTTATTTTGGGATGAATTGAGAGCTTTAAATTTGGGAAGTTCTGAAAGACATTCAAAAGAGTCTGTGGAATGGATCGCTAGACACGTCTCTAAAAGAGCCGTCATGAAATGTGTGGCATGATAAAGCGGTGGACCATTAAAACGTTTGCTTACATTGTGGTGCCTCAGCGCCAACATGTGAACAATAACAACTCAAATTCAGCTTCATTTTGATCAAAAATATTGACAAGACAACCAGGTACTAACAATGAGGCTAAAGACCATATTTAAGTAAGCCACTACTAGAGCTTCGTCTCTGATATTAAATTCTTTACAAACAGCCACAACTTTGTTGCAGATTTGACACACCGGCTTTGTATTCACAAAACCAGGTAAGATGAACGCACAGTTGTCCTATTTTCGCTGTCGACTTTCCTCTTTAGACTCTTGAATAGTGCTAGATTAAAAGTTAACATCACTCTGAGTCTGCACGCAACGTAAGTGTACCTCCAGCACGTAAACAGTTAAATAATGCAGTTTAGTATGTGATATGATATCAAGGAATAATTGTCAAGCTAATTAAACAAGCTAATTAAAATACACAGTTATTATTCACAATATGGAAAGAGGAAATAAAACACAATTTGTTAAGAGCATGACTCAAACATAACATTAACTGGCTTATTCAAGTCCGCATCTACCACGTGTGTTTAGTAAGGCGGTCTTTCATTTCAATACTGCTTTTTTAATTTATCCAATTTTTAACAGAAGTAGCAGCTCACTACCAGTTACAAAATACACTGTAACAATATGTCAGGCAATTCTAGTTGTATTTTTCATCAATTGTATTTTTCTTATTTTATTGACAGCAATTGTTGATTATATTCTGGCCCACCAGTGGAGTTTTTATTTTTTTATTTTTATATATATACTTGCTGACCCCTGCTCTAAACCCTCGGGTGCACAGGGATGGAAAAAGAGAAAAGAAGAAGATCAAAAGAAAGCCCAGTATAGATGTAAGTCTCTTCTCATCTCAGCCATTAAAGGTGCCCTAGAATGAAAAATTGAATTAACCTTGCCATATTGAAATAATAAGAGTTCACTACATGGACATAACATACGGTGAGTCTCAAACACCATTGCCTCCTACTTCTTATGTAAATCTCGTAAATCAAAAATTCCACGGAAAAAAAAAGTGCTTCTCAACATAAAACCAACCATGACCCAAGCGTTGGAGATCATTTATATGCACGCCCCTAACATTTGCATCTGTCCAAACATGTTCATTGTCAGACGGAAATGGCGGAGCCAAATCATCAAATTACACTTGAGGATAGCAAAAACAGCTCTCATGACACGCAATGTTTAGGTTGTGCAGGGGACTGTTGTCATATGTCAACAGTCATGGTTGAGGTTTATTATAATCGGATACCACAACAATTCGTTTGTCTGTTCGGCCCATTTCAAGCAAGCTTCACTCAGCGTCTTAAGGGGCAACATTCCTGTAAGCAGTAATGTATCCACTTATTGACTAGTTGTTTAAACAATTTCTGATTAAATTGAAAGTTTCTTAGAGACCGCATTGTCTAGATGACGCAAGATGCTAGTCCAGTAACAATAGGAAACTCCAAGTACCATACAAAACTAAATAGTGTGTCTAATGACAAAGGTTAATATTATTTTGTATTACAAAATACAACCGTAGATACTGTTCACTCAATCCTTCTAGCAAATGTCACCTTTTTCACCATATAAGTTAAAATGATAGGAAGTTAAACAATGGAGATTGCTGAAATGTTGCTTACTTTTTTCACATACACAAAAAAAAAAAAAAACGCTGTTTGGGGGATTTAATTACTGAAATCTGGCAACCGCACGAACACGAGCTCTTTCTCGCGCGCGGATGATCTGACAACACCAATAAACAAGTAAGCTGCATTTTTATCAATCTCCAGAGCTGAGTTTAGCGCCAGCCCTGGAGCAAACAAACACACTTGCACAACTGCATCCATTGTTCCTTTAGTAATCCGAACGAAGCACATTGATGGACGTGCTCTTGCTCTAAACCGCGCTCTTCCGGGAGAAGTGACCATACAAGGAATTCAGCTCTTTATGAAAACATTCAGGGCCATTCTCGAGAAAAACTTCCCAAAACATACGAACCTGAAAGAGTGTATTTGGCAAAGAAATACTCCATCATACCCCCAACTATTAAAAAAAAAAAAAAAGAGAATCCAACTCTTTAACAGTGTAAATAAGTCAGAAGGCATAAAATAGCATCAGACATACCCTTTAAATTGACAAAGTAGTATGATTCAAGTTCTGTTGATTATATTATTTCAGATCTATAACACCTTTCCAAACCGGTCGAAATTAATTCGGTTTGAGTTCGATTAAATCGATTTTGGAGCATACATAAAAATCTTTTCAATCCCATTTATGAATCAGTTCAATTACAGATTATTTGGTTGCATGTAAATGTTGAGTTAAACTCTAGCACTGGATAAGTCAACAAATCATTCTTTTGAGCCAGTTTATAAAAAGAGACTGAATGATTTGTTCACTAATCTGATTGATCTGGTTCTTAAGGTTCCTGTGTCAATTCTTAATTTGTAGCAGTTGTTGAGTAAACAGCTCGCTGGTTGATTATCAGTGATTAATGATCAAAAGATGGTCTTTTCCTAACACAAAGTCAAAAGTCAAATGGTCAAATGAATGATTTTTAATATCCTTTGCAGTGTTTTTTTTTATTTATAAATATATAATTTTTGAAGCTTTACAGTCATGTTAATGATGAATGCTCTTGTCCTGCATGTTGATTATTTAGAAATTCTGCTAAAATAAATATTTATTTTTTTTGCTCTATTGAAGAAAGAGAATCCTATAATTTTGTAACTGCACAGGTTAAATATTTACGAAATTATAATTTTTTTATCCCGTTTTATTAGCACTTGGATGAGTTTCATGCCATCAGCATCCCCCTCAGTAACCAGTCTGTTTTCTTCACAGCAGTTTGTGAGCATTTCCATGCTGAAATATGACTGTTTTCATGTGCACTCTCTATGACTGTGTGAATCATCCAGTCAGATTCATACCACCTGGAGTGGCGTCACATGCCATTTCCTTCTGCCTAATGGTTCATTTCTTAATACCCCAAACTATAGCAGTGAGATCCTAATGTGCTTCACCCGGATGGATGAGGGCTTCTCTCTTTTCAGAGGATGGACTGTCTGTATAAAACTCACTGGTTTGACTTCTGGGGAAGGCAATGTAACACTTGGTTTTGTGAGATTCTACTAATATAGACAGTGCATTTTATCAAAAGATGTTGATGCCACATATGTTTTTTTGTTTTGTTGTTGTTGTTGTTGTTGTTGTTGTTTTCAACAAGAGTGTCATGCCTCTGTGGGTTGTGTGCAACACTTCCAACAAGTCCAGTGCTGGAGGCATTGGAAACAATGTAGAACTGCTGGGAACTGCTGACTCGTGAATGTTAATTCTTGGGGTTAACGTGATGCATCGACAGCACCTTTCATTAATTCGACACATGTCACTGTAACACAGCATAGCTACATGTCTTCAGAAAGTGTAACTCGCAGGTATAACAAAAGGCTCTTGAGTTTACAAAGGAAAGGTTCTAGAATGGTGCTTGATTCAAGAATCACAGAACTGGCATGGTTAATGTTTTAAATCCGTCAACTTTGTATTTTCTGAAATAGAAATGTAAAAAGACGAAATTAAAATTCACTACCGTCCAAAAGTTTGGAGTCGTTTTTTCATATTTTTGCATTAAAATATCCAAAAACCACTAGGCCAGTGTTATATATTTTGTTCACTTGAGTACCTACAATATCCCAAATGTTTCCAACTATTTGTAAACTGTGAGAAAATAGCTATTTTCTAACTAAGGACCGGGACGTTTCATTATAGCGTCTGAGGGAGTCGCCTGTCAATTGCGTCATATCTGCGCTACCCTCGGTTTCGGGCTTTATTTGGCAGGAGCGCTTTACTCTTAGCAGTGTGAACAAGTGAACGCACAAAGTAACGTCATAACATCATTTTCAGCACACCTAAATGTATCTAATATGATAAACAGAGCTGCATTACCTCATAATCATAACCGGAAGAGCGGAAATACTGCAGGTGCCCGGCGAAGGTGTCCCGTCCGTCATAATAAAAGCCCCGGTGTTTGTGAGGCGGGTATTTGTGTAACAATCTCTCCAGCGGCCGTGCTCAGTTCCACGACACTCGGTCCTGCTCTGCTTCACATTACAATAACGTAATAACCGCATGCATGAACGTGATTTCTGCCCGAGTCCTATTTTCCACCGGATGTGAGGTGAAGACCTCATGTCCCAAGATGCTGCACTCAAACTTTGCGTCATCAAACTCCGCAATTGTTTTGAATAGGCGACCTCTAGTGGACGGAAAGTTGAATAGTGCACCTTTAATGGGTGGGATATATTAGGCAGCAAGTGAACATTTTGTCCTCAAAGTTGATGTGTTAAAAGCAGGAAAAATTGACAAGTGTAAGGGTTTGAGCGAGTTTGACAAGGGGCAAATTGTGATGGCTAGACGACTGGGTCAGAGCATCTCCAAAACTGCAGCTCTTGTGGGGTGTTCCCGGTTTGTAGTATGTATCAAAAATGGTCCAAGAAATGAACAGTGGTGAACTGGCGACAGGGTGGCCAAGGCTCATTGATGCACGTGGGGAGGGAAGGCTGGCCTGTGTGTTCTGATCAAACAGACGAGCTACTGTAGCTCAAATTGCTCAAGAAGTCAATGCTGGTTCTGATAGAAAGGTGTCAGAATACACAATGCATTGCAGTTTCATGGAAACGGTATTCCCTGGTGGCTGTGGCCTCTTTCACATGGATAATGCACTTTGCCACAAAGCAAAAATATTTCAGGAATGGTTTAAGGAGAACAACAACAAATTTTAGGTTTTGACTTGTCCTTCAGATCTTAATCCAGTTGAGCATCTGTGGGATGTGCTGAACAAACAGTCTGATCCATTGAGGCCCCTCCTCGCAGGACTTAAAGGATCTGCTGCTAACATCTTGGTGCTGATATCCCAGTACACGTTCAGGGGTCTAGTGGCCTCAATGGGTCAGGGCTGTTTTGCCAATATTAGTCATAATGTTATGCCTAATCACAGTATATACATATAATAATCGTATTACTACCAATACAGAAAACATTTCGATTAATATTTTTGTGAACTGTGATATTTCAGGATTTTTTTGATTAATAAAAAATGCAAAAGTTCAGCATTGATCTAAAATAAAACCTTTTCTAACTATGTAAGTCTTCACTGTGAATTTTCATCAATTTAATGTCTCCTTGCTGGATAAAATGATTAATTTTTATATTAAAAAAATACTGGCCTGTATACGCTAAATCTTTTTATGGATGTAGAGAGAGTGTAGGAATCTCACAAACAGCTATATGGATGTGGTCGCTTATGAAGGGCCTACGGTTTTGTTGAGAGCTTGTGTGCCAGAACCAGAGGTGAAACGAAAGGCCTGCCAAGACGATTTCAACTGCGCACATAGTCATGGCCTTTGAAGACATATCTTTTAGCCTTTAGGTTGTGGCAGGCTTCTTTATAATGCCTTTTGCTATAAATATACAGTCACAGACCTGCAACACAATGACTCACCATCTCCAGTAATCCTGTTAGAGGATTCTCCTCGTGCATAAACACACACTTAATCACAACCGTCATTGCTCTTTGCAGTGTAATGTGAGAGTCTGAGCTGATCTTTCAATGCCCCGGTCAAGCTTCTTATTTATAAAAAAAAAGAAAAAGAAAAAGAAAAAGAAAAAACTATCTTTAAGCCAGTATTAAATCTGTCAAAACAGAGATTGGGTGCTGGAACACACAATCCTTCAGTTATGATATAACAGTTATTTATTGCTTGAGTTTCCAAGAGATAGAGGTTAAGACTTTTCTATCACTGATAACAGATGCCTCAAGTTTAAAAATGTTTTTGGTTTCCACAAAGATATAAGCAGTGCAACAAAATTGATTTTGACTAATAAGAAATATTTCTTGAGCACTAATAAGCATATTAGCATATTATAATGATTTCTGAAGGATGATGTGACACTGTACACATGAGGGTCAAGCCGGTCAAATCAACCAAAGCTCCATTTTTTTTTTTTTCTTTCTGTAGAAAGACAAAATATTAACTGTCACATAGCTATTTACTGAGTAATTCACTATTTTCTATAGGGTGTCAATATTTCAATTTTCACCTGAGATTTGAAACAATATACAGGGGTGTAAAAATACCTATGGTTCTTTGACCATCGAAAATGGGTGAAGTTCAACAACTTGGACATGTAGTCAGATTGGGGGTCCCAATATCTATGGGAATGAAATATAGGGCCTTAAAAATAAAGATTCTAAAATAAACATTTATTAAGGATCTATAAGATATCTTAAATAATTTTAGAGTTACAGGCATGCAAACTTTGGAAATGTAATTTTTATGGAATTTATGAAAATGCATGTGTCAATTAGCTGATGGGGCGGGATGGGGGGTGGGGGGGGGGTTACACACATTTCTAGGATTAACATTATTTGTTCATTAGATATTCCCCTTTAAAATATTAAAAGTGAAAATTAAAAAAAAAGAATTAGCTGTATGCAAAGTGACCCACATTTACAAATTTAAAATTGACCAATTTAGTCATGGAGCAATGTACTAGCATTAAAATGTACATATCTCTGAGACTGAACCATTGAGGGCCTTTAAACGGAATATACCAAAAGGAAAGTTCTGTAAAGACTGTAAAAGGTCACGTTTATCCCCTCTAACTTGGCTTTAAATCCCAGGTGAAAATTGTAATTTTGACCCCCGTTTTTAAAATAGTGGATTACTCAGTAAATATACATCTGTGAATCTAATATTTTGGCATTCATCACTGTTTATGTTTGTCTAACTACTACAGAAAGCCAGGGACCTCTGGTTGAGTTGACACGGAATGACCCTAGAGGAATGAATGCTGAAAATCCAGCTTTGACCTCACCAGAATATTATTTAAAATGTAATCGTATTTCACAATATTACTGCCTTTTCTGTATTTCTGATAAAAATAAATGCAACCTTGGTGATTATAAGGGACATTTTTGTCACAGGGTGTTTTGGGATATAGTTCATGTTTCATGTTTTTTTAAGTTTATCATGTTCACTGTCATGTTCTGTCATGCACTTCCTGGTTTTGTCTTGTGTTCCATTGTCATGTTACTCCATGCCCTCGTGTGTTCCTGCCATGTGTTCCTAGCTGTGTCTCATTTCAGAAGGCTGCGTCCTCTGGAGGTCGCATTTGAAGGCTGCATACGTCATAAGGCCGTCTCAGTGAGTAGGATACTCCAAATGCGACCTTCGATCGCGTCCTTCTTTTACAGAATTTGGAGTGTGCATGAGGTGTAGCCTTCACGGCTGGAGATAACCCACAATTCTTTGCGTCGCAGTTAACAACCATCATATTTTTGTATATATTATATGAAAAAACGGCACCACCGGCAGATATACTGTACATGCAACTGTAGGTGTGGTGTTTAAATGTAAGTAGTTTAAGCTTGTTTTAGTTTTTTTAAGCTCTATAACCTCAAACAGACAGCTGTGGTAAACAGGATTACAACTGTTTAGTCCATTTTAAACGTTTAGAACAGTAATTGCTGTCAAGACAAGAAACAATTCATAGTCATTTTCAAGTTATAAATAATTTTCATTCATATAATTGGCGTGAGAGCGCAACAAGGTTGAACGTGTTGGCATAGCAACGTGATACTTCCTGGCAGTGTGTCCTAGGAAGGACGTCTCGTTTAAGTCTGATTGAGGACACTCCGTATACTGCATCCTACACAGGACGTGTCCTCCGGAGGATGCAGCCTTCGAAAGTTAACAAAATGAGACACAGCTCCTGTGTCATGTTGTCATTGGTTTATGGGTTGATCATTGTTCACATGTGTCCCTTGTATTGTCATTAGCCCTGTGTATTTAAGCCCTCATGTTGCCATAGTCTTTGTCTGATATTGCATGTGTAACCCCCGTTTGGTGAGTGTTTGTGTATGTCAAGTCAAGTTTGTTTAAATAAAGTCTAGTTTTATGGTTATGCTTTTTGTTAATAAAGAACTGCACTTGGGTTCTCATCCTTGCCTCTCAGTGGAATCCGTTACAATTTTCCAAAAACATGAAAAATAAACATGTTTATTGATCCCAAACTTTTGAACATCAGTCTATATAAGTAGTTAAAATAGTTCAAAGTAATGACAGCAACTTGCTAGACACTGTAAACAGATGCTCCATCTTCATGAAATTCTGCAAAATGCAGTTATCAGCATCCTTAAAAATCTGTGATTGTGATATCACTTCACGTTTTCTGTAAACAGCAGTCAATAAAAAAAAAAAAAGTTCATTGCATTAAGCATCATCCTTTGACATGGAGTGTAATGAGCATAAACATTCACTTATATCTCTCTGTCTCTCTCATCACTCCAACACTCGAAGTTCCAGTGAAATCACAAAATACATTGCAACCAAATGCACCGCCATGTAACTGATATGCATCTACTGCCACACAGATTCTATTTTAATGTTTATTTTAGGACATTGTCAATTCAAGCGAGATTCAAACTTGTGACCTCTTGCACAAAACTCATCTGAGCCATAACAGCTCATGTGCTGATAAGAGGCTCAACCTCCCTAAGACTGAAATCCCCAAATCAACTCAGACAGTACCCAATTTAAAGATTATGATATCAAATACAATATTCATCGGAGCACTTGAACTGATAGAAAAGTCATTACATGACTGAACCCAACTCACTGCATTAAAAAAAAGTTATAGTATAATTTCATATTATTATGGTCTATAGTCAAAGTCTATGGGAGAGGGCAGGTTCTCTTCCTGAGGCGTTGTTAATAAGTTGCCATTTACTGTAACACACATAATAATATGTTTAGTTGTAACTTAAATAATAATGTCACTAATTACAAAGATTATACCCCTGGAGCAACCTGCAGGGCATGATAGCAAGCTCAAGTACAAGCTCCTGATTCTCCATACCATGGAACTTAACCTGCAATATTTGTGTTTGATTATTCTCCATGTGTTGGTGTGGATTCCTCTGAGTGTTCCAGTTTCCCAGGTGATCTCTGTGCCCTTGAGGGGGACATTTACAGTCAATAAATTACATTTGCAATGTTTTTTTTTTGTTTTTGTTTTTTTTCATAGCTTGACTCATTTCAAAGGGAAACAGGATATTTAAAAAAAATGTGTGAGAGATTGAAAAATTAGAGAGCTTGGTGTTGTTGGTGATGTCAACTGAAAAAAAGGTTTCAGGAACACAAGGAACATGCATATAATGACTAAACATTATACACTCACCTAAAGGATTATTATGAACACCATACTAATACTGTGTTTGACCGCCTTCAGAACTGCCTTAATTCTATGTGGCATCGATTCAACAAGGTGCTAAAAGCATTCTTTAGAAATGTTGGCCCATATTGATAGGATAGCATCTTGCAGTTGATGAAGATTTGGACATGGTAAGAAACAATGCTCAGGTAGGCTGTGGCATTTAAACAATGCCCAATTGCCACTAAGGGGCCTAAAGTGTGCCAAGAAAACATCCCCCACACCATTACACCACCACCAGCAGCCTGCTGCACAGTGGTAACAAGGCATGATGGATCCATGTTCTCATTCTGTTAACGCAAAATTTTGACTCTACCATCTGAATACCTCAACAGAAATCGAGACTCATGAGACCAGGCAACATTTTTCCAGTCTTCAACTGTCCAATTTTGGTGAGCGTGTGCAAATTGTAGCCTTTATTTCCTATTTCTAGTGGAGATGAGTGGTACCCGGTGGGGTCTTCTGCTGTTGAAGCCCATCTGCCTCAAGGTTGTGCATGTTGTGGCTTCACAAATGCTTTGCTGCATTCCTCGGTTGTAACGAGTGGTTATTTCAGTCAAAGTTGCTCTTCTATCAGCTTGAATCAGTCGGCCCATTCTCCTCTGACCTCTAGCATCAACAATGCATTTTCGCCCACAGGACTGCTGCATACTGGATGTTTTTCCCTTTTCACACCATTCTTTGTAAACCCTAGAAATAGTTGTGCGTAAAAAATCCCAGTAACTGAGCAGATTGTGAAATACTCAGACAGGCCCGTCTAGCACCAACATCCATGCCACGCTCAAAATTGCTTAAATCACCTTTCTTTTCCATTCTGACATTCAGTTTGGAGTTCAGGAGATTGTCTTGAACCGGACAACACCCATAAATGCATTGAAGCAACTGCCATGTGATTCGTTGATTAGATAATTCCATTATTGAGAAATTGAACAGGTGTTCCTAATAGTCCTTTAGGTGAGTGTATATGTCAGGGTTGGGATTGAGGGAAGAAGCGAGGACTCAAATTCAAAATCGATTCAAAATCAAAATCGATTCAAAATCAAAATAGAAGGCTGAATCCGAAATCGCCCCCTAAACCCTCATTCACTATTCCCTACTTTAATCCACTAATACAGTTCACTAGAAGGAGTGAATGAAAACGAGTGCATGAAGTCGGACAGCAGCTGTTCGTACTTAAGCTGTAAACTCATTATTGCGGTTCAATGTGGGATTGAATGAGTGCAATCAATAACATCCACTATGGTTTCGGACACCACTACAAATAGCTGTCACCTCAAATAGTGCCCTGTTTGAGGGTATGGGGTGATTTCGGATTCAGCCAACGATTTGGCAAGGATTGCAAGCACAAGGAGAATAAATAATAAAGCAAACAAGGCAGGTAATGAGGAAAGACAGGTAAGGCAAATGAACCAATAATCAGATAATAAGATGGGCGGAGTCAAGACAATAGACAGGAGAGTGCATGGCCCAAGGAAACAACATGATAAGCCGTTTGCTCACACCAAACATGACAAGAACACGAGCACATGGCCAGCGAACACAATTCAGAAACAGAATCAGAATGAGCTTTATTCACCAAGTGAATTGTTTGTATTTTTTTCAGGAGCTCTACAGACATACATACATAGAAGAGCGCCGGGCACAACCTAACACAGGGTTAGTTGTAACATGCATGGTTTAAAACTTTCCACACATGCCAGGATGACAAAACGTATTGTATTTACTAGTTGCCATATCAACATTATTTAGAAAAAAAAAATTGCATAAAAATTAAAACAACTTTGGAAGATATCATTAAACACACTGTTACAATGAGCCCCTATTTAGAACTAGGTTTTTAAGAAACCATGAGAAAAAGGTGAATAAAGATTGAGAGTCAATGTTCAGAAATTATTCATAATTATTATGTTTTGAACTATACTTTATAGTTGTATTTAATGATGTGTTTGTTGTCAAACTCAAAAATGCTTATATTTTGAATGATTAAAAAATGGCATTATTTTATTTTAAAAAGTTAATAATTGTATTTATTGACAAAATATTTTAGTTTTTTCTTGGATATTTTTTTTATTATATCAGGTAATAATTTAAGCTGCAATTTGGTCATGTTACAATGTGCCCCTCACATGTTACAATGTACCCCAACTATGGGGCATGTTGTCACATTTCACTTCCATTCTTTCAGGGTAAATCAAGAAAAAAAGTATACACTGTATTAATGAAACCACATAATTGTACTAGACGTGTGAAATGGATGTGGGAAAACATAAATTCTCTGAACCCCAAGTGGATTTACACAAACTGAGAAAGTCAAAAAGCGTTAGGTTGTGCAGCGCTCTCTCCTACATACATACATATATGACATGCATAAGCCAATCAAATCCGTGTGCTCAAAAAAACAAGACACCAATGCTCAGCTAATGAGAACACCCATCACATAAAACACGATAACAAGAAAGCAAGCAGAAGAGCGAACGGCCTAAGCGAACTCGCAACGACAAGACGAAACCAAGAATAGACACACTGAAGTGACAGAACTCTGACAATAAATATATAAGGGATCATCTGTGTTTCGTCTCTCTGTGGGTGGGTTTTGCACATGTTTATTTCTTTGTTTCAGTCAGAGTATGTTTACATGACATTGATGTACTAAAAACAGATGACAACGTTGTCAAAAGTATCCCCATTCAGTGGTTGGCAGTGTCAGTTTGTCAAGAAACACCCTGCAAACATGTAATACGCATGTTAGTGTGTGTTAGTTTTTGAGTTCTTTGTTAAATAAAAACTGTATATACTGCATGCTGCTACTCATCCTTGTGCACCAGAAGTGTGGCAGAAAATATAGGCTATTTATTAAGGGTGTGAACCTACACCTCATGATTCGTTTCGATTATGATTATCATGTAATCGATTTGGTTAAATTCGATATCACGATATACACGATATCTCATGTATACAATTTGATCAGGAAGTTATATGAACTGAACCTTTCATTTTACCTGCTCAAAGAAAACCTTCTTAAAAATATCAAACAAAACTCAAGTCTGGGCACAGAACAACAGAGGAGCATTTAGAAAAAATACACAAAATACTAAAAGCCACTTCAGGATTGTTGAAACCACATATGTACATTTTACTACTCCCAACAATACTAAAAAAATAAATGCATGAGAGCATTATAGGCTATGTCATGTTTTAGCCAGACATGACAGTGCAACTGCAGCACGCATTGCCACCGATATATCAGAGTTATCTCTTCATAAAGCGAATGAAACCAAATAAGTCATAGGTGCTCAACAAGCAATCGTCTTCATTAAAAGTAAAGAAACTAAATCATCTCACAGGGCTGTTTCCACGCTCATTCAAATTGCGGCCTTTGATTGCAAAATTAGCTGTTGATTAATAATTAATAAAATGCAGCTTGATATAGCTTTGATTTACACACAGCGAGTGCGTTCTCCAGATCGTGCTTACCGGGTTGTTCATAAAAGCCGAAATGTGCCCAGAAGTCGGCTTTTAAAGTAGTTGGAGCATTTTTAATTACTCACACTCCATGCTACATAGACAAAGCATGTACGTGACGAATAACATATAACATTATGGGCCCTATTTTAACGTTCTGAAACGCAAGTGTCAAAGCGCGAAGCGTAAGTAACTTTGTGGGCGGGTCTCTGCGCTGTTGCTATTTTCCCGGCGGGATAAATGGCTCTTGCGCCCGGCACAAATCTAAAATGGGTTGGTCTGAAGTAGCTTCATTATTCATAGGTGTGGTTTGGGCGTAACGTGAATAAACCAATCAGAGCGTCATCCAACATTGCCTTTAAAAGCAGGTAAGCAAGCTCCATTATGGATTGCTATTATTATGGCGTATTTACCAGGCGCACGCCAGGAGCGGTTCACAGCCGAGGAGACTGATATTCTTGTAAGAGCAGCCCTTACGAAACATTAATATATTGCAGTATATTGGAAAATTTCATGCAATACATTAGGCAATATATTCACATATATGGGAATTAATATTTATATTTTTCAATATATTGCAATATATTGAAAGCGGCAATCATTTGTATATTTTGCAACATATTACATGAATATATAATATATTTTATAATACCATCAACATATTATTCCATATATTTACAATATATTAAAATATATTTCAAGTAGCCTAATATATTGGTAAATATATTTTCCTTTCGTAAGGGAGTGAAAGACAGAGGAGTTGTGTTGTATGGGGATGGGAGAAACCCACCCACAATAGCGTCGGTTAAACAGTTTTTTCAGTTTTTCAGTCGATTTTTTTCCCTGGTTCTTGACGGACAAACCAATCTGACAGATGTCCTTATATACATATATGTCTTGCCACTATTGGGCAAACAGGTCTGATCCTTAATTACTACAATAAGCCTGAATAATTTTTTAAGCTAGATTAATGCCTATTTTTTCACATCTTCGTGGCACACCACAATGTGTTAATATTTTTTTTAGTGTAACAATTAATGATTTGCAAAAATAACTGTTGCATCTGTCTAGATTACATGAGCAAAGTGTATGCGCGTTGTGCACGCTATACATTATGGTCAAGCATGCGCCCTTAAAATAGCATAATGAACAACGCGCAACGCGCCACTGACTTTAGACTAGGTTTTTTCTGGTCAGTGCCGCAATTGTTTAATGGAACAGCAAAATAGCACCAGGGATTGTTTGCGCCGGAACACGCCTCCTTTTTTGCTATATTTTGCTATAAACTATAATTCAGTGTTCAGAAATTGCTGGGAAATCATTGGACTTCACGAGTGATTCCTGATAGGCATTCTGCAAAAAACCAAACACCTTTTAAAGAAGAAAATCATCCACTGACTTTTAAAGCTGCTACAGAAACGACTTTTGACTTTGAGTAAAAAGTAGGATATTTGTCTTTCAAATCTAGCGAAGTTAAAGTCATAAGTTTCCATAAAAAATAATACTCAAGTAAAGTACAGATACTCAAAAAGTACAATACTCAAGTAAATGTACATAGTTACTGTCCACCTCTGTAATTCACACATGTGATGGCAAAGCTGAATTTTCAGCATCATTAGTCTTAAAGTCTTCAGTGTCACATGATCCTTCAGAAATCATAATATGCTCATTTGGTGCTCAAAAAAACATGTCTTATTTATATCAATGTTGAAAACATACATTTTTGTTTGCTGTATTTTGAACAACTGATAATTTTGACACTTGATTGACTGACTGTGCCTTCTTTCAAATATGTGGCAAATAAAAGTAAACATAAAAGACTGAGATGTTAATTAATATATTAATCAGTATGAATTAATATGGAGAAGAACACTGTCTTATCAGCTCAGATGAGCAGGCGGATGACAGTAATGTGATCGTGCCGTGCTAAGCAGCGGGTGATATATGACGTGACTGGAGCTTCATTGTGAGGAGTCACCTCTGCAGCAGCTGCCCGTGTGTTTACTGTACTGTTGAGGAAACACAGAGCCGTAGCATCGGTTCAGCCCAGTCTTGATTTGAGGGTAATCATGCAGACTGACGTCCAATCTAAAAGAAATCAGAGAGAGCGAGAAAATAAATTAAAGTGTGCTTTTGCTTGGGTTTTGAAAACCAATAGCTGGGCCTGTTCGATGTGTTTTTCGTGTAAAGAGGTTTGATGATGGAGGGGAAGGGGCCGCATGGCCGGCGGAGCTTTGTTGAGGGCTAGGAGGTGGTCATAATAGATTTTCATTCACTAGAAAGAAAGAGGAATGGATTTTATTACAGTGGAAACAATTGAGTCTATAATGGTTTTTGAACTCGCTCTCCTCGATTTTTCTTCTTTTTCTTCATCTTTAGCTGCTGGCCCTCGTCACACAGCACTGATGAAGAATAGTGAGTGTTAGCTGCTTGGAGGCTTTTACACAGGATGCGTCTCTTGTTGTGTTTTAGTAACACTGAGATACTTATACTTTTTGTTAATATTTTCTTAAGAACCTAACTTTCTGTTAATTCCTTGTCTTGCTTTATTTGATGTTAATGTGTTTGGGTTTCCTCTGAGTTATTCTCCTGTTTATTGTTTTGAATTGGATTAAAGACTATTTGACATCTTAATTGTTGTGCTGTTTCATTACAGTCACTGACTGTGCTGTAATGTAATTAATATAATATAATGAATTAGGGCTGTCAAAACAATTAATCACATCTAACATAAAAGTTTTTGTTATATATTTGACAATATATGTATAACAATATATATAATGTCATATTTTGTAGTAAACTTAATATATCTGTTTTTAAATCATAATCTATTACTATAACTTAATCGTTTTGCGTATTGTCATTATTTTATTTCACATTTTTGACATTTGCAGTGCATCATGGAATTATGTCTTGTGCTGCCTTTTTGATATTTGTTCTCTCTTTTTAGCTGCAAATGAAAGTATCACTATATTGGATTATGACGTTTAGGCCCCATTTACACTGCATGGTTCAAGTGACCCAATTCCGGTTTTTTTTTCCTCTCATGTGGCACAAATCGGATATGACGTGAACGTGTAAGCAGGAAAAAAACTTGTGAATTCCGATATCGGATTCCGGCCTCACTCATATGTGGTAATAAATCAGATATGTGGTGATAAATCAATTGACTCCGATACATGCATTTGCGTCTGCTATGTAAGCGGCCAAATTGGATATTCCCCAGTAAATGCGAGTCGTACGTCAGAGAAACACAGAGGTGAATGACGCGCAGAAAGCAAAACACTAAATAATCATTTTGTCTGCGTCCATTGCATATAGCGCCATTTGACTTGCTTTTCCGGTTAAGAACATCATGGGCTGTTTCGCCTGTAGAGTGTAAATACAAATATCGGATACGGGTCGCTTTTAAAAGATGATGTAAGCGGGTCGTCAAAAAAATCGGATATAATCACCAAATCGGAATTGTGCATCTAGAAATGCCGTGTAAATGCGGCCTTAGATAAATGAGTTAAAAATAGGGGGGATGGGGGGGGGGGGTCCTACTAGTAGTAGCATGTTCTACTCATAATCTTTGCTCTATGCAGCTGTCTTCTATGTACCTTTGTAAATGGCCCATGAGATCTCTTCACCACTCCAGCATCTGGGCCTGTCAGCTTTTGCAGCCCCATAAGATTGTGTGATTTCCTCCTGCAGTGATCTTTGCATCCAAAGAAATGATGAGCTCTATCGACCAGATCATAAAGCATGATGCCAAGGCCATGCCTAGAACCCACAAATGTCTTCTGTGGTTTAAACCGCCATATTTCTACTTAACGTCATCCGCTATTTCCAGATACCCATGACAATGAGACTCTGATGCTGTGTGTGGAAAACTGATGGGATCCAGTCTATTAAATATGCAGACGTTCAGTGATTTGGACCAAAGGACTCTCCGTTTTACTGTCATCCTCTTTCAAAGGTCATTCTAGTTTAGATCTAAAGAACCCACGTTTTTAAAGTGCCATTATCTTGATGGAGATGAGCCTTTGGGTAAACTACTGATGCAGGGAGATTTCATTCCACACTATCAAGCAGGATCTGATAATTCAAATTTTGCAGGGGTAAAGAAAATGTCATCTCTCCACGCTGAATGGCAATCAGTTGCTAACCAAGCGGAGTGAGTTGGTGACGGCTGTGGGCTGCAGACATCTGAGAAGCCACAACATGTCTGACACAATTGAACCATGCATTCTTTTCTCATAAATCTCTATTCAGAATTTGTGAAAGATTTCCCCTAATCCTGTAAAGATTGATTTTTCCAGATGTTTCCACCATATGTTGGGCTTTTAGTCCTCACCCTGAGTGCCTGATGCATTATGGAAGTATATTCATCCCATTGGTAGGATATGAAGATATAAGTCAGATTCACCCGGCAAGATTTCGCCTAAAGATATGTTTACAGCGGCACTAAAACAACATGAAGCATCTGATCAAGACAAAGGCATTCACAAAACCATTTCGATTGAAATGCTGCATGTCTCTGATTAAATCAACCTAGAATTTGTCTTGTGTTTACAATCTAATCTAACTGTGCAGGGCTCAGCTGTGCCTGTAATATAAATAAATATTTAAAAATCTTCTGTATTCATTCAGAGGCTGAATATTTTTTTCCCGATATAGCAGCTATTCCATGAAGTATAACACCTGAATCAAGTATATCTCTTGTTCTTCAGGTGTTTATTGTTACTGTGATCTATGGATGGTTAAATACAGTATATATAGTATTTATTAAAGCTGCATTTCCACCGCAGGAACTTTCTCCAATAAAAAGGGACTTTGGGGTGGTATATATCCATATATCCAGCTATAGTCCATGCTTGGCAGCTATATTTGTACTATTACATTAATAAAGGGTATGTCTAAACACAAATGTAGTATTACTGATAATGTACAGTACATAAAACAATACATTTTTGGCACAAGTTTTTGAGAGGAGAAAGGCAATGTGGTAAATATTGGTGTCTTGGTGTTCTTGTTATGCATGTCACATATGTACAATAAAATTAACTACAATAACAATGAAACCAATAATGGTAAGCACTTTTTTTTGGTTTTACAAAATAATTTGGTTTCACTTTATTTTGATGTTCTCCTTAACACCTTATGTTGACTATGTCTACAAGCTATCATTCGAGTGTCAGTAGAGTAATAGTATCATTAGGTTTAGGGTTAGGGTTAAAATTAAGAGTTACTTGGGCCATGTGTCCACCAAAGCATTTTTTTCACGCTGCTGGCTGGCGTTTTCAATTGTTTTCAATGAGAGCGCCGCGTTTTTAGAACGCCTGGAGCACAACGGGGTGCTGAGCGAGTATTTCACGCTCAAGCGCTGAGCGCTCAGCATTTTTAACTGGTCGCCGAGAGTTGAAGAATGTTCACGTTTGAGTAAAACGCAGCGCTCATCACTGTCCCTCTTCACTCAAGCGTCCAATCACAGTGGAGGAGGGGCGGTCTAACACAACACAGACTAAACCGCCACATTCTGCGTGTCGTCATCAGATGACAACAAGCAATAATAACGGAACAAAATGATTTAAAACAAAAGCTAGAGCAAATACTTTACATTGGATCTGCAGTTTTATATAGAATCAATACAGAAACAAACTACCTGTGAAATTAGAAAGACCTCCGCAGATTTTCTGTATCAATATAATCCGTATAACAAGCAAAGAGTCTCAACTGAAGAAAAAAAAATGCTGCCTGCCAAAACGCTCTCAAGAGCTCACAGCGAGGCGTTTTCAGCAGAGCGCCTAGCGTTTTCTGCTGGCTAAAAACGCTTTGGTGGACACACGGCCTTATAGTCAGTAGAATGCCTGTTGGGGGAGCATTACAATATGATTTTTTATTAACAAGGTTCGGGAGGAGCATGTTCAAATGATCTACCCAATCAGCATAATAAGAGACCTATAAATATGTAGCCAATTCACTTATGTTCATCGACAGTTTTTCTGCATCCCTCCATCACCCCATCTCCTCACACTTGGTTACTATCCAACCAGAGATACTGTGGAGTACTCTAAATTAGAGCTTAGAGCCTTCCCCTGGACAGCACACCAAATACGCATACTCTTTTACACACAAATGATTTGTGACCATGTGAAAGCAGATATTAAGGAGGCAGTCTACTAATCATCTAATGCAAGTTAGTTGACATGTAGTTGTTAAGTAATTTATAGTCAACAGAATGTTAAAAGGGTACCACCAAAATAAAGTGTTACCAATCATTTCATGGATATATTTCCTTGTTAGAACTTTTCTTTGTATTTCCTCTTTTAAGCACCAAGTATCTCCTGTAGGTGCTCCCTGTACACATTAGGGCTTGAATGACTTCAGATTTGTTAAAGTCGACATTTATGTGATGAAAGTCAAGACGACGTAGACTGATGGCGTCATTAATTAACAAATAAGTCTGAACCTTGAGCTGAGACGTGAACGTGGGTTTTCTTGTGCACAGCACAGGGATATCTCCTACATGACAAGCTTTTTTATCTGTTCTTTTATCTTTGGGTCGTTATATTTCTCACAGATTTCTGCTTGTTCTGAATCACAGATAAAGTAGCACAACGCATCTACATCTATATGAATGCATTAGTGAGAGAGCAATTGTGTGTGAATTAATTCTACCTGGCAGCATCTCTCTACTAATAGTGAAGCTGTGAGTTTTAGTTATCAAGAAATATTATTCTAGAACTTTTTAGTTTCTAATTTTATTGATAAATCACAGAACAGTGTTGACAATAAATTTCTGCTGTACCAAATGATTATGGGCGGTACACACAATCACCTACAATAAGTTATTCAACTAAATATCCAAATAAAATGTATTTATTAGGTCTTAGTTAATTGTATAATCTTTAAAACTGATCTGCTAACATTGTCGCTATATAATAAATTAAAATAAGCCGAGTCCTGATCGGGATGTAACGTCCGATTCCGATCGAGTCTGAAATCACGTGATCGGGCCCGATTTCTGATCACGTAATTGGATCGGGACATCCCTAAAAGTGATTGCAGTACCAGTTTTGGCCACAATCTTACATACACTACCTTAACTTAACTTACAACAATAACCTGTTGAAAACGTTCTCCTGATCAATTTTGAGCATCCAGATGGCATAATCGAACATGTCTTGCAGAGACCTCTCTTGGTATGCTTTTTTTTGTCATTTTAACTGTTGGAAACAGAGCGTGCATGTCAGGAAATGGCTTGTTGCGCCATCTGTAGGCCAGCGACTAGTCAATATCAAGCTTACAGTGTCTAGTCTGTGCAACCCCTAGTACACATGACTGTGCAGCTACACACAGCTCCAACATCGTCAAATTCGCTGATGACTCAGCGGTGGTAGGCCTGATCACTGACAACGATGAGACAGCCTAGAGAGGAGGCGAGCTCTGACAAAATGGTGCCAGGAGAACCACATCTCACTCAACACTGACAAGACCTAGAAGCTGGTGGTGGATTTCTAGAGACAGAGCAAAGAACACATCCCCATCACCATCACCACTGACAGGACACCTGTAGAGTGGGAAAACAGCTTTAAGTTCCTCTGTGTTCATATCACTCAGGATCTCACATGGTCTGCTTACACAGATGCGATGCTGAAGAAAGCACATCAATGTCTATTCTTCCTGAGACAGCTGAGGAAGTTTGGAATGAGCCCAACAGCCTCAGATCATACACCTACACTGTGGAGAGCATACTGACTGGCTGAATCACTGCCTCGTTTGGAAAAAGCTCCTCTGGCTACCGCAAAGCCCTGCATAGGGTAGTGCTGCAAACTGCCTGACATGTTATAGGAGGTTAGCTTCCCTCCCTCCAGGACATCTGCACCAAGGATGAGCCCGAAGGATCATCAGTGACTCCAGCCACCCGTCCCATGGACTACTTTCACTGCTGCCCTCAGGTAGACGTCTCCGCAGCATCCAATTCCACATGAGCCAACTGAGAGACAGCTTTTTCCCTCAGGCTATCAAGCTATGAACAGTCAGATCTGATACGCCTTTACACAGCATTATATTCTACGCCATGCACTGCATTTTAACACCACAGCTCAACAAACTGGACTCTACTGTAGCACACACTGCACTTTAAAACAAAAATCTATTCGCTATCATCAAATCCAATGCACATCTGTTCTGCATTATGTGTATTTGTGTGTATTTTTAAAGGTGATATATGTATTTTTTCACTCTAATAAAGCATAAAAACAACATATGTTTGCATATATTTAGGAAACATGCTAAGTTCACATACTCACTTCTCTGAAAAACAATGCTGCAGCCAAAAGTGGAAAACAAAGTGTATTGTAGCCATGGGGAGGAAACAATTTTCTCCAATATTTTGAATGTGGACTGCAGTACCCATTTCAACCACTAGCTGTCCATATTACATACAACAGCTTTAAAGATGGGGTAAGTGATATCTGGTAACCGTTGTTGATATTTCAAATCACCAAAACAAGCACGCCCCTATTTTGGTAAAAGGTCTCGGCCCTATTTTGATAGCTCCGCCCCACACATACGTAACCCAGGCAACGACTATGGCAGAATCTAACTAATCCAGGTCGAATATTCAATGAAAAAGTCACCCCTTCCATCACAAAAACACAAGCCGTTCTCATGAACAACTCGACATTACACGAGCCGACAGTCCAGCTAACTGAATTACAATTATGACACGATTAGAGTTTTAGCGATCACAAAAACACAAACAGTTCTCATGAACAACTCGATAAAGTTAGTAGGCTATACAAGCTCGATAGTCCAGCTAACGACATATATTACAATTATGACCGGATGGGTAATATAGATGTAAAGAGGAAACAAACATACCGGTATATTAGGAGTATAGTATCTTACCTGTCGAACACATTTTGTGAGCTGACGCTTGAAACCTTGAAACACTGAGGGGAATCGTATTCTGCAACCTGGAGCACGCGCTCAAGTATTTCACTCACCATGGCGTGTGCTGTTTGTGATGTGATGATAAATGTAGTTTGATTCGTTTGTAGTTTATTGTCGTTTGTAGTCTGTGTTCCTCTGTTTCCTTTGTTTATCTTGTTTGCTTGTTCCTTAAAGGTGCAGTGTGTAATAATTATGAGGTTCTACTGACAGAAATGCAATATAATATGCATAACTATTTTTTTTGTGGTGTATAAGACCTTACATAAAACCGTTTTTATTGCCTTAGAATGTGCCATTTCTATCTACATACACAGCGGGTCCCCTTATAGTGAAATCGCCTTTTGCATCGCCATGTTTCTAGTAGACAGACAAACTTCTCTACAGAGTGCTAGCTACTCTCTGCTGTCTCAGACAACGTCAATTTTGTCCTCTGTTGGCCACTGTAGCTTCTTTAATATGTGCTTCGAAAGGGAGGGGTGAGTGGCGGGCGGTTGCAGTTTTCAACCTCACCGCTAGATGTCACTAGAGTTTACACAGTGCACCTTTAAGTTTGGTTTATAAATGTACAACTTGCGCAAAGATCCTGCTCTTCCTGATTTTCTGCTCACAACGTATTACATCAATATTACGAACAATGTAATGAAAACCATGGCTAATGTTCTTGCAAAATTTACACTTAAAGAGACAGTAAAACAGCACATCCGGTGCACTTGATTTAAATATCATCGTGGACTCTTGAATGTTTGTGGATGAGCTATAATAAAGTTCAACAGCATTAAATGACATCAGTATATTGACTGAATATTGAGATTTAAGAGAAAGTGTATGTTCTGTGTACAAAGGAGCTCAGTAGGTTTTATCTTAATTGAAATGAACATACAAGATCATGCCATCTCAGTAACTTTTTTTAACGCTTGTTTGCTTGAAAAAAAGCATTGATTATGGTATATGATCTGAAGAGGATTGAGGATGAGGATAAGGATGCTTGTCTATTGTGTCCTGCTTTCACTAGATGAATCTGAGGGATGTGGAAAATGAATCTTGAAACACTCCTTGTTTGAAAGATGATTAAACGCAGCCTTTGAAGAACATACAACTTCAAAGGGTCAACACAAACAGTGGGATTTCAAAGCATTTCTCAATCGTTAATTTCATCTCCATGTCACAAATGAATTTTCATTAGTTTGGCAGTGGCTTATTATCTCTCATCAAATTGTATACCAAAAATGATCTGCTCTGTATGCTGGAATCTTTTCCCGAGGACAGAAATTGCATCAGCTGTTACTCTGTTAAAGACGTCTTTTTCCTCGCAGTTTTTTCTTTAACAATGACGTATATTTATAGTGACACTTTAGCCATTAGATACAGAGGCATAGCATCATTTGGAAGATAGCAATCGCTGCAAGGCAATGACTCATGACAAAATGAGACCAAGTGAGAAAAAGAGGCTGCCAGGTTTGTCAGCTCTTGCCAGGTTTAGGCATCAAGTCCTCATCAAGGTTTATTTGAACTGGAATAATTATGCTAAAAACCCCTGCACATAATGCCCCATAGGATCTTTAGGAGCGATAACTGAGACACTCTGTGGCGAGAAACCAGATACTGTATGTGTGTGCTATAGAAGGAAGGATGTGATGATTTTTGCCTGAATGGGTGTACTGTGAAAATAAATTGAATTAAATAAAGCTAAGCAAATCGAATAAATAAGGCAACCTATCACCTGTTTAATTTTTAAAGTTAACTTAACTAAGACCCTCCAGTTAAAATCAACTTTTGTTCATCTAAAGAGGTAGTCATTTTAACTTCTTCCCAAGTCAACCAAATAAAGTTTAGCAATGCAAGCAGCTGCAGTCCTTTACAAAATTAAACACTCTTTACAGTACCCTTTGCCAAGGGTAAATCAGTATTATTGGATCATCACAGTCACAGGTAAATAATATTTTCTCCAAGGAACACAAAAGGAGAAATGCCAGTATTGTGTTACTGTATTTGTGTAGAATTTGTGTTAATATTTTTACTGTTTTAATTCTACTAATGTCTAATGTTTCTGCTGACTTACTTCACTACATTTTGACAAGAAACAAAATAATTTTACTCCTGTACATTTTCTCCTGTACGTGTAAGCAGTTGTATTGAATGTGCACTTTGTTACGGTTGATTGATGCAGCAGAGAAGAGAAGATCCACCAAATCAATACAAACTTTATTTAAAATAGACCCGGAACAGAACATCACACAACACTAACTTAACGTGAGACCGGACAAGGAAAGAATGAACATGAGGAAACTAAGGCCATGTCCACACTAATACGTTTTAATTTGAAAACGTATATTTTTCTCTCCGTTCTGGCCTTCCGTGCACACTGAGACAGCGTTTTAAGTCAATGAAAACGTATCGTTTTGAAAACGCTCTCCAAAGCGGATAAATTTGAAAACGTTGTCTTCGCGTCATAGTGTGGACTGTGAAAACGGAGGCTTTTTAATACGATGACGCATTTTTAGCCATGTGATGCAGTCATATGACCAATTCACACTTTATATTCATGTGTTACTCGCAGCAACAACTCCACCTCACTGTCGGCCCATTTTAAAAACTCAGTGCCTTTTCTCGACATTGCGGCAAAATTTCAAAGAGTAAATAAACAAGTAGCGGAAATGATGCAAGTTGAAGCATCTTGGATTTGCTCATGCGCAGTACGGGGATGTAAGCGTTTTCAGACGTTTCAGTGTAGATGAACATTTTTTGGAAAACGATTGAAAATGATAGTGTGGACGCGGAGCGTTTTTAGACGAAAACTCCGGATTAGTGTAGCCATATTCTAAATACACACACTGAAGACTGACTAACGAGGGGAACAGGTGACACAGATGACGAGACACAGCTGACCAGAACTAGAGTAACGAGGGGACCGAAAAGTGGGAAACAGAACAAAGGAACATATGATCAAACTGAAACCAGGAAATACATGAGAAACATAACAACAGAAACACAGATATGTAACACACTTGTTGATCTTAAACATTTAATATTCAAAAAATGTAATTGCAAATAATATAATATTAATGAAATAAAGTGCAACTTAAGTGTACTTAGAGAGAGTATGTTTCTTCACATTAGTACACAAATCTCAAACTAACTAATTTTTAACTTTAAATTGCCCCTATGATGGTTTTTCGGATATTCCCTCTCATGCAGTGTGTAATACAGTTGTTTGTGATTGTAAACGTTCTGCACATTTTTTAAAGTCGAAAGTGAACAATAAATGAAGTTATTGTTAAATGAGTCATTCACTTTAGTGCTCGGCTAACTTATGCAGTGTTATTTATAAACAGTTTCCGCACTACAATAAATTAGAAATATACACATGGGTTTATACTGATGGTGAGGAATTACAGTTGCAACCTCAAAATTAGTAGTGTATTACTGAGAAATGTCCTGCTTAAGACATCCTTGCTGTGGATGATATGGTAAAATCGACATAATCGCTACTGTTTTTACACTGTGTACAATCGCTGGGGACAGAGTTCAGTTCAATCAGAGCAGAGTAGCTTGTGAAAACGGGGGATTTAGAGAGACTGATTCATCTGTAAAGAAGTTTCAGAATCGTTGAAATATGTGGTGATGTGCAATGTATATTATGAGAAAATGAAATGTTTTGTGAATTTTATCCCTGAGAGCAACATTGTGTCGGTTTGGCCCAGATCCGGGCCACATGTATGTGGCCCACTGGCACATTGTTGCACTGCAGCCTAGAAATCTAGACGCAGCCTAGCGGCAGCAAATCTAATCTGCCGCAAGTGTCGTCTAGCAACTCTCAATACACTTCTGAGCTGTAAAAACCAAACTCTGGTCAGGCCAATCACATCGTGTATAGAGTCGGTGGGCAGGGCTTAACATAATGACAGCAGAGTTGCGCTTGCGTGCTGCTAGTAAACACAGAAGCTGGCGAATGGCGGTCTTTCGAATCAGCTTTGACCGCGACTCTGGAAGACTTAGAGTTAAGCTTTTCTCTGAGAAAAGAAGAAAGAACGGCACTGAAGTCATTCTTAAAAAGGAAAGATGTGTTCGGAGTTTTGCCGACCGGATACGGTGAAAGTTTAATCTGTCAACGAGCTATCCTATCGCGTGCAGAGGGAGTTTGAAAGACAACCGTTTATCCTGCCCCTCGGATTGAGCCCTGTCTATGGTGAGTTTCCAGACCAAACATCTTGATATGGGTCTGGCTTGTCAGGCTAGCACTGCAGCAGATTTGACTTGGAATATAATGCACACATTTTCTGGGGTAAATGTGATGCATTTTTGTTTCACTTTATTTTGATGGTCCCTTTTACACATTCTGTTGACTAGTAATGTAATGTAGCATCTACTCTCTCATTAGAGTGTTAAGACTTGCAAAGTTACTTATAGTCAGTAGAATGTCTGTTGGAGGACCATCCCAATACACAGTTATATATTTTGCAGACAGTCTACTAATACTCTAATAAATGGTAGTTGACATGTAGTTGTTAAGTAATTTATAGTCAACAGAATGTTCAAAAGGGACCACCAAAATAAAGTGTTACCGAATATTACATGAAAATGAACAGCAAGAACTTTCCTCAAATTTTCTCCTGTTGTGAATTGTTATTATAAGACAAATAAGGCAGATTTTTCATTTTTGGGTGAGCTTTCCTTTTAAAGTTGTGGTCTGCTGAATGGTTAACTCTCCAAAAAATAAATACTTCAGCCCATCACTTGCACCAGCGATCTTATTTTTTCCTCTCCATTTCATGGCTGCATTTTTGTCCTTTCATCATCCCCCCTTTCATTCTCGCTCTCCACCCCCCTCTCTCTTCACCTCTTACTTCAGAAAAACTCTCAGCCAAAATACCAGCATGCCCCTTTCGCCCCCTGTCAGGAGTGACCTTGAGAAAAATTGCATATGCCATTGAAGAAAGGAAAGCAGATCTAAAAAAAGAATATAAGCCTCTCAGTTGTGCATCCGAAATAAATAAATAATCTTACAGAATCTAATTTATGTTTTTTCTTTTTCTCCCCTTCTATGGTTCTTGGTCCCTTGAGGACTCTGATTTAAGTCTAAGTGATGATGAAATGTCAAATCCACTCAATGTGAAGTGATGGCACTTTTATTAAACACATGCCTGGTCACGGGCCCCTGAATGTATACACATTCATGTACTCCGTCCTTAATGATATAAGACAATGCATTCGACTTCTGCTCACTCATTAGATATTAGACTCGGGTCCCTGATAAAGTGCTTGTGGGTGTGTGATTCAAAAGCATCCTTGTGTTTTCCTGTTTCCCCAGCCATTACCCTGGGTCAATCAATACAAAGTGACTGCTGCTCTCAGTGGTAGGCGCCTAGGGTTTGGCATGGAGAGCTATTAAAACTCTGGCCTGCTCATCTCTCTGAACCAGCCCCATGAGTTCTTCCTGTACGGTGAAGATGGACAGCATACAGTGTTGTGTTCTGTCAGGGTTTAATAGCTCTGGGATACACAGAGCTGCATCGAGCCTCTCTGTGTGTGTGGGGCAATATCACTGTTCTAAAAGGTGAGGAAGCTTGGCTGACCCGCTTTCATCATTAAAGGGATAGTTCACACTCAAATTAAAATTCTGTCATTTACTCACCCTCGTGTGGTTTGAATAAAGTAATGATGAAACCTGAATGATGTAAATTATTCCATGGAACAAAGAAGCAGATTTTTATTTTTAATCGTACTTTTTTTCCAGTAGTTTAAAGGGATTGTTCATAAAAAAGTGAAAATTCTGTCATTTTTGAAGAATGCTGGTAACCACACAGTTGATGTAGCATTTGATTTCCTTTGTAGGAAAAAGAAAAATACTATGGAAGTCAATCACTTAAATCTGCACTATGTAACTTTTCCGTCCACTAGAGGGCGCCTATTCAAAACAAAGGCATAGTTTGATGACGCTTTTGAGCTCAGAATCTTGGGACGTGGTCTTCACCTGCCCAACGGTGGAAAAGAATCAGGATAGAACTCGGGCAGAAATCATGATGCGTTTATTAACGTTACTGTAGTATGAGGCAGAGCAGGACAGAGCGTTGTGGAGCTTAGCAAAGCCACTGGAGCGATTGTTACGCAATACACGGCTCGCGAGCAGTGAGGCCTTTATTAGAAAGGGACACATTCGTCGGCGCCATTTCCGCTTTTCCGCTCATGAGTATGAGGTAACGCAGCTCTGTTTATCATATTAGATACATTTAAGTGTATTTATAATGATGTTATGATTTTACTCTGTGCGTTCGCTCAGCGGCTGCTGTAACACTTGTTCACACTGCTAAGAGTAAAGCCTTTCTGCCAAATAAAACCGGAAACCGAGGATAACGCAGATATGACGCAATTTACAGGCGACTCCCTCAGGCGAAGTCCCGGTTGCTTTAAATAGCAATTTTCTCAAAATGTACAAATAGTTGGAAACAATTGGGATATTGTAAGAACTCAGCTGAACATAATATATAACACAGGTTGATATTTTACTGCAAAAATACTACATAGTGCACCTTTAAATGCCAACGGTCTGTTACCAACATTTTTTTCTTATTTTCCATTTAACAGAAGAAAGAAACTCATACAGGTTTGGAACAACATGAGGGTGAGGAAATGACAGAACTTTCATTTAATTTTTTCAAAATGTAATTTTTTTATTTCATGTTCTTCTTTGCTGCAATATCCAGATTCGATTCCAACTAACAGTGCCTTTTTTGTTATAAAAAAAATGGCTAAACTGCCATTTATGAGACATAAGAAAGAAACCCATCTTGACAAAGAAGGCAGGATGCCATAACACTTTTGTCATTTGAATTTTGAATTTGAAGAGAATATGATGATATTATCAACATCTTCAATTCAAGACACAGCCAACTCCGACATGTTTAGAACAGAATCAGCCATACGAGGTAAGCTATATGGGTAGGTTTTTAGTCTGGCCCGCCGTGGCATGGCTATGCAATATTTGTTTTGCATGTTATATATTTGTAAGCAAGTGGCTTTCGGCAGTTTTCATAAGCCACTGTAAATTAACAATATGTCCCGTGTTTCATTAAAAGGTGCTATCATTTGAAAATAACGTACCACCACCCTAAACCTAATCTCAAACGTGAGATTATTTTTTTATTATTTTTTAATTTTTTTAATTTTTGTAATTAACGTAAGCACTCATTAAATCATTAACGTGATTTTAGCTAGCTTCTATAAGTCTTGACCTCTTTTATTGAGACTCGTTTTACCCGAGTGCTTTTCATTACGAGTGCCAGGTGAGCTACCAAGCAAATTTACTAGCTTTTTTAGTGTTACTAGCTAGTTACTAAAGTTCCCTTTCAGCCGGTCACGTTCGACGTACGTCAGAACTGAACCGACGAATGGGTCTCTAAAGTAAGATCCCATTCGTCGGTTCAGTTGTGACGTACGTCTCCGTTCCCTCCTTCAGGAAACGAGGGTTACATACGTAACCGAGACGTTCAGGCTCCTTTCTACAAAACAAGAGTGAATGGGGCAGATGCTGTCAAGCCTAAAAAATAACCAATAAACGCAAACTAAAGTGGTCCATACTGCTTGCACAATATATTCCAAGTCTTCAATAACTGTGAAATAGCTTTATTTGTTTTAAAGACTGAAATTTAAATTGCTGTGTTGCTTCGTTTGGTTGTCTGCACAATATTTAGGCTAATATAAGCTTTATTAATTCTAACTAATAGCGTTTATCATTCAAGTAAAACCTGTGTTTTGAATTCAAAGTTCTATTTAAACAAAGACAAAAGACATTCATAAGGATTTGGGTAACATAAGGGTGAGTACATTTTTATTGTTGTTGTGACCTATCCCTTTATACATATGTGACAGATGTTACAGGAAAAAAAAAAAAACACATACAACTCTGTCTTACCATAAATCGTTTAAGCTTTGTGTGTAGGTGTGCATAGATACACTGGCAGCTTTGAACAAAATCCCTTTGTGTCCTGTTCATTCCGTCTATGCATGATACAACTTGCAGTCTATACTGGAGCATCACAACATATTACTTCATTCCTGGGGTCAGATCAGAGGATAAATGTGGCTCAGGTACACTAAAGACTGTGAAAAGAAACACATTCTGATTGCCTGTCAAAAACCTTTGCACTATTCCTCGCCGGCTTTGCTCTTTTGTTTGGATTGAAGCATATGTTTTTCGCCAAGAGCTTAAAGTAAACCATTTTCCCATCTTTAAAGTCTTGTCACACCTGCAAAATACACCACAAATGGTCCTGCATAAGCTGTTGCCCAAAGGGCTTTTGGATTCGGCCATTTTGAAATGTAATTGCGCAGCCTTCTGGGACAAGTTGTTGGAATTGAACGATGGCCATGTAAAATTCATGTGCTTTCTCTGTGTTGACTAAACAGTGCTGTCATTGTAAATATCTCAGTATCAGAGGGACAGAGAAACAGGAATTATTTGTGTGAGAAAAAAAAAAGCTAAACAGACAGAGCAAAAGGAAAAGAAGAGAGAGACATCCTAAGCAAAACAGGTGGATTGGATGGAAAAGAGACCAGGGAAGGAGAAAAAGATCTTCATCACAGCAGTCAGGGCTGGATATCCTGTGGAGGCTTGAACGTTGCCAAAGCAAAACACAGAGCGTGTTCACGGTAGTACTCCTTCCTGGCTCAGCATTCTTCATTGGGAGCACAGCCAGAATGATGCATTATTTGTGCCTTTCTGACATTTTTCCACTTTCCAAGTGATTGGATTTACCAAATGGCGCCAGCACTCTTGCACCTAAACACAAAAAAGATTTTTGTGGGTGTGTGTCAAGTACCTAGTACAGTAGTAGCCTTCAGTAGACTATAAATAAAGACATTTATGATGTTACAAAATATTTATATTTTAAATAAATGCTCTTCTTGTGAACTTTCTTGAAAATAAAGTATCATGTTACCACAAAATTGTTTCATGACAACTGTTTTCAAAACTGATAATAATAAGAAATGTTATTTTAATCAGCATATTAGTATGATTTTTTTTAAGTGAATTGGAGAAAGTTATGTTGAAAAGTAATGCATTACACACTTAGAAAGTAACTAATTGCGTTATTTTTATTACTAATTACTTATTATTTTTTTTTAGAAAAGTAATGCATTATGTTACTTTTGCATTAGTTTTTCTCACCTGGGCTGGTTTGTTTGTTTTTTGGTTTTATTTTTAGGAAAATGTAAAGACCCTCATCCTTTCACACCAAAATTGAAATAATAAGCCTCAGGCTGAAATGATGAAATGATAATTCACACAGTAGAGGGCGCAGCTCAAACAACCTTTCACTGTAAACCTGAATAAGTTTTTAAGGCAAAATTGTATTTAATTGCTCTGAACTTTAAATATGTGAGTAAGCTCATTCATAAATTAAAAATATATAATGTATTTTCAGTTGTGGAAACTTGACTAGCTTTAACTAGCTAATTCAGCATATGCTAATTGGTTTGAGTGTCATGGCAAAGAATACTGGGAAATAGAAACCCTAGCCCCGATTTGGTTAAATTGAAGTTAGTCCAAGTTAAATGAAACAAGTTCATAAAATGCAAACCAATTAAACAGTTCAGATTAGGTTAAAATTGTTGGTTTTGTAAACACATAGAATACATACAATTTTAAAATAAAAATGCAGCAAATAAAACCAATAAAAGTTATTTTTGCTGAATTGTCGACGATCAGTAGCAAGACGCTGGTCAATATAGTGAGATTAAATACATAATAAAATTTGTTTTGTTTATCACATTTAATTATTGGAGGTTTGCATACACTCTAAAAAACGCTGGGTTAAAAACAACCCAAGTTGGGTTGAAAATGGACAAACACAGAAATTGGGTTGTTTGAATGGGTCCATTCACTGGGTTCAAACAACCCAATTTCTGGGTTTGTCCATTTTCAACCCAATTTGGGTTGTTTTTAAACCAGCATTTTTTAGAGTGTAGTATTGTTATTTTGCATTTGACTGATTTCATTCATTTTGAGGAATACTGAATGTTTTTTGTGCAAGTGAGATTAGTAAATGCATGCTCACATTTATTCAAAAACTGTTTACATACAACACCTTGTACTAATGATTTTTCTCAACAATGAGACAAGAGATCTGTCAGTCAATAAATGGAAAATTGTAGTTACTTTTTGAAAAGGTGAATTTGTTGTAAATTGTAAAACCATTAATGCTTTATACTTTACTATTTACTTAAAAATGTAATCTGATTATGTAACTCAATTTACCCTAATATGGCATACCTGGTAGTCATGTTTAAAAATAAATAAATAAAAAAAGGTTTTTCACTATAATACCATAATAACTAATTTTTTTGATCAAATAAATGCAAGTTTGTTGTACTTCAATGATTTCTTTTAAAAGCATTGTAGGCTACTGAATCAACTGGCTCACTCATTGATACGCGGGTCGGCTTTTTTATGAAATTATTTGGCCACCCCAGCCCGCCCCGTACCACGGTATATATTTTTACAACCCGCCCAACCCCGCACCCACGACTATTAAATAGACATACTAGGCATTGTACTGTAAACGAAAACATCCTTTATTTCAGCCTGAAAGTGCTTGGAAACATTGCCCTGTACGCTAATATGAACCATAAATCAGGTCATATTAATAACAAGACAATGATAAACATTTTCAAAATGTACAAAGCATGAACCTCTCTCGGCAACTTCTTCATTATCCTCCAGTGGGAACTCACTGAACTGCTGGCGATAGGAGCTGCTTGGCTAGCCACTTTCGGACCGTGTCACGTGACGCCAAACGTTAAGTTGCGGCCTTCGTATTGTAACCTTATCAAAGAACCTAATAAAATATGAAAATAGATATTCCCAAATATTTAATACAGGCTACAGGGAATTGCATGCAACATACAAAGATTTTTTTATTTATTTTGTTTTTTATGACCCGCCCCAACCCGCACCACAAACCCGGGTTACCCGCGGGTTATGAGACGACCCGCACATCACTATCATGGTTCCTCTTGCCTGGGGCCAGAGGCAGACATGCATTTTCCAGTCAACATTTAAAAACGGGCTGATTACCAAAGAATGCATAAAGGTGAACACAGTTTTTTTTTTTTTTTTTTTACCCCATTAAAAAACCTTTACACAAAAAGAAATTATGTTTGACAAATAACAGCTTCTTTTTTTTTTTTTTTACATGGAGCAGGTTGATATTAGCCCACAAAACTAATTTAGTATGAATATTGCCTAGACAAAATCTATTTGGTTTATCAAAATAAAAGTGGCTCCCCCATCCCTACACACGTGCACAGCTACGCACGTTTCCTCTATACCAAAAGAATATTTCACTACCAAGAACTGCCTCTAAACATGCAACTTCTTATACCAATCAAAACTTAACTGAGAAATGTTGATATGTTTTAATTAAAAGGATTTATTCATTGATATATTTATTTATTAAATGCCCTCCGCCTAGCAAGAGAAATCAGATGATTCCTTCAGCACAGCTCGAATTTGTTCAAGGGCACTCCAGAAAGCTTCAAACACAACTTAAACACATTTGTGGCCAATAACCCATTTACACAGGCACAAAAACCTCCAGATCCCTGGCACCGCTGTGCTAATGCTTAGCGCCTAACACACGCTGTGAACGCATCTCACAGGTGCTTGCTGCTGGAGATCATTTGTGTCACCTGCAACCTTTGTAAGCATTACCTAAACACGTACGAGCGCACAGACACCCCCATCAAACACAACCACTCCTCCCGTGAGAGGAATATGATAATTTATAGTAAAAACAGACGTTGTGCGACTTAGTGATTTATTGCTGGTGTTGTCACCCGTAATTAAACCCCCTGCTGATTAATTGTGTTTTCTGAGACTATGGCACAGTGTGAAGACTTGTGGGGGATAGGAGCTAGATACGACACTAACAGAGCTAATGTGAGCTGTTTCATTCTCTCGCTTTCTTTCTTTCTGCTATTCTCCCCTCTCTGATGTATGCCCCATTTTATTCTGAGCGCCGCATGGCCATTGTGTGATAGCTCTCCTTTGAGACCACCGTGAGATGTGATATACAATGTAGCATGTAAAATATACTTTTCACACAACGCTTTAGTGTTAAAACACCTTTCCTTTTTTTGGGATATGATATTATCCAGTAGCCTTGTCCTACCAGACTCTCGTACATTTCATAGCCTACAGAGAGTCTGGCCACTCTCCATTGACAAGCGTTAACTTTCTTGAATGTGGGTACTCCGTTGATGTACGATATCTGATCTATCCAAAGCCCCTCTGGATCTGCCATAACCAATCGCTAAAAGTTTAGCCCTGATGTCAATTTCAAACTAGCGCACAACATCATTGTCGTTGTTCTTAGCCACTCCCTCTGTTCGCTGATTGGACCGGTTAAAATTTGACCAGCGAAAACCAGAGAATATATACCGCAATCCCAAATGGAGTACTAAAGGAAAATTTAAATTGAGAGGAAGTACATTCTGGGCGGACCAGAAAATTCATATAGGAAACTCTGCATCAGAAAAAAAAATGTGTACACCTACACACATATAGGTTATGTACACATACATATACGCATATCCACTGCAAAAAATTTGATGACTGATGAACATCTTAATTTTTCTGTTGGCCAAATTAAATTTCTGGGAATTGATGCAATTTAATTCACAGAAATTCTATTTGGCCAACTGAAAATTGGAGACCAGAATTTTTTTTTACAGTGTAGGCTATGTACACCTACACACACATAGGCTATGCACACCTACACACATATAGGATATGTACACCTACAAACATATATGATATGTACACCTACACACATATAGGATATGCACACCTACACACATATAGGATATGACATATAGGATATGTACACCTACACACATATATGATATGCACACCTACACACATATAGGATATGTGCACCTATATGCACACCTACACACATATAGGATATGCACACCTACACACATATAGGATATGTACACCTACACACATATAGGATATGCACACCTACACACATATAGGATATGTACACCTACACACATATAGGATATGTGCACCTACACACATATAGGCTATGTACACTTACACACATATAGGCTATGTACACTTACAAACATATAGGCTATGTACACCTACACCAGGGTTGCCAACTCACGCATCTGGCGTGAGAAATGCACTTTCAGGCTCTATGTCACGCTCTCACTCCACCCAACTTAATCTCACGCCAAATTGCCAAACCTGCTTTTGATTTTAAACAAAGCTAAGCTTTTATTTTTTAAGTTTTAATGTGAAATTGATACTGAATCACATCACCCATTGAATCATCACTCATTGCAAGAAGTGGTCTTCAGGCATGTTAGGATCAGGCAACCAAAGGCACAAACCCCATATTGGAAAGGTAAGAGAGCGAGATAGATATTCTCCATAAGGGCCATGGGCAAGTCCACAACTCCACTTGACTTAGAGCCACATAGAGCACTTAATCCCCTAAAGTAACCTCAGGTTCTTCATTTGAGCTCATCATGGGATTTCTGGCTAAATCCCTAAAGAGTGCACCTTTATGAAGAAGTGCATGTAGGGAAAAGTTTCCTTCAAACTTGGACAAAAAACTGGAATGAAATAAATTACCTAAAGGTGCCTTTGGTGCAACAGGGAGAGATTTATGTACTACATTACATCCCACATATGCCACTTCTCATTAGGAGGAAACAGCAGCTGGAACTTGGCGGTAAACAGCCTCATCATCATCCAAGGTTTAATCTTACATCTGCATATAAACACCTCTCTGAAAACTCACTGCGTCTAAGAATCATCATGACTGCGTGACAACAAGATTACTGTGAATAATAAACATATCATAGTCTTCTCAAAAGAATGGAATAAAAAAGTTAGTTTCCTTCCGCAGCTATGATAATTAGCTTTTTGTGTTCTTTTCATTGAAAGACCCTGAAATAGTTTTGACATATAACTAAGGGCCTGCTTACACCTGGTATTAGGATGTGTTTTGGGTGATTGGATGACAAGTGGACATCACTATATAACGGTGTAAATGGGGTCTAGAACGCTTTGAGCTTGTCCGTTTTCGACTACTTGAAGAAATAAGGACATAAGTGGTTGAAATTGGACAAAAGAGACGGATTAAATAAAACACAAGGTGTAAGGTGTCTCAGCTCTCTGCTGAGAATGTTGACATCCTAATCTTTTAGAAAAAATAAATACAATATTGTCATTATAAGTTCAGGCATATTTTCACGTCTCAGGTTGTTGTTCACATGTTGCACTTTAACAAATGAGTAGAATTATATTTATTCAGCTGGTTATTTTATTTTGTAAATAAAAATGTATGTAATAAAAGGAAAGCAAATAAAAATGATCTCCTACCCATTTTTTCTGATTCGATAAATGATCCGATGCGTGACTCGTGATCCGTGATGTGATCCGAACCGTGATTGTCGTGATCTGTTATTATCCACTGGAATAAATAATGCAAGAATTGTCATTTTAGATGAACTGTCCCTTTAAGAGTCCTCTGTTCATGAATCTAACTTTCAATTTTAAAAAGGCTTTTGTAAATTCCATAAAATATCTTCTTTTGTGTTTTGCAAAAGAAGATAACTATACAGGTTTTGAAATAGCAGGAGGGTGAGTAAATGATGACAATTGTCATTTTTGTGTGAACTAAAGCTCTTTATGCATATTTGACTGTGTTGGGTGTGCTGGCATAGAGCGCAAAGAGCAGATGCAGACGCTACAGTTAGTTGGTCCTAAACCTCACTATCTGCCTCATTATAGAGAATAAATGACTTCTTCTCCATAGGAAGAGCATGCAGGAGAAACTTCATTGAACCATATGGCATAAGTCTCTCTCTCAGCCAGTCCCCAATACAGCCATCTGAAAGTGCAGGAGATCGGGTGGGGCTTTTAAAAGGAAGCCAATCAGATTTCTTACACATTAGGGCCTCATTAACCACAGAAAGGCGCCTATCTGCACTCTCAATACGCTAATAAACACTAGCACACACATACCGTATGTACGCCATTGTCATCTACTCAATACAATCCTGCCTGTGATTTATGTTCCTGCTTGCTTTTATATTAAATACATTATAGGCTGTGTGTTTTCACTCCATAGGGAGCTCACAGCCAGGAGGATGGATGGTGCAGTGTCCTTTCACAGGTTTAAGGGGCATTTAGCTGTAATGAGGTTCAATTTCAGCACTCCAACCAGTGAACAGTAACAATTCTAGAGCAAGAACAGAGAGCAAAAAGCTGTGGTTAGCAAAAAAAAAAAAAAAAAAAAAATTTTAATATCCTCCATACTGTCATACAAGACTGCTGACAGTAGTTAAAAGTGCTTTACTAGACACAGATTTGCTATGTGGTCAGGCCATTCAAATGAATAAAAGTGTTGACCTCTTGCATACCTCTAAGTTTCAGAACTTCTCTTTGCCATTTACTTACCTTTATGTCACTCACCCCTTTAATCAGAGGAACACAAAAGCAGACAATTTTATGAATTCAATACAATGTCTTTGTCTTGACTTACTTTAAAGGCACAATATGTAAGATTTTTAGTTTGAAATATACAAAAAAAACACTAACAATGTTACATATATTGTTGACTTGTGTATTTACATTAAATCCAGAGAAATTGGCTATTTTAGCCACTGTTGAATTTTAACCACCTGTCAAAGACATCTAGCCTGACGTGGTCATACTCAATTCTAGTCAGAATATGAGTCTGAAACTGCTCCATTGGGCTGTTATTATGGGGCGTGTTTCAACAGAACCAGGAAAGACCTCAATTGGATAGACCTACAACCAATCAGAGCAACGAAGCGATGTCAACAGAGCTCAACTGCACTGTGTTGCCAAGTCCGCGTTTTTTTTCCCCACGGGTTGCCTTCTATGTCTGCGGGTTGAAGCGACTGTAATGTGATATATAGAACCATGAGTGCGAATTTTAGCAGGCAACCTTGCCAAAATAACACACATTTTACCCTCCAAACACCATTTTCCCCCGGAGAACCCCCAGAGAAACTATTGTTTAGGGATAGTAGTTGGCGGATTTTGTTGTAAAAACTTGGCAACCCTGTCTGCACGTGCGCTGGAATAAACGATCTTTGCCGGTGTTGTAAAAAATAAAAGAATTGAATGATACACAGAGTACTTACCCAACATGATCATAATTTTTTTGAGAAATTGTGAAGGTGAATGCATATACAAACAAGCTCTCCGTTTAAGATTTGAACAAATACAATCCAAGCCCCTTTGATGACGTGCATGTTTACGTTACTGTTTATCATCTGTCCGTCATCGTCTAAAGCCCGCCCTGATGATTTCATTGGTCCAAACAATTTCTGTTCGGAGATAATTACTCCTCTATGGAGCGACGCCAGACCGAACTGCCCGACCTAAAAAAATTGGTCTAAAAGAGCTAAAAGAGCATCCAGGCTAAAAGACATCATATCCACTCTACACTCAATTTCCAGTTTTGAACATAACAAAGACACTTCAATATATTGTGTGAGCAGTGACACAGGTGAGCAACTGTTCGGATTGATTTATCAACAGAAAACAAATCATTGTTATACAGCGAAACACGTTTAGTCACGTTTTTGTTTGAATCACTAGTTTTCTTTATTTACAGTGAGTACCATGTTTTACCACATCTCAGAGACAACACTATTTTGTCAAGTGTCTATAATATAATCAGAAAGTTTTCTCTGTCATACAATATATTTTAACATGTATTGCATGTCATTAGCAACAGTCATTTAAGCATCCTGTTTTATTAATATGATATTCTGATATTGATCTATCCCAAGGGCTCTCAACTTGCTTTGCTTCATACCATTAATAAAACTTGAATACATTCGCTCATTCATTAGCATGATTTCTGCTCAAGTCCATTAGTTTCTTTTCCTTCGGCTGCGAAGAGTTGAGACTACAGCTGATTCGGCTCATTCACGACATCATCAAGCTACATCTTTCTTTTGAATAAGTGACCTCAAGGGGTAAAAATTACATATTGTGCCTTTAATGACTTTTTTGTTGTTGTGGTCAACATATCGTAATTGATAACGTTTAATTGTTTATTTTAAAGTATAAGTGTATTCCTGTGATGGCAAAGCTGAATTTTCCACATCATTACTCCAGTCGTCAGTGTCACATGATAATTTCGAAATTATTCTAGTATGCTGATTTTCTGCTCAAGCACCATTTTTTTTTTTTTTTTTTTTTTTTTTGATGTTGAAAACAGCTGCTTAATATTTTTCTAGAAATCTTTTCAGAATTATTTTCAGAACTGAAAGTTCAAAAGAACAGGATTTATTGAAAATAAAAAAATATTTTGTTAAATTATAAATGTCTTCATTTTCACTTGTGATCAATTAAATGTGTCCTTGCTGAACAAAAGTATCTTTTTTTTAATTTGTATTCTTAAAAATAAAAAAAAATCGTACTGACCCCATTCTGAATGGTAGTGTATCCTAAATATTAATTTCCATGTGACATATTTGTGAAAAATGACCCATCCGAAACTGATCCTAGTAAAAAATGCTTGAGCAACGGTTGCTATGGTTACCTCCTCAGGTGAACACGACTACTATATCACTGAACACCTGAGAAGGTAACCATGGAAACATTACAAGTGTATTTACCACCAAGTTTTGAAATGTTTGGAAAAAACAACATACATTTCTAAATAATTACTTTAAAAATACCATAGCATCCCAGCCTCATTATTTAGTTCTCTGAAAATAGAAGCGAGAAATATTTCTAGTTCTAACGTCCTAGAGGCTTGAAAATAACGAGCAGAGCTCGGTAAGAGAAGTTTAGTGGCGCTTTCCCTCTGACTCATCAATGAAATATTCATCTTTATGGCAATATCCGGCCTTTTCTAGAGTCAGTAACATCCGGCCCCCAGGGAGTCCACCTCTTGCTGATGCCTGGATATTTCTGCCTCTGTTCAGTTTTCACTTGGTCACTTAGAAACACAATTGATTCTCCCTCTTTCAAAGTGCTGATCTTTCTCACATTTACATCAATCCATCACAGGAGGAGAGCAGCTGTTTTTTCAGTAAGATATAAGGGAGGGCTCTCTCAGCCATTTTGCAACAATTACTTGAAATGTAAACGTCACACGGGACCACTATTCCTCGGTCAGCCAAGAATAAATGAACCTAATGTATATTGCTGAGCTTTATGAGCGATAAAATGTGGCATTAGAGAGTTATGAATATGACCGCAGTCTGAGTTCCCCCTCCCGTTGCTTTAAATGACAGAGTCAGTGGCTCTTTGTGAGCGTATATATCCATCTCCATCAGGACGGCGACGGCTGCCAGTTCGCACCTCACGCGTCATGCATCTCGCTTACAGTAAACAGGCAGGCGCCATTAAGTTGACAAGATGAGGGGAAGATTACGCCATTAAAATGCTTTGGGAATCCGCCATTTATAAAGCCAGGCAGGGACAGCATTGTCATTGCAGCTTTGGATTAAACTCCTGGTGCGTTGATGTATTTTGCTCCAGGGACGAGGTCTGGCCTCCTAGTGACTTTCGCTCCTTTCCCCTGACGATACACTGTCAAGGTATTTGCACAGAGACAGAGCTCTTGTGAATGCATAATGTTTTCAGAATCCAGTCTCACAACAGCTTGTGGCTTTTCAATCATCAAAATGTATTTGGAGCAACCATGCGCAAGTCATATCCAGGCAATATGAGGCAAAAAAATATATAATATAATAATAATGAGAGAATTATACTTGTGTTCTTTATGGCATCTAATGACAGCATTAATATTCTCTTTGTGAGCACATATTATCTATTTTCTGTAAACAGACGGGTCCCTTGATTGGATCTAGCGCTTTTGAATTAGCAAGAGGCTGTTAATGGCTCGTGCCGATGTCATTGAATGTGGCATTGATGTAATGTTGTCTGCTTCATTATGAATACAAGTCATTCTTCACTGCTCAAACATTCTGAGATGATTGGATAAAGAGACTCGTTCATCACAATACTATGGGATTGTAACAACTTCAATAAAAAAATATATGAAAACAAAACCTTATTAACATAAAAACCTAATTTGGAAGTCCTTAAAATGATTATAATTTATATTTCTATTAGTTTAATTACTGCATCACAATGGAAATCTTTGAATTGCATTGAATATTGCATTCATATGTCCCTTAAATGGGACTTTCATTGAACAACCCTGTGCTGGTAGATCCTATAACTACACCATTCTTTCTACATTCTAATCAGTGGTTCCCATCCCTGGTCTTGAAGAACCTCCAGCACTACACATTAGCTGTGTCCCAATTCAGAGGCTGCATCCTTCGGATGATAAGACTTCCTAGGCCACCCCTTTGTATTTCAAACACTACTCCAAGAAGCTTCGAAGCATTATGAATCAGCATTTTGGTTCATGATTCAGATCGCGTGTCAAAACACCAAACTGCCGAAACCACACAACTTTACTGATGATTCGCTGATTCAATGCTGATTAGATGGTTTGATACTCGAATCAGTGAATCAGTAGTTTTAGACTTCAAGAAAAAACTTCAAGCCACTCTTGAACAACAGACAGCGTCAAAAGCACTGGGCTAAAAAAAAAAGGATTTCTGAGTGGTTCAAAGTTCTCTGATGAAAGTAAATTTTGCATTTCCTTTGGAAATCAGGATCTCAGAGTCTGGAGGAAGAGAGGAGAGACACATGATCCATGTGTTTGAGGTCCAGTGTAAAGTTTCCACAGTCAGTGACGGTTTAGGGTGGCATGTCATCTGCTGGTGTTGGTCCACTGTGTTTTCTGAGGTCCAAGATCAACACAGCCGTATACCAGGAAGTTTACTATTGCTGACCAACTTTATGGAGATGCAGATTTCATTTTCCAACATGACTTGGCGCCTGCACACAGTGCCAAAGCAACCAGTACCTGGTTTAAGGACCATGGTATCCCTGTTCTTAATTGGGCCGCAAACTCTTCTGACCTTAACCCCATAGAAAATCTTTGGGCTAATATGAAGAGGAAGATGCGATATGCCAGACCCAACAATGCAGAAGAGCTGAAGGCTACTATCAGAGTAACCTGGGCTCTCATAAAACCTGAGCAGTGCCACAGACTGACCGACTCCATGCCACGCCGCATTGCTGCAGTAATTTAGACAAAAGGAGTCCCAACTAATTATGAGTGCTGTACATGCTCATACGTTTCATGTTCATACTTTTCAGTTAGCCTTTTCAGTTACTTTTCAGATTTCTAGAAATCCTTTCTTTGTATTGCTCTTAAGTAATATTATAATTTTCTGAGATACTGAATTTGGGATTTAGTTGTCAGTTATGACAACACAGTCTCACCCCTACTCGTCAAATGTTGCCGAACGGTCAAGGGACCCTGACGTCAGCTGTTGACGCACAGGGTACCCCTAAATCGCCATTTTTCGACGTACTGGGTAATCCACTGATTTCAATGAGAAACCTAGGACGTCATAAACAGACGTGTTGGGCATGTGAATGTTATCGTTATGATGGAATATATTGGGTTATAATTTTTACATTATGACATGTTGGAGTGTGATTCTCAATTTAATCAGCCAGCACAATTGTATTTACATTTATTTACGCTATGATACACGTTTGAAACAGCAGTCAAACCCCACCCCGCCCTAAACCTACCCATTTGCGTATTATATGATATAAAACACAGACTGTAACAGACAACAGGCACACTTTATTGAAAAAGTCCAACTATTCCGAGGCCAAACGATTGAATTGTGTGAAGAAAAGACCCAAAAGCAATCACCGTCTCTATCCGCGCCGCGCGCCGCGCGCGCCCCGGCGTCACACTGAAGACGCCACAGGTAGACCCCTCGGCGTCACGCGATGGACGAACTGGGAACCTTTGGCGTCAACATTAGACGGCAATTCTATCGGTATGAAATCGCGCTGAAGAAGTCTCATTCAGAACACATCGCGATGTTTGGCATCAGATCACGTGTGCCACATGTTGGTGAGTAGTCATACATATTATGTCCTAATATTTGATATAAAGTATTTTCTGCTTGTCGTTATCGATCATGTTCAGTCACTGCATTGTACCTGTCATCATCTCCACTGAGGCTTTGCATTTCTTTGCTTTCTAAATAAACACACCTTGCTAATAGGGTGATTAAACACTGTCACGTGACGTGCTATAGACCTTTAAACATTTGTTAATATTTAATAATAATTACTAGTGTAGTTCCAACGTGGCATTTGTAGTAGAAGCACAATAAAAAAAAAAAAATAAATAAATAAAAAAAAACACTTGTCATGCGTTTACCACAGTATTGGTAGTTTTAATGTGATATTTGTTGTAAATAAACAGTAACCACAACAATTGCTATTTTTAATGTGATATTTGTTGTAAATAAACAGTAGCCACAACAATTACCATGCTTTAAATGCATTTTAATGTAAAATCCAAATATTGTTATTTAAATAGTATACTTTATAATGCTATATATTATATATTATGACTTTTTTCTCTCTTTCTTTTTTTTTTTTTTACCTGAAAAGACCAAAAGGGCCTCTCGGACTCAGTCAACCCATTCTTGTTTGTGGAGAAGTAACGGAGAAAACCAAAAGCTGCAACAGCAAATATTTGTAATGGTATGTATGAGTTGGTTTGAACCCTTTATCAAACATTTTATTTAGCATTTGTTGTTACTTATTCTTACAAATCCCATATCTCAATCATTAAGAACATATTCCCGAAGTCTTAATAATTCACAAGATTTAACAAGTTGTCAAATTCGTATGATTCTCGTACATATAGCTCTGAAAAAAATGAAGAGACCACTTAACATGGATTTCTAAATGTTAAGTGGTCTCTTAATTTTTTTTTCCAGAGCTGTATTTGTATATGAAGAGTTCAGATGCAAAAGCCTCAAAAAGCCACTTCGGTCACATGACATCAGATATTCAATTATTTTTTCTTAATCAGATCAGTTGCACTGTTTATAACGTCCCGTTTGCATGTAAATAATTTATGTGATCACAAAATCAAATGAGTTATCTACATTTTCAAACAAATTCTTATGATATAGCTTGCTATTACATACTTTTAACTGTCTTAATTTATATGTTTTAAAAACAATAGTATTTGCACAGAGTAAATGATACTTTCTTGTTTTACAGAAGAGAAGAAAGACCAGACCTTATATCGAAGCAAGCTAAGAAAATAAGTCCTTTGTTTAGGGTGAGGAAGGAAGATGGACATCTTGTGCCCGAAGAAGACAGAAAAGTGCGCAAGTCCATTGGTATGTCTTGTATTGAAGCAATGCTGTAATATGTAGTACAAAATTTGATGTTGATCTCTCAAAGGACTATTCATTTCAACAGTGATCATTCTTTCTACTCTGATAAAATACGTACCATTATTCATGTCTAAATATTTTAATAACTCCTAAAATAAGCAAATGAGGTTCTGTATCTTGGATTTATTTAAAATGGTAAATATTTGTTTTCCCTTTTTGATACAATTATTATTACACTTTTGGCCTTCAGTTCTTAAAAACTGCACCGTCTTTTTGTCTTAGATAAAAGTAGACAAGTGTGGGAAAAAGCATTTAGTTGTTATAACTCCATGTATTTCTCCATTGTTTTGTAGACCATGGATGGTTCTGGGTAGCTTTAGAAGATAATGAGTTGGGACATATTAGGAATCAAATAGTAAATGTTCTTTGAAATATCTGGTTAGTTCTTTCTAAAAGATCTACTGTTTAAAAGGTTGCTGTTGATATGGGTAAATTAGTTTTTGTTCAGTACTTGGCTAATATTATGGGCTGAAATATTATACATAATGCTTCAATGTGTATATTATTTTATGTACTGACTGCTGCTTTGTAAATTTAAATCAGGAATTGGCATTTCTGCCCATTTTGAGGTGGAGAGTTTACTGAAGAACATAGGTTAACCTGACTGTACATTAAACTTAATATGAATTGTGTTTGTTGTTTTACTTTTAGACCAGGACTGGAGAACGCCGGATTATACGACTTCTTCCTCTGGTTGAGAAAAGGCTACACAACATCAGTGATCACATCATCTGTACATTGATTATACTGTAGGGTACAAGTGGGCGAACTGTTTAGAAGAAGAAGAACATGAACATGATAGAGGGAAGAGACAGAAACCAGTCTAGTTGTAATAATGAATCATTATTTTCCAACACTATATCAAATCTGTTTTCTGTATCATAGTTGACTGGATGGGATTATGTGGCACTCATTTGTGTGGCTTCAGCAGCTGTGAATGGATTAATATGATGTTAATGTGTTTTTTAAAACCCATTTTTATTTATCTTGAATCTAATTTGACTTTATTCTACTTTATCAACTGTATACTGTATCCTCCAATAAAGTGTTGAGTGATAAAGTATGGTGAGTATTGTGTATGGTGTTTGGTACAGTAAATACACATTCAACAAGTTTATTTAGGTTATCTAATTAATTACCAAGAATATTTTTACTTGAGAAGTAAACATTTTTTATCTGGTTATATTATATTTGGTACAATGCTCCAAAAAGTTGTATATACTTGCATGCTGTGACAAGTATGTCAGTTTTCAGTGAAATAAAGGGAAGGATTACAAACACTTCAAGCTTAACTGAAGATGATCCATGTTGATCATTCTGGTACATCTACTACTGCAATAAAAATTAAAGCATGCACATTTTCGATGCCAGGTACGTGAAGAGGGTGTAGATGAAATTGTGACAATGTCTCTTGTTATTTTACTTAATGGTGCATGGTCCTATATTTAATAGTAATAATGAAGTGTAAATAATATAAATAGTTTTTGTTTACTCTGGAAAGTGGATAATGGCAAGTTGTTGCAGGTTCATCCATTATATTTATTAGTGTTTATCCATAAAAGAAAAGAAAACTTAATAATTATTATTTTACAACATTTCTTTCAAATATTTCTGTATTTCATCAGATGGTCTTACAATATCAAAACCTATACACAAGCATGACGTTAGAATAGAAAAGACAAAATACTCTGATATTTAAATGTGACTCAAAGTTTGTTGTACGTGATGAGGAGAATAGATCTGTGTATGTTGTACTGCCCTTACACCTCCAGGGACCCAGTAGTGGCCCCTTGAAGAGCAAAAAAAAAAGCATATTTCAAATGGCTTTAACTCAAAGTCTGGTTAGCGTATCACAGAGAAAATTGGCAGGACAACTGCATATGCAATGTTTACTAAATAATGTTGGCCACAGTTTTCAGACATATATGGAAAGCTGCCATAAAGGTTTTTTTAAAAGTGCTCACAGTAAAATATACAATTTCAGCTGGGCCCTCATATATGTCATAAAGGTTTACACAATGAACATATTTTAATATCCAGTTGTCCATTAAATATGTTATTTACTTAACATTTATTGTTTCATTATGAAACCTTTTAAACTACATTTCCCATATATCTGTCATTGTATCAATGCAATGGGAAACATGGCGCTGTAGTTCATAGAAGTGTGCAGAAATGCTTAGGGTTAGGGTTGGGTTCTCAGTAAAGGAGTCATTTCTCAGAACATAGCGACACTTTATAGTTAGCTTAACGTATTACTGACGTAATAACACCAAAACATACTTTGTAACATGAAACGCCGTTTTATATAAGTTAAAACAAATAGTCCAATCACAGCGCGTTCTGCGATAAAGTCACAGCCAATGACAACCCAGCTGAACAGAGGCGTCACACTTACTTGTCCATTTATGGTAAATTATATCACATCTCATCCGGTTCAACTGAAGGGGTAGATTCCTTAAAGAATTAATATTTAGGCTAAATATTATATTTATTATAATAAATATTAAATATTATTTATTCTAAATATAGGCTAAATATTTATTTATTCTAATTAAATAATAAAACTCACATTTTAAAATGAAAGTCTTCTTTGTGTGGTTAAACTGATGCATAATAAATATATTTGAAAGAGAATCCTTTTTCTATGCAATGGTCTACAAGCATAAACTTCTTTAAGCCATCCTTTACAATCTGACCTCTTGGAATTAAAACAAATATAACAAAAGCACAATGAATGCACACAATTTTGTAAGCATATTCCAATATTTAATGTCAAACAGTTTAAATACAAATGTAGTGCCCATATATATATATATATATATATATATATATATATATATATATATATATATATATATATATATATATATATATATGCAAAAAATAACATTTTACATTCTAAACTTTAATACTATATATTTGCGATTATTGTTCACTTTTATTGTAACTAAATTAAATGCCAATTAAAATAGTTGATGATTATTGTAAATGTTAACCATTTTCAGTAAGAAAATACTTCTATAAAGTACATTCATGTTACAGTTACATTAACAAGGTAGTGATATAATGATAGGTAGTAAAATAATGATAGAGGTAGTTATGGTGGACATGTACTTTAGTGGCCATTGTAATAAAAGTTTTAATGAATAATTATTGATTTCAAAAGGTATTAACTCTCACTATCTTCATTTGTTCAAACAAACAACAAATGCAGAAATATACATTGGACTATAGCATCATGAAGTCAATGCATGACTAGTGATGGCAATAGATATGTCCTTCACTAAATCTCCTGATGATAAAGGCATAGGCAGACATCAAGAACAGTTTATGAATATTGGTTCTGCATATATCAAAGAGATCATAAGACTCCACAGACTCCATGTGAAGACTTTGAGACACTGTGACAGAGCAAAGGGTGCACTTCACTGGACATGTCCTATGCATGCCCAAACAACAACACCCAAAAACACTTATGAAGTGGACACCACCAGGAGGACGCACGAGACAGGGAAAACCAAGGAAGATATGAGACAGATGTTTCACGAAGACCTCAATGCCGGTGTTCCATGAGAAGATGTGAAAACGTGGCCACAGATCGAATATGTTGGAGGACACATGTTGCCCAATGTGCCCAGGACAGGACATGATGATGATGTTGTCAGTTTATACATAACTGTAGGATTTATTTCTGTAAAAAACGATGCATAATTAAATGTTAAATACATTTATGTAATAAGTTCACAGATACGTGTGTATTCCCATTATTAAAAGTATATAATAGCAAGCTATATCATATGAATTTGTTTGAAAATGTAGATAACGCACTTGATTTTGTGATCACATACATTATTTACATGCAAACGGGATGTTAATAATAATAAAAAATAATTGAATATCTGATGTCATGTGACCGAAGTGGCTTTTTGAGGCTTTTGCATCTGAACTCTTCATATACAAATACAGCTCTGGATATACTATACTATTTAAATAACAATATTTGGTTTTTACATTAAAATGCATTTAAAGCATGGTAATTGTTGTGGTTACTGTTTATTTGCAACAAATATCACATTAAAACTACCAATACTGTGGTAAACGCATGGCAAGTGTTTTTTTATTTTATTTTTTTATTGTGCTTCTACTACAAATGCCACGTTGGAACTACACTAGTAATTATTATTAAATATTAACAAATGTTTAAAGGTCTATAGCACGTCACGTGACAGTGTTTAATCACCCTATTAGCAAGGTGTGTTTATTTAGAAAGCAAAGAAATGCAAAGCCTCAGTGGAGATGATGACAGGTACAATGCAGTGACTGAACATGATCGATAACGACAAGCAGAAAATACTTTATATCAAATATTAGGACATAATATGTATGACTACTCACCAACATGTGGCACACGTGATCTGATGCCAAACATCGCGATGTGTTCTGAATGAGACTTCTTCAGCGCGATTTCATACCGATAGAATTGCCGTCTAATGTTGACGCCAAAGGTTCCCAGTTCGTCCATCGCGTGACGCCGAGGGGTCTACCTGTGGCGTCTTCAGTGTGACGCCGGGGCGCGCGCGGCGCGCGGCGCGGATAGAGACGGTGATTGCTTTTGGGTCTTTTCTTCACACAATTCAATCGTTTGGCCTCGGAATAGTTGGACTTTTTCAATAAAGTGTGCCTGTTGTCTGTTACAGTCTGTGTTTTATATCATATAATACGCAAATGGGTAGGTTTAGGGCGGGGTGGGGTTTGACTGCTGTTTCAAACGTGTATCATAGCGTAAATAAATGTAAATACAATTGTGCTGGCTGATTAAATTGAGAATCACACTCCAACATGTCATAATGTAAAAATTATAACCCAATATATTCCATCATAACGATAACATTCACATGCCCAACACGTCTGTTTATGACGTCCTAGGTTTCTCATTGAAATCAGTGGATTACCCAGTACGTCGAAAAATGGCGATTTAGGGGTACCCTGTGCGTCAACAGCTGACGTCAGGGTCCCTTGACCGTTCGGCAACATTTGACGAGTAGGGGTGAGACTGTGTTGGTTATGAATAAATATAATATACAAGTTTAAAATTTTGGAATCGAATTAGTGAAATAAATCAACTTTTTGATGATATTCCAATTATATGATCAGCACCTGTATGTATGCGTGTATATATATATATATATATATATATATATATATATATATATATATATATATATATATATATATATATATATATTATAGCGGGTTTACTTCATGTACACTTCAGACAGCTCCTTATCACAATGCAACGTCACAAAAAACGTAATGATATATATATATATATATATATATATATATATATATATATATATATATATATATATATATATATATATATATATATATCATTAAGTTGTTTTATTACATTAAGTCGCTCCCTTGGTCAAAATTGAGGGGTCGAGAGCCTATCCATATAAACTTCACTTTTCCACTTCACGCAGTGAAACACACTTCACAATAGCAGCGGGGATTTACAGAGGAGATGTGCTTAGGGAAGTTCATGAGTGTGTCTAAGGGTATGTTTACACGACAACGATGTACTAAAAACAGCTGACAACGCTGTCAAAATGATCTCTGTTCACACAGATCTGCAAAAATGACAAAAAAGGCTGTATTATGCATGCCAGGCCAGTTTACAATGTTGCTTTTGTCTCGGGAACAAGTAAAATGCCTGCATACGTGCATGACATTTTCACAAATTAATGTATTTGTTGTTTACATGGAGAGTAAAGGCACCATTTTCAAAAGCTTGCATTTTCAGGCCCCCCCAAAACGATGTTGTCATGTAAATGAACAACCAAAAAGCATAAAAAGTTTTAGTTTTCAGTTGAAAATGGTGTTGTGTAAACATACCCTAAATCGAAGTGGAACACAGGGATCTCAATCATCTCACTAGTTCCGTAGTCAGGGCACTGATCAGGGAGTCAGCCCATTGACTTATGTCCTAATCAGTGCCCTGACTAGTGGACTAATGAGATGATTGAGACGCGCCCACAGCCTTGGGGTGTATCTCAATCATTCAGATGGCGTGAATCAGTAGGGGAGAGCGGGCGGGCACAACCTAAAGCCTAGTTCAGACTGCACGATTTTCAAACTCGTCGGGTCACTGCTCTTTTCACACTGCATGACTATCTGGGGTATCATTCAGTCCCTGCTGTGTTCACACTGCATGATGGTTTGACGACAGAGGAGTTCGCACTGAATGACTGAACAAGAGGAAGAATCGCCGACAACTCTCTCTCTCTCTCTCTCTCTCTCTCTCTCTCTCGTGCGCAAACTACGTTTCCCAACTACACGTGGGATGTGACAAGTAAACAATGCGAGATCACACGTGCGTCAGACCGGAGTTCTCGCGCGAGACTTTGAATTGTTATTAAAAATGATAAACTGCACAAAGTTTGCTTCAAATTGTATGTGCGCTGATTTTTGGAGAAAAAGAGGCACGTTTCGTACGTGCCTCGATGCCTTCCTGCCTTGAAATGTGTCCTCCGAAGGCAGCATTTTGCCAGTTTTGGACGCAGCCCTAATGTGCAATGCTGGGAGTATTCCAGGACCGGGGTTGGGAACCACTGTTCTAAAGATGGGGTGCCACATCCTGTTTCTAGAGATCTACATGCCTGCTATCTATCACAGCCTGGATGCCAGCCAAACTCAGCCCTGCCCACAACATTTGAGCTCAGGCAGTTCGGTCTGGACTTGATCCATAGAGGAGTAATTATGCCCGAACAGAAACTGTTCGGACCAATGAAATCATCAGGGTGGGCTTTAGACGATGATGGACAGATGAGAAACAGTAATCATCCACATCTGAACAAGAGGAAGAATCGCCGACAACTCTCTCTCTCGTGCGCAAACTACGTTTCCCAACTACACGGGATTTGACAAGTAAACAATGCGAGATCACACGTGCGTCAGACCGGAGTTCTCGCGCGAGACTTTGAATTGTTATTAAAAATGATAAACTGCACAAAGTTTGCTTCAAATTGTATGTGCGCTGATTTTTGGAGAAAAAGAAAAAAATATTATGGCAGAGTAAATTGTTGGAGAGACAGAGAGAGAGCCAGGATTGTGTTCTGCAATGAGAGTTTGAGGTAAATAAACTATTTTGTAATGCGCTGCTGCTGTGGCTGGATGTGCAAATGTTTGGCCTTTGTTTCTGTTTGATAGAATTGTAAATATATCTATTAAAATACTTATATTCTGCTCTATAACTCCTCCCTGAACCTCCCGCTGCCCTGTATCTCACTCTTATTGGCTGTCGGTCATCGCCGATGTAATTTTCAGTCAAAATGCAGTTCACACAGCAGGAGTTTCAATCGCCAAAAGTTCCAGATATTTAGCACGCCAAATATCTCACCGGCGTCTGCGACTCGTCGGCGATTCTCTCTGATCGCGTCTTTGATTATTCACACGTTATTGTCACTCGCGTGCACGAGCAACGATTTACCTGTGATCTCGGGCATTTGCCTGCGATTTCACAAAACCTGTCAGCGACTCAAAATCGGGGCAAAAATCGGGCAGTGTGAACTAGGCTTAATGCTTGTTGACTTTCTCAGTTTGTATAAATCCACTTGGGGTTCAGATTATTTATTTTCCCCCACATTAATTTCACACATCTAGTACAATGATGTGGTTTTGTTTCATTAATACAGTGTATACTTTTTGCTTGATTAAACCCGAAAGAATAGAAGTGAAATGTGACAACATGCCCCATAGTTGGGTTACATTGTAACATGTGAGGGGCATGATGTAACATGACCAAATGACATTTTAAAAGTTCTCTGATCTAATCAAAAAATATCATTTAGGGAGCAAATGTTTCAGTGCACTGGAAGGATTCTGTAATTAAGACAGCCCTTAAAATGTCCGACTCCCTGATCCGTGCCCTGACTACTAAATTAGGGAGCTGATTGAGCCGCACCCTTGGAGTCTTTACTAACGAGCTGATGAGTTGAATCAGGTGTGTTTGATTAGACATCTAGGCTGCATGGAAAAACCTAGGCAGCTGACTCGTTGCCTCGCTACCTTGTGAGACAATGGCTTGTATGGCAGCATTTTGTGCATGAAGGCACCTTACAAAACTGAATTTCAGACAGACTTTTAAGGCAGTGTAACGGTTGAATGATCTATAGCAAAACAGAGAGAGCTTCGGTGAGAACTAAACACATATTTAATTACTACATTAGTAATTTCCCACTAGAAATGACATCAGAAATGTAACATATTGGTAAAAAAACATACATTTGCACACAAACTGACCAGCAAACGCAACTTTTGGATGCAATCTTATTTTCCCAGCTCACCTGACACTGAATGGAAAGCACAGGATTGTGTGATATCAAAGACAGTGAAGGATACATGTATGCTGCCTTCAAAAATCGATCAGATGAAGGTCTCTCAGGAGACAGGAAGTGAAGCTAATATTAGATTCGGACGTGCCTCGATGCCTTCCTGCCTTGAAATGTGTCCTCCGAAGGCAGCATTTTGCCAGTTTTGGACGTAGCCCTAATGTGCAGTGCTGGGAGTTTTCCCAGACCGGGGTTGGGAACCACTGTGCTAAAGATGGGGTGCCCAATCCTGTTTCTAGAGATCTACATGCCTGCTATCTATCACAGCCTGGATGCCAGCCAAACTCAGCTCCTGCCCACAACATTTGAGCTCAGGCAGTTCGGTCTGGACTTGATCCATAGAGGAGTAATTATGCCCGAACAGAAACTGTTCGGACCAATGAAATCATCAGGGCGGGCTTTAGACGAAGATGGACAGATGAGAAACAGTAACGTAATCATCCACATCATCAAAAGTGCTTGGGATTAATTTATTCAAATCCTAAAACGAAGAGCTTGTTTGAATATGCATTCACTGTCAATATTTCTCTCTGAAATGAAGATCATGTTGGTAAGTACTGTGTGTATTATTAATTTCTTTCTTTTACAACACCGGCAAAGATCGTTTATTCCAGCGTGCGTGCAGACAGGGTGGCCAAGTTTTACAACAAAACATCAGTCCCACATAATTTAATTAGGTTAAACAAAGTGGCAATTGTTTTAGCTAGCAATAGCACATTTTAGCATCTTAAATGCTAAACATTAAAATCTCTTTCAGCCAAGCCATAATGACATTTATTGTTTTAGTCCACAGCCTAAGCAAATGCTCCACTCTACTCCACAATGGTAACCCAATAATTTAAAATGCTCAAACAAACATAATTCAATATTAAACACTATTAAACACAATCAAGTCTCTCCATTTCACATCTTGATCAATAATACATAAATTAACAAGTTTACATATAAAATAACATTAACTCTCTCTTGATTTAGCCATATGCAAAGCATGCTGGGAACTAACAAACCTGTCCAGTTTCAGTTAATGCAACATAAATAATTAATGTTATCTCAACACAAACAGATAAAGTAAACTTAAATTGTATTTATATTTAACTGGATTGAACACAATCAAATTAAGTTGATTTAGCTCATTTTAATTAAGCAATTGAACAAGCAGTACATTTTTATTTTTACTTTTTTATTTTAGTTGATTCTGCATAAGCTGGGTTATTAAAGTATTTTAACATTAACATTTATCATTAACATGTTGAACATTTAACAATTAATGTACATAAACACCAATGTGCACTATAAGTCAACATAATATCACAGTGTTGTGGCTAATATGGCATGAAGATAGAAAGATATAAGAGTAGTAGGAAATGAAGAAAATATTGCTCTGAAAGCAACAAGAGACAGAGATGACAGCAGGGATATAGTGGAGCGCTGCAGTGCTGGATGCTAGCAAGAAAAAAAAAACAGCAAAGGGAGAGAAAGAGCAAAGTGTGGTGGGAGATTAGGCTATGGGTATTGTTTCAGCCTGGGAGCTGCAGAGCTCCTATAAATCATTCACATCTCCTCCCACCGGCCACCATCCTGAAATATTGATGGCTCCATTCAGATCACAGTAGCACTGACCCTCACAACGGCGCCCAGGACGACCTGATGTACATGCCGCAAACATGGCCTTGCACGTCTCCCTGGGCAAATATCTTTTCTCTTTTATGTCTCGCCTCCCCCTCTCCTGCTCACCCCTCTCCTTTATTTCCCCCCCACTAAGAGACACTGGAGAGACTGGCGTTCTTTAACATGATGGTTTGTGTGGTTTAGTCTGTCAGCCTTTTTTCATCTAATTCTCTCTTGATTCCTGTATGCAATGCTTTTGTGTCCTCCCTGTCCTTTTCTAGCTTTGTTTACTTACACTGCACTCAGAGATGCTGCCTCTTTTCTATAAATGGAGGAAGATTTGTTTGCTTTTGGAGTGGAGACACGCCAGTAAACAGACTTCAGGAATTTTACCCACAATGATGGACAAGACCAGAAAGTCCTCCCAAATGGAATGTGAAGTGTTTTCACTTGTTCACTCACTGTCTTTTACCGTCTTTATCTGTTATTTTTAAATTCTCCATGGGTATGTTTGGAATGGAATACTACAGATTATGTACTAAATACTATTTTTGGCAACACTTTATTTTACAGTGTCCTTGTTACATATGTTGCAAACATTATGCATAATTACATGCAATGAACCCCCAACTAAACCCTAATCCTACCCTAACCTTACAGGGACATGTAATTAATTAGTCAAGTCTAGTCAAGTCACCTTCATATAGCACTTTTTACAATATAGATGGTTTCAATGCAGCTTTACAGTGATAATAGGAAATTAACGGAGAGATTGTTTTTGGCTGTACATCAGCTCTGTAAGTTATTGTGCAGCCAATGTACGTTTTTGATTAATTTACGTTATTAAAAAAAAACTATTAGTTATTTATTATGGGGTTATTTATTATGGGGCCAATTTCAACCAAAATAGAAAAAACTGTGCGCGTTTTGGCTGCTCATCCGCACGGTAATAGTTTTTTGTTGGCTAGAGAACGCAAACCTTGAAACAGGTTTTGAAATCGTTTTGAAGCGATACAGTTAGCATCTTCATGTAAACGTCAAAAACAAAACAAAAAAAGCAAACCTGTTTTGGACTGTTTAAATTAATTAGATTACTGGATCGCTGAAAACTTTCCCAGAGTTTAACATCTTAAAATGGTCTGATCACAAACCGAGAAGCAGAAGTGGGTTAAAGAGTTTGATAATGGATACTGTAGATACTCAGTGTGATTGTGATAAACTCACGACTTCTTAGATCATCTAACTACATGACAGAAATATGGTTATACTTCCTGGTTCAATAGTAAGATTTTGCATTTTGGAACAGCTGGAGTTTTTTTATCAAGCATGCAGTGCAAACACCAGTAGAGTATTACAATAATCTAACCTTGAGGTCATGAGCCTTTACTCAGTACTTAAATATATAATTACACTGTAACAATGACATCAGTCAAATTTCACTGTAGTATTGAATACCTCATGGGCTAGTGTACACTATAAACTGCAGTAATAATGTGCTATGTGTGTGTCTCTCTACATGTTTCATACATTGCCATACTGTCGGCTCTCTGAAAAACACTTTGTATGTTCAAGATGCAGTTTGGCTGCTCTCAAAAGCACTTTCCCTGCATTCCAAGTGTGTTCCATGGATCAATAATTCCCCATCAATATTTCATATCAGACAAGAAAGGGCCCTTTTCTATCTACACTTTGTGTGGTATCATTTCAAACAGGCTCAACTTATCCACACAAGTCATTCTTTAGACAGGAGATGAATTATTCACGGATGGGACAGTGATAGACATTTGCCCCCTGACTTTCATGTTCTCCTTCGTCAGAAGAGAATACTACATTATTATTACCGTCACCTCATGATGTCTATTAATAGTGCATACGTGTCAGGCTGACCAAACACAGACACTGTTTAGCAAGCATCTTTTTTAGCTCAGCTAAAATGTCTCTCTGGAATCCGCCAATGCATCCATTAGGATCACATTATAAAATGTGTGGCTGAAGAAGAATTGACGAATAAGCATAAATCAGAAAAAATAAATGCTTTCAGAGTATTGCAGGATAACATTAATCAGGCTTGTCTGGCTATTTTCCTGTCATTTAGTTTTGGTATTCATTAGTGAAAGGGAAAACACTCTGATTCTAAGATCATAATTACAGTCTTTTCAATAAAGTTCAGGGTCCTTAAGGTAATTATAGAAACATCATCTCTCTCGCCTTATTCTCAGGAGATACTGGTTGAATTTTTAGAGGTGGTTACTACTGCCACGTTTATGTTTTGTTGCTCACATCATTGCCTGATTATTTTTTCTTATTTAACAGAGACTGATGAAAGGACAATAGAACTTTGTTGCACTGAACACATTTTCTGTTCTGCTGAGCAGAACATATTTCTACTGAGAAAAGCCTTTGGCCAGCTGAACAGAAGCATTACAAATGACCCATGCAGTGTTCACTGTTCTTTAAAAAAAAAACTTGTATTAAACAGTAGTGTTTAATTATGAAATAAGCATATCTCTGTTATACTTTTGCTCATCACAAGAAAAATAATGCATGGCCTCTGTTGTTTTCCATATGTTTTATGATAAGAATGTAATTCTCATCTAATTAATTTATTACCTAAACCATATGTGTATTTCTGCACAAGATCGCACACAGCTTTAGTGGAAATGTGGACTGACTCCAGTTGATGCATCATGACAGCGCTCAGACCAAAGTACATTAGCGACAGACACTTGCGCCTGATGATAATAAACCATATCATAGACAGGCAGCAGCTGATTATATGTATGTAACAGACCGTTTTAAACTGATTTGAAATGTAACTATGCATGATTACAGCAATTGTGCATGGTCGCTTCGTTAGTACACTTTTCAGACTGACCAGTAATTCTGCACAATAACTGTTTTCGCAACTAAAACGTAACATATAAAATGGGGCAGTGGCAGCCAGAAGAAAATCAGTCATGTAACCTATTCGATTTTAAAGGGGTACTTCAGCGCTGGGAAGATGAATCTGTATTTAAACTGGATCATCAATGTAGTATAAATGTGAAATTATTTTTTAATTTGGTGCTTTCTAGACTGAGAAATGACAGAAAATGTATTTTTGTCTCATGGCGATGAAAGACTACAATTCCCAGAATGCTGCCCTGCGAGGCCATTCCCAAAGCCACAAACTTGATTACTGTGACTGAGTTGGAGAAGACACTACAATTAAAAACTGAACGTGTCTGTTCAATATAATGAGTGAGTCACCGCGTGAGTATCACAGCACTGAGCACTAACTGCAGGAGTGAGATAAATGAGCTGATGAGCTCTCATGATGAGGTAATCGCGACTACACTCGCAGCATACATTTACAACGCAAGTTCAGTCTGGCGCGTTTCAGTTCATGCCTTTGCAAGCTTAACTTTCATAGAAATTAATTTGAGAAGTTAAAAGACTTACATTGCTCACCATAGCTCCGTTTAAACAACCCGATCACACATAAATGCGTATAAATAGTACGAGTGTGCAATGTCATGGAAAGTATACGCCAAAACTCATTTTGGCGTGCATATGATACGCTGTTTTTCACGTGCATATGAGACGCACTTTATGGGGTATATATGACACGCGCTTGGGTAGGTTTAGGTTAGTGGGGCATATATATGACACGCTTCGGTAGGTTTAGGGTGGTGGGGTGGGGGGTTTAGTATGTATAATACGCCATAAAATGCGTTTCATATGCACGCGAAAAACCGCGTGCCATAGACACGCCAAAATGAGTTTTGGCGTATACATTCCACGACATTGCACACTCGTACTATTTATACGCATTTTTGTGAGAATACCCTGGTTTAAATGAATGCCTGCAGCTGCGAGCTGAGCTCTGAGTGTGATCTCCATCCCCCATGTGTGGGTTCAAAACATGAGGAAATGGCTCCCTCTGCTGGCTGTAGTTTTTAGCCTTTGGCCAAACATTCCTCCTATGATGCAAATATCGTCAATTTGCGCCATAGGAGGAATTTTTCCAGAAATAAAATGCATAAATCTCTTGTCTCAGGGGCATATGAGGGGGGAAAGCACAATCATTTGAATATACTCCAGGGTTTCGACTGATACAAAGCCATATGCTAATCGCTGAAGTAACCCTTTAAATAACTTACCCAGACAACAATCAATTCCAGAAGTCAAGCTCTAGCTTCTTGATTGATGTTATCATCCAGGGGTATCACTTATAATTGAAATTGACCAGGTTTGAAATGCTGCTTTTAAATTCATTCATTTTTATTATTATTATTTTTTTGCGCTGTAAACAATTAATTGGTTTGAGTTGAGCCAACTCAAATTAAACAAATTAATTCAATCAAAATAACTGTTATGGGTATTTTTAATTTTCACAAATTATTAAAACACTATTTTACACAATGCACACTGAATAGGCAGATTTGAAGGGTTTATTTCCGCAACAAGATTTAGATGTTTATTGTCAAATTATAAAGTCGACTTTTTATGACTTTTTAGAGGCCAGTGGAACGAGTGCTAATGAAAGCTCATTAGCGCTCATGCCACCAGAACGCTGGCCTCAATCCTACGGAGGAGCTCCGCAAGGATAAAAGGAGGAGTGGCGACAAGATGATAGTCGGCAGTCGTCCATGCGGGGCTGCTGCTTTACTTTCGTTTTGTTGTTTATTAATATATTAATGCTTTGAACGTTCGCCGGTTAATGCCTCCTTCTTCCCCTAAGCCTTAAACATTGTTACACCTTTGTTCTGTCTGATGACCAAAACCAACCAGTGCCTTTATGCTGAACTGAAATAGGGAAAAAATGTACCTCAACTTTTCACACCTAAAATATCCTGCCATACTTAGATTCCCTCATTTTGCGCCTCTGCTTGAGACGACAGCACATAAATAAAACATGTGTTGAGCACAGATTACTTAAGCTTATCTGCTAATGTGCTTTGAGTTTGTTTGTCGCACAGGGCACTAGTAACAGAGAAATCCCAAGAAAACGCTGTCTGAGAGGAAGGGATTGCCTTCTTTTCCCTCATTATGTTGGCTGTTATTGGTTATCTTTTTTTTTGGGCAATGCCGTTGGCCAGAAATATACGGTTAGCATTTAGCCTTTGCATGAATGCTGTCTGCTGCTCATCTGTAACTGGAATAATAGGAGACATCTTGTGTGGGTGAGAGACAAGGGCAGAGGCTTTTCTTCTGCTCACTGACACCCTGTAATCACATTTAGCGAGAGAAATGAAATTTGCCTCTGCAGCGGGAGACACCATAACTGTTCAATTACACACGGCAGCTTTTCACTCTCTTCTCTTGAACGCATAAGTCATTTTTGTTGCTGTTTTTTCACATACGTTGCTTGAAATATAAAGGAGTGATCTGATTTAACACTGTTAAGCTCATATAAGAATAGACACTTTGCATCAAAAATATGAATGCTGCAGTTGTCACTGGCTGGTGCAGTGTATGCAGTTCCATTGATTATAATGTGAATCAAGGGGTTTTACACCTCACCACATAAACAAATGTTGTCCTGTTTTCTCACATTTCTATTGTGAAACTCACACAAACTGAGAATCAAATATAATATAATATAATATAATATAATATAATATAATATAATATAATATAATATAATATAATATAATATAATATAATATAATATAATATAATATAATAGCTCATGGCCTGTGCAGCTGCAGGCGCTGCTGTCTCTTAGAGTGAAATCATAAAATAGCTCATGGAGTCTTATTAAACCATTAAGAGTGACCATGAATTGGTTTACAGAAATGAGTATCATTATGAAGGCCCCAAGTCTGTGATATTGTTCAGTAACTCATCTAAATTCTCCCTGGTGTGACATTGGCACTACCCTCAACTACAATCAATGACATCATTCTCAGCAGATGAAATTATAGTGTACCAGAAGCAATTAAAGACGGCGGAGACCGGCTCTCTTGAGTGAGTTTATTTGTGTAGAATTTGCAATCAAAAGCCCTTTGAGACAGTATTGTCATTCATATTTCATTTGGACCTGGAATTATCAATTTTTCTGTCTTTTTTGTTGTTGTTGTTTATTTTCTTCTCCACCTTTGATAGCTCTAATCAGTTTTTTTTTAATTCAGTTTCTTTTTTGTTGTTGTTTTGTCATTTTCGTTCTTTTTTGTTTGTGTGTGTGTGTGTGTGTGTGTGTGTGTGTGTGTGTTTTGTTCTGTTCTGAATGCAAGCTTGTTTTTATAATTGTGAGTTTGTATCTTGCAATCCTTTTTTTATCCCTGCAATTGAATAAACAAGTAAAAAAAAGCATTTGTGAGCATTTGTGTCTTTTTCAGACATTTTTCTCAGAATTTCAAGTTCATATCTCACAATTTTTTCCTCAGGAATGCCAGTTTATAACACAGTTTTTAAATTTTTCTCAGAATTGTGAAATAAAGGTTACACTTTATATATATATATATATATATATATATATATATATATATATATATATATATATATATATATATATATATATATATATATATATATATATAGCAAGGTTTAAATAAACGAAATAAATTAGTGGAACGTTCCACTAATTTATTTTGTTTATTTAAACCTTGCTAGTCAGTCTAAGTGGGTGGTACTTGGTCAATAATGCCATATAATTTATGCTACAGGTCAAAATCCTTTCTATGTGCTTTATATGCATTGCTTTTCTAGGTTTAGTCTTTATTATTTGATCATTTCTTTCACTTTTCCTCATATGGTCAGTCTTACTGCACTTTTTATAGTACGAATCACCTTGCCCTGACTTTTCAAAGCCTTCTTTTTCAAAGCTCCCTTTTCTTTTTGTTATGAAATATGCCCTAGAATGAGGTGAACACTACAAAAGAGTAAAAAACTTTTCAAAAAGCGCTTTGTTTGAGACTTTTTGTGTCGCCTTGCTGTGCGCTTTAGAGGAGTATCAGGGTTCAAGGAAGGCTTGGATAGGCAGCGTCACTGCGCTCCCTGCTTTCATTTAGCAGGCAATTTGCCATGAGGCGGCAAGAAAATGAAACTCTAGCTGTCTTTTCATCACCAGTTGAAAAGGCATTCAGTGTCCTCCACGTGCGGATGGTGCTAATTAGCTCACCCTGGAGATTACTCAGAAGGCCACTAAACCCCTGGCCCTCTATCCTTCCACCCCCAACTGCTGGCCAAAGCTAAAAATAAAGGGGCTTGTTCTCCTTGATGAAAGTTAGAGAGGACTGCAATTACAGAAAGGATGAAGAATCAAGCCTCCCCGCTGTGCCTTCCCCTCTCTCTGTAAGAGCCACTGGAGATGACGCTTCCATACACTTTACAGGCACAAACACAGCAATTTGATTAAACTCAACCTTTGTGTGTCAGCGCTATTTTATGAATAAAGTAAGGACATTAGTATTCTGCCTATGTGTCTGATGTGTTCATCGATTAGGATAGGTTACAAAATGTTTATCATAAACTAGTGATAAGACCCAGAATCTGCCCTACCTAAATTTATGGCCAGGAGACGCTACTGGTTATACAGTAGGGGACGCTATTAAATATCTTCTGAAATAGTACACAATCTCTTTATCAAAACACATGTGAAGAAGAAGCAGAAACAAGCAATATTATATTTAAGAAGATGCCTACACTCTTAAAAATAAAGGTGTCAGGAAGTGCTGTTTTCTGAAATTGTCTAACCATTTTATAGTCTAAAGATCATTTTTGCACTACAAAGAACCTTTTGTACAATGGAAAGGTTCTTTAGATATTAAAGGTTCCCTTTCAGTCGGTGACATCCGACATACGTCTCCGTTCCCTCCTTCAGGGAATGAGGGTTACCATACGTAACAGAGAAGTTCTTCATGGAACCATACACCCTGCCAAAAAAACATTTAGGAACATTTATTTTTAAGAGTGTATGTAAAATAACACCATCATCGACCACATTAAAAAGCATATACATGAACTGCATTATGTTATCAAATGAAATGTCGACCCAGGGCGAGCTAGGACTGTCAAAGCATCGGGAGTGTTGATGGATTCGATCTATTCCATCTTTGTTTTGATCAGTGTTCTAGATCTAGATATAGTCTTTTTTTATCAGCTTTTTTGCTCAAAATGTTGCTTTTTTATGAAACTTACCCAGATTCAAGTGTTGATAAAAAAGACTGCATTAAACTAAAGTTCATTTGTTTGTTTAAAAGCAGAGTCTGTTCTTTCTTTTGATATATTGTATGTATATATATGTACCCAATATAATATCCTGGGGGCCATGAAAATGTTGTGAAAATTATCAAAAATGCTGGCAGTGTCTGGCAAAAAAATTTTTTTTAAACGCTAGCGGGGAAAGAGTTAGGAAACTTTAATGCCGAGAATGATTGAGCAATCTGAGCGTGTATCCTTAGTCCAGTGATATTGCACATCCAAAAGCATTGCAAAAAAGTATACCGTGTAAAATCCGAGCCAGCATACACATGCCCTGAATACTAAAGAATTCGTCCACATGAAGCAACTCAAAATCCAGTGCCGTTTCGTTTAAGCGATCCGGCACCTCTGCCTCGGCCCTCCTCTTGGATCTCGTCTTCATTCTGCTGAAGGGGTGTTGTCAGCTTTGATTGCCCACATCTCTTCACCTATTGAATCCCTAAACTCCTCTTCCCTCATTAGTTTCCAGAGCTTCCTCTGCCTTCCAAAAGAGAAGCCCATATTAATTCCCTGTGAACTGACAAAACCAATCACAGTCAGCGGAGCGGGTGAGATAATACTTTCACTATTATTTTATCTCAGAGGGTGAGGGGAGATTTGGGTGAGTGTAGCGCAGGGAGGGGGGAAAGTGCAGACGGAGACGTGGGTTGTCATTAAGAACATCTTCTGAAAGAATAATTGGGATTTGGGCTCCATAACAAAAGACAGAATTGGCGAGTTTTACAGAAGCTACTAGAGTGCAAATGGTAAAAGTTGTTTTGGAAAATGTAGCCCAATTATAACGAAAAAGTTCCTTTGTGGATGACATCACATGCTGTAGTGCAAGGACGAATTGTGTGCTGAGAACAAACACGGCGGATTTTGAAGGAATGACAGAGCTTTTGGTTCCAGCCCTATATGATCCTCTTTTCAATAATCACTGACTCTATCCGCGTCTCTGCTGAGGCCTTGGGGTGATTGTGAGATGTGCATGCTTTAAATAGCCTTCCTCTTTCATTATTCATCAAAATTATTGCCTGATTTGGGAAATGGATCGTTTATGCCCTGCCCGATCGGGTGGGAGACAAGTGTCGCTGTCTGCTAAACGGCTTCACTCTGCATTAAATTTTAAATCTCGCTGCATACGATTGCTCTTTTTGCCGTCGCTATAATTAGGAATATGGTAATGAACATTGTTTTAAAGTTGGCTTCCAGCTGATGCCTTTTTCGCAAGATTGCAAATAGATTGGCCGTATCAGACAGGATGAGTTTAGGAGAGTTTTTTTAACATTTTCAACATTACTTCAAGAGTTTGTTTAAGGTTATCTACATTAACTGATGAAATAACAAATTAGTTGAGAAGGGAAAGGAAAATTGTTTGATTTTTACTTCTTGAACATCCACAGTCACAGTAGGCCAGTAAAGACTAATTCAAATGACACATGGTTCCTTATAAGGAATCAAGCCTAAACCTGTTAAGTAAGGGATAATTTACACCCAGCCGGGTGTTATCGCAGAATAAGCCCAGATGCGAAATGGAGGGGTCTTGCGTCACTCTGAAGGGGTTTATTCTGCGATGACAACCGGCTGGGTGTACATTATCCCGCTTATTACACGGCTACTTGTCTCAAGTAAATTAGAAATTAAATATTGTCTTGATTTTATTAGTTCTTACACAAAGCTTCCAAAAAAAAAAAAAAAAAAAACATATGTATGTATATATATGTTGAAATGAATGCTGAAAGGGTTAGTTCACCCAAAGATTTTAATTAGCCCATGATTTACTTACCCTCAAGTCATCCTAGGTTTATATGGCTTTTTTCTTTCCAACGAATACAATCAGAGTTATATTTAAAAAGTTCTGGCTAATAATGTGTCACGCAGCAACAGCTGTCTCCACTGGACATAATAGACCATTGCACATCCATTTGTCCTGGTAACAGAAGTAGCACAAGAGCTTGGAGTAAGTCAGAAATAGAAAGTGGCATCAGTTTACTGTCTGGAGAAAAGCAGATGAGTCCAGGACGCAAAACGCAAAACGTTTTTAATTTTATAAATAAAACGTTTTAATTACACTTTAAGCATTTTCCTCCCATAGAAAACCAATAAAACTTAAGATATAATGAAGCTTAATGGACCAACAGTTGTAGAAAATAAAAAAATTAAGAAAAAACAAAATATGGTATACATTAACTCAGACTCGTTTAAGTGGACCAATTGAAATAAGCGAAAAAAGACCCAGTTCTCTTTACTGTACCTGAAAGAGGACTCAGATCCTTTTTTGGAAGGAATTTTAGTAGGAATGTGATCTCAGACCCCTTTGTGTTCAGACTGTTGCTTTTTGGATCTAGTCCAGTTCAGTGTTTGATGGCGGACCCTGGTGTTCAATATTTGATTCCATTCACTTACATTGTTTTTGCCTCAGTAACCAAGATATTTGTTTGTAAAGATAATTTTTTATGACATTGCTACACATGCTGTTAAATTAAGCTGTTTATCTTTTTACACAAATATATATATATATATATATATATATATATATATATATATATATATATATATATATATATATATATATATGCAATTCTACATATTATTGCACTATAGCTATATCACATACATTTGTAAAAACTGCATATTCTTCACTGTGTACTCCGCTGATTCCACATACACTTAAGACAAAACCACCTGTTTATGTAAAACTTGTGTTTTTGACACTTTAAAATAAATGCATTAAGACGCTAAAGATTCCGTTTAGTAGTACACATGCTGTGACAGCTGGCTTCTGTGCATGCGCTTTAGGCACTCGTAGCACCTGACAAGGCGCGCATCTGCGTCTCTCTCACACACAGTTCGGAAGCGGTTAAAATTGCAATAAACAAGTGTAAGTTGTGAACAAATAATTTGTAGAGATTTGTCAGAAGAATCAGCTATGATGAACAGCTGATTAGTAAGGAGGCATTTGATGACCAAACTACTTTGGAATTAGCGAACAGAAAAATCAAGTAAGCCCAGAGCGGTTTGTGTTAAGACTGCATGTTTTTAGTAGCCTAGAAATCTAGACAAACCTTAGCGGCAGCAAATCTAATCTGCCACGAGTGTCGTCTAGCAACTCTCAATACAGTTCTACCAGAAAGACTCGGGAGATAGAATGATGAATGAAGCATACATTTGTTGACAGCCCAGCAAGCATAATAAAGTTTTGGCATAGGCCCCGTCCATACTTTATAATCTGAGGGTAGCGGATCAGCATTGTCCTGCCTAAAGATGAAGGCAGGGGCGCAGCCTAACCCCCTTTGAGGTATGGACGGAACCATCCTGGTGGTGGTGGGGAGGATGGAGGTTGTTGTAGCTTATGCTATGAGCTTGTGCCTAAATGTTGTGGGGGGTGAGACTATTCAAAAGAGACCCAATATAATACATATTGAGTTACATGACATTAGCAACTGAGTAAGCTAACTAAATAAGCTCTGCTTCACCTTTGTTGCTCTGTTTGGTTGTAGCGCTATCCAATTGTGTGCACGCCATGCAGAGGTTTGAAAGGTTTGAAAGACAACCGTTTTTCCCGCCCCTTGGATTGAGGTGAGTTTCCAGACCAAACATCTTGGGTCTGGCTTGTCAGGCTTTGTTTTTAAACGAGCTGAGGGAGAAACAGACGGTCACATTGGTTTAATGTTTGCTATGTCAGAATTTATTTGGCAAATGCGTTTCCATCTCTTATTATTCACATTAACTCTCTTGACTTTTGCACAAGTCAAAAAACACCTCAAGCAAGCACTAAAACTTTTTTAATAATTTTTTTTTTTTGCGAAACTTGATGTTTCCATCCTTCGTTTCTAATGAGATACTTCAAAATATGCGTAAAAACAGGGTGGTGGTACACCAATTATTTAGTAATAACAACTTCAAATCATTTGAACAACTGAGAATAGAGTTTAAACTACTAAGAACGGACTTTTTCAGGTACCTACAATTAAGGAGTTTCATACTGAAACACCCAAACTGGAATAGACTAATAGAGCCCTCCCTTTTAGAACGGTATTTATTAAAAATTCAGGGTGGTGAACATATGAGGAAACCAATAACCAATGTTTATAAAATCCTTGCTTCAATGACGAGAGATAATTCATTCTATGTGAAAGACAAGTGGACTAGGGAGCTACGGCTCGAAATAAGTGAAGAAGTTTGGTTGGAGGTATGTACTCAGGCTCATAAAGTCACGAATGCCAATTTGTGGAAGGAATTTCAATGGAAAATAAATAACAGATTTTTCAGAACACCACAAGTCTTGGCTAAAATGAATCCGAATCAATCAAGTCAATGTTGGAGGGGGTGCGGAGAGACAATGGCTACTCACTCACATATTTTTTGGCAATGCCCTTTGTTGGATAACTTTTGGAAAACCATTTTTACATATATTAATAAAGTATTGAGTGTTGATCTGATAAGAGACCCTCTGATAGCAATCCTAGGGATTAAACCAGTTGTGATACACAGTAGGAAAAAGATGTATTTATTACAGATATTACTGATAGCAGCAAAGAAAGCAATTACAATAAAGTGGCTTAAAAACGAACCACCAAACCAAGCTGAATGGCTAACGATTTTGAGAAATATTTACACTATGGAAAAAATTACATATTCATTGAGATTACAGAGGGAAATTTTTATTGAAAGATGGGCACCATTAATGACGGTGATGGAAGACCATTAGAATTAGCCGATTATATTTGTCAGGGGAACTTGAATACAACCCATGTTTTGTTTTAAGTTGATGTTTGTTTTGTTCAAATTGTTACTTTAAATGTTGTTAAATATTTTCTTATTTCTTCTTCTCCTTGTACCTTTGGACAAATTCTTCTGTATAATTGATCACACATGCAAGGATGCGTGAATGTTATGATCCCCTGTAAAGGATATTGTTTCTGTGTGCAAGTAATTGTTGTAAAAGGAGATCTGAAGAACATTCAAAATAAATTAAAAAAAAAAAAAGGAAAAAAAAAAAAAAAAAAAACAGGGTGGTGGAAACATAGCTATATGAAATAGCAGTGCCCAGCCGCATGCTTCCAGTGTTCTGCCTTTGAATCCTAGACCTCAAGCTTAACCTGACATATTTCTGTGCCATGAACAACAAGGTACTGGATGCGTTAGTTCATCTGGCACAGTGGAAGACTGGAAATTGAAATCCATGGCTTAGTGTGAATAGCACAGCCAAAATGACATATTACTTAACAATTGTTTAAAGCTACACTGTGTGATATTTCCCCCCATCTAGCGGTGAAAAGATATATGACCATCCAGTGAATAATAGTTTCTGTTTCTCTCAATTCTGATTTCGTTTTAACTCATACGGTGTGGTAATTTAGTCCAAGATTAACATGGCAATCCCCCTCTTCACATATGACATGGTGCCATTGAGTGTTAAAACGTGAAAGGCGAAGCTTGAATTTATGGGTATGTCCCTCTTTGGCTAATGTACTTTCAAGATGGAGGGGCAACATGGCGACCGGCACTCGAACCTCTCACCTGTATGTATTTTCAATGGCATTTTATAAACTTATGAGAATACTTTATTACTTGAAAGAAGTAAATATACGTTAATAAGTGCATATATTTTTGAAAGAACTAAGTGTTTTTAGCTAAGAATAAACTAAAAAAGTTACACAGTGTAGCTTTAAGTCATGTACATGACGAAGTAAAGTCTTAACATAATAATACTTTTGTAAATCAGCTCATTAATTAAAGCAGACAACTGAAAGTTGCAAAACTTGGCTTAGACTCATTGTGGTAATTAATGCATTAATTTATATTAGTTAATACTATATGTTATTGAGGAATTAATACATTTGAATGAGTCATACGTTAACACATGATTATTTGCTCATTAGTAGTGCACCCATATTGTAACGTGTCACCAAGGTTATTGTTAATATTTTGAATAGCTTTAATTGTTACATTTTCAGTTTTAGTAAAAAAAAAAATCATTTTATTAGATTTTTTAATTTACATAATTGTCAAGTGTAATCTAAATAAAATACCTACTATTCTCATCTCATAGAATACTCAATACTCCCCCAAAAAATAAACAACGAATATGCAAAAAAAGATGCTCTTTTCTGTCAACCAGGCATCTGTCCACTAAATCCAGCTTCACCAGAAGCGAGGATGTCGACTGTAAGAGCTTTCTTGATGAAGGTTGCATGAGGAGCCTGAGAAAGATCCAGCAATATAATTCCTTGAATTAGAAAGAAACATCCAGGTGGAAAAAAAAGTAATGTGCCAAAAACCAATTTAATGGATGGAGGTTATTACCAATAAAGCATTGTAACACTGGAGAGAGACTCAGGCAGAAATAATAAAAGAGCATGTTGATGGGGGGAGGGGGGAGGGAATCATTTCTTTTCATCATTGAGGTATCTGCAGCAAAGAAAAGGTGGTAGATTTCATTTAGGTCTTTTGTTTTGTGCTTGTCATTGAACTCTGGGGGGAATTGCTGTGCACTCCAACTTTGATGCACTTCGAGCAAAGAGAAATGAACTATCTGATTTATTACTTGTGAGGCAAGGAGGAGGGGTGGAGAGCGGAGGAGGAGAGGCAAACATGATGAAATTTAATTAATGCTCTTATCACGTTTGTTTCACCTGCTGTGTTGGTGCTGGTGTGACTGTGAGATGTGAAATTACCTCCCATGAATCACAGGAACTGCTGGAAAAAAGAAAACTCCCAATTCTAACTGTCACCACAGCGAGCTGAGAAGTACCTCAATTACTGTCATTCAACCCATATAGTTGCATTCGCAGAATCGTGGCCTTTGACTTTCAGCCTGCTTGATCAAGGTGAACATTAACAAGAGGAGAAATAAACATCGTCAGCAGCCAATACACTCCGTGTCAATAAGTTTTCTGCACCGAACATCTGCAGCAGGGGTTCGCGCTTCTGCTGTAACTTGTGCCTGATGCTGAAATGACTCTGACAACTCTGAATGAAATAACATTTCTTCCCAGTCAATGTCTTACTGTGTGTTTGACAGGAGAAAAACATGATTCTAGCTTGTGGCATAAAGTTTCTGCGCAATGTTTCCCTACCACAGTTTTACCAGCTATTTTTCTAAATAAATTAGTAATGCACCAATGTGTGCGGGCTATTTCGTTATTATTTATTCAATTTAATTAAAAAGTGATGTGTGCCATTTTTTATGCTGTTTAATTTGTTTATTTTATTTTAGATAGATAGATAGATAGATAGATAGATAGATAGATAGATAGATAGATAGATAGATAGATAGATAGATAGATAGATAGATAGATAGATAGATAGATAGATAGATAGATAGATAGATAGATAGATAGATAGATAGATAGATAGATAGATAGATAGATAGATAGATAGATAGATAGATAGATAGATAGATAGATAGATCCTTTTAATTTTATTTATTGATCAATGTATTAATAGCATCTGAACTTCCAACTTGAATGAATCATTCTCCCTGTTTCTTAAATATCCTTCACTGTCAGAAAACAATGTGGAAAAAACTGTACCTACAGCTTGTTAACGCAGGGCAGTACTTTTAAACAGACAACTTTGCACCTTATCTTTCTAACTTCATATTAGTAGGCCTGAAACACAGTTGAACTGATAGAAAAGAAGACCACAGAGACCATAGAAGTAATGTCAGTTTCAAATTATTTTTAGCATTATAATCCTCCTAAATGCACACACTAGAAGGGTCGTCCGAACCGTAAGACCCTTGGGGGTGCAAATCTGGCTCAAAGTGTGATTCAACTCATTTAGTAAAGACTCCAAGCAAAGCCACTTGAATACAAGACTGCAAGGTTAGCAAAAAAAAAAGCGAAACACCTGCTAACATTGTGGTACGCAGGAAAGCAGACCAGCAGACCAGAGGATGTTTTCACTTGGGAAGGAGACATGATTCGCGTGGCATTAGAAATATCAGTAAAACTTCCAAAAGGGGGAGAAGTATCTTGATTTAAGCACCGCCGTCATTACGTTGTTTACCACACCTCTCCAGGTAAAACTAATCCCGTCTGAATAGGACTTTAGAGTAAAATGTACACTTATGGAGCTACTATGAACAATTGAGGGCTCTTAAAATAAAGGTTCTTTAATGGTTATTTGGCAGGGTGTATGGATCCATGAAGAACCTTTAATATCAAAAGAACCTTTCCTTTGCACAAAAAGTTCTTTGTAGTGCAAAATGGTTCTGTAGGCTATAAAATGGTTAGAAAAAAATAACCATTTTCTTTAAAGAACCTTCAACAAAATGGTGCTTTGGGGAACCAAAAAATGGTTTTCTATGGCATCACTGTGAAACCCCGTTTTTTGCTCTTCCTGGCACCTTTATATTTAAGGGTGTAGATAAGGTTAAAATGTCCTTTTGAGGACATGTTCCTTAAAATGATTCCACAATGCATTCATGTAATTGCTTTGTAGTATGCAGTTGCCATATGGCAACACATAAATGTATCATATCATATGGCAGTGTTCCTGTTTTCTGTAAAATTGTGTTGGTTGCACTTTATTTTACATTATGTACACTTACTGATACTTATAAGGAAGTATTGAGAATAAGGTAAATACATGAGTTATGGTAAGATTCAGGGTTACCCAGTTATTGTAATTACTATAATAAGTACATAGTATGTACATGGGGAACAGGACTGTAAAATAAAAGTGCTACCTTTGTGTTAAATAAAGTGAATTAGATTACAACAACATCTAATTCACTTTTCAAAGATTAGATTTAGTCATTTTTTAAGCTTGCTTCAGTCCCCTTTCATTGTAACTACATGAAAAAACAGTGACCAGAACATTTCTCCTTATGTGTCAGTCTGAAGCGACATGAGGGTGAGCAATTGATGACAGATTTTTCATTGTTGGGTGAACTATCCCTTTAAACATCGTCCATTCTCTCTTTCTTTGTGCAGAGAACTGCAAATATGTGCTCCAAACAACACATGGCTCAGAATTTCAAAACCCTAACTTTCTAGGAGGCATCTCTGCAACTGCAAGCCGCTGACAAACTCCATCTTGTACATCTGAGCCTGCAGAGAAGGGTGAGAGCGGTGATAGAATATTGATGCTCCTCTGGCATGGGCCGCATACAAACCAAATAGGTTTATGTAATTGTGACCGATACCATTTCACAGCGTGTATCTGGATTAAATTGACATTTCCAACTTTGCTTCGTGCTATCCGCATTTTTAATGCTCAAGATGTGACAGCATGAAAATGTACGTGCTGGTCTAAACCTTATACATATCTAATTGGAAGGTTGTACTTTATTTTGTATCATCAAAGGTGCCTCTAAGTCGTTAGTCTTAGGTGAGACTCGACCGGGTCAAACGGTTTGCCGCAGTTAATGATGCTCTTACGGCCACTTGGCATACAGACACTGTTAACCTTTTGTGTTTTTTTTTTTCACTCTTTTAATTGTCACTTTACCCCCTTCGGTTACCATGGTGACCTTGGCAGGGGAATTCTGAACCCCGGCACCATGTTGCCTGTTCCAAGACCGATCTACAGAAATCAGCTCACCCAGAGGGGAACCGTCTGACCTTTGAAAGGGGAGGGTTTCAACAGGGTAGCATTTACATAACTCTTATACCAAGAGTCATAGCAGGCTAGTTGAAAAAGTGTAGCCCAGTTTGCACGCTTTATCTGACCTTGAGACTACTCCTCATTATTTCCAGTGGCTGTAGTTCAAGCCATTTATAGCGTTTAACACTCATTTGAATATCTTCAGCAGTTTATGAGCCCTCCTCCCACTTGATTCCACTTAGCTTTACTCAAACCTGGTATTCTGTCGAGAGCCACGGTAAGAATATGCTTATTGATGCTCTTGGGGATTTATCGTCTTGTTTGAGAGATAATTTAAGCATGAATGTTAAGCTGCACTGTTTTCATATTTCTATCATGGTGGGGTTCGGTGGCCTGTAATGTAATTGCTATTACAACTATCTGTTCAAGCAGATTGTCAAGTTAGCCATAGCTAACAAAAATGCCATTTCAACTACAAACTAAACACGATGATTCATTTTTTGGGGGGGCTCAAAATGTGTAAATGTGCTGTCACTGTAAATGTATTTTTCATAAGCCACAGAACTAAATCGGACATATTACATTCAGCAAACTCAGCTGATAGCTACAAACTGATAAAGATGTATAAAGTCAGAGGTGTAATGCTGCTTCAATGGTTTTCTGAGAGGTTTAGTGAAGCACACTTTGCAGGGCACATTTTGTACCTTTTCCATTTTTTAAGAAACATGGTCACAAGTCAAGTATATATATATATATTAGGGGTGTAACGATACGCGTATTCGTATTGAACCGTTCGGTACGAGGCTTTCGGTTCGGTACGCGGTACGCATTATGTACCGAACGGTTCTTGGACTAATTAATTAAAATTGGAAAATAAAAAAGTGTGTGAAATATAATAATATGCGTTCAACAAGGTAGCCCAATAACCAAAACGACATAACAGGCAATGCCCCTGACACCGCCGAAGTGAAAGAAAAAAAAACACCATATATGTTTTAGGCTGCTCAGTCAGGTGCTCGCTAACTCAGTGGGCTACGCGCTGAAAGCTCGTGGCAAAATGGCTGTTGCGTTTAACAAACCAGAAATAGAAGATCCTCCAATAACCAACAGGTCTGGTGTTTGGGTGAACTTTGGATTCTTTGTAAGCTATGATGGTGTTGGCAAGAGTGATGGATAAAAAAACAACGGTATGTCGCATTTGCTGATGGTAGGCTACAGCAGCGGGAATAATTAATGTCCTGTCAATCAACTCATTTACGCCGACAACAAGACGATAAAAAGGAGAAACAGCCACAAACTATCCCACAAACTATCCCCGCAGCATTTAGACAGACATTTCCAACTTATTCAAATGGCAAAAGACATCACCGCGGCGAGTGGTCCATTTATAGCCGCGGATATGAGACCTAATGCCCGTTTCACACATACTCCGTCTGCAGTGCGTGTGCGGTGCGTATTTTTTTCCGTACCCATGTTAACGGATGACAGCTTTCAAACTGCACGCGGATGCTGTCCGTCAGTCCGTTCCAGGAGCGTTGCGTCTGCAGCAGTGCACGGATCGTTTTCGTACCGAGTCTATTTTTTGCTGCGCTGCCTTGCTGCATTAAAGCGATAGAAGATTGTTTGCATTAAAATAAACATGTACTGACGCGAAAATCTAGTAATTTCACCACAGATGCATATCATTTAAAATATACTCTTGTTTCAAAGTCAACACATGGCTTTTTTTCTCAAGTAAAGCAACAAAACGACACCTTACCTAGCATTTAGGTAAAAAAAAAAGTGCCATAATGGATAGCACTCGTTCTTTCTTGGATGTGAAAAGCAAAGTTATTTTTGACCTGCAGGATTTCTTTTAAAAGGGTGTAAAAAAGAAAGAAAAGACGAGAGTCGGCTGTTCCCTTTCGGGGAACTCGAGCTGCGTCGAAACGCTGTGAGAACGCCTCTGCGTTAATGCGTCGTGAAGCGCCTGTAGAACCATTCCATCGGAAAAAAGATCGATCGTCGGCGTGATGACGTCATCGACCGGAAGCTATAAAACGTCCGTGAAAACAAACAGGAACTAGCTTCTGAGCCTTCAGCAGGCGATCTGTGTGAACCTGTCTGTCTATTTGGTGTTTTTGTCTGTCTATTATCAGAGATTTTCCACCCTTTTTGTTAAATATTCCATATATTAACAGAAAAAAGAGAAAATAAAATAGATAGAAATGGCGAGTGAAAGCAGCAATTTCAGAAAGTGTGTTCCTCCCTGCCCACGCTACATCACGGGCGGGGACACACATCTTCTCTGTGTTGCATGCTTGGGAGCGCAGCATGCCCAGGCAGCCCTTGAGGGGGCTGCTTGCGAGCACTGTGAGCGTATGCCACTGAGAACGCTGCGCTCCCGCCGGGCACTCTTCGAGGAGGGTGCCTCGGCTCGTGTTCCCCGCGGCTCTGGTCCCGCTGCCGCCGAGGCGGAGCGAAGGCTGCAGTCGTGGGGATCACAATTGGATGTTGCAGAGGGGTTAGAGACGGGCGCTGCCTTATCTCTGCCCTCACCTGCTCCATCCAGCGGCTCTTCTCGGGGCATGGAAGCACGCATGGCGGTTTCTTCCCCCCCGAGAGAGTCGCCGGTACTTCATCTGTCCAGCTCTGAGGAGGTGGACGTTGAAAGTATCGATACTGAAGATTCGCCACTTCAGTCCCCTGCTAGTGAGGAGCTAGTTGAGGTTTTGACGCGAGCAGTGGCCAGATTAAACATCGACTGGCCCACTGAAAGATCTGAGGCAGGAAGAAAACGTCATAGTAAGCTAGACGAACGCTTCCTGCCGTCTCGCGCTTCAGAACCTCAGCGACGGGGCCTGCCGTTCTTCCACGATTTGCACACCGAGGTGGCAAGATCGTGGAAGAGACCGGCTTCATATCGTGTCTTCAGCCCGCAGACTTCGGTCTACAGCAACATTTGCGGGCTGAGACAGTATGGTTATGGGGCGATGCCAAAGGTTGAAGAGACGCTTGCGAGCCATCTCTCGCCTTCCTCGGCATCGTCCCTGAAGGCCCCGACTTTACCCACCAGACCTCTAAAAACAACGTCGGCGTTGGTGGGTAAAGCGTACTCGGCGGCGGGTCAAGCAGCTGCATGCCTGCACACGATGGCTATCGTGCAGGCATACCAGGCTGACCTGCTAAGGGATTTGGACGGTAGTGATGCTGTGGGGGGAGATATTATCACTGAGTTAAGATCTTCAGCTGATTTAGCTCTCCGGGCCACCAAGGAGACGGCCAGATGTGTGGGCCGCTCCATGGCAGCATTGGTGGCTACGGAGAGGCACTTATGGTTAAACCCCACAGACATCAAGGAGAGGGAGAAAGCCTTCCTGCTTGATGCGCCGCTTTCTCCTGGAGGCCTCTTCGGTGACGCAGTTCACACTGTCACCGAGAGGTTCCAGGAGTCGAAAAAGCAAGCTGCAGCGCTCAAGCAGTTCCTCCCTCTCCGGGTCCAGGTCCCTGGGGCTGCTGCTGATACCACCAAGCAGCCCAGGCCGAGTACGAGCTCCTCATACAGGGCTCAACAGAAACAGAGCGTCGCTGCCCGAGCTCCCCCTCAGCGTGGGGACGAGGGGCGGCGCTCTCAGACGAGGCCTTCGAGGGGCAGGGCTGATCTGCGGACAGTCCTGATCGCCAAGAAGGCCTCGTCGAAGCGTTCCTGACGCCAGAAGCGTCAGGACGCTGAGGGTGGTTCCCCCCGTAGGGAAACGGTGCTTACCCCTGCCTACGGTACCCGTTTCCCTACGGCACCCTCGGGGGGCCGCGCTGCCAACCCCGCCGCAATGCCGGGGCGCAGTCGGTCTCCGCGGGCCACCCGAGGGTGGTCCGCACCCCCTTCGGGGGGTCCCCGAGCAGTCAAGTCAGTTGTTCCCTGCCGGTCCGCCGCTTCAGGGCACTGCGCTTGTTGCTCAAAATACACCAGAGGCCAGCCTCGAGAGGCTGGTTCCCTTAGTAGATTTTCTAGGCGGTGTCCTACCTACAGAGGTGGGCCCGGAGCAGGCTCTGGTAATGGCACAGGAAGTAGAGACACTCCTGCAAAAAGGGGCTATAGAGAGGGTTCCCCCTCCCAGCAGGGAGTCTGGCTTTTACAGCCGTTACTTCATCGTGCCGAAGAAGGATGGGGGCTTACGCCCGATATTAGATCTGCGGCTATTGAATCGCTCGGTGGCCAAGCTAAAATTCAAGATGCTTACACTCAGACAGATTGTAGCGCAGGTCAAATCGGAGGATTGGTTTGTCACCATAGACCTCAAAGATGCGTATTTTCATGTCTCCATCCTTCCACATCACAGGAAGTTCCTGAGGTTTGCCTTCGGGGGAGAGGCATACCAATATCGTGTACTTCCCTTCGGTCTAGCACTGTCACCCCGCACGTTCACCAAGTGTGTGGATGCAGCTCTGGCGCCGCTGCGTCTACAGGGCATCCGCATACTGAACTATATCGACGACTGGCTGATTCTAGCGAATACAGAGCAGATGGCGGTTCAGCATCGAGATGCTGTTCTCGCCCATATGTCGAAGCTGGGGTTGAGGCTGAACGCCAAGAAGAGTGTGCTTTCTCCGGCTCAGAGAACCACTTTTCTAGGTGTGAACTGGGACTCGGTAATTATGCGGGCGCAATTATCGCCAACACGCATAGCATCGATCCTGGCAGCCGCCAAAGAACAGAAGCTAGGCCGAGCCGTCACTGTGAAACAGTTCCAGAAACTGTTAGGTCTCATGGCAGCAGCGTCCAACGTGATACCTTTTGGCCTACTGTACATGAGGCCACTGCAGTGGTGGCTCAAGACAAAAGGGTTCTCCCTGAGGGGAAATCCGCTCCGCACGATCAAAGTCACGCGGCGATGCCTACGTGCTCTGGTCATGTGGAAAAACCCGGGGTTTTTATCTCAGGGTCCCGTGTTGGGGGCTCATGTTCGTCGCGTAACGCTAACGACAGACGCCTCTCTCACGGGCTGGGGGGCGACCATGAGTGGTCGCTCGTCCCAGGGTCTATGGCAGGAGCATCAGCGGCACTGGCACATAAATCGGCTAGAGATGCTCGCAGTGTTTCTTGCATTGAAACAGTTCCTGCCCGACCTCAGGGGCCACCATGTACTAGTCAGAACAGACAACACGTCCGTGGTGGCCTATATAAACCACCAGGGGGGTCTGAAGTCTCGTCCGTTGGACAAATTGGCACATCGGATCCTCCTGTGGGCCCAAGGGAAATTGCTGTCAATCAGGGCAGTATATATCCCGGGGGCCCTGAATCAGGAAGCAGACAGCCTGTCGAGACAGGGGCCGAGGCCCGGGGAATGGAGACTCCACCCAGAAGTGGTGGAGCTCCTCTGGAAGGTTTATGGGAAGGCAGAGATAGACCTGTTCGCTTCGGCGGAGAATTCTCACTGCCCGCAGTGGTTTTCTCTGACCCATCCGGCCCCGCTGGGGCTGGATGCCATGGTACAGGAGTGGCCGAGGCTGCCTCTGTACGCCTTCCCCCCGATTGTCCTGCTTCCAGGAGTTCTGGAGAGGGTACGCCGGGACGGGGCCCAGGTACTTCTAGTGGCTCCGAACTGGCCGACCCGAGTATGGTTTTCGGACCTGATATCTCTCCTGGAAGGCTCTCCGATGGAGATTCCGACCAGGAGGGATCTACTCTCTCAGGCGGGCGGGAGATTCCTGCACCCACGCCCAGAGATGTGGAAACTGTGGGCCTGGCCTCTGAGGGGGCTAGGCTCATAGAGGAAGGTCTCTCGGCCGAGGTCGTAGAGACCATCCTACACTCCAGAGCTCCGTCCACAAGGAAGCTGTACGCTTTGAAATGGAGACTTTTCTCAGCATGGTGCAGAGAACGCCAGTGGGACCCAGTTAACTGCCCGGTTGGTACAGTGCTGGAGTTCTTGCAGGCAAGGTTCTCGGCAGGGTTGACCCCCTCCACACTTAAGGTGTACGTGGCGGCCTTGGGTGCCTTCCACGTCCCTTGCAGTGGAGTGTCTTTGGGAAGACACCCTCTAATTACACGCTTCCTTCGTGGCACATTAAGGTTGAGGCCAGTTATGCACTCGAGGGTCCCGGCATGGGACTTGGCCATTGTTCTGAGGGGCTTGTCCGGACCTCCGTTCGAACCTATGGAGGAGGTTTCGGATAAGTTCCTCACCCTAAAAACCATCTTCCTTTTGGCCATCTCATCTCTTAAAAGGATAGGAGATATTCAGTCCCTGTCGGTAGAGCCCTCATGTCTAGAGTTTGCACCAGGGATGGTGAAAGCATTTCTACATCCCAGGCCGGGTTATGTCCCCAAGGTTCCTACGAGCCCACGGGGCCCCATCACTCTACAAGCCTTCTGTCCTCCTCCATTTATGACGTCAGACCAGGAAAGATTAAATCTGCTGTGTCCTGTGAGGGCACTGGATACTTATGTCCACAGAGCTGCCCTGTGGAGAAAAACTGAACAATTGTTTGTTTGCTTTGGACCCCCTAAGAAGGGGGCCCCAGTATCCAAGCAGAGGATGAGCAAGTGGGTGGTCGAGGCCATCTCACTTGCTTATGAAGCTACCGGGCAGCCATCTCCACTGGCTGTCCGGGCGCACTCAACCAGGGGTATGGCTGCTTCTAAAGCACTTTTGTCGGGGGCTTCCCTCCATGATATCTGTAACGCGGCCGGTTGGTCGTCTCCTTCTACCTTCGTCAGGTTCTACGAACTAGACCTGGCATCTACAGTAGGGGCACAGGTACTCTCGTAACCGTGTGCGCTTCGGCTTCACACATACGAGACACTTGGTCCTATGGCGATGTGGGTATAAGCGTTCTCACAGCGTTTCGACGCAGCTCGAGTTCCCCGAAAGGGAACGTCTCAGGTTACGTATGTAACCCTAGTTCCCTGAGGGAACGAGACGCTGCCTCGCTTTGCCATACTCCCGGCGTGTCCGTGATCACTTACTTCAGGCTTTATCAGAAGTTAGTTCCTGTTTGTTTTCACAGACGTTTTATAGCTTCCGGTCGATGACGTCATCACGCCGACGATCGATCTTTTTTCCGATGGAATGGTTCTACAGGCGCTTCACGACGCATTAACGCAGAGGCGTTCTCACAGCGTTTCGACGCAGCGTCTCGTTCCCTCAGGGAACTAGGGTTACATACGTAACCTGAGACGTTTTTGAATGGACTATTGTAAGTTCCTAATTTAAAATGTTTTTGATTTAAGGCTATAAACTATGTTTAAATGTTTTGCCACTTGTGTGAGCTAAATCTAAAGTATATAAATATGAATAAATGAATTTAATAAAATGTTGTCTAAATGTAATAGGCTATGTAACCTGACTTCTATTAAAGAGTAAACAAAGAGAATTGGAATCCTGATGAGGCATGTTCAGTAAAAACTTTTGAATTTTAAATAAAAAATAATGAATAAATGCTGTGTTTGTGGTATGCAACAGCGGATCAGTTGCGGACTGCAAACGCAGTAGGCTATATGTGAAAGCACTACAGGGTGTGGGGCTCCTGCAACACACACGCAAAGCAACACGCACCGCACACGCTAATGTAAAGAGCTAATGTCTTATTCCTGTAACTACATAGAAGATGGGTAAAGTATAGCTCCATCATTGTTCAATGTAAAAAAATAAATAAATAAATCATACTTTGTTATTTTTAATAAAAAAAAGGTAATTTATCTGGCAATTTTTTCTTTTTGCTGTATCTAAAACATACCGAACCGTACCGAACCGAACCGTGACACCAGTGTATCGTATCGAACCGAACCGTGAATTTTTTGAACCGTTACACCCCTAATATATATATGATATTTTTATAGAATTTCTGACACTTTAAAGAATATATATATATATATATATATATATATATATATATATATATATATATATATATATATATATATATATATATATATATATATATATATATATATATATATATATATATATATTCTTTAAAGTGTCAGAAATTCTATAAAAATATCATTCATATTAGATTCATAAAGGCATCAAATTGAACACTTTTATAAAAGCATGGTTTATATTAAAAATATATATTGTATTGGAAGTTTAAGTGACAATTTTATGACACTTTTGCATCCTTTTAGAAGCTTAAGACCACCATTGACCAATTTAAATTGCATGAAAAAGAGCAAACAATAATTTATAATTTCTTTAAATCCTCCTAGTTATATGAGTACAGCAGCAGGACTTTTATTATGACGGGACACAATCATCAGAGCCATTTCCACTTTTCCAGTTATGATTATGAGGTAACACAGCTCTGTTTATCATATTAGATACATTTCAGTGTGTTTAAAATAATGTATGACGTTACTCTGTGCGTTCGCTCAGCGGCTGCTGTGACACTTGTTGCACACTTAGAGTAAAGCGTTTCTGCCAGAAAAAAAAGAAAAAAAAAAGAAAACGAGAAACCGAGGGTAACGCAATTTTTGAGATATTTTGCTGCAAAAATCCTACATAGTGCACCTTTAAAGAAACATGATTAAATGATTTTAATTTCTGGGTGAACTGTTCCATAAAGAAGACATGTTCACTACAGTACAACCTTAAGACTGAAGAGTTATGCATAAGTTGTATAACTTGTTGACCTGTCTTTGACTATTTATTTTCCCCTTTTTTCCCTGAACATTATGCAGGAAAAAAGTTTGCTTATAAGACCGTTGTACCATATGCTCATATTATTATGTCCAAATGTACTCAATAAGCTAGGTAGAGAGTGACAGAAAGCCCATTAATTAAAGATTAATAAAAATATCCATTCCATTCCTCATATTTTTTTAAGAAGTCTCTTATGCTCACCAAGGCTCTATTTATTTAATACACAGCATACTGTTTGCAATATTATTACAATTAAAATAACTGTTTTGTAAGTTAATACATTTTAGAATTGAATGAATTCCTATTTGGCAAAGCTGAATTTCCAGTCAGTGTCACCTGATCCTTAAAAATCATTCTAATGCTTATTTGTTTCTTATGACACATTTCTTATTATTATTAATGGTGACATTTTTATTTGAGTAATAAATAGAAGTAAAGTATAATAAAATAATGCATTATTTACTTTATAATACAAGTAAAAAATGACCTGGTCAAAAAAAGGGTTAAATAAATAGTAAGACTGTAAATATACTGTGTTTCTTTTTGTTTTGTTTTGATGAAATATGACAATTTCACAGAAAACAACTTCTTTGGGCGCCAGTATTTATATCATTATTTTAGTGACGGGTGGGTGGCACCTCCAATTAAATTTCACAGGGATATACCTCACCCCCTACATGGTTTAAAAAATGTTGCCCTACTTACAAAACTAGGTGAGTTTCTTGTTTTTCTTTTGTAAGTTTAACTACACCTGGTGGGTTCAGTGGCCATCTATTCTCATTAGAGGAGTCTAATTCAGACAACAATAACGGTTGGGTAACAACCACCATTACTAGACAAGCACAACCATCTTTCTTCATTAGCCGTGGCTAACAAGAGAAAGCAAACAATAACATTGAACCACATGCCCCCTTAGGTGTATTTGAGCCCTCAAACATAAGACAAACAAGAGTCGAGTGCTGTTGAATTCCGTCTTTGTCAGTTCTGCAGTATCGGCAGTGCTCGAAGTATCTGCACTTCTCACAAGTTGCCGGTACTCTGACCGCCCAAAGCCGGGAATACAACAGCACACTTAAATCATACATTTAAAGAGAGTGATTGTCACAGTTTGTGAAAGTGAGAAGGATGAAAAGGACTTAAATGCAGCAGCTTTACTTTATTTACACAAAAAACTCAAAACTACAGGCAGGAACAGAATCAACAACGTTAAATGTGATGACAGCAGACAAAGAACTGAAATGAACACAGAGCTTAAATAGACTGACACAAACCAATGAACTAAATGCACATTTGGTGCAAAGCCAATTAGTAACCATAGAAACTAATGAACACAGACAAAGGAAACGGATCTAGACAAGTCAAACTCAAGCAACCACAAACACAAAAATAAGACTCTGATCCCGATCTCACGAAAACGCGTATAGTACGAGTGTGCAATCTCGTGGAATGTATACGGCAAAATGATTTTTGCCGTGCATATGGTACATAGTTTTCCGCGTGCATATGATAGTGCATATGATACGCACTTTATGGGGTATTATACTTATGAACCCCCCACCACCCTAATCCTACCCAAGACCGTGTCATATACATGTCATAAAGTGCACGCAAAAACTGCGTATAGCATTTGCGTATAGCAAAACTCATTTTGGCGTATCCATCCTAAAAGATTTAACACTCGTACGCATTACCATGAGATCGTGTTGCCCTGATAGTGATATAGAAACAGAAAATGAAAGAATGGATAGAGTGCATGAATACGGTTGGTTCAGCCTTTCAAAGTTTAAATGCATACATTCCTATATGTTGCAAACTGTACACTCAGACTTTGGTATGGCCTATAGCCTATATTTGCAGATCCACACTCTAAAATATTCTGGGTTAAAAAGAACCCAAGTCGGGTTGAAAATGGACAAACCCAGAAATTGGGTTGTTGGACCCATTCAAACAACCCAATTTCTGGGTTTGTCTATTTTCAACCCGACTTGGGTTGTTTTTAACCCAGCATTTTTTAGAGTGCAGTTTCAAAGACAAGGCTTAAAGGTCCCTCTCTTCGCGATTCCATCTTTCAAACTTTAGTTAGTGTGTAATGTTGCTGTTAGAGCATAAATAATACCTGTAAAATTATAAAGCTCAAAGTTCAATGCCAAGCGAGATATTATATTTAACAGAGGTTCCCTTTCAAAGCCTACAACGAATGGCTGGTTTGGACTACAGCAGGAAGTGCAGGGATGTAATGACGTCACTAGAACCGTTTGTTAACTAACCCTCCCCCCACAAGAACACGCAAAATAGGGGGCGTGGTCTTGTTGCTCTCCCACGTGGAGAAGAGCGCATATTCAGCGCTTGCATCTCCCCATTATAGTAAGAGGCGGGACCTTTCCGGGCAAAGCGCTAAGCTGCTGTCCAATCACAACACGGGAAGCGCTGGCCCAAACAGAACTCGTTACATGTTTCTGAAGGAGGGACTTCATAGAACAAGGAAATCATTAGGCGTTTTTAGGACAGAGGAAACAGCACTGTACAGATAAGTAAATTGTGTGAAAAATACTGTTTTTTTACACGCGAAACATGAACTCATGTTATATTGCACACTGTAAACATAATCAAAGCTTCGAAAACATGCAAAGAATGGGACCTTTAAAGGGTTAGTTTACCCAAAAATGAAAATTAGCCCATGATTTACACCCTCAAATGTAGGGCAGCACGGGGCATAACGTGGGGTTAGTTGTAACAAGCTTGGTTTAATGCTTTCCACACTCACCAGGATGATGAAACTTTGTGTCTTTGTTGCCATGTCAACACTATATAGAGAAAAAATGTAGAAGATATCAATGAACATTTATTTTACCTTAGCAAAAAGTAAATTTCTTATTTTTCATTTCAGTTTTAGTGTTTATTTAAAATTAGACAAATCAGATTTTATTTGAATCTTATATCTGTTATTTAACAGTTGAGAGAGTTATTTGATGCTAAATAAGGACTGAGAGTCAATGTTCATAAATTATTCAATTATTATTCTGTTTTTAACTATGCTGTACAGCTGTATTAGCGATGTGTTTGTTGTCAAAATCAAAAATGTGTGTATTTTTTATGATAAAAAATGCCATTCTTTAATTTCAAAAAGTGAATAATTGTATTTTATTGACAAAATATTTTAGTTTGTTATTTATTTTTTATTATATCATATAACATTTTAAGCTGTCAGTTGCTTGTGTCACAATGTACCCCACCGTTGGGGCATGTTGTCACATTGGAAATAATAATAAGCTGTCTTTAAAAAAGTCGTGAGAGGTCTACAGACAATCAATTTTTATGCTTTCTTTTTCAGAGTACTTTCATTTTAATTATGTATTGATATATAAAGAAAGTTTAAACAAATTTGGAAAAAAATGTTGTTTAACCAATTCTTATACCCCACCGTTAAATACCATAACTGGACTAAGGCCACATCCTGGCTTAATCTAAGCCTTGCTGAAACCTGGCCATAAAATCTTAAGAGACAAAACCCTATTTAATTAAGTTTTCACCTGGAAATGAAGAAGGAACTGTGACCTTTGAGGAAAAAGCCTCTATATGCTTGGTAATAGTATGTGGATAAGGATATATTCAATTAAATATTCACAAGTACATTTCCAACATGTTTGAGCAGACAGATTTTTGTATAGTCTGAAAATACAAAATGCAGTTTAGATGTTACTCGTTAGAAAACTAGATACGCACTGCCTCAAGAGTTTTTAAACTTTACAATGGTTAACATAAATATATGGCTGCATGACATTGTACAATTCCCATGCTTTTTCTTCTCTACATTTCCCCCTTCGGGTAAGACCCTCTTGGCAATGACCGAACTGTCACACTGTATATGGTAGTATTAATTTAATTAGATCCACCAGTGGGCACAATTAAATCCTTTTCTGAGCACACATGGGAAAGGAATCTTTTTCTTCAACACTACAGGCACAATATGCAGATTTACCATTTATTTGATTAATGTCTCAAATTCGGCATTGCTGGACAGCTTGGAACACAGTGTTGATATGCAGTGGGTTCCAAAAGTCTGTAATTTGCATTTTATTAATCTAATCAAAACCAATTTCGTTACAAAAGTATAGTATGCGATGTATAATGACCAACTCACTGCAAATTTCCTCGCTTATTACACGGCTAATCACCAACTAAAAATATGTGGATATAAAATATTAATTGAGAGTTCATTTTGTAATATTATTACTGAGTCCCCCTTCTCCGTATTCACTGACACTGAGTGGAGGATATTAATCAGTTTAAGTTCACTCCACCCTACTTTTTTTAAATAAAAAATAATGCAACAAAATAGCATAAATAACAGACAAAATGTGTTCATTCAGAACACAGATCACGCTAGACTATTAGAGAACTTTGAGGTATAATGATATAGTTTGGTAAATATTTTATTACAAAAATTACCATATTTTAATTTAAAGGAATAGTTCACACAAAATTGTCCTTATTATTTGCACAGTTGTTTAGGAAGCTTCATATAACCCCACAAGACCTAAGCCGACAAAGGGGCTTACAGGTAAAAAATATATAATTGTTTTTATGTTTTTTGAAAAGAACTGACCCTTGTCCAATACAAGAGCCTCATTTATTTCCTGGGGTGTCATGTGAAGCCTTTTGAAGCTTCCCAAATGTGATACTGGACTACAAAACCATTCATAAGGGTCAGTTTTTGGAATTAAGATTTATACATCATCATCATCATCATCATCATCATCATCATCATCATCATCATCATCATCATTATCTTCCAACTGATGTATGGTTTGTTAGGATATGATAATATTTGGCTAAAATGCAATTATTTAAAAATCTGGAATCTGAGGGTGCAAAAAAAATCTTAATATTGAGAAAATTGCCAAGTTGTCCAAATTAAGTCCTTGCAACGCTTTTTAATAATAATAATACTAATACTAATACTAATACTACTAATAATAATAATATTTTTTATATATATAATTACAGGAAATGTACACAATTTCTTCATGGAATATGATCTTTACTTAATTTTTAGCATGAAAGAAAAATTTATAATTTTGACCCAATGTATTGTTGGCTATTGCCACAAATATCCCTGTAACTTGAGAATGGTTTTGTGGTCCAGGGTCACATATGGATTTTTGATTGTCAAGGATTGTCTACATTGGGATTCATTTATTTCATTAGATGGAGAACAATCCTAGCATGTTTTCCTGTAAAATGACAATCAACACATTAAATTAAACTGAAACGGTATATTATTGTAAAATGTACTCCAATAATCTTTGAGTTATTTAATATAATTGGTTAGAAATGTATGTTGCAATGTGTATTATGAAAATAATTTAGTTACATTAGATGTGGATAATTATCTTATTTTTGACCCATAATTATGATCGCATCTCTCGCACTTTATGCCGCAAAAAATAAAAATAAATAAAAATAATAATGTTTAAACCACACCTGGTAGTGACTGAAGGGTAAACTTCTTTTCTTCTGCAACATCAACAACAAAAAAGTATATCATAAAACTTAATTTAATGATTCTGTTCATTTCCAGATTTAAGTTAAAATAAATAATCCTAGATTTTCAGTGTGATCTCAGACTTTATCCATTTCACAAATAAGGACATTTTTATGAAAAATGGCAAGAGATATTGAAAAAAAACCTGTCACCAAAAAAAAAGACAGTCAGAGAATTGTTAGCACTTAGCCATCTCACTGTATGGCAGTCTGAGGATACAGAAAACCAATATAGTCCATAATTTTTGTGCTGATTGTGTTGAGACTGCAGTAATGAAGGCCTCAGCCGCTGCAGCGGCAGCAGGCTGTCTGAGAAGACAGAAAAAGCAGAAAGAGATTAAATTCTATGGAGAGTTTTTTGTCTGGGAGATTGGTTCTTATCACCCAGCTCTGCTCCAATGTTACAAGGAGACAATGTAAGAAAGAGAGGGAGTGGAGGTGAAAAAAAAGAAGAAAAGAGGCATTAAGGGGGGATATTTAAGGATATTATTAATCCATTTATCCATGTTTGACATTTGTCGATGTATCTCCTCAGATTGCTTTATTCCGGATGTGAAATGCTATTAATAAAAGCAGATCGCCTCTTCAGAAATGCTCTGCTGCTGTCATCATGTTTAATGTTCCCTGTAAGCCCAAGCGTGAAGGTCTCGTGTTTTCTCACCACATGTACTTTCATCTATGTAATCTGCATGAGGAATGGATATTTTTATAAATCCTTAATTAATGGGCTTTCTGTCACCCGTCTCTACCCAGCTTATCGAGCACGTTTGGACATAATAATATGAGCATATGGTACAACGGTCTTATAAGCAAACTTTTCATGCTCCTAATGTTCAGGAAAAAAAGAGGGGGACAATTAACTAGTCAAAGACAGGTCAAAGAGTTTATATACAACCTATGTGTAATTCTTTAAAGAACAGTTCACCCAGAAATGAAACTCATTTCATCCTGTTGCTTTAAACCCATATAACTTTGTTTCTTTGGAACACAGGAGTATTTAAAGAAATGTGTTGGTCGCTCTTTTTCAGGCAATTTAAATTGGCTGGCCGGTGGTCTTAAGCTTCTAAAAGGATGTCATAAAATTGTCACTAAAATGGCTTGGTGCTTGTGTTAGAGTCCCACTTTTTCAGTTGTATTCATTCTCAGTTTCTTTTCCATGGAGGTTTCGTTTGTTTTCATTAGTCACATGTTTGTTTCCATGGACACTAATCATCGTCCCAGCTCTTCATCATTTAGTCTATCACCGTGTGTATTTAAGTTCCTCACCTTCACTCACGCTGTGTTTGAAATCGCCCCCTATACCCTCATTTTCACTATTGCCTACATTACTCCACTAATATAGTCTACTTCAAGGAGTGAATGAAAACAAGTGATTGAATCCAGACACCGAGTGCGCCTGAAGAGCTGCCCTTTTTGCATAGTTTGTGCTTGCTGTTTAATTATTTAACTGGCAGCTCCAGTAGTTATGAAAATATTTATCTTCAACTCTGCCATGGAAACTAGCATTTATAAAGTGTAATTAATAATCAATTTAAAAGGAATTTATACCTGTGTGAGATTATCGTTGGATAAGTGGTTTGGAAAATGGGTGAATGCATGATTCAGCTGCGGCCGCCATCTTCTGGCGAGACAGGGGAATTCATTCAGCACGACCTTCATAGTGCTTTATGGGCATTCTCTAGCCGTTGAGCGTACAACAGTTGTTGTGGTGCATTATTGTGGTGCATTGTGGGATTAAATGAGTGCACTCAATAACCTCTGCTATAGTCAAATAGTGGCCTATTTAAGGGTATAGGGGAATATTTTGGAAACTCTGGGTTTGTCTGGTCTTGTTTGACGTTAGCGTTTGTCCGTATTACCTGCTGGATGTTAATTCTACTCAGCATAAACTCAGCATTCCTGATCATCATCTGTATGTTGTTAACAAAAGACCGGACATATAGTATGGATTATCAGTCTATTATCACAAAAATGCGTATAAACAGTACAAGTGTGCAATGTCGTGGAATGTATACGCCAAAACTCATTTTGGCGTGTCTATGCCACGCTGTTTTTCGCGTGCATATGACACGCACTTTATGGCGTATTATACATACGAACCCCCCACCCCACCACCTTAAACCTACCCAAGAGCGTGTCATATACACGCCATAAAGTGTACTATTTATACGCATTTATGTGTGATCGGGTTGTGATTATAGTATGCAGTTGCCTAAAAGAGCGTTTACTTTTTTGTTTACACGGAACAATTCTGCTGTCTTGCCGTCACTTGCCCCTATGATGACGAGACCCTTTAACCGCTGTTCTGGATCAGAGCAAACTATCACCACCCTGTAGACCTGAAGAGCACAGCCAGACCCAAAGCCCAGCCCACCACCACCCTTGTAAGTCTGACCAGAGGTATAAGCCAGCGAGCCACAACAGAGGGAATACTGGTGGATTTGGACACTGGGGACTAGGAGATGGATTTGGACATGGAGGTACAGCCTCCCACCCGGATATATCTGTCTGAATCATCGCTGTTTCAAGACAGCACTGAGATTATTTTGTTAACCTGTTGGGAATTGGAATGACTGTCATTGATCTCGTCAAGCTTACCTCTGTCACCATTACCGCAAAGCTCAGCCAGTCCTCCAGCCCCACCTCTGCTGGAAGCCTGCAGACCTTCGCCTTATTTGGTGATGCTTTGCTATGACGTGGAGCTTAAGGTCGTGCAACCACCAGCCTCGGCCAAGTGATCCTGTGGTGGCGCCCTTGATCCCTTCGCTCTATCTCGGCCATCGACCTGTATATATATATATATATATATATATATATATATATATATATACAGTGCCTTGCGAAAGTATTCGGCCCCCTTGAACTTTGCGAACTTTTGCCACATTTCAGGCTTCAAACAAAAAGATATAAAACTGTATTTTTTTGTGAAGAATCAACAACTAGTGGGACACAATCATGAAGTGGAATGAAATTTATTGGAAATTTCAAACTTTTTTAACAAATCAAAAACTGAAAAATTGGGCGTGCAAAATTATTTGGCCCCTTTACTTTCAGTGCAGCAAACTCTCTCCAGAAGTTCAGTGAGGATCTCTGAATGATCCAATGTTGACCTAAATGACTAATGATGATAAATAGAATCCACCTGTGTGTAATCAAGTCTCCGTATAAATGCACCTGCACTGTGATAGTCTCAAAGGTCTGTTTAAAGCGCAGAGAGCATCATGAAGAACAAGGAACACACCAGGCAGGTCTGAGATACTGTTGTGGAGAAGTTTAAAGCCGGATTTGGATACAAAAAGATTTGCTAAGCTTTAAACATCCCAAGGAGCACTGTGCAAGCGATAATATTGAAATGGAAGGAGTATCAGACCACTGCAAATCTACCAAGACCTGGCCGTCCCTCTAAACTTTCAGCTCATACAAGGAGAAGACTGATCAGAGATGCAGCCAAGAGGCCCATGATCACTCTGGATGAACTGCAGAGATCTACAGCTGAGGTAAGAGACTCTGTCCATAGGACAACAATCAGTCGTATACTGCACAAATCTGGCCTTTATGGAAGAGTGGCAAGAAGAAAGCCATTTCTTAAAGATATCCATAAAAAGTGTCGTTTAAAGTTTGCCACAAACCACCTAGGAGACACACCAAACATGTGGAAAGAGGTGCTCTGGTCAGATGAAACCAAAATTGATGTTTTGGCAACAATGCAAAACATTATGTTTGGCGTAAAAGCAACACAGCTCATCACCCTGAACACCCCATACCCACTGTCAAACGTGGTGGTGGCAGCATCATGGTTTGGGCCTGCTTTTCTTCAGCAGGGTCAGGGAAGATGGTTAACATTGATGGGAAGATGGATGGAGCCAAATACAGGAACATTCTGGAAGAAAACCTGATGGAGTCTGCAAAAATATTAATTTAAGGGGGCCGAATAATTTTGCACGCCCATATATATATATATATATATATATATATATATATATATATATATATATATATATATATATATATATATATATATATATATATATATATGCATACATACACACACACACACTCACCTAAAGGATTATCAGGAACACTTGTTCAATTTCTCATTAATGCAATTATCTAATCAACCAATCACATGGCAGTTGCTTCAATGCATTTAGGGGTGTGTTCCTGGTCAAGACAATCTCCTGAATTCCAAACTAAATGGGAAAGCAAGGGGAATTAAGCAATTTTAGAGAGTGGCATGGTTGTTGGTGCTAGGCGGGCCGATCTGACTATTTCGCAATCTGCTCAGTTACTGGGATTTTCACACATAACCATTTCTAGGGTTTACAAAGGATGGTGTAAAAAGGGAAAAAAATCCAATATGCGGCAGTCCTGTGGGGGCGAAAATGACTTGTTGATGCTAGAGGTCAGAGGAGAATGGGCCACCTGATTCAAGCTGATAGAAGAGCAACTTTGACTGAAATAACCACTCGTTACAACTGAGGTATGCAGCAAAGCATTTGTGAAGCCACAACACGCACAACCTTGAGGTGGCTAGGCTGCAACAGCAGAGAATCGGGCTAGGACTCGGGCAGATATCATGTTCATGGATGCGGTTATTAACGTTACTGTAGTATGAAGCAGAGCAGGACCGAGTGTTGAGGAAGCTGAGCAAGGCCGCTGGAGCGATTGTTGCACAAACATACACCATGCGAGCCACAGGACTTTTATTATGAAGCGCCATTTCCGCTTTTCCGGTTATGAGTAGGAGGTAAGGCAGCTCTGTTTATCATATTAGATTCATTTCAATGTGTTTAAAATGATGTTATGACGTTACACTGTGCATTCGCTCATCGGCTGCTGTGACACTTATTGCACACTGCTAAGAGTAAAGCGTTACTGCAAAAAACAAAACAAAACAAAACTGGAAACCAAGGGTAATGCCGATATGACGCAATTGACAGGTGACTCCCTCAGATGTCCCAGACATAAAATAGCCCCAAAATAGCAATTTTCCCACTATTTGCAAATAGTTAGAAAGATTTAGGATATTTTAAGAACTCAGCTGTCCTGGTGGTTTTTGGAGATTTTACTGCAAAAATACTACATTGCAGCTTTAAAAAAAACTATTCTGTGAAGCTGCTTTAAAACTATATGTATTGTGAAAAGCGCAACACAAATAAATGTTTATTGAAATTGAAACACTGGTCTGTTTGCCACCCAAATCTATCATAACATCAGAAGTTACAATTTTGGTGAATGATTTGCTTAGTGAGCCAGTTGAAGGAAAGATCGACATCAAACTGTGCACTTTTACATGAGCCGGAAAGGGATCTTATTAAACAGCATTCCCTATGTGCTTGTGGCTAGCACAAACAGATTTAAAAAGGAAGCTGTCCAGCACATCTCACAGGCTTTCAGATTGATTGTTCCCACCTTTCCAATCAGATGGTGCATGTCGGGCAGTGGAGGGAACGTTTGAAACAGATGAGCTCAGAAAGCAATCAGCGCACTGTCACCACTTTGTCGGGCAGACCAGTGAGCCGATCGCCTATAGAACTAATCCACCTTTCTGAACAAAACAAAGAAAAGGGAACTGGCTCTAATTGTAATCTGCCAGGCCATCAGGAAAATACATCGCAGATGCAAGCGGGATATATTATGGCTGTTGACTTTTCTTTATTTGCGTGATGAGTCTTTTCTTGGGGTGACTGCAGCAGGGGAATGCTTATCAGCTTCATGACAACGGCATGTTCGAAATGAACCATAGCAATAAAGCAGAGTGTAATTCAAAATGGGATCAAATGTTTCTGGTTTGCATTTTTCATGATAATTGCATGGGAATTTAATTTATTTTCGCAGGCTGTCTTAATAAAGCAAATCAATACCTTAAATTGCAGAATGCGATTGCAATACTTGACTATTGAGCTTTAGTTCCCTTTTGTTTGGCACTGGGGAAATTTCTTCTGTCATATGTTTCTGGATGTTCTTGTGAATCCCTTCAGTGTTTAAAAAAGCTAATAACATTGCTCTGTTTTGTCTTTCATTATTAATGTAGCTGGCTTACTCTGGGATGCATGGAGGGTGGAAGCGCTCTTATCTTTATGATGCGAAGCATCAGGCTTGCTCTCCTCACATTAATAAATGTGATAGCAAGGTGCTAATATAAGTGTTCTGTGCTCAAGGGGCGCTATATATATATAAATTATATATATATATATATATATATATATATATATATATATATATATATATATATATATAGCCTAGTCCTATCGTTGCTATACATAGTGTATACAGTGTATTTCCCTGATGGCTAAAAAGTTGCAGCAGCTTAGATTGCCTCTTTTATTGTGTATAAAGGTTTATTTACTGCTGTCTGCTTTGTAAAAAAAAATGCACGGAAAAAAAAACAGCGCTTTAAAAAGCTGAAGTGGGTCATCAATAATTCCAAACATAATGTCTGTCTTCAAACAGGTTTTATTAGTGGGAGCGGTGGCATTGGTGACACAAAGTGCAAACACTGATGAATGCTATTTAAGTGAAATACTGATTATAAAAACAGAATGCAATAATGCCAACATATTCTGCATGTATATATGATTACATTTATTAAAAATGTAATAAAATCATAAAAGGATGCTGCTTTATTGGGACATTACTTGTCCCTGTCCTATCGCTAAAGCTCCCTCCAACCTACTCCTATAGCTGTTAAACATCATTAAATACCCGTTAGGGATTTTATTTCCACTTTTTAAATATTTTATAATTTTTTCTTTAAAATAAATTCCTCTCAGAGGTAGAAGAATGATTTCGGGAAAAAAAGGTGGATTTGAACCCAGGTCAGTTGCGTCAAAAGATAAGACCACCCAGCGTAGCTGTCAATGGAGGGACAGAAAGCTCTCAGATTTCATCAAGATCCTCATTTGTGTTCCCAAGGTTTGAAACAACATGAAGTTGAGTTAATAACGACATAATTCATTTTTTTGTTAATAACGACATAATTAAACTACTACTTCTACTACTACTACTACTATACTACTAATAGTAATAATAATAATAATAATAATAATAATAATAATAATAATAATAATAATAATAATAGTAAATTTTGTTATCAGATATTGCTCAATAAATTAATGTTCATTGTTTGTCAAATCAATAAATATAAATTTATTTTGATATATATTATCTTAAATGGGGGGTGTTTTGAGTATATGTAGGCCTACAGTATATGTGTCGTTCAGTATAGTATATGAGCACATGCTTGCCTGCTGCTTTAAATGCTCAAGCTCGTTACAGCTGGATAGATTCTAATTGGCTGTCAATGTTTTTATCGTTCATCAGCTACAATTTAAAAAAAAAAATATTATTCTGAAAGTGATTCCAACTATATTGTTTCTCTGTGCCGTTATCGTTATAGCTGTGGTGTGAACTCTGCTATTCTATAATATTGAAAATGATTTTTAGAATCTTTATTGTTATCTTTATAGTTATCATCCTTGGTGTGAACAGGCCTTTACCCAAGTTAAAATCCCTGTAACGTGCCCCGAGTTTATTGCTTAATTTTTCTCTCATGGAGAAGTGCGAAACTGTCAGATTGATTTAGTCTGCTGAATGAAAGTGTTTGCAGATGTAAATATGCCCGACCTCTGATCGAATGCTCATTATTTTATTTTGCCAAAAGCCTCTTGGGGAGTGTTTGTTGGGTCATTGTGCGCTCTAGCTCATTGTTGCAGCACTAACATATCACAATGACCACAATATCTATTGCCCCTTTTTTTCAAGGGCTGTGAAAAGTATTTTCTGTATAGTCTGTATTTCAGCAGCCAGGCCAGAGTATAAGGTCAACAAACTCTCACTTTGAATCTTCACAATAGATTGTGAATTTGCATATTTTATGCTGATTGTAATTAGTTAATGACTATGCTGAAATCAAATTATATTTCTAATGCAACTGAAGTAGTCCCCACTTGACCAGACTTTGTGCTGTTTTTAATTAATCTGTTGAACATGCTCCATGCAGCAGTGACTTCCGTGTAGCCTGGCCTGAATGATTAACCATGATGAATTGCGCTCTGAACTTGTCTGCTCATTTCAGCTCTTGTGAATTATGAGAGACAGTAAAAGTGGCAGCGGCATTTAATTATACAAGGAAACATCACTGATGTCCATACTTCATCAAAACATTTTGAAAAACACGTCACCTCCCCTTTTATTATAACCGCTAGCCACAAAACGAACAAATATTGAAGGTCGTTGTCAGGTAAAACATTTGTCTGAGAGAAAACTCTGATTTGCTATTTCTCATTTTGAATCCATGATTTAACACACATTTTGCTGCTATCGTTCATCTTTATTACAACACAACAACTCCATTTGACTGAATGATGAAAAAAGAAAAAAAAGGGTATATCTTTTTTGCTATTTGTAAAACCACATTCTTTTTTTATTCTCATACATGAGAATGAACAATGCAGTCAATCATCTGTTGGCACTGTTTTTGTGTGTTCTTAAGGAAAATGTTAATGTAAGTCTCTCCCCCCAAGGCTGTGCTGCCACCATGGGAATGGCCATTTTAGACATCATTTTCATTGTAATAAAACTGGTATACAAACATTTTTTTCTCCAACCTTCTAAATCCATCAACTTACCAGCCTTCTTATATTGTCATAAACTGTCAATAAATGAATACTGCGCCTTTGAAATGAAAAATCTTACTGCATTTGGATACTGTAATTTTTGAAACCCAAAGGAAGACTTTTTTTTTAAGAATCAATAGTACACCAGAGCAGCCATTGCTCTTTATGGGCATGTGGGGCAGAGGGGCCACCAAAATATTTATCCAAACATAGACAAATTGTAAATGTATTCAGAATTCTGCAACAAATATTTTTGGGGGATTTTCTAGACTCTTTAAAGCTACACTGTGTGATATTTCCCCCCATCTAGCGGTGAAAAGATATATGACCATCCAGTGAATAATAGTTTCTGTTTCTCTCAATTCTGATTTCGTTTTAACTCCTACGGGGGCCGATTTAGTCCAAGATTAATGTCACGGAGTGACTTAATGCGGCGGAACCTAAAATGGCGAAAATTTTTCCGCCCGGACCGTTGTCCATGAGACACGCAACCAGTTCCGGTAACTGCGAGCAGCTGAAATGGGGGATTATTAAGAACAGGTGTGCGAATGGACGTGACGATTGGTGGTTGGCCAATTCAGAGAAAAGGAGGCATATAAATAAGTTATCCGGAGAACAGCAAGAGGGGGTGAAGTTGATTCCGGCAAACGGGGGCGGGGGGGTGAAGTTGATACCGGCAAACGCTGTGGGTGAGACGGAGCGATCGGTGTTGGAGGGATGTAATGAGGCGGATGGTACAGACTGGGCGAAGTCAAAACAGAGTACTGGGCTGAAGGAAAAACAGAGTTAAGTGTTTGAAGAATTCCCTTTGGAGTGATTGTGTTGATATGTATTATTACTGCCTTGAAAAGATTGTTTACACTGAGAAGTCCCCGGAAACGTATTGAAGAGAGGAAGTGTGCTGAAAGGTCGTGGTCTTGACGTTCTCATATGGTCATCCTCTGCACTGACCCTTTCTACTATCCAGGACCTATTTCCCGGCCCAATGTGGTGATTCTGACCCTAATTCACCGTGAGTGTGTGGTGTACAGTGGGTGAGTCTTTTTGATATGTGTACACCTGAAGAATTGTAGTGTGGTGCTGTGCAAATGTTGTCAGTGATCCCTCTCCAGGCCGAAGAGAAAGCCCTGCATTAGAGGAAGTGAATTGGTGACAATGGGCGATCGTTGCATATGTATATACACCCGACTGTGACTCGTCAACCTCTTTCCCCCACCTGGTGGTACTGTGGCAACTGTATGAAGTAAGAGCTTGCGGTGAATAATGTGTGGAGTATAACAGGAAGGGAAGTTGAATTGGCTGCTGTGTAGAAGGAGCTAATGTTCTGTCTCTGTATGATCCCATGTCTGTGAAGTGCTTTCAGGACTGAACCAAGGGCTCTGCGTCATCGTGGAACTGTTCTACTACGTGTGGGAAGTCAACGTTAACGTGTTCCATAGAAGTCTGTCCTAGTGAGGAAGGCTGGAAGTCCACTGTGTGTAAATATGCACTTCCCGGCCACCTGAGACTTGAAGCGCTAAAGCCGACGACTGTCTACCTACGGAGCTGTGAGTAAAGCTAAGAGCCCAGTGTACTGTCCTATATACTCACCTGTACGCCCAAAGCTAAGAGCCCAGTGTACTGTCCTGTATACTCACCTGTACGTCCCAAGCTAAGAGCCCAGTGTACTGTCCTGTATACTCACCCATATGCCCAAAGCTAAGAGCCCAGTGTACCGCCCTGTATACTCACCTCCACGTCCAAAGCTAAGAGCCCAGTGTACCGCCTGTATACTCACCTGTACGCCCAACGCTAAGAGCCCAGTGTACCGTCTGTATACCCACCTGTACGCCCAAAGCTAAGAGCCCAGTGTACCGCCTGTATACTCACCTATACGCCCAAAGCTAAGAGCCCAGTGTACTGTCTCTGTATGAGCCTATGTCTCTGTGAAGTGCTTTCAGGACTGAGCCAAGGGCTCTGCGTCATCGTGGGACTGTTCTACTACGTGTGGGAAGTCAACGTTAACGTGTTCCTTAGAAGTATGTCCTAGTGAGGAAGGCTGGAAGTCCGCTGTGTGTAAATACGCACTCACCGGCCACCTGAGACTTGAAGCGCTAAAGCCGACGTCTGTCTACCTACGGAGCTGTGAGTAAAGCTAAGAGCCCAGTGTACTGTCCTGTATACTCACCTGTACGCCCAAAGCTAAGAGCCTAGTGTACTGTCCTGTATACTCACCTGTACGTCCAAAGCTAAGAGCCCAGTGTACCGCCTGTATACTCACCTGTACGCCCAAAGCTAAGAGCCAAGTGGACTGTCCTGTGTACTCACCGGTACGTCCAAAGCTAAGAGCCCAGTGTACCACCTGTATACTCACCTGTAAGCCCAGGCTCGTACGAGGAAGAGAGAGAGCTGGGAAGATCCGTTGAGAGTCAGAAGCGACTCAGATCCCAAGGCCCCAGTCCTAGAGGGCCGGTTCCCCTTTTTTTTTAGTATCCCTTTCTCCCCTCCTTTCCTATAACCTTTTTAAATTAATAAACATTGTTTTAACCTACCCGTCCTCGTCTCTCCGGTCATTGGGGTGTTTCTGGGACCTCCTCGGGGTGGAAACTGAGGGAGGAGCGAGACCGGCGCTGGAGGTGGTCCGCTCCGACCTGTGACATTAACATGGCAATCCCCCTCTTCACATTCGACACGGTGCCATCAAGTGTTAAAATGCGAAAGGCAAAGCTTGAATGTATGGGTATGTCCCTCTTTGGCTAATGTACTTTCAAGATGGAGGGGCAACATGGCGACCGGCACTCGAACCCCTCACCCGTATGTACTTTCAATGGCATATTATAAACTTACGAGAATACTTTATTACTTGAAAGAAGTAAATATACATTAATGAGCGCATATATTTTTGAAAGAACTAAGTGTTTTGAGCTAAGAATAAACTAAAAAAGTTACACAGTGTAGCTTTAAGTTGTGAGGTGAGCAGGATATATTAAAATGAAGATCATGGATTCGACAGGCATGTATTTACAGGTTCTTCTCAAAAGAATTGCATATTGTGATAAAGTTCATTATTTTCCATAATGTAATGATACAAATTAAACTTTCATATATTTTAGATTTATTGCACACTAACTGAAATATTTCAGGCCTTTTATTGTTTTAATACTGATGATTTTGGCACACCGCTCATGAAAACCCCAAATTCTCAAAAAATCTAAAAAATTTTGCATATTTCATCCGACCAATAAAAGAAAAGTGTTTTTAATACAAAAAAAGTCAACCTTCAAATAATGTTCAGTTATGCACTCAATACTTGGTGGGGAATCCTTTTGCAGAAATGACTGCTTCAATGCGGCGTGGCATGGAGGCGATCAGCCTGTGGCACTGCTGAGGTGTTATGGAGGCCCAGGATGCTTCGAGAGCGGCCTTAAGCTCATCCAGAGTGTTTGGTCTTGTGTCTCTCAACTTTCTCTTCACAATATCCCACAGATTCTCTATTGGGTTCAGGTCAGGAGAGTTGGCAGGCCAATTAAGCACAGTAATACCATGGTCAGTAAACCATTTACCAGTGGTTTTGGCACTGTGAGCAGGTGCCAGGTCGTGCTGAAAAACGAAATCTTCATCTCCATAAAGCTTTTCAGCACATCAGCATGAAGTGCTCCAAAATCACCTGATAGTTAGCTGCATTGACCCTGCCCTTGATAAAACACAGTGGACCAACACTAGCAGCTGACATGGCACCCCAGACCATCACTGACTGTGGGTACTTGACACTGGACTTCAGGCATTTTGGCATTTCCTTCTCCTCAGTCTTCCTCCAGACTCTGGCACCTTGATTTACGAATGACATGCAAAATTAGCTTTTATCCGAAAAAAAAAAAAAGTACTTTGGACCACTGAGCAACAGTCCAGTGCTGCTTCTCTGTAGCCCAAAAGTGGCTTGACCTGGGGAATGCAGCACCTGTAGCCCATTTCCTGCACACGCCTGTGCTCGGTGACTCTGGATGTTTCTACTCCAGACTCAGTCCACTGCTTCCGCAGGTCCCCCAAGATCTAGAATCGGTCCTTCTCCACAATCTTCCTCAGGGTCCAGTCACCTCTTCTTGTTTGGCAGCGTTTTTTGCCACACTTTTTCCTTCTCACTGACTTCCCACTGAGGTGCCTTGATACAGCACTCTGGGAACAGCCTATTCGTTCAGAAATGTCTTTCTGTGTCTTACCCTCTCGCTTGAGGGTGTCAATGATGGCCTTCTGGACAGGGTCCGGTCGGCAGTCTTACCCATGATTGCGGTTTTGAGTAATGAACCAGGCTGGGAGTTTTTAAAGCCTCAGGAATCTTTTGCAGGTGATTAGAGTTAATTAGTTGATTCAGATGATTGGGTTAATAGCTTGTTTAGAGAACCTTTTCATGATATGCTAATTTTTTTAGATCATCAGTATTAAAACCATAAAAGACCTGAAATATTTCAGTTGGAGTGCAATAAATCTAAAATATATGAAAGTTTCATTTTTAGCATTACATTATGGAAAATAATTAACTTTATCACAATATGCTAATTTTTTGAGAAGGACTTGTATGATACTAGGTGAGGCAGCCGGTCTCAGATGCCCTTCTTATCACTTAGGCGCCCCACAAATTTCCAATGTAAATCTGTGGTGAAAAATGAAACTGCAGCACACTCTCATATAGAGTCATTGGTCCAGATTTCTCATTATTCACATACCTGCACGTAAACTTTGCGCCAGACCAAGACGATCAGTCCGCTTCAGCTGTGTGTGTGCATCAGGTCAGTAATTAGTCGGCATGTCTGTTCTTCCTACGTGGAGTAGCCTACCATATTAAATTAATGAAAGTAAATCCTTTATTTTAAACATGCCTTTATTATATACAGTAGTTCTGTTGTTTTTGTTTTGTGTTTAATCTAGGAATAGACATGACTTTCCTCACTGAGATTACACAACTTGCAATATTCGAAAAGAACATCAAAGGGAATGACTACTACATTAAGGCAATTTTAAGACGGTATTCTATGCGTTAGTCTGTCAATCGTCATTAGATCACTGCACATGACATTAGAATTCTGTCCATATCGATTCAGTATTGATCCATGATTCAGATCGCCACAGTCACGTGTTTTCAGCAGTTTGACGGTTTGGCACGCGATCAGAATAATGAATCGATATGCTGATTCATACCCATTCAAAGCTTTGTTTTAAAATTGGCCCATCACTATATAAGTCGTTATTTAGTTTTTTTCACGCACGAAAACTATGCTTGCAGCTTCATAAAATTATTTTAGAGCAACTGTAGTGAGATGGGCTTTGTAACGACGTCTTTAGTACCTTTTATGGGTCTTGAGAGAGGAAATGACATTGGTGTCAACGGAGGCCTTTCTGAGCCTTGGGAGTTCAAAAAAAATATCTTCACTTGTGTGGTGAACGGAGGTCTTACAGTTGTCGAACGACATTAGGGTAAGTAACAACCCATTCTCACTCCCAAGGCGTCAAAAACCGAAGCATGGTCAAGTGCCTTCCGCGTCACAATAAAGACGCAAAATGTACCCCAAGGCGTCATGTTTCGACGCGCTGGGTGTTCCATTCAATTCAGTGAGAAACCTTTGGCGTCATACACAGACGCCCTGGGTATTGGGAATGTTATTGTCATGGTGAAATTGTATTAGTTTATGATTTTGCCATTATGACATGTTGGAGTGTGCTTTTCAATTTAATCAGCAAGCATACATTTATTTAAATTTATTTTATTTACGCTATTTAGACATGCTTAACATGTAACCCAACCCCATCCCATCCCTAAACCTACCCATTTGTGTGAACATGATATAAAACACAGGATATAACATACGTCTGCATATATGAGTTATTCAAAAAGTTAAATAATCCAAGTTTTCCGAGGTCAAACGATTGATTTGTATGAAGAAAATCCCCAAAAGCGATCAGCATCTCCATCCGCCGAAGAACACATCAAATTTCAAATATTGGCGCCCGTTACGTGAGATTTCATAGTGAAATTGTATTGGCTCTCGTATGTCTTGTGACCAATTGCGTCATTACGTCAGCATTGATTGTAAAATGTCATTGGCTCTCGTGTGTCTTGTGACCGATTGCGTCATGCTCAGGAGTCTTTTGAATTATTTGAATGAGTTATGAATGAGTTCGTTCACGGGGCAGCGGGATCATCATTTCAGCGATTAAAACATCAAGCTCAACTCTCTTCTTAACATGAAGACATCGTAGGACTTCAGAAGACTTGGAATGCAACATGAGTTAATACTTTTATACTGTTTTGGTCCGTTTTTGCAATAAATACTTGTGACTGTAGCTACAAGACAAGACAAAAGCGGTCGGGCACGGTACAAGACAGCCATGCCTATTATGTGAGTACACCCTTAAAAGCACTGATTTTTTCAAGAACAAAATAAAGAATTGTCTTTAAAAATGACTTTTTTTGCTTATCCGATTCATTCTGGAGAGAGTCACCAAATTGGTCACTCAACCGAAATATCAGGAAGCAACACTAATGTGTGTTGCTGGGAGACGCACTACTGTTCAACAGCTTGCTTTGACTTTGTTTGGAAATGTTGTCTTTGGTGGAGCAAACAGCATTCTGTTTATGTGTGTGCCTAAATGATGGCAGGTGAGTGTACAGTAAACTGGTAATGTTTTGACTATTGATATTAATGCATTAGAACAGGGTTTTCAAACTGTAAAAAAAAGGTTCACATAAAAAAAAACTGTAAAACAATACAAATAAATAAGATTAACTAAAATGATTCAAACAAATACAAATATATTTTAATGTAAATAAATAATCCATTTAACATTAGAAAACCACATGTGAAGATGCAAAAGTCTCTAAGGGTGCTTTCACATCTCTAGTTCGGTTTATTTGGTTCGAACCGAGGGTAAACAATTATACATTGTTGCATTTTGCAGCTTTTTTGGTTCCTTTTCACACCACACTGATTGCTTTGGTCCGAACCAGTTGAAACAAACCAAAACGCAGACATGTGACAACATCCACATCACTCATTGGCCATGGCGTATTTCCTAAACTGCTTTTCGATTGGTCAGAATTTACGTGTGGGAAAATTCCAACAGAAGAGGCAAAGCCAGCAAACTATAATAACACTATGGAGAGACGACTGCACAGGCTGGTTTTGTCCCTGGCCATAATCTACTACACTGTGTGTATTTACCACAGTATGCAAATACCTTTATAATGAAGCGCGGATGCGACGTGAAAACAACATTCTAATGCACTGCAGATGGCGACCGCATCGCTCGTCACTTCAAGCGGAGGCATGCATTAATTATTTACTCTTGACATGCTCATCTTCCTGAAAATATTGCCAACGATCTATCAGCTAATAATATCATGCACACAATGTCAGCGCAGCTAACTACGGCAGCTGGTTTAGTCCAAAAATAATCAGTACTTTTGCAGTTGGTTCTGTTCGAGGTCGGATCATGTTCTCACCACAAATGAACCGCCCCAGAGTTCGTTTGAAATCGTACCGAGACCACCTCTTCAAGGAGGTCTCGGTACACTTGTTTGGTGCGCTTTTGGTGCGCACCCGAGTGCGATTGCTGCTTTCAGACCTGACCAAACGAACCGCACCAAAGAGGGAAACGAACTCTACGTAGTATGATTCAACCCAACTAAATGAGGCAGGTGTGAAAGCCTCAAGTCCACCATATTTTTTTTCTTTTTTTCTTTAAATAAGCATTTTTTTCAGGCTCAGGATAAGTACCGGTACTTCTGAATGGGTTGAGGCTGGGATTTAGTGGGTTTGAAGTGAAAATATTTTATGAACTTAGAGAGCATTTTCACTCAGTATCGTTATCTCATTTTTGACCGAAGTGGCTTTTAGAGGCTTTTGCATCTGTACTCTTCATGTAAAAACAAAAAACAGTGTCATTTTAAAATGTAACGTAAATATTTTCCAAAAAATATTTTATAAATTAGGTCATTGACCATTATTGGGGGTCTGTGGCCTCTTAAAGATTGCATTAGAGGCCCTGTACTTCCAGTGGTTCTTTATATGCAGAGACCAGCAGTTTTGCAGTAATTGTCTTCCTTTAGGGCAGGAAATGTAAATGCACCCATCACTCTTCTTCTTGTGAATGAAGTCACAAATACATGATCCTTTTAGGGTATCCTTTTATCTTTAGTTTTAATGGCATTACAGTCTATGGAACAAGCCTATATTAGCTCTAAAAGGATTGTGGTGCATTTCAGCACTACATTTTTCAAAAAAATAATTATGAATGGGGTCCAGTTCACTCTTTGGAAGATGAATTGGTGCATAAAATGCCAGAATAAATACAGACATGATGAAAAAGCATGGTATGATTTGATCAAAGTTAGATGAGTGAGATAAACGAGGTAGCCCGGGCCTTTGAAAACTCCCCCAAGAAAATCTTGTCTTTCTTGGCCTCTTTCCACTATGCTGAATGTGCAGCCATTCTACGGAAATCTATTGAACACGTGTGAAAGTGAAGCTCGGCTGTCAAAGGTTTGCATTTCCAAATATATCTCTGCAGATTAATCTGGCACCGAGTTTCTTCTCTTCCCCTGCTCCCCGGAACGCTTGGCTGTGTGAAAGGTGTTTGAGTGAGTGGCTTATCAAGAGAAACAGGGGGCTGTGGCCGATACAACTCTGTCTCTACCAGTCATGGCTGAGAAAAAGAAAGAGCAGCGATTGGTGACCCTCACCTTTACCTTGTGCTGAATGAAATTGCTAGTCATGTTTTGCTTTGTAAGCATAACGCAAAAGGACCCTTCGCTCTCAGGCATGCATTATGAGGCAAATATTAGAAGTTTACACAATGTGTTTCTTGTGGTCTGATGTTATTTAGTGCTGCAGGGAAACTTTTTTTTCTTCTTTTTTCTAGGGTTTCCTGCTGTTCGCTTAGTGAGTTTGTGGTTTATGTTATGCACATTTTTTTAAAGGTTTATCAAAACTATGCCTTGCACACTAATTGTATGGTTTTAAAGGGATACAATCTGAAAGGGTGTTGGTACCATCTGTCTTGTCCACATTTAGAAAGTTCCCCACCCACTTCGAGGGGGATAATCACAAAATTTGAGAATCAAAAATTTAGCGGGCCACATAAAACAACAACGAGTAGACACTTCTAGCATCTCAGTCTACTAAACTTCTTGGAACAATTATGCTGTACCCTTACTATGACTAGTGCCTATACTTACCGTACCTAATTAATACTAAATAGCATGTTTATATGTTTTAATATTTCTTAACTGAAATGACATTCACCACACATTTTCAGTAAAAACTTCCAAGTAAAACAGGATTTGATTTTTGGATCTGGAATTTAAACTACATTTTTAATTTTCAGAAGAACCTACTATTCAGAGGTTTGGGGTTGGTAAGAGTTTGTCTCTGAAAGAAGTCTCTTATGCTCACCAAGGCTACATTTCAAAAATAATGTAAAAGCAGTAATATTGTAAAATATTTTAATATTTAAAGGGGTCATGAATTGAGAAATGTCAAATTTTCCTTGAGTTTTTGACATGTAAGAGGTCATCATTCTATAACAATATCATGTAAGTTTCAGAACTGAAAACGTTCTTATTCCAAAAACTGCTTTAATTATAACCAAGCCCAGAGAACGACTCGTTGTGGAGTGTGCCTATCTATGAATATAGATGAAAGACTGTCCATGGCCCATGGCGACACATTCGACAGGCGTAGCCACGTCTGGAAAAAATTGTCCACAGAATCTTTCAATCAGAATTATTTTAATCGGAATGACAAAAGATTGTGCATGCAAACGTGGCTTGTGGAACTGCTCAGGTGTTATGAGAGCCCAGGTTTCTCTGATATTGGCCTTCAGCTCTTCTGTATTGTTTGGTCTGGCATATCGCTGTCAGGGTCTGATCAGCTTTGGACTTGTTTGTGTTGTCTATTGTTACTCCGCCCCTCTTGTTACCTTCTTATCTCATTAGGGCTCACACCTGTTTTAGTTCGTTTGTCACCCTTTATATTCTCCTCTTGTCTTGTGTCCTGTGCCAGGTCGAATTTCTGCTTTCAGTCTCAGTCTCAGTCTCAGTCTCAGTCTCAGTCTCAGTCTCAGTCTCAGTCTCAGTCTCAGTCTCAGTCTCAGTCTCAGTCTCAGTCTCAGTCTCAGTCTCAGTCTCAGTCTCAGTCTCAGTCTCAGTCTCAGTCTCAGTCTCGTTTTCCTGCCTTCTTTCTGCAGTTTGGCTGTTTCTTTATTTTGTTATTTTCCTGTTTTGCTAATCTTGTTTTTGAGCTCCCATCTAGCTAGTTTAGTTTTAGTTTGTTTTCCCCTCTCCTTTTCTTTTGCTCTGAGCTTCCCTGTCTGCTTTAGCCTCCGGATCCCGACCATCCTGATACTCTGTTTTGGATCTCCCTTGCCTGTCTGCCACCAAGGATTTCAGCCTCCATTGCCATGTCCCTACCTCCATTCTCCAGGCTTACTCTTTCTCTCTCTCTCCCCCTGCCATTTTGACATTACGTAACCGTGTGTTTCTGGGACCTTGCCTACTTCATTGTCTTTGGACTGTACTCATTACTACCTCCATTCTCTAGTGTTGCAGTTTGGACCTGTTCTGCCATTTGCTCTTAGAACCCTTTCTCCTATGCCCCCTGTTGGGCAGATATAGTACTTCCTTTGACCCGGCTGGCATCATCCCTGTTTCCCCTTCTGACCGAGGACTCACTTTTCCTCTCTGTGATCATGATTTTTTTTGCTCTTGTTACCTTAATAAACACTGTTACCCCTGTAACTGATTCCTCATCTTTGACCACCCTAACAATTGCATCTTCCTCTTCACAATACCCCATATATTTTCTATGTCAGGTGAGTTTGCTGGCCAAATAAGAACAGGGATACCATGGTCCTTTAACCAGGTACTGTTTGCTTTGGCACTGTGTGCAGGTGCAGAGTCCTGTTGGAAAATGAACTCTACGTCATCATAAAGTTGGTCAGCAGCAGAAAACATGAAGTGCTCTAAAACTTCCTGGGGTTCTTCTCAATATCCCTCCTCGTTTTCACGCTCTTCCGTCCTGCATCCTATGACCCAGAAACTGATGGAGCTCAGCCATCTTGTAGGAGATCTCAATTCTCTAATTGCACCGCAAGGAGTGAGGAGGCTTCCTGAAGAGTCGTGAGCGACACTGGTGTATCCTTTGTGGAAGTGTTTTATCGACTAAACGTGACGCACGCATTAATTATCCTCCCCCTTTCACATATTGCCACAATTTATTCATTAGTATTATTATTGTTTACATGTACAAGACAAAAATGTATGTCAAATAACAACAACTGACAGTTGCAGAATTATATCAAAGCACAAGAAAATGAAAGCAACAAATAGAAACTAACACTATACAACGAATAAAAAGCAGTTAATAACAGAGGATAATTGATTGTTAATAATAACTGGTAATATTATATAAAATATGGACAAATGTGGTTGGCTATTTTGTGGAGGTTAAAGCTTACGATATAAATAGTTATCTCTGGTGTTCAAGAATCCCGACTAAATCCAGTGGTGCAGAGTCATCTTTAATTAACGACGCTATGAAGTGACGTAAAAGGGAGCAAGGATATACCATTTCACTTGATTCAATTCCTTCATCCTCGCGTCCTTCCCTCGCATTCTGAAGGGGTGGAGCTAAGGCGCAACGAAAGGAAGCTAGGAAAGGGAATAAGGATGCACAAAATAAGAATTGGGAAGCACCCTGGGTATACCGCTGTGTTGATCTTGGACCTCAGAAAACACAGTGGATCAACACCAGCAGATGACATGGGTCCCCAAACCATCAATGACTGTGGAAACTTTACACTGGACTTCAAGCAACATGGATCGTGTGTCTCTTCCCTCTTCCTTCAGACTCTGGAAACCTGATTTCCAACATTTGCCTCACATTTCAGAATGAAAAGACAAACACTTCAGGTGAAGGATAATCCACGTCTTACCTCCGAGACTGTTACACTGTAAAAAATAAATAAATAAATAAATCAGGCCCCAATTGAATATTTTCTAGTGACTGATCACATACATTTTTCAGTTGGCCAAATTGAATTTCTGTGAATTCATTTGCATCAATTTAGAGAAATTCAATTTGGCCAACTGAAAAATTTAGATGTGATCAGTCACTAGAAAAATTTCAATTGAAGATTGATCAATCAGTGTCACTTTAATACCACGTAGTTTATAGATGTTGCTGCTGATTGGGCTAACATTTTTGACACACATCAAACAATAGAAACTTATCTCAAACCCCGTTGCAAACCGTTTTCCAGGAAACATGTTGTTCAACCCGTAACCCGTATCAAAACATGCCCCTTATCACTGCAAACATTTAATGCCACAATCTAAATATAAAGCTGTAAATCTAAATATAATGCTATAAGTAACACTTTTCCCAATTAGTTATTCTTAAGAGCTGTATTAGTAGAAACGTGCTTAAAGTTTTCGAGAGAGTTCCACATATAGGCCTAATACTTATTTCATATGCAAAGATATTAGCCATTCACAGCAGTGGCCGTTTACACTGTCAGTAAGTTCAGAGCAGAGAGATTTAAATCAGGGTAGGAAAAATTCCTTTTATATCTAAATTATGACCATTTCTGATGTAAAAATCATGCTATCATTACAAGTGCACCCCAGGAAACATTATAAAACAATAAAACAATGCAGTTTATGACCCTTTTAAAGTGTATTCATGTAATGGCAAAGTTTGGTGCTTAAGAAATATTTCGTATTATTATGAATGTGCTGTTTGATGTTTTTCTAGAAACCATAATTCTTTGATGAATAGAAACTTCAACAAAACAGCATAGATTTCTTTTTTTAACAATGTCAAATTCTTCACTGTCACTTTTGACCAATTGAATGCATCCTTGTTGAATAAAAGCATTCATTTCTTTCAAAGAAATCTTACTGACCCCATTTATTTTGAATGACTGCTTTTTTCGAATGCCCAGAATGTTCTTTGGTTCATCTTCACACCATGCTGGCCTAAAGTTGAAAGCTTTTTGATATGCTGAACCTTTATATGATGCTTTGTTTGTTTGAAATAACATGCACTGATAAATTATGCACAATAAGACCAAGTTTATCAGAAATTTAACTTTAATTTTATGCTAACTTTAAAAGATTGCCATTCACTGTAAAAACTGCTTATCGTTTTTTTTAACTTTTCGGATATTATATTAGAATATTGCACCTCCCCTGTCTTGCAATCTCTCATCTATAAGCGATTGTTTTATTCTGCCTGTATTGCAGAAATGAATTATGGGACAGGCACACCTTCACACAGATACAGAATCACACCCGCATGCACAAATGCACCGTGAGGAAAAGTCTTACACTAATTCAGTCTGATGTGTCCTTTGTGGGAGCTGTGGTGAAAGTGTGACTTATTTATTCTCTCTGAAGATGATTTCTCCTTTTCCCTCTCCCTCCCTTTTTTGTGATGTGAGTGAGGGATGAAGGTGCAGAGGGAAGAAGATTAAAACAGTTTTTTTTTACCGTCCCTGTAGAGGTACGGGAGGTGTGCTGAGAGGGCAGAGTTTTCACTGAATGCTGTCGCTGTTGCATTATTTATGGCCTTGTGCGCTCCCATTATCTGTGTGTGCACCCTTCACTGCCGCCAACTGCCACCCAGAACACACCTCCATTTGTGTGTGTGTGTGTGTGTGTGTGTGTGTGTGTGTGTGTGTGTGTGTGTGTGTGTGTGTGTGTGTGTGTGTGTGTGTGTGTGTGTGTGTGTGTGTGTGTGTGTGTGTGTGTACATGAAGGAGGCGGACCAAGATAAATGCATGTGCCTGTTATGTGTTGCTGAAGATGTGCACATGTGATTGCATTCTTTAATAATTAGGTTTTTTTTGGGATCTATGGATCATAATTTCCATAGTTTACCTGTTTACTTCATACACTCTTGTAATTAATTATCCAACATTTGAGATATATGCTTTATTTATTTTTACTTAATAAAAAAACTAGAAAATCTAATGCCTTTGTTTGCTGAATCTCTGTACCAATGAGGCCTTCTCGTTGCCTCATTGAGCATCAGTGATAGTTCACCCAAAAATGAAAATTCTATCATCAACCAAACTATTTGGTTACCATTGACTATAGTTGAATTGGTGAAAAATGTGACATTTCTCAAAGCATCTTCTTTTTATGCTTTAAAGCGATAGTTTACATAGAATGTTACCCATTTACATGTTTATATGGCCTACACACAGCAACGGTTGAAGTTAAAAATCTTCATTTGTGTTCTACTGAAGAAGCAAACACCTACATGTTAGATGAACTGGGGGTAAGCAGATAAACATCTACATTTTATTTATGGGTGAATTATCCCTTTAAAAAAAAAGTCATACAGGGGTGGAACAACATGAGGGTAAATAAATGTTTTTTGGGTGGTTTTTGGCAGAGCACTGTAGCACATTTTGTGTTACATGATATGTTTCGAAGTATTCAATTTTGTTGTTTACATCTTTAATTTTCAAGGGTGAATAATGGTCATAAATTAATTAACTTTTTTGACCAATATTTTTTTTTCTCGGTTTATTGTTTCTCTTTAATTTGTTTGATATTTCAACTTGAAATAATGAAATAATCTTATTTGAACAAAACAATTAACATCTCACATTTCAAATAAACTTCAAAAGACATCAAAAAACTACAAAGGGTTGAAAAATTAATAATGCATATTTTGGTTGAAGACATCAATGAGCTCAAATTTCTTGAGATAAGCAGACATTTGTTTGTATTCAGTTGCTAAGAGCCCCATTTCCTTTGATATTGTATCTTTTTAACTAAATAAAAAATTAATAATTCTATAACTATATGTTGTTTAAATGATAATTACTTTTAGTAGGCCCCCTTTTAAAAAATAATCTTCAGCTGTCATTTGCAGTATCTTGGACTCTGACCCCAACACATTTTCACTGTATAGGGTTCTGGATAAAAGTCTTTGAAAGATTAATGTCAGTTATTGATGTCACTTCTTCAGATCAGTTTGGTTTCTGATTTCCTTAAAGAAGCAGCACATATGTGTTTTTCTGGAGAACTAAAGGAACTCCTTTGGTATGAGGCTGTAAAATCTATAAACCTTTATTTACATGAGTGTATACTGGCAGTAAAAAACTAAAGATTATTACCTTTACCCTGACAGCTAAAACCATTAAAACATTCTGTACTCAAAAGAGATGAGCTGCTGAGTTAATGTTTGGGCCGCTTGCATTTGTAGGCCTATGCATCATGTAAGAGGAAGGTCTGAAAATAATCATAAAAGGATCATGGGTTTTCCTAGGTAACCCAGCTCACTGCCTGGTAGTGCTGTTCAGTCAACCCGATCACACATAAATGCGTATAAATAGTACGAGTGTGCAATGTCGTGGAATGTATACGCCAAAACTCATTTTGGTGTGCATATGATACGCTGTTTTTCGCGTGCATATGATACGCACTTTATGGCGTATATATGACACGCTCTCTTGGGTAGGTTTAGGGTGGTGAGGTGGGGGGTTCGTATGTATAATACGCCATAAAGTGCGTATCATATACACACGAAAAACAGTGTATCATATGCACGGCAAAATGAGTTTTGGCGTATACATTCCACAACATTGCACACTCGTACTATTTATACGCATTTTTCGTAAGATTCGGCTGGTTCAGTCATAGTCAAAAATAAGCATGCAGTCATCCAGCTAAATTAATTTAGCTTTAGCATTAAACTTTTTAAAAGCTTCTTCTTAGATGATGCATCTTTACATGTACTATGGTGCAATAAAGTCTCCAGAACTATTATATGAAAATGCAAATTTTTATTTGACCAATTTTTTTTTACTCTCCTCTCATTTTTTATTTTATTTTTTACTCTCATTTTCTCACAGCAGACTGTAACATTACTTGGAAAGATCCATTATTACCCTCACAAACAAGTACTGAAGCAGCACAATGTATGTCCACAACTGTACTTTGGCACAGAAATTTGTTTAAAAATTAAAAAATTTGCTTGGCTATTTCCAAAAATACTTTGTTACTAATATAATACAGGTCTTCACGGAGCACCCGAGACCCGGGACCCGTATGGCTTCTGGTCTATATTTTAAATGGTCGGCTGGGTCCGGGATGGGTCCCAATCTATAAATTCTTTTTAACATTGTGTGTAATGCCCAAATTGATCAGACTCGGAGAACACCTGGCCGTGATCAGAGTCAGTCAGCACGGCTTGTGTGTTTTGTGTAACTTGCCAATTGTAAAATTTGGATAAAAAAGTGTGAGCCGGGAATAATAATGTGCTCATATATAAACAATATTTAAAATCAACAACAAAATCTCAGGTGAACTGTCACGTAATGCTTTCTATGCCAGGATAACAAAGGAATGGCAACAGGACAACTCTGTAAATGTCCTTGAGTGGCCTCCCAAAACTTTAAGATTAAACCAGATGGTTATTTCATAGAGGAAAGATTAAACAAGACGGTTCAACCTGAAGTAAGCATTTTTATGCATTTTGAACGCTCAAATTGGGTAAAAATGCTCATACTTTAGGTAGCTTCTATATGGCAACCTGAGCTTCCGCAGTGACTGTAAAGACTTTAAAAATAATATGAATGAACCGTCTTGTTTATTCTTAAAGTTTTGGTAGGCCACTCAAGGACATTCACAGAGTTGTCCTGTTGCCATTCCTTTGTTATCTTGGCTGTGTGCTTAGGGTCATTGTCCTTTTGGAAGATGAAGCTTCGCCCCAGTCTGAGGTCCAGAGCATACTGGAGCAGGTTTTCATCTAAGATGTCTCTGTACATTGCTTCATTCATCTTTTCCTCTATCCTGACTAGTCTCACAGTTCCTGTCTCTGAAAAACATCCCCACAGCATAATGCTGCCACCAGCATACTTCACTGTAGAGATGGTATTGGCCATGTGATGAGCTGTGCCTGGTTTCCTCATACATGATTCTTGCCATTCAGGCCAAAGAGTTCAATCTTTGTTTCATCAAACCTGAGTATTTTGTTTCTCATGGTCTGAAATTCCTTCAGGTGCCTTTTGGCAAACTCCATGTGGTCTGTCATGTGCCTTTTTACTGATGAGTGGCTTCCATATGGCCACTCTACCATACAGGACCTGATTAGTGGACTGCTGCAGAGATGGTTGTTCTTCTAGAAGGTTCTCCTCTCTCCACAGAGAAACACTGGAGCTCTGTCAGATAGACCGTCAGGTTCTTGGTCACCTGCCTGACTACGGCCCTTCTCCACTTAGTTTGGCTGGGCGGCCAGCTCTAGGAAGAGTCCTAGTGGTTCCAAACTTCTTCCATTTACGGATGATCAAGGCCACTGTGCTCATTGGGATCTTTAAGGCTGCAGATTTTTTTCTGTACCTTTCCCCAGATCTGTGCCTCGATACAATCCTGTCATGGCTTGGTTTGTGCTCTGACATGCACGGGTAACTGTGGGACCTTATATAGACAGTTGTGTGTCTTTCCAAATCATGTCCAATCAATTGAATTTACCACAGGCAGACTCCAATCAAGTTATAGAAACATCTGGATGATCAGTGGAAACATGATGCACCTGAGCTCAATTTTAAGTGTCATGGCAAAGGCTATGAATAATTATGTACATGTGATTTTTTCTTTTTAAGAAATTTGCTAATATTTCAAACAAACTTCTATCACGTTGTCATTATGAGGTATTATTTGTATAATTGAGCAGGAAAAAAATAATTTAATACATTTTGGAATAAATACTCTATACACTATGTTGCCAAAAGTATTGGGACTCCCCTCTAAATCATTGAATTTGTGTGTTCCAATCACTTCCATGGCCAATGGTTTATAAAATCAAACACATAGACAATCAGACTGCTTCTACAAGCATTTGTGAAAGAAGTGGTCGCTCTCAGGAGCTCAGTGAATTAAAGAGTGGTACGATGATAGATTGGCACCTGTGCAATAAGTCCATTTTTTAAATTTCAGTCAACTGTTAGTGGTATTATATCAAAGTGGAAAGAATTTGGAACAAGAGCAACTCGGCCATGAAGTGGTAGGCCACGTGAAATCACAGAGAGGGGTCAGTGCAGGCTGAGGCTTTCTGCCAAGTCAAGACCCACAGACCTTTAAACTTTGTTTGGCCTTCTGATTAGCTCAAGAACAGTAGAGAGCTTCATAGAGTGGGTTTCCATGGCTTAGTGTGGGATGCAGTGATGCAAAGTACGCTGCCACTGGGCTCTAAATCAGTGGAGATGTGTCACTTCCCTGTCTGGCAATCCAATGGACATGTCTAGGCTTGGCTGTTGCTAGGAGAATGGTACTTGCCTGACTGCATAGTGCTAAGTTTAAAGTTTGGTGAAGGGGGGATTATGATGTGGGGTTGTTTTCAGAGGTTGGACTTGACCCTTAGTTCCTGTGAAAGGAACTCATAATGCTTCAGCATACCAAGATATTTTGGACAAATTCCTGCTATCAAATTTGTGGGAAAAATTTGGGGATGGCCCCTTCCTGTTCCAACATGACTGCCCACCAGTGCACAAAGCAAGGTCCATAAAGACATGGATGAGTGAGTTTGGTGTTGAGGAACTTGACTTGTCTGCACAGAGTCCTGGCCTCAACCCGATAGAACACCTTTGGGATGAATTGGAGCAGAGACTGCACGCCAGGCAATAGTTAGGATAATAGTTAGTAGAGTGACGTGTACCTGACCTCACAAATTTGCTTTTAGAAGAAATGTGCATAAAAACACTCCTAAACCAAGATGACTGATCCTTTATTTTACCAAGCAAGCTATACACGTTTTATGAGCAAGTCTGGCAATGTTTACACTGCTCTGCATGTATAGTGTACTACTTCATATATTTCTTGTAACTCATATAAAGCGTGTCTAAATTTAACTAGGGGTAATAAACTAAATTCATTGTGCGTCGGTTGTAAAAGATGTCATTGTGAGGAGTCATCAGGCATCCCACAGGCTATGCTCAGAAATGAAGCCCTCTTTTATCCCTGACGGTTTTCAGCATTCACAGATGATCCTGCACCTGCCATTTATCAGTTTTGTCAGTGATGCGTGAGGAAGAACTGGAGAACAACTGCTGAATCAAGCTACAGATGTACACACACATGTGAATCCAAGTCAACACACTCTCATAAGTAAACGTCACTCTACTATCCTGTGTCACTAAAGTGCAACTCTGGTGCCATATTCAACTAATTTTGGATGTTTAACTAAAACTTTTTTGGGAATATGAATGACAATGAAAAAAATGACATAAAAAAGTGTCATAAAAGTGGTATACATATATATGTGTGTGTGTGTGTGTGTGTGTGCGTGCGTGCGTGCGTGCGTGCGCGCGTGTGTGTGTGTGTGGTGCAATTGGAGCTTCGTGCCCTGGATGTGCATCCCACAAATCTCCATCAACTGCAAAATGCTATCCTATCAATATGGGCCAACATTTCTAAAGAATGCTTTCAGCACCTTGTTGAATCAATGCCATGTAGAATTAAGGCAGTTCTGAAGGCAAAAGGGGGTCAAACACAGTATTAGTATTGTGTTCCTAATAATCCTTTAGGTGAGTGTAAATAAATCTATATATATAGTACTATCATGGATTTGGCCATTGTACTACCATATAAACACCATGGTACATGAAATTTAGGCTATAAATCAAAGGGACATTCTATTATCAAGGGATACTATCAGTGTACCATACCACAGTCATTTTTTGTAAGAAAGGTTTAATAAATGCAATCATTTCATAAAATAAATTTAAAAAATCATGCTGTTCCCAAACTTTTGACCGATGGTGTAAACATTTTGAACTTCTAATACTTATATATTGCCTATATATTTTTTTTAATACACCTCTATTCAACAAAGACATTATTTTGATCAAAAGTGACAATAAAGACAATGTAACAAAATATTTCAAATAATTTCTGCTCTTTCGATGTTCAATTTATCAATGAAATCTTAGGGAAAAGTATCACATAAAATAGATTAAGCAGCAACTGTTTTCAACATTGGTAAGCATAAGAGACTTATCAAAAAACAAAAACAATCTTACAAATACTTAACTTTTAAATGGTAGTGTTGTAATTATATATTATGTTTAATATAAATATAAATTCAATAACATACTAAATCCTCAAAACTGAGGTAAGAATGTAACAAGAGGAACATTATAACGCAGTATAAAAGTTGCTACTGTCACGTGTCCATTATGACCTCCCTAATATTTGCACACTCACAACCTGTGCTTCCACACCTCAAATATATTGTTGACAGTTAGCTTATATAATAGTTGAGGTGGCAAGTATAAACAAGATATTGCTGTAGCAAAATGCATCTTCCCCCAAAGTTAGTAGAGTTTTTTACACTCTACATTTCTCTCCCAGTGTATTCATCCATCAGTCAAAGTCAAAGCATGTAATTGTGTGCTGTGTGTATTAATTATATCCACATTTGATTTCATATCTGCAACAATTTCCACTTTGGAGGGTTAAAAGCTCTTCCAGAATTAGGCTCTAGATTATTTATGTCAAATAAGAAACTAAAAAAAATGCCTTTGGCCCACTGGACTTTTGGGTATACATATATAGGTCAAATTATTTTAGACAGATTGTGAATTGCTTTAGGCAGCCACAAATTACACAAATGTGTGAGTGTGTGTCTATAAAAAAATATCTCTGGTTGCAAACTCTTCAGCCAAGTGGATTCAACAATGTCAGTCTTTCTGTTATTGCGAAGGGTCACCAGTCGGCTGCCAACCCACCATTGTGTCTGCAACCCTTTGATTAAGATTAAGACTTCTCACATCTCGACTGAGTATTTGTGCCAAAGCAGATAGACAAGAGCAACGGTCATGTTTATTCATAACCACGAAAATACGAACATTCTTGATGTTCCAGAATTTTAAGTATGCTAATTAATTTTCCTGCAAGCACTTTAGACACACAATCTCAAGGCCACTTCAAGTGAATGTTGCCGACAGTTTCAAAAAGCCAAGCCTTTATCGCAAGCACACTGTTTCTAACGAAAGTCAGGATGTCAAACCAAGCTCTTTCAGGAGATGACACTTCAGGGCCAATGAACTTGAGTGGATCCCAAATCGATGGCAATAATGGAACTATTTTTACGTTCAAATATCTGTTGAGTGCCCTGGCAAGGTTGACTGGTCCATTTAATAGAGAATAATTCATATGTAGTAAATTAACGCCTGAAGTGTGAGGCAGATGGGTATGACTTCCCCACCCCACCCATATATCTTGCTTTTATTTTACTGGGTCAGCAAATCCAGTCTCAGGTTACGGTTTTCCTAGCCTGTGGGGAAAATGATACAGTAATTCCTGAACACACAGTACGAACATGGGCAGTTCAAGCAGAGTACCACTGAGACACAAATTATTGGACCGCAAACCACTGCTGAACCAATATTTACCTCGTTTTTTTCATTCTGCTGTTGGTATAGAACCTGATATAGATGTAGACTTCTGACACTTGAGCATGAATTTAACTTGTAGCATAAATGACAAAAAATGCTACAACTTAAAACAGATGATAGACCGGCCCCCCTCAAAGTCCAGACGTCAACCCCATTGAGCACATTTGGGGCTTCATTGCAGGAGGCATGGGATTACATAAGTGTTGAAATTCTCAGAGGAAATATATTAACACTATCCCAGAGAGATGTGCTGCTGTAATTGCTGCAAAAGTATGTGGACATACCAAATATTAAAGATAAAAGTGGATAAAAACAGTACGCCTCACTTCATCTGATATTTGATGGTCAGAGCAACCATCTGCATGTTTCATGAACATTATGAAACCACGTTTTGGAGGTAAAAAAAGTCATCATTTTCAGATCTGTTGGGTGTTCTAATAAATTGGCCACCATTGTACTTTTTTTTTTTATAAAAACATTTTTTAAAAACTACAGGATGATCACAGTCTGTGAAAAGGGTCCATCATAAAGGAGCAGGAATCATTAAGTTAAATCACAATCCTTATGGTTCCCATCCCTATATTAGTATCCTCTGTGTTTTCTCTGATCTCAGGCTGGAAATCTGCTATAAAAAGCTCTCCTCCTGGGACTGCCTTTTTTATTGCAGCAGCAGCAACAGCCGCTGGGTTTCTCTGGTGGCCACTGTTGCAGAGCGGAGTGCACCTGCCCTCCACACAGCCCTGCATCTGCTCCCACCCCACCAGACCGGGGCTCTGACTGCCAGACACACACACACACACACACACACACACACACACACACACACACACACACACACACACACACACACACACACACACAAGAGAGTGGAACCAGTCTGCCGAAAGCACTCTAACCTCCCATTTTTCTACCCTTCAGCCGAAGATTGAGATTCAAGGAGAACAGACACATGTCACAAGGTCTGGGTGTGCATGTCCTGACTGTTTCTTTTTGCCAGAAGCTTTGTTCAAGAAAAAGCACAGTGTTCCTCTTAAGGACAAGAATGGAAAAGCCCTGCAGGATGATGTTCTCTTTCTCCCTCCATTTCTCTGTGTCACTCAGTCTTTCTCTTTCAGCCTCGATTCTCCTTTTTGACCTCCTTTTTTGTACACTTCCGCTGTCTTTCAAAGCGACAGTCCAAATGAATGGACTCACAACATTGTGAAAGTCAGATATAATTTATCTTTTCAAGCCCTGAAAAAAAGGTCAAAGGATGACCCAGAATCATCTTTGCCAGGAGGTCATTACTTCACAACACGTTTTTCTTTTTATGCTAAACATTTTCTCATGTCCTAGCTTAAGAACAAGGTACAATGTAAAAAAATATTTCTCTTATTTCTGCAAAATTCCAAAAACATGCCTATTGATTCAGAGCAGTGCCATGATGGGTATGAAAGTGAGACTGTGAGTGATATACTTACAGTGTTTTCAATGGCATCCGCTGCATAAAAGCTCCTAGTGTCAGGATTCTGAGATGGAGGACCCAGACATGGCATTTATTAACAAAACAAAGCACAGCATGAGATAGGTGAGGCAGGAACATTGTCCAAAAAAGGGCAGGGCACACAACAGGAGAACAGGCTGGTCTGGAATAAGGCAGCTCCAGACGCTAAGGCAACAAATGGAGACAAGGCAGAATCTCCAGTCGGGTGACCAGGTTAGGAGAGTCAGCGACCAGGGAAGACACAAGAAACAGGGCAAAGCATGAACCAACACAAGACACACAAAAAGCAAGACAAAACATAACAAAACAGACAAGATAACAAAAGCAAAATAAAATGAACAAGACAAAATGAAACTAAATTATAACTGAAGCAAGCAGAGAAAAAGAAACAACAATTTGCAAACAAAAAGAAATAGACTAAAACCTTGCAGAGAGCCTGAAAAAACAAAAGAAAAATATAATAACAAAATCAAGAGAGAAACAAAAAATTGGCAGAAATAGAGCAAAATAAATACTGGAACTTTACGAGAATAAAAACTAGGAAAAAAAAACTGAAAAATCAGAAGGAAAAAATACACAAAGCTAGAACAGCAAGATAAAACTAAATGTAGACTCACAGGAAATAGTCACACACCATGAACGCAACAAACCAGCAAAGACAGGAGGAAAAGGAGCACAATATAAGGAAGCAGAGAAAATGAGGAACAGATGAACACAAAAAGGCCAACCAGGCCTAGACAACAGCTGCATCGGAAAATTTACAAATAATGCCTTCGGAGAATGCATTTCAAGGTAGAAAGGCATTAAGGCACTTCTGAATTCAATGTTAGCTTCACTTCCTGTCTCCTGAGATACCTTCATCTAATTTTTGAATGCAGCATATATGTATGTATTCCAAAATGGATTCAAATCATTTTTTTTCCTCAATTCTACAAACAATACCTCATAAGGAAAACATGAAAGAAGTTTGTTTGAAATATTTGCAAACTTATATATATAAAAATCACATTCACATAAGTATTCACAGTCTTTGCCATGACACTGAAAATGTGTCTTTTTTTTCACTGATCATCCTTGAGATGTCTCTACAACTTGATTGGAATCCACCTGTGGTAAATTCTGTTGAATGACATTACTTTGACAGGCACACACATGTTAACAGTTAACAGTGCATATCAGAGGACAAACCAAGCCATGAAGCCCAATGAATTTTCCGTAGATGTCAGGAAAGGTACAGACACATTTCTGCAGCATTTAAGGTCCCAAAGAGCACAGTGGCCTCCATCATCTATAAATGGAAGAAGATTGGAACTGCCATGACTCTTCCTAAAGCTGGCCAAACTGAGTCATTGGGGGAGAAGGGCCTTAGTCAGGGAGGTGACCAAGAACATGCTGGTCAATCTGACAGTGCTCCAGTGTTTCTCTGTGGAGAGAGGAAAACCTTCTAGAAGAACAACCATCTCTAAAGCACTCCACTAATAAGGCCTGTATGGTAGAGTGGCCAGACAGAACATGAAAGACCACCTGGAGTTTGCCAAAAGGCACTTGAAGGACTCTCAGACCATGAGAATCAAAATGATCTGGTCTGATGAAGCAAAGATGGATCTCTTTGACCTGAATGGCAAGCCTCATGACATGGCCAATACCATCTCTACAGTGAAGTATGCTGGTGGCAGCACCATGCTGTGGGGATGTTTTTTCAGTAGCAAGTACTGGGAGACTTGTCAGGATCTAAGGACAGGTAAATGCAGCAATGTAAAGAGACATCCTTGATGAAAACCTGCTCCAGAGCTCTCTGGACCTCAGACTGGGGCGACGTTTCATCTACCAACTATGTGAATGTCCTTGAGTGGCCCAGCCAGAGCCCAGACTTGAACCTGATTGAACATCTCTGGAGAGATATGAAAATGGCTGCGCACCGAAACGCCCCTTCCAACCTCATGGAGCTTTCTCCTTCAAAGAAGAATTGGTGAAACTGCCCAAAATAGGTGTGCCAAGCTTGTAGTATCATTCTCAAAAAGACTTGAGACTGCATTCCATTCTGTGACAGTTGATCTAGAAAAAGAAAGATGGCATCTGAAAGTTGCAGTTGCTGGTCAGTTTGTGTGTAAATGTACGTTTGACCAATGTTTTCTACTTCTATTGCCATTTCCAGTGATAAATTACTACTGTATGGTCATTAAATATTTACTTCTCACCAAATCCCGCTCTATTTTGATAGATTATTAAACTGTTATGCTGCCTCAGAAGTTTGTGCAAAATCAGTTACCTGCAGAATCATTGACTTTGCAGCAATAAAAGTCAACTGCCTAAGGGTACGTTTACACAACAACGATATGCTTAAAATGGAGACATTTTTTCTTTGAGTTTTATTTACTGAAATTTTGTCGACTGAACAATTCAAAATGTCACTACAGTCATGTTTTTCCAATGTGCCAGGGACAACTTGTGTTCTCTCTATCAGTCAGACATTCAAAGCTCTTTTTGGAAATATCATAAAACTTAGAAGTAATCACTTTGTTTTTCAGTAAAGTGCATGTCCACACTCCCTGGCCCATGCTTCAATGCCTTTTCTGTGGTGCTTCAGAGCGAAGCCTGCCAAAGCAAAAAAAAATAGAAAGAAAATCTACTGACAGATGCTGCAGATAATCCGCACTCAGACACACATAAACACAGTTCAAAAATTTAAGCCATCAAAGAGTGAAAAACTCTTTCACTCAGGCGAAGCTTGCTTCGAGAGGCATTTTACTCCATTCTATAGAACCCACTCAAGTGGCTTCTGAAGAGCATAATATTTAATTTGCCATTGCCTTCAGAGACCGTGAATGGAAAGAGAGAGTGGGCAGATCAGGACAGGAAGACATCAGGGTTTTTTCTCAACATGTCACACGACCATAGCATCTCTGATGTGGTATATCAGACCTCTCAGAAAAGCCTTTGGGGTTTTAAGTCCATTAATGTTGACATAGACCTAGCTATTTTTTTACATGCTCTTTAAAGAGATAAAATCGGAGATTGTTAGGTCAGGTTTTGTTTTAACTTTTTGGCTTTTATTTATTAGTGGTGTTTCCAAATGCTGTCTTATTTTCCCACGCCCTTGAAAATAGAAATACTCATAATATTCCGCAGAGACCAGACACAGCTCACCCTCAACAGCAGGAGTATGAGCAATCAAAACTTTTCAGTTAATGTAAGCTTGTCAGTAATGCTTAACGTTATCTATGCAGTGTAATAACTGTAAAAAACAAAAAATTTAGACCGTAACAGAAATCGTTATAAACCATCTACAAACGTAAGCTTAGTGTAGTGTGGCCACGTGAACTTTCTCACCAGCGTACACAGTTCGTAATAACAAAAAAAACATAATGTGTTGTTTATTATAAAAGTGGGATTAAGAATTATATTTAGAACGTCAAACATAGAAAGCATGCCGTAATGTAACTTACCCTGGAAACTTTAGCCATTCGTCGTGAAGCATGCAAGCGTTCACAAGAATAGTTTGTACCGATCCTTTATTCAGAAGCAGCTTCTTAGCCAAACCTGCTTTATAATGACCCTCGGTTATAAAGCAGTCTGGTGAGCAAACATGACGTTGATTGGGGGGAATATTCCCTTCGAAAATAAAACCCAGCCACTGCATCTTCAGCGGTTGACTGCTGTGTTCGTTATTACACCCAAGAACAGAACCCCCCAATCGCTCAGACACCATTCTGCCCCAGTGCATCGACAATGGCGGACTATAGCCCTATTCGGACTGGATTAGATTAACATGGGGACGCGGGGGTAAAGTAATTATTACCAGAGGTTCTCTGTGATTTTAGTCCCGTCCGAATTTGCCATCTTGGTAGTCATTACGGACAATAGCCCTATTCGGACTGGATTAGTTTAACATGGGGACGTGGGGGTAAAGTAATTATTACCAGAGGTTCTCGGTGATTTTAGTCCCGTCCGAATGTGCCATCTCGGTAATCATTACGGACAATGTCAGTAAAGATTACCGAGACTTTTACCTTCTGTAAAAAGGTCCGGAAAAATTACCTCAGGTAATACTAATCCCTTTCGAATAGACCTGCTGTAAAAATGTATGGTAAAAATCCGTCATTTTCTGTTTAAAAGTTTTTTTAAAGCGAATTTGTGGCAAATGTTCAGTATTTTCCGCATTTCATTTAAAGCAAAAAGAAGATCAAAAGCACTTATTAGAGGCACAACACTTATTTTAGCTCTAGGAAAGTGTCTATTACCAACACAATCCAATCAGAATCGTTAGACTGGACCTAACTGTTTATTAAAATGCACATATATATATTGGAGACGGAGTTCAGTCTGGCGCTCAGGTTGTGTGTTTGCTCACGTTATAACAGTAACGTCATACCCACATGACGTCAAGGAGGTGCGTAAAGCGAGTTACTCCTCCCACTTCTGCTAGTTGTACTGAGATGTCTTATCCCGTGCGAATTGGCCATTAATATTACAGACGTCCTGAGGTAAAATGACTTTACCCCCATGTCCCCATGTTAATCTAATCCCGTCCGAATAGGGCTAATGTCAGTAAAGATTACCAAGACTTTTACCTTCTGTAAAAAGGTCTAGAAAAATGACCCGGGGTAATACTAATCCCTTTCAAATAGACCCGCTGTAAAAATGTGAGGTAAAATTCCATCATTTCCTTTTTTTTAAAAACCCATTTTGCGAGCTTTGAGGCGCTTAAAGCATTCGGTTGCGTTGTAGGTGGAGGGACAACTCTGTGGCAAACCTCCAGTATTTTCCGCATATCATTTAAAGCAAAAAGAAGATCAAAAGCACTTATTAGAGGCACAACATGTATTTTAGCTCTAGGAAAGTGTCTACCAACACAATCCAATCAGAATCGTCCAATCTGGATCTAACTGTTTATTAAAACAAACATTATATTGTAGACAGAGTTCAGACTGGCGCTCATGTGTGTTTGCTCACGTGATAACAGCAACGTCATACACACATGACGACACGGAGGTGTGTAAAGCGAAGTTCTCCTCCCACTTCTGCTAGTTTTACTGAGATGTCTTATCCCGTGCGAATTGACCATTAATATTACAGACATCCTGAGGTAAAATGACTTTACCCCGACGTCCCCATGTTAATCTAATCCCGTCCAAACAGGGCTTAAGATGATGAAGACAGAGCTCGCTCAGGGCGGGTCTGAGGTGAAACGCTGATTTTCAGTCAACAATCGTGGGAGGGGTGTCCGACCGTGTGGCGTCACTCGGTCGAACAGCTTGAGTTGAGATAGGGGAAAACATAGAAGGAGATTTAAAAAAAAAACCACTGGGTGGATTTTTATCGTGTACAGGCACTGCCAACACACATTTCCATACAATCAACTTGTAAAAGTGCATATACCATTATATGACTCCTTCAAGCCATTTAAACAAACCCCCAAAAACCCATTCGGGACGATGGAATATTTGACACGAGTGCTCTGTGAAAGAATGCATTTGTGCGCAGGAAAGTATACTCTTTCTTTAAAAGTGGTATCACTGACTGCTGGACTGGCATGCATAATACAGTAATAATGTATATTTTATTCATGTATTTTAATTAGTGGCAGAATCTTTAAAAAGGTCTTCTTTATTTTAGGTCATATGCTTTATATATATATGCTTTTGTTTATGTGTTAAGTATATAGTCACAGATACACGGACATATTGAAAGGTGCTATTTTTCAGCTCAGTGTGGTATTCTTGCTTTCTCCATGTGTCCTGCTGGGCCTAACCTGTGGTGTGACTGTTTTTGGAAGTGTCTGGCAGACACTGGGCTGAGACAGTGTCTGGGACTCATGCAGGGCCGGGTGCTGGTAGGGAAGCTGCATTCAGTCACCCCACAGCGGAGAGAGACAAACAGCGCAGCACAACATACTCATCATTCACACATCCCATAATCCATCACTGCGCTGTGTTTAAAAGGACAAGAGGACTGTGTTTTAGTCCTCTAATACCTGGGCATGCACACACACCAAAGAAATGCACACATAAACACTCACCCACTCGCTCACATTGCAGAGTCAGCAGCAATAGAAAGCAGTAAGCTGAAAAGATATTCAAACTCCACAGTAATTACAGTGAATATACCTGACTGTGGGCTTTTCAAGTAATCTGGGGTTTATTTCTTCTCTTTAACTTTTCCAAGAAGTGATTATCTTTACTTTTTAGCAGTTTTCTTTTCTCGTAAGTGCAGACTTGCGCGCAAACTGAATATAAACTTGGGTGGAAAATATTAAATATTCTGGAGTAATATTTTCCAGCTGTCTTGACATCCAATCAGATCAGTTTTGCATATAATAAATATTCCGATACACTGGGACATTTAAAATGCTAATCAAAAACTAATCTATTTTGTATTATGTTCTCCAATAATTCATGTAAATGAGTTGATGTTCATTGACTTCAAAACTCAAGTCATTTGAACTGATGTAAATGTCAACCGTCTGTTTTCTTTGTCAAAGCAAACCAGTTGTGTTTGTCACAACAATACAGCATCTCTCAAGAACATTATGTTATGTTACAGTTATAACATGAAGGTGTAAAAAAGAGACCTTTTAATGATTAAAAACCTCAACACAGATTGCACATGGAGAGAGATTCTGCAGGGAGTCGAGAAGATGGAAAACAATTAAAAATCAGATGAAGATAAATACTGAACGGAACCGTCTGAATAACCTCACCGGTATTGAAATATTTGTTTAGCGAGATTTATTATAAGAGGAATTTACACTGTTTTTTCCCCCAACACAATTTGGTCTAGTTTGTCAATTAGACATAATAAATTGGTTGAGTGAAGCACAATGAAGGTCAGGCTGTTGAAGGAAACTGGAGGGAAATGCAGAAAAAGCTTTGTATTAAAACATAGAGGAACCTGAGAGATCACGATTCAACAAAATTACATTTAAAGGAACTAATTAACCCTAATGAAGATTCTGAAGAACATTCATGTTGCTGAGGCTTTCAGGCTTCAAAAACACAAACGCATCATAAAACTATTTTAAATAAGGTCCTTATGACTTTTTTTATTATATTACAAATCTACTAAAATCATATTTAAGTTTAAAAAGAAAACGGATACAATTTTTGTCGTTATTCAATGAAACACTGCAACCAGATCATAAAATCAGAGAAGGAAACTCACTGGACCAGTTAGATTCTTATTCAAATGATTCTGTTTAAAATATTGGTTTTATTATCTAAATCAACTTTAAATTGGTTAAACCATAATTTCCAATCTTCATCACACAAACAAAACTATATGATTTTTCTAATATAGAGCATGACTCATTTTGACTACTTTTATGGTGATTTAGGTCATTTTAAAGCTTGAAAATTCTATTCCACTGTACACGCCAAAAATAATATTTTTGTCTTGACTTCCAATATAAATATCCAGTAGAAACATTCTTAAATCAAGATAGCAAAGCAAAATTACATGTTTTGTTTTCTTAAACATTTATCAAAATTGAGTGATATTATGCTTAAACCAAGAAAACAAATCTGCTAACTCGAAGGGAAAGCAAGATTATTTTTCTTCAAAAAAAGAAACTTATCTGACACTGACTACAATGACTTAAATGGATGTCCTGGCAACACAGTACAATAGAAAGTTCCATGAAGGAGCACACACAGGGTAGAAATGCCTATGCCACATCACCCCTTGCATGAAGCAGGACACCAAAGGATGTTGCCCAACAAGGACACCGTTTACCAGTGCATGCTCAGCAGAAATCGCCTCCACAAAGACTTTGAAAAGTGGCTGGCTGCTCCCGCTGAAATATGGCACTGCAGAAACTCCAGCACTGAAACCACAGGGCAGTGAACTGGGTCCAAACCATGTTGCTTACACCAAGAGACAAACAGTTGCCACTTAAAAGCATGCAGCCATCTCATACAGAGTCCTGCATGGGTTTGGGTATTCGCAAATTTTCCGGAAACGGGTGAAAAACATCCAATTGTGTCGGATACGGGTGCGGGTTGGGTCGGACAAGGGGGAAATACGGGTCTAACACGGGTTTAAAACAGTCATGTGCGGACGTAAAAATGTATGCATATTTTTAGGAACACAGCTACAAAAATATGACTTGCTTGTATTTCAAGGTAATCAAATAATTAAAAAATAATATCAGGTTATTTGTGCTCGCACCGCCGCGCGCCCTCCCAGGATTCTCTCACTTTCAAAAAAATCACACAACGCTTCAAGGGGGGGTCGCACACCGGACGCGAAGCTCACCGCCGGACGCGCACATTACTGACAGAAGAGCTGCACGATGTGTGCATCTTGTAGCACAGGGTGAAATCAGTACATTGGAGCTCTGTGGCGCTGCATGATTTTGAACAACTTCCTGAGTCGCCGCAGACACTCATTGAAAATAATGTGTTCGAATTTTAAAGACGTGCCGCGGTACTTTATTTACTTGTGTATGACCTGGCAATAAATATGTAGGCCTATATAATGTTATATGCTAAACTGATTTTATTTCGGGTGCGGGTCGTGTGTCGGTTCTATTTTAAGCGGGACGGATCGGGTGCGGATTTTAATTAGTGCTCCGAGTCGGAAAACAATCATTTTACCTGTTAAAAAACAGCTCTGTTTTCACCAAGCCATTTCAGTGCATACAGCTTTAAATGATAATGAGCTTTGCTCACCCCGCCCCTCTGTTCTCTGGGTTGTTGCCCTTGACAACAGTTGCATATACTTTGGATAAAGAATGGAAACGGGAGTCTCTGAGGACACAATTTGAACCTGGAACAAGATGACGGCCCGGCGAGCTAGACGTTTCTTAATGGTTGGCTAACGTAATGTCACTTTGATCTATCTTTGTATTTTCTGGCAGGGTAAGCATAGTGATATACGAATGCTATGTGTTTAGTGATGTATACGTTAGTTCATTGACAGATTGATGTTACAGCTAATGGTCATGAAAAACTTGTTTTCTGTAAATGTAGGCTTGTCAGTGATGTGCAATGTTATCAATGCAGTGTTAGGTACAACTGTCTGGGCTGAAGTACTGACATTAGGTCACCACAGGAATGTTTCAACAGACACCGTTATAACCCATCTACAAAAGTAAGCTTAGTGTAGTGTTACCAACTTTATCACCAACATACACAGTTTGTGATAACACAATAACCATAACGTGTTGTTAATTAAAAACGTGGGATTATGAATTATATTGAGAACATCATACATAGAAAGCATGCCGTAATTGAACTTACCCTGTAAACTTTAGCCGCGTTCATCGTGAAGCATGCAGGCGTTACAAACATTACACTCACTTCTTCAGGAGGTGCAGCAGGAACACAAATAGTTGGTACCAATCTTTTTTTCTTAGCCAAGAACCTGCTTTATACTGAACCTCAGTTATAAAGCATTCTGGTGAAAAATGAAATTAATATAATGAAAGTTTGCTCAGGGCAGGTCAGTGTTGAAACGTTGATTGTCAATCAACAATCGTGGGCAGGGCGTTCAACCGTAGTTGAGACAGGAGAAAACATCTAAGGAGATTTAAAAAAAAAACTGGATGGATTTTTATCATTATAGGATGGTTGTGTACAGGCACTGCCAACACACATTTCAGTCAATTTGTAAAAGTGCAGGTACCATTATATGACCCCTTTAAAATGGTGTCAGTTATCTAAGCAGAGAGACCCAAACTCATTCTTCAGATCTTAACACCTGGCTCTAGGCCCAAAGAACAATATGCCTTGCAAACCTGCACAGGGGTCAGGTGGTTTCACATCCTAATGATGTAAATTGTCCTGACAGATGGAAACTCGTCTAGGCCAGTGGTTTTCAAACTAGGGTCCTCCACAAGGTCCTAAGGGGTCCCCAGAAAATTTTAGAGAATTAAAAGACAAAGCAAAAAATGGAGTCTACCAAACAATCTAATGGTTTCATTGTTTATCTCCTTGTTTGCCTTATACATACTTTCAAGATTTGTATATATTTGCTTTGTATCTTTCTAATGAGTTTTTCTTACTATAGTCCCCTTTATTTTGCTCACTGGGGTTCTTAACATGGTACGTAAGCTGCTTACATAGACCTACATTATGAAAGTTGCTTAAACAAGTACATTTTCATTGAAAATGTTTTTCTTCAGGTTAATACATAGCACATTTAAGCTTGGAAACAATATGCTGTATTTATAATGTCACACTTAATATTTATCTAACAGTTTAAAAGTTGTTTTTTTATATACATACAAATATATAGATTTATTTTAGGAAGGGGGTCCCCCATAAAGCTTCCTCATATTTGGGGGTCCTTGGCATCATGAAGTTTGAAAATCCCTGGTCTAGGCCCAAAGAACAATATGCCTCACCAGCCTGCACAGGGGCCAGGTGGTTCAGGTATGAAACTACAAACATTTTGTCCATCTTGACCAGCACAAGGTAACCCTTTAGATTGGTAGACCCCACCTCAGCCCATCAGGGAGGCATCTGTCCTGATCGTCTTGTGGCAACAGACGGCGTCCTAACTGGACCCCTCCAGGTTCCTTAAAAGGATCCGGGACCTTGCATAAAAGCAAGTGTGTGTGGACAGAACCCTTGGCCATTGATCCACCACTGGAATGGCCTTGTTTGAATCAAGTCCAACTGAACTACTGAGGAACTAGCAGTCTGCAGCACAAAGTACCTACATGGACCAGTTGACCCGGTCAGAACTAACTCAGGCAAGCCTAAAACGATTGAACATAAGTGGGGGACCCGCATCATGCAAGAATTCAGGTCCACTTCTAGAAAAGTTTTCTGCTGTCTCTGCTGTCTCTGCAGTAACACTCTCATCCCAGTTGACCTTCAAATGATCGAGTGTTCAAATGATCAAATGCCAAAATTAAAGGTGCCCGAGAATGAGTTGAAACAATATGTTAAATTGTTCTCTGATATCTACATAGAGGGTATGTGGCTTATTTAAGGGCAAACATATGTGATATACACATACATATGTAGATACAGTTTTACAGGTCCATTTACAACCCTAGAAGGATGTAATGCTCTGTTTTTGCCTTATTTGGAAGGGTCATGAATATTAATGTTGAGCTCTGCTCTGATTGGCTTATTTCAGCAGCTCACACAAGTTCAATTGTTCAGCGAAGTTGCTCGTGAGTCCTGACCGTCCTGACAGAACACAAACCGACTGAATAAAACTTTAAGCAGAACATCTCAAATGGAGATTGCTAAAATGCAGCTTACTCGTTTATTGGTGTTTTCAGATCATCCGCGCGTGAGAGAGAGCTTGCGTGCCTATGGTTGCCAGATTGCACATGTTTAGGTAAAACACCGGATAGTATACATGTTCTTTTCACAGAAAAGGTCTACTTAAATCTGGCAACCGCATATCTTCCCCCCCACCCCCCCACCCCCCCGACGAAACCAAAACCAGAGCGTTTTGTTCAAGTTTTTATTTTTTAAACTACATTTTAGACTTGTCTTTTTTCGTCAATGATATTGCATGTTTATATAACGTTAGTCACAATGTAAGCTATGCAGTGACTGTGATGAACTCTGAAATACAAGCATGCAAAAACATCATACTTCAGTTCTCAAAAATATAAATACATATTTTTTTAAAAAATGAATAGAAGCCTTGTAAAATGACTTTCGTTTTAACTTATATGGTGGAGAAGGTGATGTTAGCTAGAAGGATCAAGTGAGTGATCTGTAAACAACTAAACTAACATAGTATGACATGTATCTACAGTTGTATTTTGCAATACAAAATAATATTAATCTTTGTCATTAGACATAATCTTTTGGTTTTGTATTCTACTTTGGGTTTCCTATTGTTACTGTACTAGCATCTTGCGTTATCGATATTGCTGTCTCTCTAAGAAACTTTCAACTTATTCAGAAATTGTTTAAACAGTCAATCAGTGGATAAATCAGTATTTACTGCTTGCAGGAATATAGTTGTAATTGCCTCTTTCTTCAGATTAAGATGCTGAACGAAGCTTGCTTAAAATGGGCTGAGCAAACAAACAATTTTGAATTGATTTGTTTTGGTATCTGATTATAAACATCAACCATGACTGTTGACATTTTTTATCTGTGTGAAGGGTAGGAAAAGTCCTCACGTCCCCTGCACAGTCTGAAACATTTGTGTCCATGAGCTGCCGTATTCACTATCCTTGTGTGACGCTTGTTTACCTTCAGTCCCGATGATTTGGATGTGCAGTTCCGCCTGACAATGAACATGTTCGAACATATGAAAATGTTGTGGGTGACTACATATTAATGACGATTGCGTCACAGTTGGCGTTATGTTGAGAATCACCTATTTTTCTGTTGTGTTTTTCATGCACAAGATTTACATAAAAAGTAAGAGGAAGTGGTGTTTGAGATTCACAGTATGCGATATCCATGTACTGAACTCTTATTATTTCACTATGGAAAGGTTAATTCAATTTTTCATTCTAGGGCACCTTTAACACTGAATACGAGAAAAGCTCTGAATATGTTCAGAGATCCTTAATATCAATATTTTTTGAAAAAGTTAGAAATGTAACTAATGTAACTGCATGTAATAGAGCCCCCAGCACATTCTTCAAAAATGCCCCCTTTTTATTTTCAATAGTAGAAAGTCATACCATTTAGAATGGCATGATGGAGAGTAAATTATGATAATTTTCATTTTTGTCCAAATGATCCCTTTAACTGTAAATAACATCCTCACTATAGGGCACCCAGGGGATTTGTTTATGGTATCAGAAGACCTTTTACTTTGACAGTATTAGTATTTATAGTCCCATTGATCCTCAGGCTCACATGGTCTCATGTTTGAAGATTCATAATGTTGAAAAGGCCCTGCAACTTGTGACAAAGGGCTCTCGGTGTGGATTTATGAGGACTGCCCTGTCTCTAAGGGTCTATAGTGATCAGGCAGGGCCAGGGTTTGGTCCAGGGCAAGACTGATTTAGTGAGGGAGAAGGAGATGTTGGCCCCAGGCCTCCTGGTCTCTCATGTCCACTGATCCAGGATAACTATGAGGATTTATGTGCACAGCCGCCTGACTAGTGCAGCTCAGTGTAATAATGAGATCACCTTCAGGGGCTGCAGCTAGCACTCTTCACTATACACACATCTCTCTTTCTACGTGTTTGGCTTGAGTAGCCTCGAAATAGATTCTCTCACAAACTCTTGACAAATTAGCATGTTTATTGCTTAAAGCCAATCCTCTGATATGCACTCACTTTATTCTTTCAGCCAATGCCCTCCAAGTTTATGCATTGCGGTGTTTATTTCTCATTTTATCGATAGGAAATACTGGCTGAGATTCTTACAACGGAATAAATATGCACAGTTTTTTTGAAAGGAAATATAAACAGCAATTTAATTGTGATTTATTGAATTTGTTTGGTCCTTATAATGATGTTGTAGACGCATGCAAAGCGGTGACACTAAAGTATCTTTATCAATTTTCATTTGTGTACAATAATTGTGGCTCATTGATCCGAGCCAGTTAACATAGCTAAGTGTTTTCCAATGTAAACCCCTGACTTTGTCACATCTTGCTGCATTTACAGCTGTGAGTTAGACATTGTAGCCTCAAGAAAAAGTTTTCTTTCCTTGTGCATTTTAATCATGGCAATAAATAAAGTGAGCTATTTGCACATAGTGCGAATAGACTGCCGAATAAGGAAATATGGGGGGGGGGGGGGTTCTCTTAAAGACTTAAAGATATGACTCTCTGGAAAAAGCCATTTAAATTATTGTAAAAAAAATGGCAACAACAAAGAAAATAAAAAAGCATACTATAAAATTATTATAGAATTATGCTACATTACAAATCTTATGAATCGATACAATAGCGTGTTGTGAGACTGAAATTTAAGTTGTTAATCGCTGAAAATCTGGCAAGATGCATTGATGCATAATTTTTAAACACAGAAATTGTATAATATTTAGTATTTAATACTGTATTGTACTGAATGTGAAGTAAATTTGTAATGTAAATGTATTTTGCAAGTAATTTGCAATGTTAAAGTAAAAAAAAATTAAACTACTTGCAGATATAATATTAATGAAATAAAAGGCTTCTTAAGTGTACAATTTTAATAAATATGGGACTATGCAGTCTTGTCCACTTGAGAGCCCATACAGGAAGTGCGCAAGTCCAGTTCTTAAAAATACCAAAGCACAGTGTCCTTAACACACACTAAACCCACACTATCTCAAATACCACTTCAAAACAGTTTTCGAGGCTAAGCGAATCCCAAATGGCAAGCAAATGTATATATTCAATTGTTTAATATTAAAAGACCACATGTCTAAAAAAAAAAAGATTGCAAAGAAGAAATCACAGTAGTTTATTGCATTAAAAAAAAAACTATATTTCACATTACAGCACTGTAATTAACCTTCATCCTCAAATCCTGTAACATATCTTTCCCTCGTGGGTCAAAAAGGCCCGTCTTCTTTACCTGTACCTTTATATTTCTATTTGATCAATAAATAATATAATTTAAGTGCATTCTTCACATTTCAACTGAAATTCAAAATAACTCTCCAATACATGCAAATCAGCTCAAAATATTTTCACATTGGGTCAATTTGGGTTTCTCTGCCAACCTCTTGTGGGAAAAAAATTATGAAACATGATTTTTGTCCAAGAATAATAAAACTATTAAAAATAAATAACAGAATATTAATTTAAATACACATTTAAATCTGACAACAGAGTGATTTATATTATTCTTAGACGGACAAAAACTTAACAAGCTACATTATGAAAATATATTTCACATACCTGAAATTCAGCCACCACAGTTAGGCCAGTGCCACTGCATCACCGTGTTCTTAAAAAGAACAAATACAGGAAATACATCATGTAAGAAGACACAAGTGTGGCATTTGGGCAGGCCCTATGTTTCTTAATAACACTGCTTAAGTATTTAAAAAGTGCACTGTAATAATGTCAAATTAAAATTTTTACTTCATGGTACATTTTAAATTATTAATAATCTTTAAAGAAGTAGGCTACCCATGTTTTAATGTGTTGACTAACATACTAAAGCACACATTTACATTTATATTTACATTTACATTTATGCATTTAGCAGACGCTTTTATCCAAAGCGACTTACAACTCAGGAGTACAGGAAGCGATCTGTCAAGAAGAGGCAAAGAAACGCAAAAAGTGCCCTAAATACCAAGAGTTGTATACTACTCAGAGTAGCAAAAAACAGAAAAAGAGAAGAAGAAGAGTTTAGAGGTTTTTTTTTCAAGTAATAATGTTTAAAATGTTTACTTACAAATATTTTAAAATGCATGCCATACAAGTTTCAATAGAAATGACACTAAAGTATATATTTTAGTTTACCATAAATGTTTGGCAGTACATTTAACAGTAGACTTAACCCCTATTTAACAAACAATACATTTTATTACATATAAGATGTACTGTAGGCTACTTAGTTCAAAAAAAGCACTCTAAAGTTTGGTTAATTGTATTTAATATAAATATAAACTAATAGGCTACATTTCATTTAATTGCAAACATTCAATTTAGTGCCTGAAAAAAAACATTCAGTTTGCATAAGCATATTCTTTGAAATTATATAATTTCCACAAGATGCGGTCAATATGAACTGTCCTTGTGGAAAAGCATGCTAGGATTATTGAGAATGTATTTTCATGGAAACTAAATGACAGCATTCAGGTTAACCGAACTTTAATTTTTGGGTGAACTATCCCTTTAAATCCTTGTCCTGGAGTTCACCTATAAAAACCCAATTATAGTATCAAAGTCTGCCACTCAAAATGACGGCTCGCGCTATCTGGGTGCCCGGTGATTGTGACACCCATAACTAGCAATACCAGCACCATGCTTTATATGTACAGCTGGACCGTCTCTCTCTCTCTCTCTCTCCTCTCTCTCTCTCTCCTCTCTCTCTCTCTCTCTCTCTCTCTCTCTCTCTCTCTCTCTCTCTCTCTCCTCTCTCTCTCTCTCTCTCTCTCTCTCTCTCTCTCTGTCGAATTTCTCAACTACACGCTTACAGTGTGCTATCTCTTGTGCCAACCTTGCTGGCTCCACATGAAGAGAGACAGATAAAGAAGAGGGTGGGGAGTGAGGAACGATGCGAATTTAATTTTATGCTTTATTAATAAAGACATATCACTTTCTCTGTGCCCACACACCTCTGTTCAGTAGCTGCGCCTCCCTCTTCTGCTATCTGGATGTCTCTTTATTAGGGAGACACAAAGCCCTGCTTGCATGGGATCCAAAGATAGACGGCTGTGTGACAAGCAGTCAACTCTCGTTCTGGAGTACCTTGGAGGCTGGTCATTAGCATATGCTGTATAATTGAATCAGCAAATTAGAAACCGCATTCACTGGCGTTCCTTCCAAAGAGCTTTCGATGGTTATCTTGTTATTTAGCAAATGATACATTGAAGGTTTGATTAGCCAAAATTAACAAGCAAACTGCGTGGTATACGAGGTTGCTTTTCATCAGCAAACATGCATATACAATAGAAAATGAGAACATTTGGCATGGTATAATTAAATGAAGTCTAAAGGGAACTTAATCTTTATTTAATCTTAATTACTAGTTGGCTCTCTTGCTCATAGCCACAGTAGTACTATCAAGTGTAAATACATGCGTATAGCGCTGGTTATTGATTAGATGTATAAGAGCGCTGACAGGCTTAAATATGCAGGAGAGGAACAAGGCATAGGCTATTTCTATAAATATTCTTGAAACCATCCTTTCTTTACCTGACTGGGAGAATACACTAAATGTAAATTTGATCAGATAGATTTAAATATCTCCAAATGTAAATGAGTGTCTGGCAAATGTGGGGTCTGAGAAATACAGTAATAGGCTACTCATTTTTGTGTAAACAATAAGGACTGTGTGGCCATTATTATTACACAGCTTTACGGAAACATATTGCTTATGCCAGATATTTCTTTCTACTTGGGGGTCATGACTCACCTTTTGAAACCTGGCACTGATAAATCACCCTGCATTATCTCCCCATTCTTTTAAACTGCCTAGCTACACAAGATCAGGTTTGATGATCCCTAAATGAGGAATTGGTGGAAAACCGTACACCACTGCAGGAAAACTGGCATCAGCAGTGCCGGTAAGGTTGCATATGTGAAGACCTTTTATACATTTCATTATTTCACATCACACTAAACCATGTAAATGTAAACCCATCAGGAACATGATAAAAATCTCCCTGCATGGCGAGTCCCCTTTGGGCCCCTCGCTGAGATAATCCAATGTTGCCCCCAAGTGTTCATTAAAGGCAATATCTTCAGGGTCCAAACACAGGAGTTGTACAATAATTTATCGCTACCTGCTTGCAGAGAATTGAGTGCAGGTGCGGCACACTCTGTTATTGCGTCACATTCAATTTGTGCCAAGCCGAGTGCATTAATGGAGTCACAAAGCTGCGAAGACAATCTACTCTGAGCTCCATATTGCCACATTCAGGGCAGGCTAAATTTATGGGTCTCTTTGGTCTGAATCAGGAAGAAAGAAAAGAATAAGAATTAAAGAAATACTAATATAAATTCAAGAAATATTGCATTATCCACCAATTTTGTTTGTTTAGCCTATATTATTAAATTAATTTATAGACAAAATATGATAAGTAATATAATTTTATTATTTACTTTTTTGTTTGGAGCATGGAATAAAAAATGCTCAGCTGATGAATTCTTCATCATTAATAATAAATTCTACATTTCAAAAACAAGTTAAAAAATATGGTTTTATTATTTTGTGCATATTAACACAAAACATAACACAACAGTTCAGTTCTGCATAAATGATGTGCATAATAAGACGAGTAACAAAAATAACATACTTGTCAGCATGATATTTAATAATATTATTTTACAACATTTTTTTTCAGTACTCTACTGTTTCATGGAAAAAAGAAA